>NW_027464585.1:54628036-55239536 GCF_043290135.1 Rhipicephalus microplus | reverse complement strand
TACGCGGTAGAATGGTTCAGCAGGGATCTCAATAGGGTTAAGAAGGCCAGCTGGAAGCGATGTTGGTCGTTTTCGACGTTGACAAAGGTCGCAGCTGGCAACATACTTTTGCACCGAGCGATATAGGCGTGGCCAAAAAAAACGGCGCCGGACGCGATCATAAGTGCGAGTGACTCCCAGGTGACCAGCGGCAGGTTCATCGTGAAGCTGTCGGAGAACATCTACACGCAAATGGGAAGGCACGACGAGAAGGCGGTCAGGGCCGTTAGGGCGCATGTTGTGGCGGTAGAGAACTCCTTCATGAAGGAAATACAAGTTCAGAGAAGTGGGTGGAGTAGCGAAACTCAGGCTTTCTATGATGGGAAGTAAATCCGGGTCGCGGCGTTGCTCAGAAGCGATATCAAGAAAGTCTGATATTGATAAGACGCAAGCCTCCGTAGCTCTCTCTGTGGCGTCTGGTGGATCCACTGGATACCGTGACAGGCAGTCGGCGTCTTGATGGAGGTGACCAGATTTGTACACGACCGAGAAGGTGTATTGTTGGAGGCGTAGAGACCAACGACCGAGACGTCCCGTGGGATCCTTTAGCGAGGAAAGCCAGCAGAGTGCATGGTGATCAGTTACAACAGTAAAACTGCGGCCGAAGAGGTACGGGCGAAATTTAGCGACAGCCCAAACAAGAGCAAGACACTCTCTTTCGGTGATTGAATAATTCCTCTCGGCAGGGGATAAAAGGCGGCTGGCGTAGGCGATGACACAGTCACGTCCATGCTGACGCTGAGCTAAAACAGCACCAATTCCGTGGCCACTCGCGTCCGTACGAACTTCTGTCGGGGCAGTCTGATCGAAGTGGGCTAACATTGGCGTAGTCGTGAGGGCTGCAATGAGCGCCGAAAATGCAGCACTCTGAGGCGAATACCAAGTAAATGGGACGTCTTTTTTAAGAAGCTCGGTGAGAGGCCGCGCAATATCGGCGAAATTTCGGATGAAGCGGCGAAAATAGGAGCACAAACCAAGGAAGCTCCGGACATCCTTATGAGAAGAGGGCACGGGAAATTGAGTCAATGCGCGAATTTTGTCCGGATCGGGCTGTACCCCAGATGCGTTAACGAGGTGACCAAGTACAGTTATTTCGCGACGGCCGAAACGGCATTTGGAAGAGTTCAGCTGGAGACCAGCGTTGCGAAATACTTGGAGAATACTGGACAGTCGCTCTAGATGGCTTGGGAACGTCGGTGAAAAAACAATTATATCATCCAAGTAGCATAAGCAAGTGGACCATTTGAAGCCGCGCAGAAGGGAGTCCATCATGCGCTCAAAGGTGGCCGGCGCATTACAAAGCCCAAACGGCATTACTTTAAATTGATATAACCCATCGGGGGTTACAAATGCTGTTTTTTCTCGGTCCCGTGGGTCAACAGCGATCTGCCAATAACCAGATCGAAGGTCAATGGACGAGAAAAACTTTGCGCCATGAAGGCAGTCAAGGGCGTCATCTATTCTTGGTAAAGGATAAACGTCCTTCTTAGTGACCTTGTTGAGATGTCTATAGTCGACGCAAAACCGCCATGTGTTGTCCTTCTTCTTGACAAGCACTACCGGGGATGCCCACGGACTAGATGAGTGTTCGACGACGCCTTTGGCGAGCATTTTCTCGACCTCTTTCTGGATGACAGAGCGTTCGGCGGCGGAGACGCGGTAAGGGCGGCGATGAATTGGGTTGGCATCGCCGGTGTTGATGTGATGGGTCACAACTGATGTCTGGCCTAAAGGGCGGTTGTCAAGATCGAATATGTCCGCATAGGATGTCAACAGACGGTGGAGGTCTTGTGCTTCGGAGGGCGAAAGATCTGGCGCTATCATTTTGGCAATGTCAATGCTTGACAGGTTGGGCGCAGTGAGCAAGTTGACATGCGGAGTAGGTTGCTGAGCCGACAGTTCAGAAATATCACACTCTTGCAGGGACGACATGACGCCTAGTTTAATACCAGCAGGCAGCACATGCGTGGAGAAACCAAAGTTCAAAAGAGACAGATGGGTCTGATTGTGGCATACTCTCACCACGGTGTGCGGGACAGCAATGGAGTGCTTTAGCACAACGTCGGTAATAGGTGAAACGACATATTCACCATCGCGCACAGGCGGATCACACACGAGCTGCACGTAAGTCGCGGCTTGCGGCGGAAGATGCAGGAACTCGGTGGCACAAAGGCGACTTTGAGCGTCATGGGCAACAGCGGCGTCAAAAGGCAGTTCCAACTGAAGAAGACCTGTCGAGCAGTCGATAAGGGCGGAGTGCGCAGAGAGAAAGTCGAGGCCAAGAATCACGTCATGTGGGCACTGCTCAAGCACGGTGAACAATACGACGGTCTGGCGCCCAGCAATACATACGCGAGAGGTACACATGCCGAGAACGGCAGATGTGCTCCCATCGGCAAGCATTACTGCACACTTAATAGGAGGCGTGATCACTTTTCGCAGTTTAGTACAGAGAGCAGCGCTCATGACTGAAATTTGTGCACCAGTGTCTATCAGGGCTGTAACGGTGACGTCATCCACCAAAAGGTCCAAAATATTGCGGCGTGTAGGAATCGTCAACAGAGGATTTGCAGAATGGGTCGTTAATGCAGCGTCACCTCCGGGAGCTGCATGGTCTAGTTTCCCGAGGTTGAGGGCCCAGGTCGTGCAGGGGATCTGGATCGAGAAATCATCGGCGAGAGAGATCGGCGGCCTTGGGGTGATGGCGACCGGCTGAACCTTCGGCCCTGAACGTTAGTAGGAGCAGGCTGTGGATCGTACGGAGTAGAAAAGCGGCGAGAACTGCCTTCAAAGCGACGCCATGTCCCAGTGTTCCAAGATGAATTGGATGACCAACGATTGCGACAGTAGCGTGCAATGTGGCCGGCGCGAGAGCAGTGAAAGCAGATTGGTCTATCATCCGACGTTCTCCATTCAGCAGGGTTCCGGTAGCGGGAAGGGTAGCGTGAAGGGTACACCGGAATCTGGTTAACAGAAGCCGAGCTCTCGGTGGTGCGAACAGCGCAAACAGGTGTGATGCCGAGATTTGCTATTTCTTGGCGAACGACGGCTTGGATGAGGGAGACGGTGGATGCGTTGTCTTGAGGACCGTCAGAGGCAATGGCTGCAGGAGCCATTGCTTCGAGTTCGCGACGAACGATTCGGGTGACATTTTCGGACGATGTAGCTTGCGTGAACTTGGGGCTGTCTTCACAGGTCGAAGTGGCTGCAGTATTAGGCAGACGCGCAAACTGGCGGGTTATGCGACGGTTCTTGGCGTGCTCGAAGCGCTGACACTCCTTCACAACCGCGTCGACGGTGGCGCAATCTTTAACGATCAACGGATTGAACGCGTCATCGGCAATTCCCTTCAATATGTGAGCGATTTTGTCAGTTTCGCTCATGTTCTCGTCCACCTTTCGACAGAGGCCCAATACGTCCTGTATGTAAGATACATACGATTCTGTCGATGTCTGCACGCGACATTCCAGGTCTTTCCTCGCGGCCTGCTGTCGCCCAAATGGCCTGCTGAATAACTCGAGAAGCTTCAGCTTGCAAACGTCCCAGCTGGTCAACTTAGACTCATGCGTCTCATACCAGGTAAGCGCCGTATCCCGCAAGTAAAATACAACGTTGGCCAGCATCAACGTAGGGTCCCACCTATAGTATTCGCTCACGCGCTCGTACAAAGCGACCCAATCTTCAACATTCACCTTGTCCTTGCCTGTGCCCGAGAAGGTTCCGGGGTCTCGTGGAGGCAGGAGAATCAGAGGAGGCAGCTGCTGGTGCTGGTGCTGGTGCTGGTGCTGATGCTGCTGATGCTGCAGCTGCGGCTGCTGCAGCTGCGGCTGCTGTTGCTCTTGTGGGTGGGCCTGTTGAGCCATTGCAGAAAAATGAAGGTGGCGACCACTCCGAAGTTCCGTGTTGGTTTGCCGGAAAAGCCAGGTAGGCGTACCCAGCACCTCCACCAATAATCTTACGAGAAAACGTATATTTACAGATATTTACAACGATTACACGCGATCACAATGACTGGCGCACTGGCGGGCTGGAACCAGTCTCTATCCACTTCGTAGTCTTCCCTTTTAGCCAGGGACCCTCTACCGCTTTATGCCCCAATCCCACTACTGCCTTGTGGCAATATGTTCTGATGGTGGTGAGAGTGGAGCAGGACTGTCTCCGTGGCGCAATTGGCTAGCGCGATCGGCTGTTAACCGAAAGGTTGGAGGTTCGAGCCCACCCGGTGGTGCTGCGGCGCTTTTTTTTCTTTGGGCTGATACCTTTGAAGATATGTTCTGATGGTGGTGAGAGTGGAGCAGGACTGTCTCCGTGGCGCGATTGGCTGTTAACCGAAAGGTTGGAGGTTCGAGCCCTCCCGGAAGTGGTGTGTTGCTTTTTTCTTTGCGCTGATAGCTTTGAAGATATGTTCTGATGGTGGTGACAGTGGAGCACGACTGTCTCCGTGGCGCAATTGGCTAGCGCGATCGGCTGTTAACCGAAAGGTTAGAGGTTCGAGCCCACCCGGTGTTGGTGCGGCGCTTTTTTTTTCTTTGGGCTGATAGTCTGAAGAAATCTTCTGACGGTGGTGAGAGTGGAGCACGACTGTCTTCGTGGCGCAATTGGCTAGCGCGATCGGCTGTTAACCGAAAGGTTGGAATTTCGAGCCCTCCCGGGAGTGGTGTGTTGCTTTTTTTCTTTGTGCTGATAGCTTTGAAGATATGTTCTGATGGTGGTGAGAGTGGAACACGACTGTCTCCGTGGCGCAATTGGCCAGCGCAATCGGCTATGAACCGAAATTTAGGAGGTTCGAGCCCACCCGGTGGTGGTGCGGCGCTTTTTTTTCTTCGGGCTGATAGCTCTGAAGAACTGTTCTGATGGAGGTGGGAGTGCTGCACTACTGTCTCCGTGGCACAATTGGCTAGCGCGATTGTCTGTTAACCGAAAGGTTGGAATTTCGAGCCCTCCAAGGAGTGGTGTGTTGCTTTTTTCTTTGCGCTGATAGCTTTGAAGATATGTTCTGATGGTGGTGAGAGTGGAGCACGACTGTCTACGTGGCGCAATTGGCTAGCGCGATCGCCTGTTAACCGAAAGGCTGGAGGTTCGAGCCCACCCGGTGGTGGTGCGGCGCTTTCTTTTTCTTTGGGCTGATAGCTCTGAAGAAATGTTCTGACGGAGGTGGGAGCGCTGCACTACTGTCTCCGTGGCGCAATTGGCTAGCGCGATCGGCTGTTAACCGAAAGATCGGAAATTCGAGCCCTCCCGGGAGTGGTGTGTTACTTTTTTCTTTGCGCTGATGGCTTTGAAGAAATGTTCTGACGGTGGTGACAGTGGAACACGACTGCCTCCGTGACGCAATTGGCTAGCGCGATTGGCTTTTAACCGAAAGGTTGGAGGTTCGAGCCCTCCCGGGAGTGGTGTGTTGCTTTTTTTTCTTCGGGCTGATAGCTTTGAAGATATGTTCTGACGGTGGTGAGAGTGGAGCACGACTGTCTCCGTGGCGCAATTGGCCAGCGCGATTGGCTATGAACCGAAATTTTGGAGGTTCGAGCCCACCCGGTGGTGGTGCGGCGCTTTCTTTTTCTTTGGGCTGATAGCTCTGAAGAAATGTTCTGACGGAGGTGGGAGCGCTGCACTACTGTCTCCGTGGCGCAATTGGCCAGCGCGATCGGCTATGATCCGAAATTTTGGAGGTTCGAGCCCACCCGGTGGTGGTGCGGCGCTTTTTTTTCTTTGGGCTGATAGCTCTGAAGAAATGTTCTGATGGTGGTGAGAGGAGAGCACGACTGTCTCCGTGGCGCAATGGGCTAGCGCTATAGGCTGTTGACTGAAAGGTTGGAGGTTCGAGCCCTCTCGGGAGTGGTGTGTTGCTTTTTTCTTTGCGCTGATAGCTTTGAAGATATGTACTGATGGTGGTGAGAGTGAAGCACGACTGTCTCCGTGGCGCAATTGGCTAGTGCGATGGGCTGTTAACCGAAAGGTTGGAGGTTCGAGCCCACACAGTGGTGGTGCGGCGCTTTTTTTCCCTTGGGCTGATAGCTCTGAGGAAATGTTCTGATGGTGGTGAGGGTGTAGCGCGACTGTCTCCGTGGCGCAATTGGCTAGCGCGATCGGCTGTTAACAGAAAGGTTGGACGTTCGAGCTCTCCCGAGAGTGGTGTGTTACTTTTTTCTTTGCGCTAATGGCTTTGAAGAAATGTTCTGACGGTGGTGACAGTGGAACACGACTGCCTCCGTGACGCAATTGGCTAGCGCGATTGGCTTTTAACCGAAAGGTTGGAGGTTCGAGCCGTCCCGGGAGTGGTGTGTTGCTTTTTTTTCTTCGGGCTGATAGCTTTGAAGATATGTTCTGACGGTGGTGAGAGTGGAGCACGACTGTCTCCGTGGCGCAATTGGCCAGCGCGATTGGCTATGAACCGAAATTTTGGAGGTTCGAGCCCACCCGGTGGTGGTGCGGCGCTTTCTTTTTCTTTGGGCTGATAGCTCTGAAGAAATGTTCTGACGGAGGTGGGAGCACTGCACTACTGTCTCCGTGGCGCAATTGGCCAGCGCGATCGGCTATGATCCGAAATTTTGGAGGTTCGAGCCCACCCGGTGGTGGTGCGGCGCTTTTTTTTCTTTGGGCTGATAGCTTTGAAGATATGTACTGATGGTGGTGAGAGTGAAGCACGACTGTCTCCGTGGCGCAATTGGCTAGTGCGATGGGCTGTTAACCGAAAGGTTGGAGGTTCGAGCCCACACAGTGGTGGTGCGGCGCTTTTTTTCCCTTGGGCTGATAGCTCTGAGGAAATGTTCTGATGGTGGTGAGGGTGTAGCGCGACTGTCTCCGTGGCGCAATTGGCTAGCGCGATCGGCTGTTAACAGAAAGGTTGGACGTTCGAGCTCTCCCGAGAGTGGTGTGTTGCTTTTTTTTCTTTGGGCTGATAGCTTTGAAGATATGTTCTGATGGTGGTGAGAGTGGAGCAGGACTGTCTCCGTGGCGCAATTGGCTAGCGCGATCGGCTGTTAAGCGAAAGGTTGGAGGTTCGAGCCCACCCGGTGGTGCTGCGGTGCTTTTTTTTCTTTGGGCTGATACCTTTTGAAGATATGTTCTGATGGTGGTGAGAGTGGAGCAGGACTGTCTCCGTGGCGCAATAGGCTGTTAACTGAAAGGTTGGAGGTTCGAGCCCTCCTGGAAGTGGTGTGTTGCTTTTTTCTTTGCGCTGATAGCTTTGAAGATATATTGTGATGGTGGTGACAGTGGAGCACGACTGTCTCCGTGGCGCAATTGGCTAGCGCGATCGGCTGTTAACCGAAAGGTTAGAGGTTCGAGCCCACCCGGTGTTGGTGCAGCGCTTTTTTTTCTTTGGGCTGATAGTCTGAAGAAATCTTCTGACGGTGGTGAGAGTGGAGCACGACTGTCTTCGTGGCGCAATTGGCTAGCGCGATCGGCTGTTAACCGAAAGGTTGGAATTTCGAGCCCTCCCGGGAGTGGTGTAATGCTTTTTTCTTTGCGCTGATAGCTTTGAAGATATGTTCTGATGGTGGTGAGAGTGGAGAACGACTGTCTACGTGGCGCAATCGGCTAGCGCGATCACCTGTTAACCGAAAGGCTGGAGGTTCGAGCCCACCCGGTGGTGGTGCGGCGCTTTCTTTTTCTTTGGGCTGATAGCTCTGAAGAAATGTTCTGACGGAGGTGGGAGCGCTGCACTACTGTCTCCGTGGCGCAATTGGCTAGCGCGATCGGCTGTTAACCGAAATATTGGAAATTCGAGCCCTCCCGGGAGTGGTGTGTTGCTTTTTTCTTTGCGCTGATAGCCTTAAAGAAATGTTCTGACGGTGGTGAGAGTGGAACACGACTGTCTCCGTGGCGCAATTGGCCAGCCTGATCGGCTATGAACCGAAATTTTAGAGGTTCGAGCCCACCCGGTGGTGGTGCGGCGCTTTTTTTTCTTTGGGCTGATAGCTCTGAAGAAATGTTCTGATGGTGGTGAGAGGAGAGCACGGCTGTCTCCGTGGCGCAATGGCCTAGCGCTATAGGCTATTGACCGAAAGGTTGGAGGTTCGAGCCCTCCCGGGAGTGGTGTGTTGCTTTTTTCTTTGCGCTGATAGCTTTGTAGATATGTACTGATGGTGGTGAGAGTGAAGCACGACTGTCTCCGTGGCGCAATTGGCTAGTGCGATGGGCTGTTAACCGAAAGGTTAGAGGTTCGAGCCCACACGGTGGTGGTGCGGCACTTTTTTTCCCTTGGGCTGATAGCTCTGAGGAAATGTTCTGACGGTGGTGAGGGTGTAGCGCGACTGTCTCCGTGGCGCAATTGGCTAGCGCGATCGGCTGTTAACAGAAAGGTTGGAGGTTCGAGCCCTCCCGAGAGTGGTGTGTTGCTTTTTTTTCTTTGGGCTGATAGCTTTGAAGATATGTTCTGATGGTGGTGAGAGTGGAGCACGACTGTCTCCGTGGCGTAATTGGCTAGCGCGATCGGCTGTTAACCGAAAGGTTGGGGGTTCGAGCCCACCCGCGAGTGGTGCGGCGCTTTTTTTCTTTGGGCTGATAGCTTTGAAGATTAGTTTAATGGTGGTGGGAGTTGTGCAGGACTGTCTCTGTGGCGCAACTGGCTAGCGTGATTGGCTGTTAAGCGAAAGGCTGGAGGTTCGAGCCCACCCGGTGGTGGTGCGGCGCTTTCTTTTTCTTTGGGCTGATAGCTCTGAAGAAATGTTCTGACGGAGGTGGAGTGCTGCACTACTGTCTCCGTGGCGCAATTGGCTAGCGCGATCGGCTGTTAACCGAAAGGTTGGAATTTCGAGCCCTCCCGGGAGTGGTGTGTTGCTTTTTTCTTTGCGCTGATAGCTTTGAAGATATGTTCTGATGGTGGTGAGAGTGGAGCACGACTGTATCCGTGGGGCTAGCGCGTTCGGCCGTTAACTGAAAGGCTGGAGGTTCGAGCCCACCCGGTGGTGGTGCGGCGCTTTTTTTTCTTTGGGCTGATAGCTGTGAAGAAATGTTCTGACGGTGGTGAGAGTGGAACACGACTGTCTCCGTGGCGCAATTAGCTAGCGCGATTGGCTTTTAACCGAAAGGTTGGAATTTCGAGCCCTCCCAGGAGTGGTGTGTTGCTTTTTTCTTTGCGCTGAGAGCTTTGAAGATATGTTCTGATGGTGGTGAGAGTGGAGCACGACTGTCTACGTGGCGCAATTGGCTAGCGCGATCGCCTGTTAACCGAAAGGCTGGAGGTTCGAGCCCACCCGGTGGTGGTGCGGCGCTTTCTTTTTCTTTGGGCTGATAGCTCTGAAGAAATGTTCTGACGGAGGTGGGAGCGCTGCACTACTGTCTCCGTGGCGCAATTGGCCAGCGCGATCGGCTATGATCCGAAATTTTGGAGGTTCGAGCCCACCCGGTGGTGGTGCGGCGCTTTTTTTTCTTTGGGCTGATAGCTTTGAAGATATGCACTGATGGTGGTGAGAGTGAAGCACGACTGTCTCCGTGGCGCAATTGGCTAGTGCGATTGGCTGTTAACCGAAAGGTTGGAGGTTCGAGCCCACACAGTGGTGGTGCGGCGCTTTTTTTTCCCTTGGGCTGATAGCTCTGAGGAAATGCTCTGACGGTGGTGAGGGTGTAGCGCGACTGTCTCCGTGGCGCAATTGGCTAGCGCGATCGGCTGTTAACAGAAAGGTTGGACGTTCGAGCTCTCCCGAGAGTGGTGTGTTGCTTTTTTTCTTTGGGCTGATAGCTTTGAAGATATGTTCTGATGGTGGTGAGAGTGGAGCAGGACTGTCTCCGTGGCGCAATTGGCTAGCGCGATCGGCTGTTAACCGAAAGGTTGGAGGTTCGAGCCCACCCGGTGGTGCTGCGGCGCTTTTTTTTCTTTGGGCTGATACCCTTGAAGATATGTTCTGATGGTGGTGAGAGTGGAGCAGGACTGTCTCCGTGGCGCAATAGGCTGTTAACCGAAATTTTGGAGGTTCGAGCCGACCCGGTGGTGGTGCGGCGCTTTCTTTTTCTTTGGGCTGATAGCTTTGAAGATATGTTCTGATGGTGGTGAGAGTGGAGAAGGACTGTCTCCGTGGCGCAATTGGCTAGCGCGATCGGCTGTTAACCGAAAGGTTGGAGGTTCGAGCCCACCCGGTGGTGCTGCGGCGCTTTTTTTTCTTTGGGCTGATACCTTTGAAGATATGTTCTGATGGTGGTGAGAGTGGAGCAGGACTGTCTCCGTGGCGCAATAGGCTGTTAACCAAAATTTTGGAGGTTCGAGCCGACCCGGTGGTGGTGCGGCGCTTTCTTTTTCTTTGGGCTGATAGCTCTGAAGAAATGTTCTGACGGAGGTGGGAGCGCTGCACTACTGTCTCCGTGGCGCAATTGGCCAGCGCGATCGGCTATGATCCGAAATTTTGGAGGTTCGAGCCCACCCGGTGGTGGTGCGGCGCTTTTTTTTCTTTGGGCTGATAGCTTTGAAGATATGTACTGATGGTGGTGAGAGTGAAGCACGACTGTCTCCGTGGCGCAATTGGCTAGTGCGATTGGCTGTTAACCGAAAGGTTGGAGGTTCGAGCCCACACAGTGGTGGTGCGGCGCTTTTTTTCCCTTGGGCTGATAGCTCTGAGGAAATGTTCTGACGGTGGTGAGGGTGTAGCGCGACTGTCTCCGTGGCGTAATTGGCTAGCGCGATCGGCTGTTAACAGAAAGGTTGGACGTTCGAGCTCTCCCGAGAGTGGTGTGTTGCTTTTTTTCTTTGGGCTGATAGCTCTGAGGAAATGTTCTAACGGTGGTGAGGGTGTAGCGCGACTGTCTCCGTGGCGCAATTGGCTAGCGCGATCGGCTGTTAACAGAAAGGTTGGACGTTCGAGCTCTTCCGAGAGTGGTGTGTTGCTTTTTTTTCTTTGGGCTGATAGCTTTGAAGATATGTTCTGATGGTGGTGAGAGTGGAGCAGGACTGTCTCCGTGGCGCAGTTGGCTAGCGCGATCAGCTGTTAAGCGAAAGGTTGGAGGTTCGAGCCCACCCGGTGGTGCTGCGGCGCTTTTTTTTCTTTGGGCTGATACCTTTGAAGATATGTTCTGATGGTGGTGAGAGTGGAGCAGGACTGTCTCCGTGGCGCAATAGGCTGTTAACCGAAAGGTTGGAGGTTCGAGCCCTCCTGGAAGTGGTGTGTTGCTTTTTTCTTTGCGCTGATAGCTTTGAAGATATGTTCTGATGGTGGTGACAGTGGAGCGCGACTGTCTCCGTGGCGCAATTGGCTAGCGCGATCGGCTGTTAACCGAAAGGTTCGAGCCCACCCGGTGTTGGTGCGGCGCTTTTTTTTCTTTGGGCTGATAGTCTGAAAAAATCTTCTGACGGTGGTGAGAGTGGAGCACGACTGTCTTCGTGGCGCAATTGGCTAGCGCGATCGGCTGTTAACCGAAAGGTTGGAAGTTCGAGCCCTCCCGGGAGTGGTGTAATGGTTTTTTCTTTGCGCTGATAGCTTTGAAGATATGTTCTGATGGTGGTGAGAGTGGAGCACGACTGTCTACGTGGCGCAATCGGCTAGCGCGATCACCTGTTAACCGAAAGGCTGGAGGTTCGAGCCCACCCGGTGGGGGTGCGGCGCTTTCTTTTTCTTTGGGCTGATAGCTCTGAAGAAATGTTCTGACGGAGGTGGGAGCGCTGCACTACTGTCTCCGTGGCGCAATTGGCTAGCGCGATCGGCTGTTAACCGAAATATTGGATATTCGAGCCCTCCCGGGAGTGGTGTGTTGCTTTTTTCTTTGCGCTGATAGCTTTGAAGAAATGTTCTGACGGTGGTGAGAGTGGAACACGACTGTCTCCGTGGCGCAATTGGCTAGCGCGATCGGCTGTTAACCGAAAAGTTGGAGGTTCGAGCCCTCCCGGGAGGGGTGTGTTGCTTTTTTCTTTGCGCTGATAGCTTTGAAGATATGTTCTGATGGTGGTGAGAGTGGAGCACGACTGTCTACGTGGCGCAATTGGCTAGCGCGATCGCCTGTTAACCGAAAGGCTGGAGGTTCGAGCCCACTCGGTGGTGGTGCGGCGCTTTCTTTTTCTTTGGGCTGATAGCTTTGAAGATATGTACTGATGGTGATGAGAGTGAAGCACGACTGTCTCCGTGGCGCAATTGGCTAGTGCGATTGGCTGTTAACCGAAAGGTTGGAGGTTCGAGCCCACACAGTGGTGGTGCGGCGCTTTTTTTCCCTTGGGCTGATAGCTCTGAGGAAATGTTCTGACGGTGGTGAGGGTGTAGCGCGACTGTCTCCGTGGCGCAATTGGCTAGCGCGATCGGCTGTTAACAGAAAGGTTGGACGTTCGAGCTCTCCCGAGAGTGGTGTGTTGCTTTTTTTCTTTGAGCTGATAGCTCTGAGGAAATGTTCTAACGGTGGTGAGGGTGTAGCGCGACTGTCTCCGTGGCGCAATTGGCTAGCGCGATCGGCTGTTAACAGAAAGGTTGGACGTTCGAGCTCTCCCGAGAGTGGTGTGTTGCTTTTTTTTCTTTGGGCTGATAGCTTTGAAGATATGTTCTGATGGTGGTGAGAGTGGAGCAGGACTGTCTCCGTGGCGCAGTTGGCTAGCGCGATCAGCTGTTAAGCGAAAGGTTGGAGGTTCGAGCCCACCCGGTGGTGCTGCGGCGCTTTTTTTTCTTTGGGCTGATACCTTTGAAGATATGTTCTGATGGTGGTGAGAGTGGAGCAGGACTGTCTCCGTGGCGCAATAGGCTGTTAACCGAAAGGTTGGAGGTTCGAGCCCTCCTGGAAGTGGTGTGTTGCTTTTTTCTTTGCGCTGATAGCTTTGAAGATATGTTCTGATGGTGGTGACAGTGGAGCGCGACTGTCTCCGTGGCGCAATTGGCTAGCGCGATCGGCTGTTAACCGAAAGGTTCGAGCCCACCCGGTGTTGGTGCGGCGCTTTTTTTTCTTTGGGCTGATAGTCTGAAAAAATCTTCTGACGGTGGTGAGAGTGGAGCACGACTGTCTTCGTGGCGCAATTGGCTAGCGCGATCGGCTGTTAACCGAAAGGTTGGAAGTTCGAGCCCTCCCGGGAGTGGTGTAATGCTTTTTTCTTTGCGCTGATAGCTTTGAAGATATGTTCTGATGGTGGTGAGAGTGGAGCACGACTGTCTACGTGGCGCAATCGGCTAGCGCGATCACCTGTTAACCGAAAGGCTGGAGGTTCGAGCCCACCCGGTGGTGGTGCGGCGCTTTCTTTTTCTTTGGGCTGATAGCTCTGAAGAAATGTTCTGACGGAGGTGGGAGCGCTGCACTACTGTCTCCGTGGCGCAATTGGCTAGCGCGATCGGCTGTTAACCGAAATATTGGAAATTCGAGCCCTCCCGGGAGTGGTGTGTTGCTTTTTTCTTTGCGCTGATAGCTTTGAAGAAATGTTCTGACGGTGGTGAGAGTGGAACACGACTGTCTCCGTGGCGCAATTGGCTAGCGCGATCGGCTGTTAACCGAAAAGTTGGAGGTTCGAGCCCTCCCGGGAGGGGTGTGTTGCTTTTTTCTTTGCGCTGATAGCTTTGAAGATATGTTCTGATGGTGGTGAGAGTGGAGCACGACTGTCTACGTGGCGCAATTGGCTAGCGCGATCGCCTGTTAACCGAAAGGCTGGAGGTTCGAGCCCACCCGGTGGTGGTGCGGCGCTTTCTTTTTCTTTGGGCTGATAGCTCTGAAGAAATATTCTGACGGAGGTGGGAGCGCTGCACTACTGTCTCCGTGGCGCAATTGGCCAGCGCGATCAGCTATGATCCGAAATTTTGGAGGTTCGAGCCCACCCGGTGGTGGTGCGGCGCTTTTTTTTCTTTGGGCTGATAGCTCTGAAGAATGTTCTGATGGTGGTGAGAGGAGAGCACGACTGTCTCCGTGGCGCAATGGGCTAGCGCTATAGGCTGTTGACCGAAAGCTTGGAGGTTCGAGCCAACCTGGTGGTGGTGCGGCACTTTTTTTTCTTCGGGCTGATACCTTTGAAGATATATTCTGATGGTGGTGAGTGTGGAGCAGGACTGTCTCTGTGGCGCAATTGGCTAGCGCGATCGGCTGTTAACCAAAAGGTGGGAGTTTCGAGCGCACCCGTGGACGGTGTGTCGCTTTTTTTGCGCTGATGGCGTAGAAGATTTGTTCTGATGGTGGTGAGAGTGGAGCACGACTGTCTCCGTGGCGTAATTGGCTAGCGCGATCGGCTGTTAACCGAAAGGTTGGGGGTTCGAGCCCACCCGCGAGTGGTGCGGCGCTTTTTTTCTTTGGGCTGAAAGCTTTGAAGATTAGTTTAATGGTGGTGGGAGTTGTGCAGGACTGTCTCTGTGGCGCAACTGGCTAGCGCGATTGGCTGTTAAGCGAAAGGCTGGAGGTTCGAGCCCACCCGGTGGTGGTGCGGCGCTTTCTTTTTCTTTGGGCTGATAGCTCTGAAGAAATGTTCTGACGGAGGTGGAGTGCTGCACTACTGTCTCCGTGGCGCAATTGGCTAGCGCGATCGGCTGTTAACCGAAAGGTTGGAATTTCGAGCCCTCCCGGGAGTGGTGTGTTGCTTTTTTCTTTGCGCTGATAGCTTTGAAGATATGTTCTGATGGTGGTGAGAGTGGAGCACGACTGTCTACGTGGCGCAATTGGCTAGCGCGATCGCCTGTTAACCGAAAGGCTGGAGGTTCGAGCCCACCCGGTGGTGGTGCGGCGCTTTCTTTTTCTTTGGGCTGATAGCTCTGAAGAAATGTTCTGACGGAGGTGGGAGCGCTGCACTACTGTCTCCGTGGCGCAATTGGCCAGCGCGATCGGCTATGATCCGAAACTTTGGAGGTTCGAGCCCACCCGGTGGTGGTGCGGCGCTTTTTTTTCTTTGGGCTGATAGCTCTGAAGAAATGTTCTGATGGTGGTGAGAGGAGAGCACGACTGTCTCCGTGGCGCAATGGGCTAGCGCTATATGCTGTTGACCAAAAGGTTGGAGGTTCGAGCCCTCCCGGGAGTGGTGTGTTGCTTTTTTCTTTGCGCTGATAGCTTTGAAGATATGTACTGATGGTGGTGAGAGTGAAGCAGGACTGTCTCCGTGGCGCAATTGGCTAGTGCGATGGGCTGTTAACCGAAAGGTTGGAGGTTCGAGCCCACACAGTGGTGGTGCGGCGCTTTTTTTCCTTGGTCTGATAGCTCTGAGGAAATGTTCTGACGGTGGTGAGGGTGTAGCGCCACGGTCTCCGTGGCGCAATTGGCTAGCGCGATCGGCTGTTAACAGAAAGGTTGGACGTTCGAGCTCTCCCGAGAGTGGTGTGTTGCTTTTTTTTGTTTGGGCTGATAGCTTTGAAGATATGTTCTGATGGTGGTGAGAGTGGAGCAGGACTGTCTCCGTGGCGCAATTGGCCAGCGCGATCGGCTATGAACCGAAATTTAGGAGGTTCGAGCCCACACAGTGGTGGTGCGGCGCTTTTTTTCCCTTGGGCTGATAGCTCTGAGGAAATGTTCTGACGGTGGTGAGGGTGTAGCGCGACTGTCTCCGTGGCGCAATTGGCTAGCGCGATCGGCTGTTAACAGAAAGGTTGGACGTTCGAGCTCTCCCGAGAGTGGTGTGTTGCTTTATTTTCTTTGGGCTGATAGCTTTGAAGATATGTTCTGATGGTGGTGAGAGTGGAGCAGGACTGTCTCCGTGGCGCAATTGGCTAGCGCGATCGGCTGTTAACCGAAAGGTTGGAGGTTCGAGCCCACCCGGTGGTGCTGCGGCGCTTTTTTTTCTTTGGGCTGATACCTTTGAAGATATGTTCTGATGGAGGTGAGAGTGGAGCAGGACTGTCTCCGTGGCGCAATAGGCTGTTAACCGAAAGGTTGGAGGTTCGAGCCCTCCTGGAAGTGGTGTGTTGCTTTTTTCTTTGCGCTGATAGCTTTGAAGATATGTTCTGATGGTGGTGACAGTGGAGCTCGACTGTCTCCGTGGCGCAATTGGCTAGCGCGATCGGCTGTTAACCGAAAGGTTAGAGGTTCGAGCCCACCCGGTGTTGGTGCGGCGCTTTTTTTTTGGGCTGATAGTCTGAAGAAATCTTCTGACGGTGGTGAGAGTGGAGCACGACTGTCTTCGTGGCGCAATTGGCTAGCGCGATCGGCTGTTACCCGAAAGGTTGGAATTTCGAGCCCTCCCGGGAGTGGTGTAATGCTTTTTTCTTTGCGCTGATAGCTTTGAAGATATGTTCTGATGGTGGTGAGAGTGGAGCACGACTGTCCACGTGGCGCAATTGGCTAGCGCGATCGCCTGTTAACCGAAATGCTGGAGGTTCGAGCCCACCCGGTGGTGGTGCGGCGCTTTCTTTTTCTTTGGGGTGATAGCTCTGAAGAAATGTTCTGACGGAGGTGGGAGCGCTGCACTACTGTCTCCGTGGCGCAACTGGCTAGCGCGATCGGCTGTTAACCGAAATATTGCAAATTCGAGCCCTCCCGGGAGTGGTGTGTTGCTTTTTTCTTTGCGCTGATAGCTTTGAAGAAATGTTCCGACAGTGGTGAGAGTGGAACACGACTGTCTCCGTGACGCAATCGGCTAGCGCGATTGTCTTTTAACCGAAACGTTGGAGGTTCGAGCCCTCCCGGGAGTGCTGTGTTGCTTTTTTTTTTCTTCGGGCTGATAGCTTTGAAGATATGTTCTGATGATGGTGAGTGTGGAGCACGACTGTCTCCGTGGCGCAATTGGCCAGCGCGATCGGCTATGAACCGAAATTTTGGAGGTTCGAGCCCTACTGAGAGTGGTGTGTTGCTTTTTTTTCTTTGGGCTGATAGCTTTGAAGATGTGTTCTGATGGTGGTGAGAGTGGAGCAGGACTGTCTCCGTGGCGCAATTGGCTAGCGCGATCGGCTGTTAACCGAAAGGTTGGAGGTTCGAGCCCACCCGGTGGTGCTGCGGCGCTTTTTATTCTTTGGGCTGATACCTTTGAAGATATGTTCTGATGATGGTGAGAGTGGAGCAGGACTGTCTCCGTGGCGCAATTGGCTGTTAACCGAACGGTTGGAGGTTCGAGCCCTCCCGGAAGTGGTGTGTTGCTTTTTTTTGCGCTGATAGCTTTGAAGATATGTTCTGATGGTGGTGACAGTGGAGCACGACTGTCTCCGTGGCGCAATTGGCTAGCGCGATCGGCTGTTTACCGAAAGGTTAGAGGTTCGAGTTCACCAGGTGTTGGTGCGGCGCTTTTTTTTCCTGGGGCTGATCATCTGAAGAAATCTTTTGACGGTGGTGAGACTGGAGCACGGCTGTCTTCGTGGCGCAATTGGCTAGCGCGATCGGCTGTTAACCGAAAGGTTGGAATTTCGAGCCCTCCCGGAAGTGGTGTGTTGCTTTTTTCTTTTTGCTGATAGCTTTGAAGATATGTTCTGATGGTGGTGAGAGTGGAGCACGACTGTCTCCGTGGCGCAACTGGCTAGCGCGATTGGCTGTTAAGCGAAAGGCTGAAGGTTCGAGCCCACCCGGTGGTGGTGCGGCGCTTTTTTTTCTTTGGGCTGATAGCTCTGAAGAAATGTTCTGACGGAGGTGGAGTGCTGCACTACTGTCTCCGTGGCGCAATTGGCTAGCGCGATCGGCTCTTAACCGAAAGGTTGGAATTTCGAGCCCTCCCGGGAGTGGTGTGTTGCTTTTTTCTTTGCGCTGATAGCTTTGAAGATATGTTCTGATGGTGGTGAGAGTGGAGCACGACTGTATCCGTGGGGCGATTGGCTAGCGCGTTCGGCCGTTAACTGAAAGGCTGGAGGTTCGAGCCCACCCGGTGGTGGTGCGGCGCTTTTTTTTCTTTGGGCTGATAGCTGTGAAGAAATGTTCTGACGGAGGTGGGAGCGCTGCACTACTGTCTCCGAGGCGCAATTGGCTAGCGCGATCGGCTGTTAACCGAAAGATTGGAAATTCGAGCCCTCCCGGGAGTGGTGTGTTACTTTTTTCTTTGCGCTGATGGCTTTGAAGAAATGTTCTGACGGTGGTGACAGTGGAACACGACTGCCTCCGTGACGCAATTGGCTAGCGCGATTGGCTTTTAACCGAAAGGTTGGAGGTGCGAGCCCTCCCGGGAGTGGTGTGTTGCTTTTTTTTCTTCGGGCTGATAGCTTTGAAGATATGTACTGACGGTGGTGAGAGTGGAGCACGACTGTCTCCGTGGCGCAATTGGCCAGCGCGATCGGCTATGAACTGAAATTTCGGAGGTTCGAGCCCACCCGGTGGTGGTGCGGCGCTTTTTTTTCTTTGGGCTGATAGCTCTGAAGAAATGTTCTGATGGTGGTGAGAGGAGAGCACGACTGTCTCCGTGGCGCAATGGGCTAGCGCTATAGGCTGTTCACCGAAAGGTTGGAGGCTCGAGCCCTCCCAGGAGTGGTGTGTTGCTTTTTTCTTTGCGCTGATAGCTTTGAAGATATGTTCTGATGGTGGTGAGAGTGGAGCACGACTGTCTACGTGGCGCAATTGGCTAGTGCGATGGGCTGTTAACCGAAACGTTAGAGGTTCGAGCCCACACGGTGGTGGTGCGGCGCTTTTTTTCCCTTGGGCTGATAGCTCTGAGGAAATGTTCTGACGGAGGTGGGAGCGCTAAACTACTGTCTCCGTGGCGCAATTGGCTAGCGCGATCGGCTGTTAACCGAAATATTGGAAATTCGAGCCCTCCCGGGAGTGGTGTGTTGCTTTTTTCTTTGCGCTGATAGCTTTGAAGAAATGTTCCGACGGTGGTGAGAGTGGAACACGACTGTCTCCGTGACGCAATCGGCTAGCGCGATTGTCTTTTAACCGAAAGGTTGGAGGTTCGAGCCCTCCCAGGAGTGCTGTGTTGCTTTTTTTTCTTCGGGCTGATAGCTTTGAAGATATGTTCTGATGATGGTGAGTGTGGAGCACGACTGTCTCCGTGGCGCAATTGGCCAGCGCGATCGGCTATGAACCGAAATTTTGGAGGTTCGAGCCCACACGGTGGTGGTGCGGCGCTTTTTTTTCTTTGGGCTGATAGCTCTGAAGAAATGTTCTGATGGTGGTGAGAGGAGAGCACGACTGTCTCCGTGGCGCAATGGGCTAGCGCTATAGGCTGTTGACCGAAAGGTCGGAGGTTCGAGCCCTACCGAGAGTGGTGTGTTGCTTTTTTTTCTTTGGGCTGATAGCTTTGAAGATATGTTCTGATGGTGGTGAGAGCGGAGCAGGACTGTCTCCGCGGCGCAATTGGCTAGCGCGATCGGCTGTTAACCGAAAGGTTGGAGGTTCGAGCCCACCCGGTGGTGCTGCGGCGCTTTTTTTTCTTTGGGCTGATACCTTTGAAGATATGTTCTGATGATGGTGAGAGTGGAGCAGGACAGTCTCCGTGGCGCAATTGGCTGTTAACCGAACGGTTGGAGGTTCGAGCCCTGCCGGAAGTGGTGTGTTGCTTTTTTCTTTGCGCTGATAGCTTTGAAGATATGTTCTGATGGTGGTGACAGTGGAGCACGACTGTCTCCGTGGCGCAATTGGCTAGCGCGATCGGCTGTTTACCGAAAGGTGAGAGGTTCGAGTTCACCAGGTGTTGGTGCGGCGCTTTTTTTTCTTGGGGCTGATCATCTGAAGAAATCTTCTGACGGTGGTGAGACTGGAGCTCGGCTGTCTTCGTGGCGCAATTGGCTAGCGCGATCGGCTGTTAACCGAAAGGTTGGAATTTCGAGCCCTCCCGGAAGTGGTGTGTTGCTTTTTTCTTTTTGCTGATAGCTTTGAAGATATGTTCTGATGGTGGTGAGAGTGGAGCACGACTGTATCCGTGGCGCAATTGGCTAGCGCGTTCGGCCGTTAACTGAAAGGCTGGAGGTTCGAGCCCACCCGGTGGTGGTGCGGCACTTTTTTTTTCTTCGGGCTGATACCTTTGAAGATATGTTCTGACGGTGGTGAGAGTGGAGCAGGACTGTCTCCGTGGCGCAATTGGCTAGCGCGATCGGCTGTTAACCAAAAGGTGGGAGTTTCGAGCGCACCCGTGGACGGTGTGTCGCTTTTTTTTGCGCTGATGGCGTAGAAGATATGTTCTGATGGTGGTGAGAGTGGAGCACGACTGTCTCCGTGGCGTAATTGGCTAGCGCGATCGGCTGTTAACCGAAATGTTGGGGGTTCGAGCCCACCCGCGAGTGGTGCGGCGCTTTTTTTCTTTGGGCTGATAGCTTTGAAGATTAGTTTAATGGTAGTGGGAGTTGTGCAGGACTGTCTCCGTGGCGCAACTGGCTAGCGCGATTGGCTGTTAAGCGAAAGGCTGAAGGTTCGAGCCCACCCGGTGGTCGTGCGGCGCTTTCTTTTTCTTTGGGCTGATAGCTCTGAAGAAATGTTCTGACGGAGGTGGAGTGCTGCACTACTGTCTCCGTGGCGCAATTGGCTAGCGCGATCGGCTGTTAACCGAAAGGTTGGAATTTCGAGCCCTCCCGGGAGTGGTGTGTTGCTTTTTTCTTTGCGCTGATAGCTTTGAAGATATGTTCTGATGGTGGTGAGAGTGGAGCACGACTGTATCCGTGGGGCGATTGGCTAGCGCGTTCGGCCGTTAACTGAAAGGCTGGAGGTTCGAGCCCACCCGGTGGTGGTGCGGCGCTTTTTTTCTTCGGGCTGATAGCTGTGAAGAAATGTTCTGACGGAGGTGGGAGCGCTGCACTACTGTCTCCGTGGTGCAATTGGCTAGCGCGATGGGCTGTTAACCGAAAGATTGGAAATTCGAGCCCTCCCGGGAGTGGTGTGTTACTTTTTTTTTGCGCTGATGGCTTTGAAGAAATGTTCTGACGGTGGTGAGAGTGGAGCACGACTGTCTCCCTGGCGCAATTGGCCAGCGCGATCGGCTATGAACTGAAATTTCGGAGGTTCGAGCCCACCCGGTGGTGGTGCGGCGCTTTTTTTTTCTTTGGGCTGATAGCTCTGAAGAAATGTTCTGATGGTGGTGAGAGGAGAGCACGACTGTCTCCGTGGCGCAATGGGCTAGCGCTATAGGCTGTTGACCGAAAGGTTGGAGGTTCGAGCCCTCCCGGGAGTGGTGTGTTGCTTTTTTCTTTGCGCTGATAGCTTTGTAGATATGTACTGATGGTGGTGAGAGTGAAGCACGACTGTCTCCGTGGCGCAATTGGCTAGTGCGATGGGCTGTTAACCGAAAGGTTAGAGGTTCGAGCCCACACGGTGGTGGTGCGGCGCTTTTTTTCCCTTGGGCTGATAGCTCTGAGGAAATGTTCTGACGGTGGTGAGGGTGTAGCGCGACTATCTCCGTGGCGCAATTGGCTAGCGTGATCGGCTGTTAACAGAAAGGTTGGACGTTCGAGCTCTCCCTAGAGTGGTGTGTTGCTTTTTCTTTCTTTGGGCTGATAGCTTTGAAGATATGTTCTGATGGTGGTGAGAGTGGAGCAGGACTGTCTCCGTGGCGCAATTGGCTAGCGCGATCGGCTGTTAAGCGAAAGGTTGTAGGTTCGAGCCCACCCGGTGGTGCTGCGGCGCTTTTTTTTCTTTGGGCTGATACCTTTGAAGATATGTTCCGATGGTGGTGAGAGTGGAGCAGGACTGTCTCCGTGGCGCAATAGGCTGTTAACCGAAAGGTTGGAGGTTCCAGCCCTCCTGGAAGTGGTGTGTTGCTTTTTTCTTTCCGCTGATAGCTTTGAAGATATGTTCTGATGGTGGTGACAGTGGAGCGTGACTGTCTCCGTGGCGCAATTGGCTAGCGCGATCGGCTGTTAATCGAAAGGTTCGAGCCCACCCGGTGTTGGTGCGGCGCTTTTTTTTCTTTGGGCTGATAGTCTGAAGAAATCTTCTGACGGTGGTGAGAGTGGAGCACGACTGTCTTCGTGGCGCAATTGGCTAGCGCGATCGGCTGTTAACCGAAATGTTGGAATTTCGAGCCCTCCCGGGAGTGGTGTAATGCTTTTTTCTTTGCGCTGATAGCTTTGAAGATATGTTCTGATGGTGGTGAGAGTGGAGCACGACTGTCTACGTGGCGCAATCGGCTAGCGCGATCACCTGTTAACCGAAAGGCTGGAGGTTCGAGCCCACCCGGTGGTGGTGCGGCGCATTATTTTTCTTTGGGCTGATAGCTCTGAAGAAATGTTCTGACGAGGTGGGAGCGCTGCACTACTGTCTCCGTGGCACAATTGGCTAGCGCGATCGGCTGTTAACCGAAATATTGGAAATTCGAGCCCTCCCGGGAGTGGTGTGTTGCTTTTTTCTTTGCGCTGATAGCTTTTAAGAAATGTTCTGACGGTGGTGAGAGTGGAACACGACTGTCTCCGTGGCGCAATTGGCCAGCGCGATCGGCTATGAACCAAAATTTTGGAGGTTCGAGCCCACCCGGTGGTGGTGCGGCGCTTTTTTTGCTTTGGGCTGATAGCTCTGACGAAATGTTCTGATGGTGGTGAGAGGAGAGCACGACTGTCTCCGTGGCGCAATGGCCTAGCGCTATAGGCTGTTGACCGAAAGCTTGGAGGTTCGAGCCCTCCCGGGAGTGGTGTGTTGCTTTTTTCTTTGCGCTGATAGCTTTGAAGATATGTTCTGATGGTGGTGACAGTGGAGCACGACTGTCTCCGTGGCGCAATTGGCTAGCGCGATCGGCTGTTTACCGAAAGGTGAGAGGTTCGAGTTCACCAGGTGTTGGTGCGGCGCTTTTTTTTCTTGGGGCTGATCATCTGAAGAAATCTTCTGACGGTGGTGAGACTGGAGCACGGCTGTCTTCGTGGCGCAATTGGCTAGCGCGATCGGCTGTTAACCGAAAGGTTGGAATTTCGAGCCCTCCCGGAAGTGGTGTGTTGCTTTTTTCTTTTTGCTGATAGCTTTGAAGATATGTTCTGATGGTGGTGAGAGTGGAGCACGACTGTATCCGTGGCGCAATTGGCTAGCGCGTTCGGCCGTTAACTGAAAGGCTGGAGGTTCGAGCCCACCCGGTGGTGGTGCGGCACTTTTTTTTCTTCGGGCTGATACCTTTGAAGATATGTTCTGACGGTGGTGTGAGTGGAGCAGGACTGTCTCCGTGGCGCAATTGGCTAGCGCGATCGGCTGTTAACCAAAAGGTGGGAGTTTCGAGCGCGCCCGTGGACGGTGTGTCGCTTTTTTTTGCGCTGATGGCGTAGAAGATATGTTCTGATGGTGGTGAGAGTGGAGCACGACTGTCTCCGTGGCGTAATTGGCTAGCGCGATCGGCTGTTAACCGAAATGTTGGGGGTTCGAGCCCACCCGCGAGTGGTGCGGCGCTTTTTTTCTTTGGGCTGATAGCTTTGAAGATTAGTTTAATGGTAGTGGGAGTTGTGCAGGACTGTCTCCGTGGCGCAACTGGCTAGCGCGATTGGCTGTTAAGCGAAAGGCTGAAGGTTCGAGCCCACCCGGTGGTCGTGCGGCGCTTTCTTTTTCTTCGGGCTGATAGCTGTGAAGAAATGTTCTGACGGAGGTGGGAGCGCTGCACTACTGTCTCCGTGGTGCAATTGGCTAGCGCGATGGGCTGTTAACCGAAAGATTGGAAATTCGAGCCCTCCCGGGAGTGGTGTGTTACTTTTTTTTTGCGCTGATGGCTTTGAAGAAATGTTCTGACGGTGGTGACAGTGGAACACGACTGCCTCCGTGACGCAATTGGCTAGCGCGATTGGCTTTTAACCGAAAGGTTGGAGGTGCGAGCCCTCCCGGGAGTGGTGTGTTGCTTTTTTTTCTTCGGGCTGATAGCTTTGAAGATATGTTCTGACGGTGGTGAGAGTGGAGCACGACTGTCTCCCTGGCGCAATTGGCCAGCGCGATCGGCTATGAACTGAAATTTCGGAGGTTCGAGCCCACCCGGTGGTGGTGCGGCGCTTTTTTTTTCTTTGGGCTGATAGCTCTGAAGAAATGTTCTGATGGTGGTGAGAGGAGAGCACGACTGTCTCCGTGGCGCAATGGGCTAGCGCTATAGGCTGTTGACCGAAAGGTTGGAGGTTCGAGCCCTCCCGGGAGTGGTGTGTTGCTTTTTTCTTTGCGCTGATAGCTTTGTAGATATGTACTGATGGTGGTGAGAGTGAAGCACGACTGTCTCCGTGGCGCAATTGGCTAGTGCGATGGGCTGTTAACCGAAAGGTTAGAGGTTCGAGCCCACACGGTGGTGGTGCGGCGCTTTTTTTCCCTTGGGCTGATAGCTCTGAGGAAATGTTCTGACGGTGGTGAGGGTGTAGCGCGACTATCTCCGTGGCGCAATTGGCTAGCGCGATCGGCTGTTAACAGAAAGGTTGGACGTTCGAGCTCTCCCGAGAGTGGTGTGTTGCTTTTTCTTTCTTTGGGCTGATAGCTTTGAAGATATGTTCTGATGGTGGTGACAGTGGAGCAGGACTGTCTCCGTGGCGCAATTGGCTAGCGCGATCGGCTGTTAAGCGAAAGGTTGGAGGTTCGAGCCCACTCGGTGGTGCTGCGGCGCTTTTTTTTCTTTGGGCTGATACCTTTGAAGATATGTTCTGATGGTGGTGAGAGTGGAGCAGGACTGTCTCCGTGGCGCAATAGGCTGTTAACCGAAAGGTTGGAGGTTCCAGCCCTCCTGGAAGTGGTGTGTTGCATTTTCTTTCCGCTGATAGCTTTGAAGATATGTTCTGATGGTGGTGACAGTGGAGCGCGACTGTCTCCGTGGCGCAATTGGCTAGCGCGATCGGCTGTTAACCGAAAGGTTCGAGCCCACCCGGTGTTGGTGCGGCGCTTTTTTTTCTTTGGGCTGATAGTCTGAAGAAATCTTCTGACGGTGGTGAGAGTGGAGCACGACTGTCTTCGTGGCGCAATTGGCTAGCGCGATCGGCTGTTAACCGAAATGTTGGAATTTCGAGCCCTCCCGGGAGTGGTGTAATGCTTTTTTCTTTGCGCTGATAGCTTTGAAGATATGTTCTGATGGTGGTGAGAGTGGAGCACGACTGTCTACGTGGCGCAATCGGCTAGCGCGATCACCTGTTAACCGAAAGGCTGGAGGTTCGAGCCCACCCGGTGGTGGTGCGGCGCTTTATTTTTCTTTGGGCTGATAGCTCTGAAGAAATGTTCTGACGAGGTGGGAGCGCTGCACTACTGTCTCCGTGGCACAATTGGCTAGCGCGATCGGCTGTTAACCGAAATATTGGAAATTCGAGCCCTCCCGGGAGTGGTGTGTTGCTTTTTTCTTTGCGCTGATAGCTTTTAAGAAATGTTCTGACGGTGGTGAGAGTGGAACACGACTGTCTCCGTGGCGCAATTGGCCAGCGCGATCGGCTATGAACCGAAATTTTGGAGGTTCGAGCCCACCCGGTGGTGGTGCGGCGCTTTTTTTGCTTTGGGCTGATAGCTCTGAAGAAATGTTCTGATGGTGGTGAGAGGAGAGCACGACTGTCTCCGTGGCGCAATGGCCTAGCGCTATAGGCTGTTGACCGAAAGCTTGGAGGTTCGAGCCCTCCCGGGAGTGGTGTGTTGCTTTTTTCTTTGCGCTGATAGCTTTGAAGATATGTTCTGATGGTGGTGAGAGTGGAGCACGACTGTATCCGTGGCGCAATTGGCTAGCGCGTTCGGCCGTTAAATGGAAGGCTGGAGGTTCGAGCCCACCTGGTGGTGGTGCGGCACTTTTTTTTCTTCGGGCTGATACCTTTGAAGATATGTTCTGATGGTGGTGAGAGTGGAGCAGGACTGTCTCTGTGGCGCAATTGGCTAGCGCGATCGGCTGTTAAGCAAAAGGTGGGAGTTTCGAGCGCACCCGTGGACGGTTTGTCGCTTTTTTTTAGCGCTGATGGCGTAGAAGATATGTTCTGATGGTGGTGAGAGTAAAGCACGACTGTCTCCGTGGCGTAATTGGCTAGCGCGATCGGCTGTTAACCGAAAGATTGGGGGTTAGAGCCCACCCGCGAGTGGTGCGGCGCTTTTTTTCTTTGGCCTGATAGCTTTGAAGATCAGTTTAATGGTGGTGGGAGTTGTGCAGGACTGTCTCTGTGGCGCAACTGGCTAGCGCGATTGGCTGTTAAGCGAAAGGCTGGAGGTTCGAGCCCACCCGGTGGTGGTGCGGCGCTTTCTTTTTCTTTGGGCTGATAGCTCTGAAGAAATGTTCTGACGGAGGTGGAGTGCTGCACTACTGTCTCCGTGGCGCAATTGGCTAGCGCGATCGGCTCTTAACCGAAAGGTTGGAATTTCGAGCCCTCCCGGGAGTGGTGTGTTGCTTTTTTCTTTGCGCTGATAGCTTTGAAGATATGTTCTGATGGTGGTGAGAGTGGAGCACGACTGTATCCATGGGGCGATTGGCTAGCGCGTTCGGCCGTTAACTGAAAGGCTGGAGGTTCGAGCCCACCCGGTGGTGGTGCGGCGCGTTTTTTTCTTTGGGCTGATAGCTGTGAAGAAATGTTCTGACGGTGGTGAGAGTGGAACACGACTGTCTCCGTGGCGCAATTGGCTAGCGCGATTGGCTTTTAACCGAAAGGTTGGAATTTCGAGCCCTCCCAGGAGTGGTGTGTTGCTTTTTTCTTTGCGCTGATAGCTTTGAAGATATGTTCTGATGGTGGTGAGAGTGGAGCACGACTGTCTACGTGGCGCAATTGGCTAGTGCGATCGCCTGTTAACCGAAAGGCTGGAGGTTCGAGCCCACCCGGTGGTGGTGCGGCGCTTTCTTTTTCTTTGGGCTGATAGCTCTGAAGAAATGTTCTGACGGAGGTTGGAGCGCTGCACTACTGTCTCCGTGGCGCAATTGGCCAGCGCGATCGGCTATGATCCGAAATTTTGGAGGTTCGAGCCCACCCGGTGGTGGTGCGGCGCTTTTTTTTCTTTGGGCTGATAGCTCTGAAGAAATGTTCTGATGGTGGTGAGAGGAGAGCACGACTGTCTCCGTGGCGCAATGGGCTAGCGCTATAGGCTGTTGACCAAAAGGTTGGAGGTTCGAGCCCTCCCGGGAGTGGTGTGTTGCTTTTTTCTTTGCGCTGATAGCTTTGAAGATATGTACTGATGGTGGTGAGAGTGAAGCACGATTGTCTCCGTGGCGCAATTGGCTAGTGCGATGGGCTGTTAACCGAAAGGTTGGAGGTTCGAGCCCACACAGTGGTGGTGCGGCGCTTTTTTTTCCTTGGGCTGATAGCTCTGAGGAAATGTTCTGACGGTGGTGAGGGTGTAGCGCGACTGTCTCCGTGGCGCAATTGGCTAGCGCGATCGGCTGTTAACAGAAAGGTTGGACGTTCGAGCTCTCCCGAGAGTGGTGTGTTGCTTTTTTTTCTTTGGGCTGATAGCTTTGAAGATATGTTCTGATGGTGGTGAGAAAGGAGCAGGACTGTCTCCGTGGCGCAATTGGCTAGCGCGATCGGCTGTTAACCGAAAGGTTGGAGGTTCGAGCCCACCCGGTGGTGCTGCGGCGCTTTTTTTTCTTTGGGCTGATACCTTTGAAGATATGTTCTGATGCAGGTGAGAGTGGAGCAGGACTGTCTCCGTGGCGCAATAGGCTGTTAACCGAAAGGTTGGAGGTTCGAGCCCCCTGGAAGTGGTGTGTTGCTTTTTTCTTTGCGCTGATAGCTTTGAAGATATGTTCTGATGGTGGTGACAGTGGAGCTCGACTGTCTCCGTGGCGCAATTGGCTAGCGCGATCGGCTGTTAACCCAAAGGTTAGAGGTTCGAGCCCACCCGGTGTTGGTGCGGCGCTTTTTTTTTGGGCTTATAGTCTGAAGAAATCTTCTGACGGTGGTGAGAGTGGAGCACGACTGTCTTCGTGGCGCAATTGGCTAGCGCGATCGGCTGTTAACCGAAAGGTTGGAATTTCGAGCCCTCCCGAGAGTGGTGTAATGCTTTTTTGTTTGCGCTGATAGCTTTGAAGATATGTTCTGATGGTGCTGAGAGTGGAGCACGACTGTCTACGTGGCGCAATTGGCTAGCGCGATCGCCTGTTAACCGAAAGGCTGGAGGTTCGAGCCCACCCGGTGGTGGTGCGGCGCTTTCTTTTTCTTTGGGCTGATAGCTCTGAAGAAGTGTTCTGACGGAGGTGGGAGCGCTGCACTACTGTCTCCGTGGCGCAATTGGCTAGCGCAATCGGCTGTTAACCGAAATATTGGAAATTCGAGCCCTCCCGGGAGTGGTGTGTTGCTTTTTTCTTTGCGCTGATAGCTTTGAAGAAATGTTCCGACGGTGGTGAGAGTGGAACACGACTGTCTCCGTGACGCAATCGGCTAGCGCAATTGTCTTTTAACCGAAAGGTTGGAGGTTCGAGCCCTCCCGGGAGTGCTGTGTTGCTTTTTTTCTTCGGGCTGATAGCTTTGAAGATATGTTCTGATGATGGTGAGTGTGGAGCACGACTGTCTCCGTGGCGCAATTGGCCAGCGCGATCGGCTATGAACCGAAATTTTGGAGGTTCGAGCCCACTCGGTGGTGGTGCGGCGCTTTTTTTTCTTTGGGCTGATAGCTCTGAAGAAATGTTCTGATGGTGGTGAGAGGAGAGCACGACTGTCTCCGTGGCGCAATGGGCTAGCGCTATAGGCTGTTGACCGAAAGGTCGGAGGTTCGAGCCCTACCGAGAGTGGTGTTTTGCTTTTTTTTCTTTGGGCTGATAGGTTTGAAGATATGTTCTGATGGTGGTGAGAGTGGAGCAGGACTGTCTCCGTGGCGCAATTGGCTAGCGAGATGGGCTGTTAACCGAAAGGTTGGAGGTTCGAGCCCACCCGGTGGTGCTGCGGCGCTTTTTTTTCTTTGGGCTGATACCTTTGAAGATATGTTCTGATGATGGTGAGAGTGGAGCAGGACTGTCTCCGTGGCGCAATTGGCTGTTAACCGAACGGTTGGAGGTTCGAGCCCTCCCGGAAGTGGTGTGTTGCTTTTTTGTTTGCGCTGATAGCTTTGAAGATATGTTCTGATGGTGGTGACAGTGGAGCACGACTGTCTCCGTGGCGCAATTGGCTAGCGCGATCGGCTGTTTACCGAAAGGTTAGAGGTTCGAGTTCACCAGGTGTTGGTGCGGCGCTTTTTTTTCTTGGGGTTGATCATCTGAAGAAATCTTCTGACGGTGGTGAGAGTGGAGCACGGCTGTCTTCGTGGCGCAATTGGCTAGCTGGCTAGCGCGATCGGCTGTTAACAGAAAGGTTGGAGGTTCGAGCCCTCCCGAGAGTGGTGTGTTGCTTTTTTTTCTTTGGGCTGATAGCTTTGAAGATATGTTCTGATGGTGGTGAGAGTGGAGCACGACTGTCTCCGTGGCGTAATTGGCTAGCGCCATCGGCTGTTAACCGAAAGGTTGGGGGTTAGAGCCCACCCGCGAGTGGTGCGGCGCTTTTTTTCTTTGGGCTGATAGCTTTGAAGATTAGTTTAATGGTGGTGGGAGTTGTGCCGGACTGTCTCTGTGGCGCAACTGGCTAGCGTGATTGGCTGTTAAGCGAAAGGCTGGAGGTTCGAGCCCACCCGGTGGTGGTGCGGCGCTTTCTTTTTCTTTGGGCTGATAGCTCTGAAGAAATGTTCTGACGGAGGTGGAGTGCTGCACTACTGTCTCCGTGGCGCAATTGGCTAGCGCGATCGGCTGTTAACCGAAAGGTTGGAATTTCGAGCCCTCCCGGGAGTGGTGTGTTGCTTTTTTCTTTGCGCTGATAGCTTTGAAGATATGTTCTGATGGTGGTGAGAGTGGAGCACGACTGTATCCGTGGGGCTAGCGCGTTCGGCCGTTAACTGAAAGGCTGGAGGTTCGAGCCCACCCGGTGGTGGTGCGGCGCTTTTTTTTCTTTGGGCTGATAGCTGTGAAGAAATGTTCTGACGGTGGTGAGAGTGGAACACGACTGTCTCCGTGGCGCAATTAGCTAGCGCGATTGGCTTTTAACCGAAAGGTTGGAATTTCGAGCCCTCCCAGGAGTGGTGTGTTGCTTTTTTCTTTGCGCTGATAGCTTTGAAGATATGTTCTGATGGTGGTGAGAGTGGAGCACGACTGTCTACGTGGCGCAATTGGCTAGCGCGATCGCCTGTTAACCGAAAGGCTGGAGGTTCGAGCCCACCCGGTGGTGGTGCGGCGCTTTCTTTTTCTTTGGGCTGATAGCTCTGAAGAAATGATCTGACGGAGGTGGGAGCGCTGCACTACTGTCTCCGTGGCGCAATTGGCCAGCGCGATCGGCTATGATCCGAAATTTTGGAGGTTCGAGCCCACCCGGTGGTGGTGCGGCGCTTTTTTTTCTTTGGGCTGATAGCTTTGAAGATATGTTCTGATGGTGGTGAGAGTGGAGCAGGACTGTCTCCGTGGCGCAATAGGCTGTTAACCGAAATTTCGGAGGTTCGAGCCGACCCGGTGGTGGTGCGGCGATTTCTTTTTCTTTGGGCTGATAGCTTTGAAGATATGTTCTGATGGTGGTGAGAGTGGAGAAGGACTGTCTCCGTGGCGCAATTGGCTAGCGCGATCGGCTGTTAACCGAAAGGTTGGAGATTCGAGCCCACCCGGTGGTGCTGCGGCGCTTTTTTTTCTTTGGGCTGATACCTTTGAAGATATGTTCTGATGGTGGTGAGAGTGGAGCAGGACTGTCTCCGTGGCGCAATAGGCTGTTAACCGAAATTTTGGAGGTTCGAGCCGACCCGGTGGTGGTGCGGCGCTTTCTTTTTCTTTGGGCTGATAGCTCTGAAGAAATGTTCTGACGGAGGTGGGAGCGCTGCACTACTGTCTCCGTGGCGCAATTGGCCAGCGCGATCGGCTATGATCCGAAATTTTGGAGGTTCGAGCCCACCCGGTGGTGGTGCGGCGCTTTTTTTTCTTTGGGCTGATAGCTCTGAAGAAATGTTCTGATGGTGGTGAGAGGAGAGCACGACTGTCTCCGTGGCGCAATGGGCTAGCGCTATAGGCTGTTGACCGAAAGGTTGGAGGTTCGAGCCCTCTCGGGAGTGGTGTGTTGCTTTTTTCTTTGCGCTGATAGCTTTGAAGATATGTACTGATGGTGGTGAGAGTGTAGCACGACTGTCTCCGTGGCGCAATTGGCTAGTGCGATGGGCTGTTAACAGAAAGGTTGGAGGTTCGAGCCCACACAGTGGTGGTGCGGCGCTTTTTTTCCCTTGGGCTGATAGCTCTGAGGAAATGTTCTAACGGTGGTGAGGGTGTAGCGCGACTGTCTCCGTGGCGCAATTGGCTAGCGCGATCGGCTGTTAACAGAAAGGTTGGACGTTCGAGCTCTCCCGAGAGTGGTGTGTTGCTTTTTTTCTTTTAGCTGATAGCTTTGAAGATATGTTCTGATGGTGGTGAGAGTGGAGCAGGACTGTCTCCGTGGCGCAGTTGGCTAGCGCGATCAGCTGTTAAGCGAAAGGTTGGAGGTTCGAGCCCCCCCGGTGGTGCTGCGGCGCTTTTTTTTCTTTGGGCTGATACCTTTGAAGATATGTTCTGATGGTGGTGAGAGTGGAGCAGGACTGTCTCCGTGGCGCAATAGGCTGTTAACCGAAAGGTTGGAGGTTCGAGCCCTCCTGGAAGTGGTGTGTTGCTTTTTTCTTTGCGCTGATAGCTTTGAAGATATGTTCTGATGGTGGTGACAGTGGAGCGCGACTGTCTCCGTGGCGCAATTGGCTAGCGCGATCGGCTGTTAACCGAAAGGTTCGAGCCCACCCGGTGTTGGTGCGGCGCTTTTTTTTCTTTGGGCTGATAGTCTGAAGAAATCTTCTGACGGTGGTGAGAGTGGAGCACGACTGTCTTCGTGGCGCAATTGGCTAGCGCGATCAGCTGTTAACCGAAAGGTTGGAATTTCGAGCCCTCCCGGGAGTGGTGTAATGCTTTTTTCTTTGCGCTGATAGCTTTGAAGATATGTTCTGATGGTGGTGAGAGTGGAGCACGACTGTCTACGTGGCGCAATCGGCTAGCGCGATCACCTGTTAACCGAAGGGCTGGAGGTTCGAGCCCACCCGGTGGTGGTGCGGCGCTTTCTTTTTCTTTGGGCTGATAGCTCTGAAGAAATGTTCTGACGGAGGTGGGAGCGCTGCACTACTGTCTCCGTGGCGCAATTGGCTAGCGCGATCGGCTGTTAACCGAAATATTGGAAATTCGAGTACTCCCGGGAGTGGTGTGTTGCTTTTTTCTTTGCGCTGATAGCTTTGAAGAAATGTTCTGACGGTGGTGAGAGTGGAACACGACTGTCTCCGTGGCGCAATTGGCTAGCGCGATCGGCTGTTAACCGAAAAGTTGGAGGTTCGAGCCCTCCCGGGAGCGGTGTGTTGCTTTTTTCTTTGCGCTGATAGCTTTGAAGATATGTTCTGATGGTGGTGAGAGTGGAGCACGACTGTCTACGTGGCGCAATTGGCTAGCGCGATCGCCTGTTAACCGAAAGGCTGGAGGTTCGAGCCCACCCGGTGGTGGTGCGGCGCTTTCTTTTTCTTTGGGCTGATAGCTCTGAAGAAATATTCTGACGGAGGTGGGAGCGCTGCACTACTGTCTCCGTGGCGCAATTGGCCAGCGCGATCGGCTATGATCCGAAATTTTGGAGGTTCGAGCCCACCCGGTGGTGGTGCTGCGCTTTTTTTTCTTTGGGCTGATAGCTCTGAAGAATGTTCTGATGGTGGTGAGAGGAGAGCACGACTGTCTCCGTGGCGCAATGGGCTAGCGCTATAGGCTGTTGACCGAAAGCTTGGAGGTTCGAGCCAACCTGGTGGTGGTGCGGCACTTTTTTTTCTTCGGGCTGATACCTTTGAAGATATATTCTGATGGTGGTGAGTGTGGAGCAGGACTGTCTCTGTGGCGCAATTGGCTAGCGCGATCGGCTGTTAACCAAAAGGTGGGAGTTTCGAGCGCACCCGTGGACGGTGTGTCGCTTTTTTTGCGCTGATGGCGTAGAAGATATGTTCTGATGGTGGTGAGAGTGGAGCACGACTGTCTCCGTGGCGTAATTGGCTAGCGCGATCGGCTGTTAACCGAAAGGTTGGGGGTTCGAGCCCACCCGCGAGTGGTGCGGCGCTTTTTTTCTTTGGGCTGATAGCTTTGAAGATTAGATTAATGGTGGTGGGAGTTGTGCAGGACTGTCTCTGTGGCGCAACTGGCTAGCGCGATTGGCTGTTAAGCGAAAGGCTGGAGGTTCGAGCCCACCCGGTGGTGGTGCGGCGCTTTCTTTTTCTTTGGGCTGATAGCTCTGAAGAAATGTTCTGACGGAGGTGGAGTGCTGCACTACTGTCTCCGTGGCGCAATTGGCTAGCGCGATCGGCTGTTAACCGAAAGGTTGGAATTTCGAGCCCTCCCGGGAGTGGTGTGTTGCTTTTTTCTTTGCGCTGATAGCTTTGAAGATATGTTCTGATGGTGGTGAGAGTGGAGCACGACTGTATCCGTGGGGCGATTGGCTAGCGCGTTCGGCCGTTAACTGAAAGGCTGGAGGTTCGAGCCCACCCGGTGGTGGTGCGGCGCGTTTTTTTCTTTGGGCTGATAGCTGTGAAGAAATGTTCTGACGGTGGTGAGAGTGGAACACGACTGTCTCCGTGGCGCAATTGGCTAGCGCAATTGGCTTTTAACCGAAAGGTTGGAATTTCGAGCCCTCCCAGGAGTGGTGTGTTGCTTTTTTCTTTGCGCTGATAGCTTTGAAGATATGTTCTGATGGTGGTGAGAGTGGAGCACGACTGTCTACGTGGCGCAATTGGCTAGCGCGATCGCCTGTTAACCGAAAGGCTGGAGGTTCGAGCCCACCCGGTGGTGGTGCGGCGCTTTCTTTTTCTTTGGGCTGATAGCTCTGAAGAAATGTTCTGACGGAGGTGGGAGCGCTGCACTACTGTCTCCGTGGCGCAATTGGCCAGCGCGATCGGCTATGATCCGAAATTTTGGAGGTTCGAGCCTACCCGGTGGTGGTGCGGCGCTTTTTTTTCTTTGGGCTGATAGCTCTGAAGAAATGTTCTGATGGTGGTGAGAGGAGAGCACGACTGTCTCCGTGGCGCAATGGGCTAGCGCTATAGGCTGTTGACCAAAAGGTTGGAGGTTCGAGCCCTCCCGGGAGTGGTGTGTTGCTTTTTTCTTTGCGCTGATAGCTTTGAAGATATGTACTGATGGTGGTGAGAGTGAAGCACGACTGTCTCCGTGGCGCAATTGGCTAGTGCGATGGGCTGTTAACCGAAAGGTTGGAGGTTCGAGCCCACACAGTGGTGGTGCGGCGCTTTTTTTCCCTTGGGCTGATAGCTCTGAGGAAATGTTCTGACGGTGGTGAGGGTGTAGCGCGACGGTCTCCATGGCGCAATTGGCTAGCGCGATCGGCTGTTAACAGAAAGGTTGGACGTTCGAGCTCTCCCGAGAGTGGTGTGTTGCTTTTTTTTCTTTGGGCTGATAGCTTTGAAGATATGTTCTGATGGTGGTGAGAGTGGAGCAGGACTGTCTCCGTGGCGCAATTGGCCAGCGCGATCGGCTATGAACCGAAATTTAGGAGGTTCGAGCCCACCCGGTGGTGGTGCGGCGCTTTTTTTTCTTTGGGCTGATAGCTCTGAAGAAATGTTCTGATGGTGGTGAGAGGAGAGCACGACTGTCTCCGTGGCGCAATGGCCTAGCGCTATAGGCTGTTGACCGAAAGTTTGGAGGTTCGAGCCCTCCCGGGAGTAGTGTGTTGCTTTTTTCTTTGCGCTGATAGCTTTGAAGATATGTTCTGATGGTGGTGAGAGTGGAGCACGACTGTATCCGTGGCGCAATTGGCTAGCGCGTTCGGCCGTTAACTGGAAGGCTGGAGGTTCGAGCCCACCTGGTGGTGGTGCGGCACTTTTTTTTCTTCGGGCTGATACCTTTGAAGATATGTTCTGATGGTGGTGAGAGTGGAGCAGGACTGTCTCTGTGGCGCAATTGGCTAGCGCGATCGGCTGTTAACCAAAAGGTGGGAGTTTCGAGCGCACCCGTGGACGGTGTGTCGCTTTTTTTTTGCGCTGATGGCGTAGAAGATATGTTCTGATGGTGGTGAGAGTGGAGCACGACGGTCTCCGTGGCGTAATTGGCTAGCGCGATCGGCTGTTAACCGAAAGGTTGGGGGTTCGAGCCCACCCGCGAGTGGTGCGGCGCTTTTTTTCTTTGGGCTGATAGCTTTGAAGATTAGTTTAATGGTGGTGGGAGTTGTGCAGGACTGTCTCTGTGGCGCAACTGGCTAGCGCGATTGGCTGTTAAGCGAAAGGCTGGAGGTTCGAGCCCACCCGCTGGTGGTGCGGCGCTTTCTTTTTCTTTGGGCAGATAGCTCTGAAGAAATGTTCTGACGGAGGTGGAGTGCTGCACTACTGTCTCCGTGGCGCAATTGGCTAGCGCGATCGGCTGTTAACCGAAAGGTAGGAATTTCGAGCCCTCCCGGGAGTGGTGTGTTGCTTTTTTCTTTGCGCTGATAGCTTTGAAGATATGTTCTGATGGTGGTGAGAGTGGAGAACGACTGTCTACGTGGCGCAATTGGCTAGCGCGATCGCCTGTTAACCGAAAGGCTGGAGGTTCGAGCCCACCTGGTGGTGGTGCGGCGCTTTCTTTTTCTTTGGGCTGATAGCTCTGAAGAAATGTTCTGACGGAGGTGGGAGCGCTGCACTACTGTCTCCGTGGCTCAATTGGCCAGCGCGATCGGCTATGATCCGAAATTTTGGAGGTTCGAGCCCACCCGGTGGTGGTGCGGCGCTTTTTTTTTCTTTGGGCTGATAGCTCTGAAGAAATGTTCTGATGGTGGTGAGAGGAGAGCACGACTGTCTTCGTGGCGCAATGGGCTAGCGCTATAGGCTGTTGATCTAAAGGTTGGAGGTTCGAGCCCTCCCGGGAGTGGTGTGTTGCTTTTTTCTTTGCGCTGATAGCTTTGAAGATATGTACTGATGGTGGTGAGAGCGAAGCACGACTGTCTCCGTGGCGCAATTGGCTAGTGCGATGGGCTGTTAACCGAAAGGTTGGAGGTTCGAGCCCACACAGTGGTGGTGCGGCGCTTTTTTTCCCTTGGGCTGATAGCTCTGAAGAAATCTTCTGACGGTGGTGAGAGTGGAGCACGACTGTGTTCGTGGCGCAATTGGCTAGCGCGATCGGCTGTTAACCGAAAGGTTGGAATTTCGAGCCCTCCCGGGAGTGGTGTAATGCTTTTTTCTTTGCGCTGATAGCTTTGAAGATATGTTCTGATGGTGGTGAGAGTGGAGCACGACTGTCCACGTGGCGCAATTGGCTAGCGCGATCGCCTGTTAACCGAAATGCTGGAGGTTCGAGCCCACCCGGTGGTGGTGCGGCGCTTTCTTTTTCTTTGGGGTGATAGCTCTGAAGAAATGTTCTGACGGAGGTGGGAGCGCTGCACTACTGTCTCCGTGGCGCAACTGGCTAGCGCGATCGGCTGTTAACCGAAATATTGCAAATTCGAGCCCTCCCGGGAGTGGTGTGTTGCTTTTTTCTTTGCGCTGATAGCTTTGAAGAAATGTTCCGACGGTGGTGAGAGTGGAACACGACTGTCTCCGTGACGCAATCGGCTAGCGCGATTGTCTTTTAACCGAAACGTTGGAGGTTCGAGCCCTCCCGGGAGTGCTGTGTTGCTTTTTTTTCTTCGGGCTGATAGCTTTGAAGATATGTTCTGATGATGGTGAGTGTGGAGCACGACTGTCTCCATGGCGCAATTGGCCAGCGCGATCGGCTATGAACCGAAATTTTGGAGGTTCGAGCCCTACTGAGAGTGGTGTGTTGCTTTTTTTTCTTTGGGCTGATAGCTTTGAAGATATGTTCTGATGGTGGTGAGAGTGGAGCAGGACTGTCTCCGTGGCGCAATTGGCTAGCGCGATCGGCTGTTACCCGAAAGGTTGGAGGTTCGAGCCCACCCGGTGCTGCGGCGCTTTTTTTTCTTTGGGCTGATACCTTTGAAGATATGTTCTGATGATGGTGAGAGTGGAGCAGGACTGTCTCCGTGGCGCAATTGGCTGTTAACCGAACGGTTGGAGGTTCGAGCCCTCCCGGAAGTGGTGTGTTGCTTTTTTCTTTGCGCTGATAGCTTTGAAGATATGTTCTGATGGGGGTGACAGTGGAGCACGACTGTCTCCGTGGCGCAATTGGCTAGCGCGATCGGCTGTTTACCGAAAGGTTAGAGGTTCGAGTTCACCAGGTGTTGGTGCGGCGCTTTTTTTTCTTGGGGCTGATCATCTGAAGAAATCTTCTGACGGTGGTGAGACTGGAGCACGGCTGTCTTCGTGGCGCAATTGGCTAGCGCGATCGGCTGTTAACCGAAAGGGTGGAATTTCGAGCCCTCCCGGAAGTGGTGTGTTGCTTTTTTCTTTTTGCTGATAGCTTTGAAGATATGTTCTGATGGTGGTGAGAGTGGAGCACGACTGTATCCGTGGCGCAATTGGCTAGCGCGTTCGGCCGTTAACTGGAAGGCTGGAGGTTCGAGCCCACCTGGTGGTGGTGCGGCACTTTTTTTTCTTCGGGCTGATACCTTTGAAGATATGTTCTGATGGTGGTGAGAGTGGAGCAGGACTGTCTCTGTGGCGCAATTGGCTAGCGCGATCGGCTGTTAACCAAAAGGTGGGAGTTTCGAGCGCACCCGTGGACGGTGTGTCGCTTTTTTTTGCGCTGATGGTGTAGAAGATATGTTCTGATGGTGGTGAGAGTGGAGCACGACGGTCTCCGTGGCGTAATTGGCTAGCGCGATCGGCTGTTAACCGAAAGGTTGGGGGTTCGAGCCCACCCGCGAGTGGTGCGGCGCTTTTTTTCTTTGGGCTGATAGCTTTGAAGATTAGTTTAATGGTGGTGGGAGTTGTGCAGGACTGTCTCTGTGGCGCAACTGGCTAGCGCGATTGGCTGTTAAGCGAAAGGCTGGAGGTTCGAGCCCACCCGGTGGTGGTGCGGCGCTTTCTTTTTCTTTGGGCAGATAGCTCCTAAGAAATGTTCTGACGGAGGTGGAGTGCTGCACTACTGTCTCCGTGGCGCAATTGGCTAGCGCGATCGGCTGTTAACCGAAAGGTTGGAATTTCGAGCCCTCCCGGGAGTGGTGTGTTGCTTTTTTCTTTGCGGTGATAGCTTTGAAGATATGTTCTGATGGTGGGGAGAGTGGAGCACGACTGTCTACGTGGCGCAATTGGCTAGCGCGATCGCCTGTTAACCGAAAGGCTGGAGGTTCGAGCCCACCCGGTGGTGGTGCGGCGCTTTCTTTTTCTTTGGGCTGATAGCTCTGAAGAAATGTTCTGACGGAGGTGGGAGCGCTGCACTACTGTCTCCGTGGCTCAATTGGCCAGCGCGATCGGCTATGATCCGAAATTTTGGAGGTTCGAGCCCACCCGGTGGTGGTGCGGCGCTTTTTTTTCTTTGGGCTGATAGCTCTGAAGAAATGTTCTGATGGTGGTGAGAGGAGAGCACGACTGTCTCCGTGGCGCAATGGGCTAGCGCTATAGGCTGTTGACCAAAAGGTTGGAGGTTCGAGCCCTCCCGGGAGTGGTGTGTTGCTTTTTTCTTTGCGCTGATAGCTTTGAAGATATGTACTGATGGTGGTGAGAGCGAAGCACGACTGTCTCCGTGGCGCAATTGGCTAGTGCGATGGGCTGTTAACCGAAAGGTTGGAGGTTCGAGCCCACACAGTGGTGGTGCGGCGCTTTTTTTCCCTTGGGCTGATAGCTCTGAGGAAATGTTCTGACGGTGGTGAGGGTGTAGCGCGACTGTCTCCGTGGCGCAATTGGCTAGCGCGATCGGCTGTTAACAGAAAGGTTGGACGTTCGAGCTCTCCCGAGAGTGGTGTGTTGCTTTTTTTCTTTGGGCTGATAGCTTTGAAGATATGTTCTGATGGTGGTGAGAGTGGAGCAGGACTGTCTCCGTGGCGCAATTGGCTAGCGCGATCGGCTGTTAACCGAAAGGTTGGAGGTTCGAGCCCACCCGGTGGTGCTGCGGCGCTTTTTTTTCTTTGGGCTGATACCTTTGAAGATATGTTCTGATGGAGGTGAGAGTGGAGCAAGACTGTCTCCGTGGCGCAATAGGCTGTTAACCGAAATGTTGGAGGTTCGAGCCCTCCTGGAAGTGGTGTGTTGCTTTTTTCTTTGCGCTGATAGCTTTGAAGATATGTTCTGATGGTGGTGACAGTGGAGCTCGACTGTCTCCGTGGCGCAATTGGCTAGCGCGATCGGCTGTTAACCGAAAGGTTAGAGGTTCGAGCCCACACGGTGTTGGTGCGGCGCTTTTTTTTGGGCTGATAGTCTGAAGAAATCTTCTGACGGTGGTGAGAGTGGAGCACGACTGTCTTCGTGGCGCAATTGGCTAGCGAGATCGGCTGTTAACCGAAAGGTTGGAATTTCGAGCCCTCCCGGGAGTGGTGTAATGCTTTTTTCTTTGCGCTGATAGCTTTGAAGATATGTTCTGATGGTGGTGAGAGTGGAGCACGACTGTCCACGTGGCGCAATTGGCTAGCGCGATCGCCTGTTCACCGAAATGCTGGAGGTTCGAGCCCACCCGGTGGTGGTGCGGCGCTTTCTTTTTCTTTGGGGTGATAGCTCTGAAGAAATGTTCTGACGGAGGTGGGAGCGCTGCACTACTGTCTCCGTGGCGCAACTGGCTAGCGCGATCGGCTGTTAACCGAAATATTGCAAGTCGAGCCCTCCCGGGAGTGGTGTGTTGCTTTTTTCTTTGCGCTGATAGCTTTGAAGAAATGTTCCGACGGTGGTGAGAGTGGAACACGACTGTCTCCGTGACGCAATCGGCTAGCGCGATTGTCTTTTAACCGAAACGTTGGAGGTTCGAGCCCTCCCGGGAGTGCTGTGTTGCTTTTTTTTCTTCGGGCTGATAGCTTTGAAGATATGTTCTGATGATGGTGAGTGTGGAGCACGACTGTCTCCGTGGCGCAATTGGCCAGCGCGATCGGCTATGAACCGAAATTTTGGAGGTTCGAGCCCTACTGAGAGTGGTGTGTTGCTTTTTTTCTTTGGGCTGATAGCTTTGAAGATATGTTCTGATGGTGGTGAGAGTGGAGCAGGACTGTCTCCGTGGCGCAATTGGCTAGCGCGATCGGCTGTTAACCGAAAGGTTGGAGGTTCGAGCCCACCCGGTGGTGCTGCGGCGCTTTTTTTTCTTTGGGCTGATACCTTTGAAGATATGTTCTGATGATGGTGAGAGTGGAGCAGGACTGTCTCCGTGGCGCAATTGGCTGTTAACCGAACGGTTGGAGGTTCGAGCCCTCCCGGAAGTGGTGTGTTGCTTTTTTTTTTGCGCTGATAGCTTTGAAGATATGTTCTGATGGTGGTGACAGTGGAGCACGACTGTCTCCGTGGCGCAATTGGCTAGCGCGATCGGCTGTTTACCGAAAGGTTAGAGGTTCGAGTTCACCAGGTGTTGGTGCGGCGCTTTTTTTTCTTGGGGCTGATCATCTGAAGAAATCTTCTGACGGTGGTGAGACTGGAGCACGGCTGTCTTCGTGGCGCAATTGGCTAGCGCGATCGGCTGTTAACCGAAAGGTTGGAATTTCGAGCCCTCCCGGAAGTGGTGTGTTGCTTTTTTCTTTTTGCTGATAGCTTTGAAGATATGTTCTGATGGTGGTGAGAGTGGAGCACGACTGTATCCGTGGCGCAATTGGCTAGCGCGTTCGGCCGTTAACTGAAAGGCTGGAGGTTCGAGCCCACCCGGTGGTGGTGCGGCACTTTTTTTTCTTCGGGCTGATACCTTTGAAGATATGTTCTGACGGTGGTGAGAGTGGAGCAGGACTGTCTCCGTGGCGCAATTCGCTAGCGCGATCGGCTGTTAACCAAAAGGTGGGAGTTTCGAGCGCACCCGTGGACGGTGTGTCGCTTTTTTTTGCGCTGATGGCGTAGAAGATATGTTCTGATGGTGGTGAGAGTGGAGCACGACTGTCTCCGTGGCGTAATTGGCTAGCGCGATCGGCTGTTAACCGAAATGTTGGGGGTTCGAGCCCACCCGCGAGTGGTGCGGCGCTTTTTTTCTTTGGGCTGATAGCTTTGAAGATTAGTTTAATGGTGGTGGGAGTTGTGCAGGACTGTCTCCGTGGCGCAACTGGCTAGCGCGATTGGCTGTTAAGCGAAAGGCTGAAGGTTCGAGCCCACCCGGTGGTGGTGCGGCGCTTTCTTTTTCTTTGGGCTGATAGCTCTGAAGAAATGTTCTGACGGAGGTGGAGTGCTGCACTACTGTCTCCGTGGCGCAATTGGCTAGCGCGATCGGCTGTTAACCGAAAGGTTGGAATTTCGAGCCCTCCCGGGAGTGGTGTGTTGCTTTTTTCTTTGCGCTGATAGCTTTGAAGATATGTTCTGATGGTGGTGAGAGTGGAGCACGACTGTATCCGTGGGGCGATTGGCTAGCGCGTTCGGCCGTTAACTGAAAGGCTGGAGGTTCGAGCCCACCCGGTGGTGGTGCGGCGCTTTTTTTTCTTTGGGCTGATAGCTGTGAAGAAATGTTCTGACGGAGGTGGGAGCGCTGCACTACTGTCTCCGTGGCGCAATTGGCTAGCGCGATCGGCTGTTAACCGAAAGATTGGAAATTCGAGCCCTCCCGGGAGTGGTGTGTTACTTTTTTCTTTGCGCTGATGGCTTTGAAGAAATGTTCTGACGGTGGTGACAGTGGAACACGACTGCCTCCGTGACGCAATTGGCTAGCGCGACTGGCTTTTAACCGAAAGGTTGGAGGTGCGAGCCCTCCCGGGAGTGGTGTGTTGCTTTTTTTTCTTCGGGCTGATAGCTTTGAAGATATGTACTGACGGTGGTGAGAGTGGAGCACGACTGTCTCCGTGGCGCAATTGGCCAGCGCGATCGGCTATGAACTGAAATTTCGGAGGTTCGAGCCCACCCGGTGGTGGTGCGGCGCTTTTTTTTCTTTGGGCTGATAGCTCTGAAGAAATGTTCTGATGGTGGTGAGAGGAGAGCACGACTGTCTCCGTGGCGCAATGGGCTAGCGCTATAGGCTGTTGACCGAAAGGTTGGAGGTTCGAGCCCTCCCGGGAGTGGTGTGTTGCTTTTTTCTTTGCGCTGATAGCTTTGAAGATATGTTCTGATGGTGGTCAGAGTGGAGCACGACTGTCTACGTGGCGCAATTGGCTAGTGCGATGGGCTGTTAACCGAAAGGTTAGAGGTTCGAGCCCACACGGTGGTGGTGCGGCGCTTTTTTTCCCTTGGGCTGATAGCTCTGAGGAAATGTTCTGACGGAGGTGGGAGCGCTGCACTACTGTCTCCGTGGCGCAATTGGCTAGCGCGATCGGCTGTTAACCGAAATATTGGAAATTCGAGCCCTCCCGGGAGTGGTGTGTTGCTTTTTTCTTTGCGCTGATAGCTTTGAAGAAATGTTCCGACGGTGGTGAGAGTGGAACACGACTGTCTCCGTGACGCAATCGGCTAGCGCGATTGTCTTTTAACCGAAAGGTTGGAGGTTCGAGCCCTCCCGGGAGTGGTGTAATGCTTTTTTCTTTGCGCTGATAGCTTTGAAGATATGTTCTGATGGTGGTGAGAGTGGAGCACGACTGTCCACGTGGCGCAATTGGCTAGCGCGATCGCCTGTTCACCGAAATGCTGGAGGTTCGAGCCCACCCGGTGGTGGTGCGGCGCTTTCTTTTTCTTTGGGGTGATAGCTCTGAAGAAATGTTCTGACGGAGGTGGGAGCGCTGCACTACTGTCTCCGTGGCGCAACTGGCTAGCGCGATCGGCTGTTAACCGAAATATTGCAAGTCGAGCCCTCCCGGGAGTGGTGTGTTGCTTTTTTCTTTGCGCTGATAGCTTTGAAGAAATGTTCCGACGGTGGTGAGAGTGGAGCACGACTGTATCCGTGGGGCGATTGGCTAGCGCGTTCGGCCGTTAACTGAAAGGCTGGAGGTTCGAGCCCACCCGGTGGTGGTGCGGCGCGTTTTTTTCTTTGGGCTGATAGCTGTGAAGAAATGTTCTGACGGTGGTGAGAGTGGAACACGACTGTCTCCGTGGCGCAATTGGCTAGCGCAATTGGCTTTTAACCGAAAGGTTGGAATTTCGAGCCCTCCCAGGAGTGGTGTGTTGCTTTTTTCTTTGCGCTGATAGCTTTGAAGATATGTTCTGATGATGGTGAGAGTGGAGCAGGACTGTCTCCGTGGCGCAATTGGCTGTTAACCGAACGGTTGGAGGTTCGAGCCCTCCCGGAAGTGGTGTGTTGCTTTTTTTTTGCGCTGATAGCTTTGAAGATATGTTCTGATGGTGGTGACAGTGGAGCACGACTGTCTCCGTGGCGCAATTGGCTAGCGCGATCGGCTGTTTACCGAAAGGTTAGAGGTTCGAGTTCACCAGGTGTTGGTGCGGCGCTTTTTTTTCTTGGGGCTGATCATCTGAAGAAATCTTCTGACGGTGGTGAGACTGGAGCACGGCTGTCTTCGTGGCGCAATTGGCTAGCGCGATCGGCTGTTAACCGAAAGGTTGGAATTTCGAGCCCTCCCGGAAGTGGTGTGTTGCTTTTTTCTTTTTGCTGATAGCTTTGAAGATATGTTCTGATGGTGGTGAGAGTGGAGCACGACTGTATCCGTGGCGCAATTGGCTAGCGCGTTCGGCCGTTAACTGAAAGGCTGGAGGTTCGAGCCCACCCGGTGGTGGTGCGGCACTTTTTTTTCTTCGGGCTGATACCTTTGAAGATATGTTCTGACGGTGGTGAGAGTGGAGCAGGACTGTCTCCGTGGCGCAATTCGCTAGCGCGATTGGCTGTTAACCAAAAGGTGGGAGTTTCGAGCGCACCCGTGGACGGTGTGTCGCTTTTTTTTGCGCTGATGGCGTAGAAGATATGTTCTGATGGTGGTGAGAGTGGAGCACGACTGTCTCCGTGGCGTAATTGGCTAGCGCGATCGGCTGTTAACCGAAATGTTGGGGGTTCGAGCCCACCCGCGAGTGGTGCGGCGCTTTTTTTCTTTGGGCTGATAGCTTTGAAGATTAGTTTAATGGTGGTGGGAGTTGTGCAGGACTGTCTCCGTGGCGCAACTGGCTAGCGCGATTGGCTGTTAAGCGAAAGGCTGAAGGTTCGAGCCCACCCGGTGGTGGTGCGGCGCTTTCTTTTTCTTTGGGCTGATAGCTCTGAAGAAATGTTCTGACGGAGGTGGAGTGCTGCACTACTGTCTCCGTGGCGCAATTGGCTAGCGCGATCGGCTGTTAACCGAAAGGTTGGAATTTCGAGCCCTCCCGGGAGTGGTGTGTTGCTTGTTTCTTTGCGCTGATAGCTTTGAAGATATGTTCTGATGGTGGTGAGAGTGGAGCACGACTGTATCCGTGGGGCGATTGGCTAGCGCGTTCGGCCGTTAACTGAAAGGCTGGAGGTTCGAGCCCACCCGGTGGTGGTGCGGCGCTTTTTTTTCTTTGGGCTGATAGCTGTGAAGAAATGTTTTGACGGAGGTGGGAGCGCTGCACTACTGTCTCCGTGGCGCAATTGGCTAGCGCGATCGGCTGTTAACCGAAAGATTGGAAATTCGAGCCCTCCCGGGAGTGGTGTGTTACTTTTTTCTTTGCGCTGATGGCTTTGAAGAAATGTTCTGACGGTGGTGACAGTGGAACACGACTGCCTCCGTGACGCAATTGGCTAGCGCGACTGGCTTTTAACCGAAAGGTTGGAGGTGCGAGCCCTCCCGGGAGTGGTGTGTTGCTTTTTTTTCTTCGGGCTGATAGCTTTGAAGATATGTACTGACGGTGGTGAGAGTGGAGCACGACTGTCTCCGTGGCGCAATTGGCCAGCGCGATCGGCTATGAACTGAAATTTCGGAGGTTCGAGCCCACCCGGTGGTGGTGCGGCGCTTTTTTTTCTTTGGGCTGATAGCTCTGAAGAAATGTTCTGATGGTGGTGAGAGGAGAGCACGACTGTCTCCGTGGCGCAATGGGCTAGCGCTATAGGCTGTTGACCGAAAGGTTGGAGGTTCGAGCCCTCCCGGGAGTGGTGTGTTGCTTTTTTCTTTGCGCTGATAGCTTTGAAGATATGTTCTGATGGTGGTGAGAGTGGAGCACGACTGTCTACGTGGCGCAATTGGCTAGTGCGATGGGCTGTTAACCGAAAGGTTAGAGGTTCGAGCCCACACGGTGGTGGTGCGGCGCTTTTTTTCCCTTGGGCTGATAGCTCTGAGGAAATGTTCTGACGGAGGTGGGAGCGCTGCACTACTGTCTCCGTGGCGCAATTGGCTAGCGCGATCGGCTGTTAACCGAAATATTGGAAATTCGAGCCCTCCCGGGAGTGGTGTGTTGCTTTTTTCTTTGCGCTGATAGCTTTGAAGAAATGTTCCGACGGTGGTGAGAGTGGAACACGACTGTCTCCGTGACGCAATCGGCTAGCGCGATTGTCTTTTAACCGAAAGGTTGGAGGTTCGAGCCCTCCCAGGAGTGCTGTGTTGCTTTTTTTTCTTCGGGCTGATAGCTTTGAAGATATGTTCTGATGATGGTGAGTGTGGAGCACGACTGTCTCCGTGGCGCAATTGGCCAGCGCGATCGGCTATGAACCGAAATTTTGGAGGTTCGAGCCCACTCGGTGGTGGTGCGGCGCTTTTTTTTCTTTGGGCTGATAGCTCTGAAGAAATGTTCTGATGGTGGTGAGAGGAGAGCACGACTGTCTCCGTGGCGCAATGGGCTAGCGCTATAGGCTGTTGACCGAAAGGTCGGAGGTTCGAGCCCTACCGAGAGTGGTGTGTTGCTTTTTTTTCTTTGGGCTGATAGCTTTGAAGATATGTTCTGATGGTGGTGAGAGTGGAGCAGGACTGTCTCCGCGGCGCAATTGGCTAGCGCGATCGGCTGTTAACCGACAGGTTGGAGGTTCGAGCCCACCCGGTGGTGCTGCGGCGCTTTTTTTTCTTTGGGCTGACACCTTTGAACATATGTTCTGATGATGGTGAGAGTGGAGCAGGACTGTCTCCGTGGCGCAATTGGCTGTTAACCGAACGGTTGGAGGTTCGAGCCCTCCCGGAAGTGGTGTGTTGCTTTTTTCTTTGCGCTGATAGCTTTGAAGATATGTTCTGATGGTGGTGACAGTGGAGCACGACTGTCTCCGTGGCGCAATTGGCTAGCGCGATCGGCTGTTTACCGAAAGGTTAGAGGTTCGAGTTCACCAGGTGTTGGTGCGGCGCTTTTTTTTCTTGGGGCTGATCATCTGAAGAAATCTTCTTACGGTGGTGAGACTGGAGCACGGCTGTCTTCGTGGCGCAATTGGCTAGCGCGATCGGCTGTTAACCGAAAGGTTGGAATTTCGAGCCCTCCCGGAAGTGGTGTGTTGCTTTTTTCTTTTTGCTGATAGCTTTGAAGATATGTTCTGATGGTGGTGAGAGTGGAGCACGACTGTATCCGTGGCGCAATTGGCTAGCGCATTCGGCCGTTAACTGAAAGGCTGGAGGTTCGAGCCCACCCGGTGGTGGTGCGGCACTTTTTTTTCTTCGGGCTGATACCTTTGAAGATATGTTCTGACGGTGGTGAGAGTGGAGCAGGACTGTCTCCGTGGCGCAATTGGCTAGCGCGATCGGCTGTTAACCAAAAGGTGGGAGTTTCGAGCGCACCCGTGGACGGTGTGTCGCTTTTTTTGCGCTGATGGCGTAGAAGATATGTTCTGATGGTGGTGAGAGTGGAGCACGACTGTCTCCGTGGCGTAATTGGCTAGCGCGATCGGCTGTTAACCGAAATGTTGGGGGTTCGAGCCCACCCGCGAGTGGTGCGGCGCTTTTTTTCTTTGGGCTGATAGCTTTGAAGATTAGTTTAATGGTAGTGGGAGTTGTGCAGGACTGTCTCCGTGGCGCAACTGGCTAGCGCGATTGGCTGTTAAGCGAAAGGCTGAAGGTTCGAGCCCACCCGGTGGTCGTGCGGCGCTTTCTTTTTCTTTGGGCTGATAGCTCTGAAGAAATGTTCTGACGGAGGCGGAGTGCTGCACTACTGTCTCCGTGGCGCAATTGGCTAGCGCGATCGGCTGTTAACCGAAAGGTTGGAATTTCGAGCCCTCCCGGGAGTGGTGTGTTGCTTTTTTCTTTGCGCTGATAGCTTTGAAGATATGTTCTGATGGTGGTGAGAGTAGAGCACGACTGTATCCGTGGGGCGATTGGCTAGCGCGTTCAGCCGTTAACTGAAAGGCTGGAGGTTCGAGCCCACCCGGTGGTGGTGCGGCGCTTTTTTTTTCGGGCTGATAGCTGTGAAGAAATGTTCTGACGGAGGTGGGAGCGCTGCACTACTGTCTCCGTGGTGCAATTGGCTAGCGCGATCGGCTGTTAACCGAAAGATTGGAAATTCGAGCCCTCCCGGGAGTGGTGTGTTACTTTTTTTTTGCGCTGATGGCTTTGAAGAAATGTTCTGATGGTGGTGAGAGTGGAGCAGGACTGTCTCCGCGGCGCAATTGGCTAGCGCGATCGGCTGTTAACCGACAGGTTGGAGGTTCGAGCCCACCCGGTGGTGCTGCGGCGCTTTTTTTTCTTTGGGCTGATACCTTTGAAGATATGTTCTGATGATGGTGAGAGTGGAGCAGGACTGTCTCCGTGGCGCAATTGGCTGTTAACCGAACGGTTGGAGGTTCGAGCCCTCCCGGAAGTGGTGTGTTGCTTTTTTCTTTGCGCTGATAGCTTTAAAGATATGTTCTGATGGTGGTGACAGTGGAGCACGACTGTCTCCGTGGCGCAATTGGCTAGCGCGATCGGCTGTTTACCGAAAGGTTAGAGGTTCAAGTTCACCAGGTGTTGGTGCGGCGCTTTTTTTTCTTGGGGCTGATCATCTGAAGAAATCTTCTTACGGTGGTGAGACTGGAGCACGGCTGTCTTCGTGGCGCAATTGGCTAGCGCGATCGGCTGTTAACCGAAAGGTTGGAATTTCGAGCCCTCCCGGAAGTGGTGTGTTGCTTTTTTCTTTTTGCTGATAGCTTTGAAGATATGTTCTGATGGTGGTGAGAGTGGAGCACGAGTGTATCCGTGGCGCAATTGGCTAGCGCGTTCGGCCGTTAACTGAAAGGCTGGAGGTTCGAGCCCACCCGGTGGTGGTGCGGCACTTTTTTTTCTTCGGGCTGATACCTTTGAAGATATGTTCTGACGGTGGTGAGAGTGGAGCAGACTGTCTCCGTGGCGCAATTGGCTAGCGCGATCGGCTGTTAACCAAAAGGTGGGAGTTTCGAGCGCACCCGTGGACGGTGTGTCGCTTTTTTTTGCGCTGATGGCGTAGAAGATATGTTCTGATGGTGGTGAGAGTGGAGCACGACTGTCTCCGTGGCGTAATTGGCTAGCGCGATCGGCTGTTAACCGAAATGTTGGGGGTTCGAGCCCACCCGCGAGTGGTGCGGCGCTTTTTTTCTTTGGGCTGATAGCTTTGAAGATTAGTTTAATGGTAGTGGGAGTTGTGCAGGACTGTCTCCGTGGCGCAACTGGCTAGCGCGATTGGCTGTTAAGCGAAAGGCTGAAGGTTCGAGCCCACCCGGTGGTCGTGCGGCGCTTTCTTTTTCTTTGGGCTGATAGCTCTGAAGAAATGTTCTGACGGAGGTGGAGTGCTGCACTACTGTCTCCGTGGCGAATTTGGCTAGCGCGATCGGCTGTTAACCGAAAGGTTGGAATTTCGAGCCCTCCCGGGAGTGGTGTGTTGCTTTTTTCTTTGCGCTGATAGCTCTGAAGAAATGTTCTGATGGTGGTGAGAGGAGAGCACGACTGTCTCCGTGGCGCAATGGGCTAGCGCTATAGGCTGTTGACCGAAAGGTTGGAGGTTCGAGCCCTCCCGGGAGTGGTGTGTTGCTTTTTTCTTTGCGCTGATAGCTTTGTAGATATGTACTGATAGTGGTGAGAGTGAAGCACGACTGTCTCCGTGGCGCAATTGGCTAGTGCGATGGGCTGTTAACCGAAAGGTTAGAGGTTCGAGCCCACACGGTGGTGGTGCGGCGCTTTCTTTCCCTTGGGCTGATAGCTCTGAGGAAATGTTCTGACGGTGGTGAGGGTGTAGCGCGACTATCTCCGTGGCGCAATTGGCTAGCGCGATCGGCTGTTAACAGAAAGGTAGGACGTTCGAGCTCTCCCGAGAGTGGTGTGTTGCTTTTTTTTTCTTTGGGCTGATAGCTTTGAAGATATGTTCTGATGGTGGTGAGAGTGGAGCAGGACTGTCTCCGTGGCGCAATTGGCTAGCGCGATCGGCTGTTAAGCGAAAGGTTGGAGGTTCCAGCCCACCCGGTGGTGCTGCGGCGCTTTTTTTCTTTGGGCTGATACCTTTGAAGATATGTTCTGATGGTGGTGAGAGTGGAGCAGGACTGTCTCCGTGGCGCAATAGGCTGTTAACCGAAAGGTTGGAGGTTCGAGCCCTCCTGGAAGTGGTGTGTTGCTTTTTTCTTTCCGCTGATAGCTTTGAAGATATGTTCTGATGTTGGTGACAGTGGAGCGCGACTGTCTCCGTGGCGCAATTGGCTAGCGCGATCGGCTGTTAACCGAAAGGTTCGAGCTCACCCGGTGTTGGTGCGGCGCTTTTTTTTCTTTGGGCTGATAGTCTGAAGAAATCTTCTGACGGTGGTGAGAGGAGAGCACGACTGTCTCCGTGGCGCAATGGCCTAGCGCTATAGGCTGTTGACCGAAAGCTTGGAGGTTCGAGCCCTCCCGGGAGTGGTGTGTTGCTTTTTTCTTTGCGCTGATAGCTTTGAAGATATGTTCTGATGGTGGTGAGAGTGGAGCACGACTGTATCCGTGGCGCAATTGGCTAGCGCGTTCGGCCGTTAACTGGAAGGCTGGAGGTTCGAGCCCACCTGGTGGTGGTGCGGCACTTTTTTTTCTTCGGGCTGATACCTTTGAAGATATGTTCTGATGGTGGTGAGAGTGGAGCAGGACTGTCTCTGTGGCGCAATTGGCTAGCGCGATCGGCTGTTAACCAAAAGGTGGGAGTTTCGAGCGCACCCGTGGACGGTGTGTCACTTTTTTTTTGCGCTGATGGCGTAGAAGATATGTTCTGATGGTGGTGAGAGTGGAGCACGACTGTCTCCGTGGCGTAATTGGCTAGCGCGATCGGCTGTTAACCGAAAGATTGGGGGTTCGAGCCCACCCGCGAGTGGTGCGGCGCTTTTTTTCTTTGGGCAGATAGCTTTGAAGATTAGTTTAATGGTGGTGGGAGTTGTGCAGGACTGTCTCTGTGGCGCAACTGGCTAGCACGATTGGCTGTTAAGCGAAAGGCTGGAGGTTCGAGCCCACCCGGTGGTGGTGCGGCGCTTTCTTTTTCTTTGGGCTGATAGCTCTGAAGAAATGTTCTGACGAAGGTGGAGTGCTGCACTACTGTCTCCGTGGCGCAATTGGCTAGCGCGATCGGCTCTTAACCGGAAGGTTGGAATTTCGAGCCCTCCCGGGAGTGGTGTGTTGCTTTTTTCTTTGCGCTGATAGCTTTGAAGATATGTTCTGATGGTGGTGAGAGTGGAGCACGACTGTATCCATGGGGCGATTGGCTAGCGCGTTCGGCCGTTAACTGAAAGGCTGGAGGTTCGAGCGCACCCGGTGGTGGTGCGGCGCGTTTTTTTCTTTGGGCTGATAGCTGTGAAGAAATGTTCTGACGGTGGTGAGAGTGGAACACGACTGTCTCCGTGGCGCAATTGGCTAGCGCGATTGGCTTTTAACCGAAAGGTTGGAACTTCGAGCCCTCCCAGGAGTGGTGTGTTGCTTTTTTCTTTGCGCTGATAGCTTTGAAGATATGTTCTGATGGTGGTGAGAGTGGAGCACGACTGTCTACGTGGCGCAATTGGCTAGTGCGATCGCCTGTTAACCGAAAGGCTGGAGGTTCGAGCCCACCCGGTGGTGGTGCGGCGCTTTCTTTTTCTTTGGGCTGATAGCTCTGAAGAAATGTTCTGACGGAGGTGGGAGCGCTGCACTACTGTCTCCGTGGCGCAATTGGCCAGCGCGATCGGCTATGATCCGAAATTTTGGAGGTTCGAGCCCACCCGGTGGTGGTGCGGCGCTTTTTTTTCTTTGGGCTGATAGCTCTGAAGAAATGTTCTGATGGTGGTGAGAGGAGAGCACGACTGTCTCCGTGGCGCAATGGGCTAGCGCTATAGGCTGTTGACCAAAAGGTTGGAGGTTCGAGCCCTCCCGGGAGTGGTGTGTTGCTTTTTTCTTTGCGCTGATAGCTTTGAAGATATGTACTGATGGTGGTGAGAGTGAAGCACGACTGTCTCCGTGGCGCAATTGGCTAGTGCGATGGGCTGTTAACCGAAAGGTTGGAGGTTCGAGCCCACACAGTGGTGGTGCGGCGCTTTTTTTCCCTTGGGCTGATAGCTCTGAGGAAATGTTCTGACGGTGGTGAGGGTGTAGCGCGACTGTCTCCGTGGCGCAATTGGCTAGCGCGATCGGCTGTTAACAGAAAGGTTGGACGTTCGAGCTCTCCCGAGAGTGGTGTGTTGCTTTTTTTTCTTTGGGCTGATAGCTTTGAAGATATGTTCTGATGGTGGTGAGAAAGGAGCAGGACTGTCTCCGTGGCGCAATTGGCTAGCGCGATCGGCTGTTAACCGAAAGGTTGGAGGTTCGAGCCCACCCGGTGGTGCTGCGGCGCTTTTTTTTCTTTGGGCTGATACCTTTGAAGATATGTTCTGATGCAGGTGAGAGTGGAGCAGGACTGTCTCCGTGGCGCAATAGGCTGTTAACCGAAAGTTTGGAGGTTCGAGCCCTCCTGGAAGTGGTGTGTTGCTTTTTTCTTTGCGCTGATAGCTTTGAAGATATGTTCTGATGGTGGTGACAGTGGAGCTCGACTGTCTCCGTGGCGCAATTGGCTAGCGCGATCGGCTGTTAACCGAAAGGTTAGAGGGTCGAGCCCACCCGGTGTTGGTGCGGCGCTTTTTTTTGGGCTGATAGTCTGAAGAAATCTTCTGACGGTGGTGAGAGTGGAGCACGACTGTCTTCGTGGCGCAATTGGCTAGCGCGATCGGCTGTTAACCGAAAGGTTGGAATTTCGAGCCCTCCCGAGAGTGGTATAATGCTTTTTTCTTTGCGCTGATAGCTTTGAAGATATGTTCTGATGGTGGTGAGAGTGGAGCACGGCTGTCTACGTGGCGCAATTGGCTAGCGCGATCGCCTGTTAACCGAAAGGCTGGAGGTTCGAGCCCACCCGGTGGTGGTGCGGCGCTTTCTTTTTCTTTGGGCTGATAGCTCTGAAGAAATGTTCTGACGGAGGTGAGAGGAGAGCACGACTGTCTCCGTGGCGCAATGGGCTAGCGCTATAGGCTGTTGACCGAAAGGTCGGAGGTTCGAGCCCTACCGAGAGTGGTGTGTTGCTTTTTTTTCTTTGGGCTGATAGCTTTGAAGATATGTTCTGATGGTGGTGAGAGTGGAGCAGGACTGTCTCCGTGGCGCAATTGGCTAGCGCGATGGGCTGTTAACCGAAAGGTTGGAGGTTCGAGCCCACACGGTGGTGCTGCGGCGCTTTTTTTTCTTTGGGCTGATACCTTTGAAGATATGTTCTGATGGTGGTGACAGTGGAGCACGACTGTCTCCGTGGCGCAATTGGCTAGCGCGATCGGCTGTTTACCGAAAGGTTAGAGGTTCGAGTTCACCAGGTGTTGGTGCGGCGCTTTATTTTCTTGGGGCTGATCATCTGAAGAAATCTTCTGACGGTGGTGAGAGTGGAGCACGGCTGTCTTCGTGGCGCAATTGGCTAGCTGGCTAGCGCGATCGGCTGTTAACCGAAAGGTTGGAATTTCGAGCCCTCCCGGAAGTGGTGTGTTGCTCTTTTTCTTTTTGCTGATAGCTTTGAAGATATGTTCTGATGCTGGTGAGAGTGGAGCACGACTGTATCCGTGGCGCAATTTGCTAGCGCGTTCGGCCGTTAACTGAAAGGCTGGAGGTTCGAGCCCACCCGGTGGTGGCGCGGCACTTTTTTTTCTTCGGGCTGATACCTTTGAAGATATGTTCTGACGGTGGTGAGAGTGGAGCAGGACTGTCTCCGTGGCGCAATTGGCTAGCGCGATCGGCTGTTAACCAAAAGGTGGGAGTTTCGAGCCCGCCCGCGAGTGGTGCGGCGCTTTTTTTCTTTGGGCTGATAGCTTTGAAGATTAGTTTAATGGTGGTGGGAGTTGTGCAGGACTGTCTCCGTGGCGCAACTGGCTAGCGCGATTGGCTGTTAAGCGAAAGGCTGAAGGTTCGAGCCCACCCGGTGGTGGTGTGGCGCTTTCTTTTTCTTTGGGCTGATAGCTCTGAAGAAATGTTCTGACGGAGGTGGAGTGCTGCACTACTGTCTCCGTGGCGCAATTGGCTAGCGCGATCGGCTGTTAACCGAAAGGTTGGAATTTCGAGCCCTCCCGGGAGTGGTGTGTTGCTTTTTTCTTTGCGCTGATAGCTTTGAAGATATGTTCTGATGGTGGTGAGAGTGGAGCACGACTGTATCCGTGGGGCGATTGGCTAGCGCGTTCGGCCGTTAACTGAAAGGCTGGAGGTTCGAGCCCACCCGGTGGTGGTGCGGCGCTTTTTTTTCTTTGGGCTGATAGCTGTGAAGAAATGTTCTGACGGAGGTGGGAGCGCTGCACTACTGTCTCCGTGGCGCAATTGGCTAGCGCTATAGGCTGTTGACCGAAAGGTTGGAGGTTCGAGCCCTCCCGGGAGTGGTGTGTTGCTTTTTTCTTTGCGCTGATAGCTTTGTAGATATGTACTGATGGTGGTGAGAGTGAAGCACGACTGTCTCCGTGGCGCAATTGGCTAGTGCGATGGGCTGTTAACCGAAAGGTTAGAGGTTCGAGCCCACACGGTGGTGGTGCGGCGCTTTTTTTCCCTTGGGCTGATAGCTCTGAGGAAATGTTCTGACGGTGGTGAGGGTGTAGCGCGACTGTCTCCGTGGCGCAATTGGCTAGCGCGATCAGCTGTTAACAGAAAGGTTGGAGGTTCGAGCCCTCCCGAGAGTGGTGTGTTGCTTTTTTTTCTTTGGGCTCATAGCTTTGAAGATATGTTCTGATGGTGGTGAGAGTGGAGCAGGACTGTCTCCGTGGCGCAATTGGCTAGCGCGATCGGCTGTTAACCGAAAGGTTGGAGGTTCGAGCCTACCCGGTGGTGCTGCGACGCTTTTTTTTCTTTGGGCTGATACCTTTGAAGATATGTTCTGATGGTGGTGAGAGTGGAGCAGGACTGTCTCCGTGGCGCAATTGGCTGTTAACCGAAAGGTTGGAGGTTCGAGCCCTCCCGGAAGTGGTGTGTTGCTTTTTTCTTTGCGCTGATAGCTTTGAAGATATGTTCTGATAGTGGTGACAGTGGAGCATGACTGTCTCCGTGGCGCAATTGGCTAGCGCGATCGGCTGTTAACCGAAAGGTTAGAGGTTCGAGCCCACCCGGTGTTGGTGCGGCGCTTTTTTTTCTTTGGGCTGATAGTCTGAAGAAATCTTCTGACGGTGGTGAGAGTGGAGCACGACTGTGTTCGTGGCGCAATTGGCTAGCGCGATCGGCTGTTAACCAAAAGGTTGGAATTTCGAGCCCTCCCGGGAGTGGTGTGTTGCTTTTTTCTTTGTGCTGATAGCTTTGAAGATATGTTCTGATGGTGGTGAGAGTGGAACACGACTGTCTCCGTGGCGCAATTGGCCAGCGCGATCGGCTATGAACCGAAATTTAGGAGGTTCGAGCCCACCCGGTGGTGGTGCGGCACTTTTTTTTTCTTTGGGCTGATAGCTCTGAAGAACTGTTCTGATGGAGGTGGGAGTGCTGCACTACTGTCTCCGTGGCGCAATTGGCTAGCGCGATTGTCTGTTAACCGAAAGGTTGGAATTTCGAGCCCTCCCAGGAGTGGTGTGTTGCTTTTTTCTTTGCGCTGATAGCTTTGAAGATATGTTCTGATGGTGGTGAGAGTGGAGCACGACTGTCAAAGTGGCGCAATTGGCTAGCGCGATCGCCTGTTAACCGAAAGGCTGGAGGTTCGAGCCCACCCGGTGGTGGTGCGGCGCTTTCTTTTTCTTTGGGCTGATAGCTCTGAAGAAATGTTCTGACGGAGGTGGGAGCGCTGCACTACTGTCTCCGTGGCGCAATTGGCTAGCGCGATCGGCTGTTAACCGAAAGATTGGAAATTCGAGCCCTCCCGGGAGTGGTGTGTTACTTTTTTCTTTGCGCTGATGGCTTTGAAGAAATGTTCTGACGGTGGTGACAGTGGAACACGAATGCCTCCGTGACGCAATTGGCTAGCGCGATTGGCTTTTAACCGAAAGGTTGGAGGTTCGAGCCCTCCCGGGAGTGTTGTGTTGCTTTTTTTTCTTCGGGCTGATAGCTTTGAAGATATGTTCTGACGGTGGTGAGAGTGGAGCACGACTGTCTCCGTGGCGCAATTGGCCAGCGCGATCGGCTATGAACCGAAATTTTGGAGGTTCGAGCCCACCCGGTGGTGGTGCGGCGCTTTTTTTTCTTTGGGCTGATAGCTCTGAAGAAATGTTCTGATGGTGGTGAGAGGAGAGCACGACTGTCTCCGTGGCGCAATGGGCTAGCGCTATAGGCTGTTGACCGAAAGGTTGGAGGTTCGAGCCCTCCCGGGAGTGGTGTGTTGCTTTTTTCTTTGCGCTGATAGCTTTGAAGATATGTACTGATGGTGGTGAGAGTGAAGCACGACTGTCTCCGTGGCGCAATTGGCTAGTGCGATGGGCTGTTAACCGAAAGGTTGGAGGTTCGAGCCCACACGGTGGTGGTGCGGCGCTTTTTTTCCCTTGGACTGATAGCTCTGAGGAAATGTTCTGACGGTGGTTAGGGTGTAGCGCGACTGTCTCCGTGGCGCAATTGGCTAGCGCGATCGGCTGTTAACAGAAAGGTTGGAGGTTCCAGCCCTCCCGAGATTGGTGTGTTGATTTTTTTCTTTGGGCTGGTAGCTTTGAAGATATGTTCTGATGGTGGTGAGAGTGGAGCAGGACTGTCTCCGTGGCGCAATTGGCTAGTGCGGTGGGCTGTTAACCGAAAGGTTGGAGGTTCGAGCCCACACGGTGGTGGTGCGGCGCTTTTTTTCCCTTGGGCTGATAGCTCTGAGGAAATGTTCTGACGGTGATGAGGGTGTAGCGCGACTGTCTCCGTGGCGCAATTGGCTAGCGCAATCGTCTGTTAACCGAAAGGTTGGAGGTTCGAGCCCACCCGGTGGTGCTGCGGCACTTTTTTTTTCTTTGGGCTGATACCTTTGAAGATATGTTCTGATGGTGGTGAGAGTGGAGCAGGACTGTCTCCGTGGCGCAATTGGCTGTTAACCGAAAGGTTGGAGGTTCGAGCCCTCCCGGAAGTGGTGTGTTGCTTTTTTCTTTGCGCTGATAGCTTTGAAGATATGTTCTGATGGTGGTGACAGTGGAGCACGACTGTCTCCGTGGCGCAATCGGCTAGCGCGATTGTCCTTTAACCGAAAGGTTGGAGGTTCGAGCCCTCCCGGGAGTGCTGTGTTGCTTTTTTTTCTTCGGGCTGATAGCTTTGAAGATATGTTCTGATGATGGTGAGTGTGGAGCACGACTGTCTCCGTGGCGCAATTGGCCAGCGCGATCGGCTATGAACCGAAATTTTGGAGGTTCGAGCCGACTCGGTGGTGGTGCGGCGCTTTTTTTTCTTTGGGCTGATAGCTCTGAAGAACTGTTCTGATGGAGGTGGGAGTGCTGCACTACTGTCTCCGTGGCGCAATTGGCTAGCGCGATTGTCTGTTAACCGAAAGGTTGGAATTTCGAGCCCTCCCAGGAGTGGTGTGTTGCTTTTTCTTTGCGCTGATAGCTTTGAAGATATGTTCTGATGGTGGTGAGAGTGGAGCACGACTGTCTACGTGGCGCAATTGGCTAGCGCGATCGGCTGTTAACAGAAAGGTTGGAGGTTCCAGCCCTCCCGAGATTGGTGTGTTGATTTTTTTCTTTGGGCTGATAGCTTTGAAGATATGTTCTGATGGTGGTGAGAGGAGAGCACGACTGTCTCCGTGGCGCAATGGGCTAGCGCTATAGGCTGTTGACCGAAAGGTCGGAGGTTCGAGCCCTACCGAGAGTGGTGTGTTGCTTTTTTTTCTTTGGGCTGATAGCTTTGAAGATATGTTCTGATGGTGGTGTGAGTGGAGCAGGACTGTCTCCGTGGCGCAATTGGCTAGCGCGATGGGCTGTTAACCGAAAGGTTGGAGGTTCGAGCCCACCCGGTGGTGCTGCGGCGCTTTTTTTTCTTTGGGCTGATACCTTTGAAGATATGTTCTGATGATGGTGAGAGTGAAGCAGGACTGTCTCCGTGGCGAAATTGGCTGTTAACCGAACGGTTGGAGGTTCGAGCCCTCCCGGAAGTGGTGTGTTGTTTTTTTCTTTGCGCTGATAGCTTTGAAGATTTGTTCTGATGGTGGTGACAGTGGAGCACGACTGTCTCCGTGGCGCAATTGGCTAGCGCGATCGGCTGTTTACCGAAAGGTTAGAGGTTCGAGTTCACCAGGTGTTGGTGCGGCGCTTTTTTTTCTTGGGGCTGATCATCTGAAGAAATCTTCTGACGGTGGTGAGAGTGGAGCACGGCTGTCTTCGTGGCGCAATTGGCTAGCTGGCTAGCGCGATCGGCTGTTAACCGAAAGGTTGGAATTTCGAGCCCTCCCGGAAGTTGTGTGTTGCTCTTTTTCTTTTTGCTGATAGCTTTGAAGATATGTTCTGATGGTGGTGAGAGTAAAGCACGACTGTATCCGTGGCGCAATTTGCTAGCGCGTTCGGCCGTTAACTGAAAGGCTGGAGGTTCGAGCCCACCCGGTGGTGGTGCGGCACTTTTTTTTCTTCGGGCTGATACCTTTGAAGATATGTTCTGGCGGTGGTGAGAGTGGAGCAGGACTGTCTCCGTGGCGCAATTGGCTAGCGCGATCGGCTGTTAACCAAAAGGTGGGAGTTTCGAGCGCACCCGTGGACGGTGTGTCGCTATTTTTTGCGCTGATGGCGTAGAAGATATGTTCTGATGGTGGTGAGAGTGGAGCACGACTGTCTCCGTGGCGTAATTGGCTAGCGCGATCGGCTGTTAACCGAAATGTTGGGGGTTCGAGCCCGCCCGCGAGTGGTTCGGCGCTTTTTTTCTTTGGGCTGATAGCTTTGAAGATTAGTTTAATGGTGGTGGGAGTTGTGCAGGACTGTCTCCGTGGCGCAACTGGCTAGCGCGATTGGCTGTTAAGCGAAAGGCTGAAGGTTCGAGCCCACCCGGTGGTGGTGTGGCGCTTTCTTTTTCTTTGGGCTGATAGCTCTGAAGAAATGTTCTGACGGAGGTGGAGTGCTGCACTACTGTCTCCGTGGCGCAATTGGCTAGCGCGATCGGCTGTTAACCGAAAGGTTGGAATTTCGAGCCCTCCCGGGAGTGGTGTGTTGCTTTTTTCTTTGCGCTGATAGCTTTGAAGATATGTTCTGATGGTGGTGAGAGTGGAGCACGACTGTATCCGTGGGGCGATTGGCTATCGCGTTCGGCCGTTAACTGAAAGGCTGGAGGTTCGAGCCCACCCGGTGTTGGTGCGGCGCTTTTTTTTCTTTGGGCTGATAGCTGTGAAGAAATGTTCTGACGGAGGTGGGAGCGCTGCACTACTGTCTCCGTGGCGCAATTGGCTAGCGCTATAGGCTGTTGACCGAAAGGTTGGAGGTTCGAGCCCTCCCGGGAGTGGTGTGTTGCTTTTTTCTTTGCGCTGATAGCTTTGAAGATATGTACTGATGGTGGTGAGAGTTAAGCACGACTGTCTCCGTGGCGCAATTGGCTAGTGCGATGGGCTGTTAACCGAAAGGTTGGAGGTTCGAGCCCACACAGTGGTGGTGCGGCGCTTTTTTTCCCTTGGGCTGATAGCTCTGAGGAAATGTTCTGACGGTGGTGAGGGTGTAGCGCGACTGTCTCCGTGGCGCAATTGGCAAGCGCGATCGGCTGTTAACAGAAAGGTTGGACGTTCGAGCTCTCCCGAGAGTGGTGTGTTGCTTTTTTTTCTTTGGGCTGATAGCTTTGAAAATATGTTCTGATGGTGGTGAGAGTGGAGCAGGACTGTCTCCATGGCGCAATTGGCTAGCGCGATCGGCTGTTAACCGAAAGGTTGGAGGTTCGAGCCCACCCGGTGGTGCTGCGGCGCTTTTTTTTCTTTGGGCTGATACCTTTGAAGATATGTTCTGATGGTGGTGAGAGTGGAGCAGGACTGTCTCCGTGGCGCAATAGGCTGTTAACCGAAAGGTTGGAGGTTCGAGCCCTCCTGGAAGTGGTGTGTTGCTTTTTTCTTTGCGCTGATAGCTTTGAAGATATGTTCTGATGGTGGTGACAGTGGAGCACGACTGTCTCCGTGGCGCAATTGGCTAGCGCGATCGGCTGTTAACCGAAAGGTTAGAGGTTCGAGCCCACCCGGTGTTGGTGCGGCGCTTTTTTTTCTTTGGGCGGATAGTCTGAAGAAATCTTCTGACGGTGGTGAGAGTGGAGCACGACTGTCTTCGTGGCGCAATTGGCTAGCGCGATCGGCTGTTAACCGAAAGGTTGGAATTTCGAGCCCTCCCGGGAGTGGTGTAATGCTTTTTTCTTTGCGCTGATAGCTTTGAAGATATGTTCTGATGGTGGTGAGAGTGGAGCACGACAGTCTACGTGGCGCAATCGGCTAGCGCGATCACCTGTTAACCGAAAGGCTGGAGGTTCGAGCCCACCCGGTGGTGGTGCGGCGCTTTCTTTTTCTTTGGGCTGATAGCTCTGAAGAAATGTTTTGACGGAGGTGGGAGCGCTGCACTACTGTCTCCGTGGCGCAATTGGCTAGCGCGATCGGCTGTTAACCGAAATATTGGAAATTCGAGCCCTCCCGGGAGTGGTGTGTTGCTTTTTTCTTTGCGCTGATAGCTTTGAAGAAATGTTCTGACGGTGGTGAGAGTGGAACACGACTGTCTCCGTGGCGCAATTGGCCAGCGCGATCGGCAATGAACCGAAATTTTGGAGGTTCGAGCCCACCCGGTGGTGGTGCGGCGCTTTTTTTTCTTTGGGCTGATAGCTCTGAAGAAATGTTCTGATGGTGGTGAGAGGAGAGCACGACTGTCTCCGTGACGCAATGGCCTAGCGCTATAGGCTGTTGACCGAAAGGTTGGAGGTTCGAGCCCTCCCGGGAGTGGTGTGTTGCTTTTTTCTTTGCGCTGATAGCTTTGAAGATATTGTCACGGGGTCGTGACGTGGCCGAAGACAGGAGACTTCTTTTTGGAATTTAACTGTTTATTTGGGCGAACCTGTGCCCGGTAAACAGAAAGTCCAAGTACAGCAGCAGTCTCGCATAGATAGCAGTCTCAAACTGATAGCGGCGAACGGAGCGTCGGCCTTCGATCAACAACTGACAAGCGGCGAAGCGCGTCGGCATTTATACTCCCGCCGTCGAATGTTCTAGTGCTATCGCTGGCGGCGGCGTGCGTTCCAGAACAATCTGTACCATTCGCACAGTGGGCGTGATCTTATCGAAATGATCTACTACAGTCCGGAACCCTCTAGAAAACTGCAGGCGCGGTTTGCGCTGAGAATCGTGTGGTGTTTTAGGACGATAAGAAAAACTTGGGAAACGGAACGTGGCATTGCCCCCCTCTGAAAAAGGCATCGTCTCGATGCTTTAACTAAAGATGAAGGTACAATAATAATGCAAGAAAGTACAATGAATAAATTACGATACAACAATAATACAAAAAAACACTGTTTCAGTTTGTTAACGCGGATGAAACGGCTTGAGGCGTGCGACATGGACGACGTCAGGTCGCGATCGGCGTCGTTGAGAGTTCGTGATGCCGTCGGGGAAAACCTCGTAATCAAGTGGGCCGAGACGTCGAACAACCCTGTACGGTCCGAAGTACCGTCGCAGAAGCTTTTCACTTAGTCCACGTCGGCGTATCGGCGTCCACACCCAAACACGTTCACCGGGCTGGTATTCCACGAAGCGTCGTCGAAGGTTGTAACGGTGGCTGTCGGTCGTCTGTTGATTCTTGATACGGAGCCGCGCAAGTTGTCGGGCTTCTTCGGCGCGATGAAGGTACTCGCTCACATCGAGGTTTTCTTCGTCGGTGACGTTGGGTAACATGGCATCGAGCGTCGTTGTCGGGCTCCTTCCGTAGACCAATTTGTATGGAGATATCTGCGTCGTCTCCTGCACCGCCGTGTTGTATGCGAAGGTCACATACGGAAGAATGGCATCCCACGTCTTGTGTTCGACATCGACGTACATTGACAGCATGTCGGCGATCGTCTTGTTAAGCCGCTCGGTGAGGCCGTTGGTCTGTGGGTGGTACGCTGTCGTCCGGCGGTGGTTTGTTTGGCTGTATGCCAAGATCGCTTGAGTTAAGTCGGCAGTGAATGCCGTTCCTCTGTCGGTGATAAGGACCTCTGGGGCGCCGTGACGTAGGACGATATTTTCGACGAAGAACTTAGCTACCTCGGATGCACTGCCTTTTGGCAGGGCTTTTGTCTCGGCGTAGCGGGTGAGGTAGTCGGTGGCTACCACGATCCACTTGTTTCCGAAAGCCGACGTCGGGAACGGCCCCAATAGGTCCATACCAATCTGCTGGAAAGGTCGGCAAGGTGGATCAATTGGCTGCAGAAGTCCCGCTGGCCTTGTCGGCGGTGTCTTGCGTCGCTGACAGTCCCGGCATGTCCTCACATAACGAGTGACGTCGGTTGTAAGACGCGGCCAGTAGTACCTTTCTTGTATCCTCGCGAGCGTGCGAGAAACACCGAGGTGCCCTGCCGTCGGATCGTCGTGCAGGGCCTGCAGGAGTTCTGGTCGCAGAGCTGAAGGCACCACAAGGAGATACTTAGCCCGAAGCGGTGCAAAGTTTTTCTTTTGTAGAAGACCGTTTCGTAGAAAAAACGACGCAAGTGCGCGCTTGAATACCTTCGGGACTTCGGCGGTCCTGCCTTCGAGGTATTCTATTAGGGCCTTAAGTTCCGGGTCGGCCCGCTGTCGTTCAGCGAAGTCGTCGGTAGTTATCGTTCCCAAGAAGTAGTCGTCATCCGGGTCGTCGGGTGGTGGTTGGTCGACAGGCGCACGAGAGAGACAGTCGGCGTCGGAGTGTTTTTTGCCGGACTTGTAAATGACAGTAATGTCATATTCTTGAAGTCTCAGGCTCCATCGTGCGAGGCGACCTGAAGGGTCCTTCAAAGTGGCTAGCCAACACAAGGCGTGGTGGTCGCTCACAACTTTGAAGGGCCTGCCGTAGAGGTATGGGCGAAATTTCGACGTAGCCCAGATGATGGCGAGGCACTCCTTTTCTGTTGTGGAATAATTTGCTTCTGCTTTGGATAGCGATCGGCTGGCGTAACTAATAACCCTTTCAAGTCCGTCAGCCCTCTGCACAAGAACGGCGCCAAGACCTACGCTGCTTGCGTCAGTATGTATTTCTGTCTCGGCGAATTCGTCGAAATGGGCAAGTAACGGAGGCGTCTGGAGGCGATGTTTAAGCTCCTGGAAAGCGTGTTCCTGTGGCGTTTCCCACTTGAACTCCACGTCGGCCTTGGTAAGGTTAGTGAGAGGATCGGCGATGCGGGCGAAGTTTTTCACGAACCGCCTATAATAGGCGCACAGGCCCAGAAATCGGCGCACGGCTTTCTTGTCAGTGGGCGGCGGGAATTCGGCGATGGCGGCTGTTTTCCGTGGATCAGGACGAACTCCAGACTTGCTGATAACGTGCCCCAGAAACAAGAGCTCCTCATACGCGAATCTGCACTTTTCTGGCTTCAGTGTGAGTCCGGAAGTCTTGATGGCTTGAAGTACAGCTTCAAGGCGCCGAAGATGCTCGTCGAAACTCGAGGAAAACACGACGACGTCGTCCAAGTACACAAGGCAGGTCTGCCACTTCAATCCTGCCAGTACTGTATCCATAACGCGTTGAAAAGTTGCAGGCGCTGAGCAAAGGCCGAAGGGCATCACCTTAAACTCGAAGAGGCCGTCCGGTGTTATAAATGCCGTCTTCTCTCGGTCTCTTTCGTCGACTTCGATTTGCCAATAGCCAGTCTTGAGGTCCATTGACGAAAAGTACTTGGCGTTATGGAGCCGATCAAGTGCGTCGTCTATTCGTGGGAGAGGATACACGTCCTTTCTTGTGATTTTGTTCAGGCGGCGATAATCGACGCAGAAACGTAGGGTCCCATCCTTTTTCTTCACTAACACCACGGGGGATGCCCATGGGCTCTTGGATGGCTGGATAATATCATCCCGCGGCATTTCATCAACTTGTCTCTTGATGGCCTCACGTTCTCGCGTCGAAACCCTGTACGGACTCTGACGGAGTGGTCTGGCATTTTCTTCGGTTATGATGCGATGTTTCGTGATTGGGGTCTGCCGAATTTTCGATGATGACGAAAAGCAATCTTCGTATTGCAGGAGCAGGGCCTTGAGCTGTTCTTGCTTATCGTTCGGAAGTCTGGGATTGACGTCGAAAGCTATGGGAGGGGCTTGGTTCCTCTGAGCAGGTTCCGCAGAATCGGCGAGGGTGAAAGCGCTGGTGGCTTCGACAATTTCTTCGATGTATGCGACCGTTGTACCTTTGTTCACATGTTTGTACTCATTGCTGAAATTTGTGAGCATAACCGTTGCTTTGCCTCCCCGCAACTCTGCAATTCCTCTTGCGACGCAAATATTTCGGGTGACCAACAGATGCTGACTGCCTTCAACGACGCCTTCGAAATCAGGTGATTCAGGAGCGCCGACTGAAATAATGACGCTTGAAAGAGGCGGAATGGTGACTTGTTCTTCCAGCACATTCAAGGCATGGTGTCCAGACGGCGTGCGCGGCGGTAGTGCTTCTTCTGTGGATAACGTTATCGACTTTGTTTTTAGGTTGATGACAGCACCATGGAGGCATAAGAAGTCCATGCCAAGGATGACATCTCTCGAGCAACGCTGTAGGACTACGAAGTCTGTAGGATAAATACGGCCGTTAAAGGTGACTCTCGCTGTGCAGATTCCTGCAGGCGTTACGAGATGACCTCCGGCTGTGCGGATTTCAGGGCCTTTCCAAGCTGTCCTAACTTTCTTGAACTTCGCGGCGAACGACCCACTGATGACAGAATAGTCGGCTCCAGTATCGACGAGAGCGGTCACACTGTGGCCGTCGATAAGAACGTCGAGGTCGCTAATTCGCCGTCTCGCATTACAGTTAGGGCGTGGCGTCGGGTCACGGCTGCGTCGGCTTGTTCCGCTGCTTCCCTGTTGCGTCGTCAGGCCACCTTCGGTAAGTGAGCTTTCGCCGTCAGGGCTTCGCCTGTTTGGCGTTGTGTTCGGAAAGCTCTGTCGCGGCGTCGTCGTCGTCGGAGGATCTTCGGTAGTTCGTCGCACAGCAACCGCACCTCCACCGGTTGCTGCTTTTAGTTTCCCGGATACGGGCTAGGAGACCGACCCCGCGTTGGGCCAGAGTACTGTCGGTGGTGCGGTGACGTGCGGCGGCTGGGCGACGGTGAACGCGAAGGGCTTCGTGGTGTCCACCGAGTTCCTGTCAGGTAGTCGGCGATGTCACGTGGTCGTTCTCCTGGCTGTGGACGCGGTGCGTTGACGGCGAAGCCACGCAGTCCCATCTGTCGGTACTGGCAACGGCGGTATGTGTGTCCGGCCTCGCCGCAGTGGTAGCAGAGCGGGCGATGGTCAGGGGTGCGCCAGACGTCAGTCTTCCTTGGTGCACTGCGCTGGGCCGCTGGCGAACGGTATGACGTCAGTGGGGGTGGTGGCGGCGGTGGCGTCTGTCGACGGAAGTGCGATGGGGCGGCGTTTTGGCGTGGACGGGGAGGAGCGTTGTGGCGCAGTGCAGCGGCGTAGCTCATAGCTTCCGGCTCGGGCAGCGGTGCGTGGGGAATTTGAAGCGATTGCCGAACTTCTTCTCGCACAATGTCGGCGATCGAATCCACTTGAGGCTGCGCCGAAGGCAACAGCTTGCACAGCTCTTCCCGCACGATCGCTCGGATCGTTTCACGCAGGTCTCCGTAGTTACTGACTTGAGCAGCAGCGCAGTCTGCAGTCAGGCGACGATTATACTGTCTGGTGCGCATGTCCAGGGTCTTTTCAATAGTGGTCGCTTCGGCTACGAATTCTTGGACGGTTTTCGGTGGGTTTCTCATCAGCCCCGCGAAGAGCTCCTGTTTGACCCCTCGCATGAGGAAACGAACTTTCTTTTCCTCAGGCATGTCTGGGTCAGCGTGACGGAATAGGCGGGTCATCTCCTCTGTGAAAATTCCAACCTTTTCGTTTGGTAGCTGAACCCGGGTCTCGAGTAGAGCAGCGGCCCTTTCTTTGCGAGCGACGCTTGCGAACGTTTGAAGAAATGCGCCGCAGAAGACATCCCACGTTCGGAGCGTGGACTCCCGATTCTCTAGCCAGGTCCTTGCGGTGTCTTCCAGGTAGAAGTACACACGACGGAGCTTTTCTTCATTGTCCCAGTGGTTGAGGGCGGCCACACGGTCGTATGTTTCTAGCCAGGTTTCCGGGTCTTCGAACGATGACCCATGGAAAATTGGTGGTTCCCTGGGTTGATGCATGACCATCGTGGGCTGGGACGCTGCGGTTGTCATTGTCGCTGCAGTCGCGGTCATGGCTTTGGTCTTCCGCGGCTTGTCGTGTAGAAGCCCGTACTCCGGTGGTAGCCCTTGCTGTCGGCGGCTTGTTCGCTGCTCCTGGTTGGCGTCGGTGTCTTCTCCGCGACGTGGGCTGGGTTCACGGCTTGACGGGGGCGTCCGGTACATGAACGAAGCAGCACCTCCACCAAATGTCACGGGGTCGTGACGTGGCCGAAGACAGGAGACTTCTTTTTGGAATTTAACTGTTTATTTGGGCGAACCTGTGCCCGGTAAAGAGAAAGTCCAATTACAGCAGCAGTCTCGCATAGATAGCAGTCTCAAACTGATAGCGGCGAACGGAGCGTCGGCCTTCGATCAACAACTGACAAGCGGCGAAGCGCGTCGGCATTTATACTCCCGCCGTCGAATGTTCTAGTGCTATCGCTGGCGGCGGCGTGCGTTCCAGAACAATCTGTACCATTCGCACAGTGGGCGTAATCTTATCGAAATGATCTACTACAGTCCGGAACCCTCTAGAAAACTGCAGGCGCGGTTTGCGCTGAGAATCGTGTGGTGTTTTAGGACGATAACAAAAACTTGGGAAACGGAACGTGGCAATATGTTCTGATGGTGGTGAGAGTGAAACACGACTGTCTCCGTGGCGCAATTAGCTAGTGCGATGGGCTGTTGACCGAAAGGTTGTAGGTTCGAGCCCACACGGTGGTGGTGCGGCGCTTTTTTTCCCTTGGGCTGATAGCTCTGAGGAAATGTTCTGACGGTGGTGAGTGTGGAGCAGGACTGTCTCCGTGGCGCAATTGGCTAGCGCGATCGGCTGTTAACCAAAAGGTGGGAGTTTCGAGCGCAGCCGAAGACGGTGTGTCGCTTTTTTTTTCTTTGCGCTGATGGCGTAGAAGATATGTTCTGATGGTGGTGAGAGTGGAGCACGACTGTCTCCGTGGCGTAATTGGCTAGCGCGATCGGCTGTTAACCGAAAGGTTGGGGGTTCGAGCCCACCCACGACTGGTGCGGCGCTTTTTTTCTTTGGGCTGATAGCTTTGAAGATTAGTTTAATGGTGGTGGCAGTTGTGCAGGACTGTCTCCGTGGCGCAACTGGCTAGCGCGATTGGCTGTTAAGCGAAAAGCTGGAGGTTCGAGCCCACCCGGTGGTGGTGGGGCGCTTTCTTTTTCTTTGGGCTGATAGCTCTGAAGAAATGTTCAACGGAGGTGGAGTGCTGCACTGCTGTCTCCGTGGCGCAATTGGCTAGCGCGATCGGCTGGTAACCAAAAGGTTGGAATTTCGAGCCCTCCCGGGAGTGGTGTGTTGATTTTTTCTTTGCGCTGATAGCTTTGAAGATATGTTCTGATGGTGGTGAGAGTGCAGTACGACTGTATCCGTGGCGCAATTGGCTAGCGCGTTCGGTCGTTAACCGAAAGGTTGGAGGTTCGCGCCCACACGGTGGTGGTGCGGCGCTTTTTTTCCCTTGGGCTGATAGCTCTGAGGAAACGTTCTGACGGTGGTGAGGGTGTAGCGCGACTGTCTCCGTGACGCAATTGGCTAGCGCGATCGGCTGTTAACAGAAAGGTTGGAGGTTCGAGCCCTCCCGAGAGTGGTGTGTTGCTTTTTTATTTGGGCTGATAGCTTTGAATATATGTTTATTTATTTATTTATTTATTAGAATACCCTCAGGGCCCGTAGGGCATTACAGAGGGGGTGGGTACAACATATATAACACACAAGAAAAAAAGACAAAATAAAGAAACAAGTATCAGATGCGCAAATCAGGAAGGCAACAGAAGTCAACTAAAAATGTATAAGAATTCAAGCACATACAAGACAAAGATAGATAATGAAAACTGCTGTTCTGATGGTGGTGAGAGTTGAGCAGGACTGTCTCTATTGCGCAATTGGCTAGCGCGATCGGCTGTTAACCGAAAGGTTGGAGGTTCGAGCCCACCCGGTGGTGCTGCGGCGCTTTATTTTCTTTGGGCTGATAGCTTTGAAGATATGTTCTGATGGTAGTGAGAGTGGAGCAGGACTATCTCCGTGGCGCAATTGGCTGTTAACCGAAAGGTTGGTGGTTCGAGCCCTCCCGGAAGTTGTGTGTTGCTTTTTTCTTTGCGCTGATAGCTTTGAAGATATGTTCTGATGGTGGTGACAGTGGAGCACGACTGTCTCCGTGGCGCAAGGTGCTAGCGCGATCGGCTGTTAACCGAAAGGTTAGAGGTTCGAGCCCACCCGGTGTTGGTGCGGCGCTTTTTTTTCTTTGGGCTGATAGTCTGAAGAAATCTTCTGACGGTGGTGAGAGTGGAGCACGACTGTCTTCGTGGCGCAATTGGCTAGCGCGATCGGCTGTTAACCGAAAGGTTGGAATTTCGAGCCCTCTTGGGAGTGGTGTAATGCTTTTTTCTTTGCGCTGATAGCTTTGAAGATATGATCTGATGGTGGTGTGAGTGGAGCACGACAGTCTACGTGGCGCAATCGGCTAGCGCGATCACCTGTTAACCGAAAGGCTGGAGGTTCGAGCCCACCCGGTGGTGGTGCGGCGCTTTCTTTTTCTTTGGGCTGATAGCTCTGAAGAAATGTTCTGACGGAGGTGGGAGCGCTGCACTAGTGTCTCCGTGGCGCAATTGGCTAGCGCGATCGGCTGTTAATCGAAATATTGGAAATTCGAGCCCTCCCGGGAGTGGTGTGTTGCTTTTTTCTTTGCGCTGATAGCTTTGAAGAAATGTTCTGACGGTGGTGAGAGTGGAACACGACTGTCTCCGTGGCGCAATTGGCCAGCGCGATCGGCTATGAACCGAAAGGTTAGAGGTTCGAGCCCACCCGGTGATGGTGCGGCGCTTTTTTTTCTTAGGGCTGATAGTCTGAAGAAATCTTCTGACGCTGGTGAGAGTGAAGCACGACTGTCTTCGTGGCGCAATTGGCTAGCGCGATCGGCTGTTAACCGAAAGGTTGGAATTTCGAGCCCTCCCGGGATTGGTGTGCTGCTTTTTTCTTTGCGCTGATAGCTTTGAAGATATGTTCTGATGGTGGTGAGAGTGGAGCACGACTGTATCCGTGGCGCAATTGGCTAGCGCGTTCGGCCGTTAACTGAAAGGCTGGAGGTTCGAGCCCACCCGGTGGTGGTGCGGCGCTTTTTTTTCTTTGGGCTGATAGCTGTGAAGAAATGTTCTGACGGTGGTGAGAGTGGAACACGACTGTCTCCGTGGCGTAATTGGCAAGCGCGATTGGCTTTTAACCGAAAAGTTGGAGGTTCGAGCCCTCCCGGGAGTGGTGTGTTGATTTTTTTTTCGGGCTGATAGCTTTGAAGATATGTTCTGATGGTGGTGAGAGTGAAGCACGACTGTCTCCGTGGCGCAATTGGCCAGCGCGATCGGCTATTACCCAAAATTTTGGAGTTTCAAGCCCACCCGGTGGTGGTGCGGCGCTTTTTTTTCTTTGGGCTGATAGGTCTGAAGAACTGTTCTGATGGAGGTGGGAGTGCTGCACTACTGTTTCCGTGGCGCAATTGACTAGCGCGATTGGCTGTTAACCGAAAGGTTGGAATTTTGAGCCCTCCCAGGAGTGGTGTGTTGCTTTTTTCTTTGCGCTGATAGCTTTGAAGATATGTTCTGATGGTGGTGAGAGTGGAGCACGACTGTCTACGTGGCGCAATTGGCTAGCGCGATCGCCTGTTAACCGAAAGGCTGGAGGTTCGAGCCCACCTGGTGGTGGTGCGGCGCTTTATTTTTCTTTGGGCTGATAGCTCTGAAGAAATGTTCTGGCGGAGGTGGGAGCGCTGCACTACTGTCTCCGTGGCACAATTGGCTAGCGCGATCGGCTGTTAACTGAAAGATTGGAAATTCGAGCCCTCCCGGGAGTGGTGTGTTGCTTTTTTCTTTGCGCTGATGGCTTTGAAGAAATGTTCTGACGGTGGTGACAGTGGAACACGACTGTCTCCGTGACGCAATTGGCTAGCGCAATTGGCTTTTAACCGAAAGGTTGTAGGTTCGAGCCCTCCCGGGAGTGGTGTGTTGCTTTTTTTTCTTCGGGCTGATAGCTTTAAAAATATGTTCTGATGGTGGTGATAGTGGAGCACGACGGTCTCCGTGGCGCGATTGGCCAGCGCGATCGGCTATGAACCGAAATTTTGGAGGTTCGAGCCCACCCGGTGGTGGTGCGGCGCTTTTTTTTCTTTGGGGTGAGAGCTCTGAAGAAATGTTCTGATGGTGGTGAGAGGAGAGCGCGACTGTCTACGTGGCGCAATGGGCTAGTGCTATAGACTGTTGACCGAAAGGTTGGAGGTTCGAGCCCTCTCGGGAGTGGAGTGTTGCTTTTTTCTTTGCGCTGATAGCTTTGAAGATATGTACTGATGGTGGTGAGAGTGAAGCACGACTGTCTCCGTGGCGCAATCGGCTAGTGCGATGGGCTGGTAACCGAAAGGTTGGAGGTTCGAGCCCACACGGTGGTGGTGCGGCGCTTTTTTTCCCTTGGGCTGATAGCTCTGAGGAAATGTTCTGACGGTGGTCAGGGAGTAGCGCGACTGTCTCCGTGGCGCAATTGGCTAGCGCGATCGGCTGTTAACAGAAAGGTTGGAGGTTCGAGCCCTCCCGAGAGTGGTGTGTTGCTTTTTTTTCTTTGGGCTGATAGCTTTGAAGATACGTTCTGATGGTGGTGGGAGTGGAGCAGGACTGTCTCCGTGGCGCAATAGGCTGTTAACCGAAAGGTTGGAGGTTCGAGCCCTCCTGGAAGTGGTGTGTTGCTTTTTTCTTTGCGCTGATAGCTTTGAAGATATGTTCTGATGGTGGTGACAGTGGAGCACGACAGTCTACGTGGCGCAATCGGCTAGCGCGATCACCTGTTAACCGAAAGGCTGGAGGTTCGAGCCCACCCGGTGGTGGTGCGGCGCTTTCTTTTTCTTTGGGCTGATAGCTCTGAAGAAATGTTCTGACGGAGGTGGGAGCGCTGCACGACTGTCTCCGTGGCGCAATTGGCTAGCGCGATCGGCTGTTAACCGAAATATTGGACATTCGAGCCCTCCCGGGAGTGGTGTGTTGCTTTTTTCTTTGCGCTGATAGCTTTGAAGAAATGTTCTGACGGTGGTGAGAGTGGAACACGACTGTCTCCGTGGCGCAATTGGCCAGCGCGATCGGCTATGAACCGAAATTTTGGAGGTTCGAGCCCACCCGGTGGTGGTGCGGCGCTTTTTTTTCTTTGGGCTGATAGCTCTGAAGAAATGTTCTGATGGTGGTGAGAGGAGAGCACGACTGTCTCCGTGACGCAATGGCCTAGCGCTATAGGCTGTTGACCGAAAGGTTGGAGGTTCGAGCCCTCCCGGGAGTGGTGTGTTGCTTTTTTCTTTGCGCTGATAGCTTTGAAGATATGTTCTGATGGTGGTGAGAGTGAAGCACGACTGTCTCCGTGGCGCAATTGGCTAGTGCGATGGGCTGTTGACCGAAAGGTTGTAGGTTCGAGCCCACACGGTGGTGGTGCGGTGCTTTTTTTCCCTTGGGCTGATAGCTCTGAGGAAATGTTCTGACGGTGGTGAGTGTGGAGCAGGACTGTCTCCGTGGCGCAATTGGCTAGCGCGATCGGCTGTTAACCAAAAGGTGGGAGTTTCGAGCGCAGCCGTGGACGGTGTGTCGCTTTTTTTTTCTTTGCGCTGATGGCGTAGAAGATATGTTCTGATGGTGGTGAGAGTTTAGCACGACTGTATCCGTGGCGCAATTGGCTAGCGCGTTCGGCTGTTAACTGAAAGATTGGAAATTCGAGCCCTCCCGGGAGTGGTGTGTTGCTTTTTTCTTTGCGCTGATGGCTTTGAAGAAATGTTCTGACGGTGGTGACAGTGGAACACGACTGTCTCCCTGACGCAATTGGCTAGCGCGATTGGCTTTTAACCGAAAGGTTGGAGGTTCGAGCCCTCCCGGGAGTGGTGGGTTGCTTTTTTTTCTTCGGGCTGATAGCTTTGAAAATATGTTCTGATGGTGGTGAGAGTGGAGCACGACGGTCTCCGTGGCGCGATTGGCCAGCGCGATCGGCTATGAACCGAAATTTTGGAGGTTCGAGCCCACCCGGTGGTGGTGCGGCGCTTTTTTTTCTTTGGGCTGATAGCTCTGAAGAAATGTTCTGATGGTGGTGAGAGGAGAGCACGACTGTCTACGTGGCGCAATGGGCTAGCGCTATAGACTGTTGACCAAAAGGTTGGAGGTTCGAGCCCACCCAGGGTGGTGCGTTGCTTTTTTTTCTTTGGGCTGATAGCTTTGAAGTTATGTTCTGTTGGTGGTGAGAGTGAAGCACGACTGTCTCCGTGGCACAATTGGCTATCGCGATGGGCTGTTAACCGAAAGATTGGAGGTTCGAGCCCACCCGGTGGTGGTGCGGCGCTTTTTTTTCTTTGCTCTGATAGCTTTGAAGATAAGTTTTGATGGTGGTGAGAGTGGAGCAGGACTGTCTCCGTGGCGCAATTGGCTAGCACGAACGGCTGTTAACCGAAAGGTTGGAGTTTCGAGCCCACCCGGTGGTGGTGCGGCGCATCCGTTTTCTTTGGGCTGATAGCTCTGAAGAAATGTTCCGATGGAGGTGGGAGTGCTGCACTACTGTCTCCGTGGCGCAATTGGCTAGCGCGATCGGCTGTTAACCGAAAGGTTGGAATTTCGAGCCCTCCCGGGAGTGGTGGGTTGCTTTTTTCTTTGGGCTGATAGCTGTGAAGAAATGTTCTGACGATGGTGAGAGTGGAACACGACTGTTTCCGTGGCGCAACTGGCTAGCGCGATTGGCTTTTAACCGAAAGGTTGGAGGTTCGAGCCCTCCCGGGAGTGGTGTGTTGCTTTTTTTCTTCGGGCTGATAGCTTTGAAGATATGTTCTGATGGTGGTGAGAGTGAAGCACGACTGTCTCCGTGGCGCAATTGGCCAGCGCGATCGGCTATTACCCAAAAATTTGGAGGTTCGAGCCCACCCGGTGGTGGTGCGGCGCTTTTTTTTCTTTGGGCTGATAGCTCTGAAGAAATGTTCTGATGATGGTGAGAGGAGAGCACGACTGTCTCCGTGGCGCAATGGGCTAGCGCGATAGGCTGTTGACCGAAAGGTTGGAGGTTCGAGCCCTCCCGGGAGTGGTGTGTTGCTTTTTCCTTTGCGCTGATAGCTTTGAAGATATGTTCTGATGGTGGTGAGTGTGAAGCACGACTGTCTCCGTGGCGCAATTGGCTAGCACGATGGGCTTATACCGAAAGGTTTGAGGTTCGAGCCCACCCGGTGGTGGTGCGGCGTTTTTTTTCTCTTGGGCTGATAGCTCTGAGGAAATGTTCTGACGGTGGTGAGAGTGTAGCGCGACTGTCTCCGTCGCGCAATTCGCTAGCGCGATCGGCTGTTAACCGAAAGGTTGGAATTTCGAGCCCTCCCGGGATTGGTGTGCTGCTTTTTTCTTTGCGCTGATAGCTTTGAAGATATGTTCTGACGGTGGAGAGAGTGGAACACGACTGTCTCCGTGGCGAAAATGGCAAGCGCGATTGGCTTTTAACTGAAAAGTTGGAGGTTCGAGCCCTCCCGGGAGTGGTGTGTTGATTTTTTTTTCGGGCTGATAGCTTTGAAGATATGTTCTGATGGTGGTGAGAGTGAAGCACGACTGTCTCCGTGGCGCAATTGGCCAGCGCGGTCGGCTATTATCCAAAATTTTGGAGTTTCAAGCCCACCCGGTGGTGGTGCGGCGCTTTTTTTTCTTTGGGCTGATAGGTCTGAAGAACTGTTCTGATGGAGTTGGGAGTGCTGCACTACTGTTTCCGTGGCGCAATTGACTAGCGCGATTGGCTGTTAACCGAAAGGTTAGAATTTTGAGCCCTCCCAGGAGTGGTGTGTTGCTTTTTTCTTTGCGCTGATAGCTTTGAAGATATGTTCTGATGGTGGTGAGAGTGGAGCACGACTGTCTACGTGGCGCAATTGGCTAGCGCGATCGCCTGTTAACCGAAAGGCTGGAGGTTCGAGCCCACCTGGTGGTGGTGCGGCGCTTTATTTTTCTTTGGGCTGATAGCTCTGAAGAAATGTTCTGACGGAGGTGGGAGCGCTGCACTACTGTCTCCGTGGCACAATTGGCTAGCGCGATCGCCTGTTAACTGAAAGATTGGAAATTCGAGCCCTCCCGGGAGTGGTGTGTTGCTTTTTTCTTTGCGCTGATGGCTTTGAAGAAATGTTCTGACGGTGGTGACAGTGGAACACGACTGTCTCCGTGACGCAATTGGCTAGCGCGATTGGCTTTTAACCGAAAGGTTGGAGGTTCGAGCCCTCCCGGGAGTGGTGTGTTGCTTTTTTTTCTTCGGGCTGATAGCTTTGAAAATATGTTCTGATGGTGGTGAGAGTGGAGCACGACGGTCTCCGTGGCGCGATTGGCCAGCGCGATCGGCTATGAACCGAAATTTTGGAGGTTCGAGCCCACCCGGTGGTGGTGCGGCGCTTTATTTTCTTTGGGCTGATAGCTCTGAAGAAATGTTCTGATGGTGGTGAGAGGAGAGCACGACTGTCTACGTGGCGCAATGGGCTAGCGCTATAGACTGTTGACCGAAAGGTTGGAGGTTCGAGCCCTCTCGGGAGTGGTGTGTTGCTTTTTTCTTTGCGCTGATAGCTTTGAAGATATGTACTGATGGTGGTGAGAGTGAAGCACGACTGTCTCCGTGGCGCAATCGGCTAGTGCGATGGGCTGGTAACCGAAAGGTTGGAGGTTCGAGCCCACACGGTGGTGGTGCGGCGCTTTTTTTCCCTTGGGCTGATAGCTCTGAGGAAATGTTCTGACGGTGGTCAGGGACTAGCGCGACTGTCTCCGTGGCGCAATTGGCTAGCGCGATCGGCTGTTAGCCGAAAGGTTGGAGGTTCGAGCCCTCCCGGAAGTGGTGTGTTGCTTTTTTCTTTGCGCTGATAGCTTTGAAGATATGTTCTGATGGTGGTGAGAGTGGAGCACGACTGTCTCCGTGGCACAATTGGCTAGCGCGATCGGCTGTTAACCGAAAGGTTAGAGGTTCGAGCCCACCCGGTGTTGGTGCGGCACTTTTTTGTCTTTGGGCTGATAGTCTGAAGAAATCTTCTGACGGTGGTGAGAGTGGAGCACGACTGTCTTCGTGGCACAATGGGCTAGCGCGATCTGCTGTTAACCAAAAGGTTGGAGGTTCGAGCCCACCCGGGGTGGTGCGGCGCTTTTTTTTCTTTGGGCCGATAGCTTTGAAGATATGTTATGCTGGTGGTGAGAGTACAGCAGGACTGTCTCCGTGGCGTATTTGGCTAGCGCGATCGGCTGTTAACCGAAAGGTTGGAGGTTCGAGTCCTCCCGGGAGTGGTGTGTTGCTTTTTTCTTTGCGCTGATAGCTTTGAAGATATGTTCTGATGGTGGTGAGAGTGGAGCACGACTGTCTGCCTGGCGCAATTGGCTTGCGTGATGGGCTGTTAACCGAAAGGTTGGAGATTCGAGCCCACCCGGTGGTGGTGCGGCGCTTTTTTTCCTTTGGGCTGATAGCTCCGAAGAAATGTTCTGACGGTGGTGACAGCGGAGCACGACTGTCTCCATGGCGCAATTGGCTAGCGCATCCGGCTGTTAACCGAAAGTTTGGAGGTTCGAGCCCACCCGGTGGTGGTGCGGCGCTTCTTTTTCTTTGGGCTGATAGCTCTGAAGAAATGTCCTGAGGGAGGTGGGAGTGCTGCGCTACTGTCTCCGTGGCGCAATTGGCTCGCACGATCGGCTGTTAACCGAAAGGTTGTAGTTTCGAGCCTTCCCTGGAGTGGTGTGTTGCTCTTTTCTTTGCGCTGATAGCTTTGGAGATATGTTCTGATGATGGTGAGATTGAAGCACGACTGTCTCCATGGCGCAATTGGCTAGCGCGATCGCCTGTTAACCGAAATCTGGAGGTTTGAGCCCACCCGGTGGTGCTGCGGCGCTTTTTTTCTTTGGGCTGATAGCTTTGAAGATATGTTCTGATGGTGGTGAGAATGGGGCACGACTGTCTCCTTGGCGCAATTGGCTAGCGCGATCGGCTGTTAACCGAAAGGTTGGAGGTTCGAGCCCACCCGGTGGTGGTGCGGCGCTTTTTTTTCTTTGCTCTGATAGCTTTGAAGATATGTTCTGATGGTGGTGAGAGTGGAGCAGGACTGTCTCCGTGGCACAATTGGCTAGCACGATCGGCTGTTAACCGAAAGGTCGGAGTTTCGAGCCCACCTGGTGGTGGTGCGGCGCTTTTTTTTCTTTGCTCTGATAGCTTTGAAGATAAGTTTTGATGGTGGTGAGAGTGGAGCAGGACTGTCTCCGTGGCGCAATTGGCTAGCACGAACGGCTGTTAACCGAAAGGTTGGAGTTTCGAGCCCACCCGGTGGTGGTGCGGCGCTTTCGTTTTCTTTGGGCTGATAGCTCTGAAGAAATGTTCCGATGGAGGTGGGAGTGCTGCACTACTGTCTCCGTGGCGCAATTGGCTAGCGCGATCGGCTGTTAACCGAAAGGTTGGAATTTCGAGCCCTCCCGGGAGTGGTGGGTTGCTTTTTTCTTTGGGCTGATAGCTGTGAAGAAATGTTCTGACGATGATGAGAGTGGAACACGACTGCCTCCGTGGCGCAACTGGCTAGCGCGATTGGCTTTTAACCGAAAGGTTGGAGGTTCGAGCCTTCCCGGGAGTGGTGTGTTGCTTTTTTTTTCTTCGGGCTGATAGCTTTGAAGATATGTTCTGATGGTGGTGAGAGTGAAGCACGACTGTCTCCGTGGCGCAATTGGCCAGCGCGATCGGCTATTACCCAAAAATTTGGAGGTTCGAGCCCACCCGGTGGTGGTGCGGCGCTTTTGTTTCTTTGGGCTGATAGCTCTGAAGAAATGTTCTGATGGTGGTGAGAGGAGAGCACGACTGTCTCCGTGGCGCAATGGGCTAGTGCGAGAGGCTGTTGACCGAAAGGTTGGAGGTTCGAGCCCTCCCGGGAGTGGTGTGTTGCTTTTTCCTTTGCGCTGATAGCTTTGAAGATATGTTCTGATGGTGGTGAGTGTGAAGCACGAATGTCTCCGTGGCGCAATTGGCTAGCGCGCTGGGCTTATACCGAAAGGTTTGAGGTTCGAGCCCACCCGGTAGTGGTGCGGCGTTTTTTTTCTCTTGGGCTGATAGCTCTGAGGAAATGTTCTGACGGTGGTGAGAGTGTAGCGCGACTGTCTCCGTGGCGCAATTCGCTAGCGCGATCGGCTGTTAACAGAAAAGTTGGAGGTTCGAACCCTCCTGAGAGTGGTGCGTTGCTTTTTTTTTTCTTTCGGCTGATAGCTTTGAAGTTATGTTCTGATGGTGGTGAGAGTGGAGCAGGACTGTCTCCGTGGCGCACTTGGCTAGCGCGATCGGCTGTTAACCGAAAGGTTGGAGGTTCGAGCCCTCCCGGGAGTGGTGTGTTGCTTTTTTCTTTGCGCTGATAGCTTTGAAGTTATGTTCTGATGGCGGTGAGAGTGGAGCAGGACTGTCTCCGTGGCGCAAATGGCTAGCGCGATCGGCTGTTAACCGAAAAGTTGGAGGTTCGAGCCCACCCGGTGATGGTGCGGCGCCCTTTTTGCTTTGCGCTGATAGCTTTGGAGAAATGTTCTGATGGTGGTGAGAATGGAGCACGACTGTCTCGGTGGCGCAATTTGCTAGCGCGATCGCCTGTTAGCCGAAAGGTTGGATGTTCGAGCCCACCCGGTGGTGTTGCGGCGCTTTTTTTCTTTGGGCTGATAGTCTGAAGAAGTGTTCTGACGGTGGTGAGAGTGGAGCACGACTGTCTCCGTGGCGCAATTGGCTAGCGCGATCGGCTGTTAACCGAAAGGTTGGATGTTCGAGCCCACCCGGGGTGGTGCGGCGCTTTTTGTTCTTTTGTTCGATAGCTTTGAAGATATTGTAACGGTAGGATGAGAACGACGAAGAAGACAAAGAGGAGGACGATGTTGTCAGATCTGTGAGCCAACTGGGCGCCATCTTGTCCACCACCGAGTTTATTCCTCGTTTTATAAAGTAAAGTTATTCTCCCGTAACATCATTGGTGGAGGTGCGGGGTACTCACTTCACGCAAAACGGAGCTTCGTAGCGGGCGCCTAGTGGTCTCCCCCATGGCGACTGCAGTCAACAATGCCGACCCTTCCCCGTCTACCGTGCCTTCTCCAACTACGTCCGTGCTTTCTCCAACTGGACCGTCAACCCTCATCTTGGAGCCCCCGAGAGATCCAGGTACCTTTTCTGGCACTGATGGCATTGACGTAGAAGTCTGGCTGAAGTCATACGAACGAGTGGGTGTACGTATGCGATGGGATCCAACGCTCATGCTGGCCAACGTGATTTTTTATCTCAGAGGTACCGCAAAGGTCTGGTACGAGACGCACGAGGAAGAACTGACTAGCTGGGAGTTATGCAAGCAAAAGCTCCGGGAGCTATTTGGCAGGCCTGTGGGAAGTCAACGCGCCGCCCAAAACGAGCTCGCACGTCGAGTTCAGACGTGCACCGAATCATACCTCACGTACATTCAGGACGTGCTCGCTTTGTGCCGCAAGGTAGACTCGCAGATGTCCGAAGCCGATAAGGTTGGCCATATTATTAAGGGCATAGCAGATGACGCCTTTCACCTTCTTGTGTTCAAGAATTCATCTACGGTCCACGACATTATTTCTGAATGCCGGCGCTTTGAAGAAGCGAAGAGCCGCCGTGTTCTCCACCAGTTTGCCCGGCTTCCAAACACGGCTGCAACGTCCACATGCGAAGACCCTCGCCTGCCTTCTACGGAAAGTCCCGGTGACGTTGTCCGTATTGTCCGTCGGGAAATAGAAGCCGCAGCTCCACTCGTGTCAGCTTCCCCCAACTCCGAAAGCTATCACGCCACCGTCTCTCTCATACAGACCGTCGTGAGGCAAGAACTGGCCAACGCCGGCTTAAACGTCTGCTCCATTCATCGTCCAGACTACGCCACACCAAATCCACCCGTGACTGTCCCGCCCAACCGACGTTTTTCTGCCAGCCCACATTATCGCGACCCGGCGGTATGGCGCACCCCAGACGACCGGCCGATATGCTTCAATTGCGGTCGTATAGGCCACATTTCGCGTCACTGCCGTGCTTGGTCCAGCTCTGCTCCGTGGCCTCACCCTCCGCCCCATCGCCCACCTGTCTGGAATTCACGCTCATCACCGAAAACAGAGCCGCTAACGCCTGAGAATTCCTCGCGCCCCCGATCCAGCCGCTCCCCTTCGCCACAACGCCGTTTCTCCCGCTCGCCCCCATCTCGCCGATCGCCGTCCCCAAGCTCGTTCCGGCGTTCACCTCCGGAAAACTGACGGGAGCAGCTCTTGGAGGTGATGCTGCAATACCGACCCGATCCCAAAATCCTCTACTGACCTTGCCCGCACATCAGAACCTTATCAATGTTGACGTCGACGGTGTACCTACTACAGCACTCATTGACACTGGCGCACACGTGTCTATCATGAACGCTGACCTTAGAGCACGGCTGAAGAAAGTCCTTACTCCTGGCCCAACTCCTGTGGTCCGAACGGCCGATGGTGGAAAAGTCGCCGTAATTGGTGTGTGCTCAGCTCGCGTCAGCGTCGCCGGACACCACACATCAGTTCTGTTTTATGTTTTAGAACACTGCCCTAATGACATAATTTTGGGCCAAGACTTTTTGTCTGAACATTCGGCCTTGATAGACTGCTCTGCCGGTATAGTGCAACTCGCTCTACCTAATGTTGTTGATCCTCCAAGTTGCCCTCCAAGTCGGCTTTGTTCTACAGAACACCTGCGTCTCCCTCAACGAACAGTAGCTTACATAGGCGTCTCCCCTGTTCCACCTGTCCCAGACGGTGTTTATATTGTGTCCCCCAATGTTGACGTCCTGCTTTCGCACAACGTTGCGTTTCCTCACACCGTCATCACTATTACGGCCAATGCATCCTGCCTACCCTTAGTGAATTTTTCACTATGTACACAAGTCCTCCCTCGTGGTATATCTCTAGCCGAGATCGTGCCGGCGGCAGAGTGCCATATTTGCACTCTAAGTTATGACAGCATCCCGAGTGCCGAAAAAACTTCGTCTACTCCTCCATCAGACCAAAGTGTGTTAACCAAGATGATTGCCCCCGACTTGCCGAAAGAACAAGCTAACGACCTGCGTTCCCTGCTTGCATCTTTTTGGGACATCTTCGACCTTGGCGACCGCCCACTCGGCCAGACGTCCGTTGTTAAGCACCGGATTGATACAGGCGATACGAGTCCAATCCATCGGAGACCCTACCGTGTTTCCCATGCAGAGCGGCGCATCATCCAACAGGAGGTCGACAAAATGCTTTCTCGGAATATCATCGAGCCTTCATGCAGTCCCTGGGCGTCCCCTGTTGTACTTGTAAAGAAGAAGGACAACAGCTGGAGATTTTGCGTCGATTATCGCCATTTAAACAAAATAACGAAGAAGGACGTCTACCCTTTACCACGCATAGACGATGCCCTGGATTGCCTTCACGGCGCAAAATATTTTTCCTCCATTGACCTCCGCTCTGGGTACTGGCAGATTGCCGTTGATGACATGGACCGTGAGAAAACGGCGTTTATCACTCCCGACGGCCTTTACGAGTTTAAAGTGATGCCATTCGGTTTATGTAATGCGCCCGCCACATTCGAACGTATGATGGACGCTCTGTTGCACGGCTTCAAGTGGTCCATCTGCCTGTGCTACCTGGACGACGTTATCGTTTTTTCGCCTTCTTTTGCGACGCACCTTGAAAGGCTATCGAAAATCTTATCTGTCTTTCGTAAGGCGGGCCTGCAACTCAATTCGGCAAAGTGCCACTTCGGCCGTCGTGAAATTTCTGTCCTCGGACACCTCGTTGATTCCGTGGGGGTTCGCCCTGATCAAGATAAAATACGCGCAGTAAGAGATTTCCCTGTACCAACCTGTACCAAAGACGTTCGCAGTTTCGTTGGCCTCTGTTCTTACTTCCGCCGCTTTGTTAAAAACTTCGCCGACGTAGCACGCCCTCTCACTCAACTTCTCAAAAAAGACGCTGGCTTCATTTGGGGCCCTGAGCAAGCAGATGCGTTTCAAAATCTAGTGTGTCTGCTTACGTCTCCGCCTATCCTCGCCCACTTTGATATTTCATCTCCAACAGAAGTTCGTACAGACGCAAGTGGCTATGGCATCGGTGCAGTCCTCGCCCAGAAACAACAAGGACGAGACCGTGTTGTTGCTTATGCCAGCCGCCTTCTTTCGCCTGCTGAAAGAAAATATTCAATAACCGAACGGGAATGTTTGGCACTTGTTTGGGCAGTCGGTAAATTTCGTCCCTATTTGTACGGCCGGCCATTCACAGTAATCACAGATCACCACGCCTTGTGCTGGCTTTCGTCCCTTAAAGACCCTTCAGGCCGTCTTGGCCGTTGGGCGCTGCGCCTTCAAGAATTTGATTACTCAGTCCTGTATAAAACCGGCCGCCTGCATCAAGATGCGGACTGCTTGTCCCGGTATCCTGTCGACCCTCCAGACGGCGACTCCTCTAAAACCACCCTTCCTATCGACGTTTTCTCTCTATCCGCGTTTCATGACATTGGAATCGAGCAGCGACGAGATACTTTCTTGGACGGTATTATCCGAAGGCTCACATCGGTGAGGCCCGACCCTTCCCTTCGAATGTTTGAAATACATGATGGTGTATTGTACCGTTGCAATATGCGTCCTGACGGCCCCGAAAGACTACTCGTCGTTCCCATTCAATTGCGTCACACTGTTCTCGCCCAGCTTCATGATGCACCTACAGCGGGTCACCTCGGCGTGTCACGGACCTACGACAGAGTTCGCCGGCGCTTCTTCTGGCCTGGCATGTACCGCGACGTCTGCCGTTATATTGCAGCCTGCGACCCTTGTCAACGACGGAAAAAACCAAATGCCCCTCCGGCCGGACGTCTTCAGCCACTGCACATCCCACAAGAACCATTCTACCGTGTTGGCGTGGACCTGCTTGGCCCTTTTCCTACGTCAGCTGCGGGTAATCGGTGGATTGCAGTAGCAACCGATTATGCTACCCGATACGCGATCACACGGGCCCTTCCAACCAGCTGTGCAACTGACGTGGCCGATTTCCTTTTGGAGGACGTCATCTTACATCATGGCGCCCCTCGACAACTCCTTACCGACCGAGGCAGCTACTTCCTTTCCAAAGTGGTTGATGACCTCCTCCGCTCCTGCGCCACTAAACACAAGCTCTCGACTGCTTACCATCCACAAACAAATGGTCTAACGGAGCGCCTCAATCGCACTCTCACCGACATGCTCTCCATGTATGTCTCCGCCGATCACCGCGACTGGGACACTACGTTACCGTTTGTAACATTCGCGTACAATTCTTCCAGACACGACACCGCTGGGTTCTCTCCTTTTTTTCTGTTGTTCGGCCGTGACCCTGCGCTACCTTTCGACACCCTCCTGCCGGCCGGACTAAATGACAAGTCTCAGTACGCTCGTGATGCAATAATGAAGGCCCAAGCGGCACGCCAAGTTGCTCGACGACGCTTACTGGACTCCCAGGACAATCAGAAGAGCGTATACGACGCCCGCCATCGTGACGTCCACTTCACACCCGGAGATCTCGTTCTGTTATGGTTCCCCTCGCGCCGCGTTGGACTTTCGGAGAAGTTACTCCCACGCTATTCAGGTCCCTACCGTATCTTACGCCAAGTAACTGACGTCACATACGAAATCACCCCTACGGACCCCGCCATCCTTCACCCTCACACTGACGTAGTGCATGTTACGCGACTCAAACCGTATTACTCCAGTGCCTCCTGATTAGCACCGGGTCGGTGCTCCAGCCGCCGGGGAAATCATGTAACGGTAGGATGAGAACGACGAAGAAGACAAAGAGGAGGACGATGTTGTCAGATCTGTGAGCCAACTGGGCGCCATCTTGTCCACCACCGAGTTTATTCCTCGTTTTATAAAGTAAAGTTATTCTCCCGTAACAATATGTTCTGATGGTGGTGAGAGTGGAGCAGGACTGTCTCCGTTGCGCAATCGGTATGCGCGATCGGCTGTTAACCGAAAAGGTTGGAGTTTCGAGCCCACCCGTGGATGGTGTGTCGCTTTTTTTTCTTTGCGCTGATAGCTTTGAAGGTATGTTCTGATAGCGGTGAGAGTGGAGCACGACTGTCTCCGTGGCGCAATTGGCTAGCGCGATCGGCTGTTAACCGAAAGGTTGGAGGTTCGAGCCCACCCGGTGGTGGTTCGTCGCTCTTTTTTCTTTGGGCTGATAGCTTTGGAGAAATGTTCTGACGGTGGTGAGAATGGGGCACGACTGTCTTCTTGGCGCAATTGGCTAGCGCGATCGGCTGTTAACCGAAAGGTTGGAGGTTCGAGCCCACCCGGTGGTGGTGCGGTTCTTTTTTTTCTTTGCTCTGATAGCTTTGAAGATATGTTCTGATGGTGGTGAGAGTGGAGCAGAACTGTCTCCGTGGCACAATTGGCTAGCACGATCGGCTGTTAACCGAAAGGTCGGAGTTTCGAGCCCACCTGGTGGTGGTGCGGCGCTTTTTTTTCTTTGCTCTGATAGCTTTGAAGATAAGTTTTGATGGTGGTGAGAGTGGAGCAGGACTGTCTCCGTGGCGCAATTGGCTAGCGCGAACGGCTGTTAACCGAAAGGTTGGAGTTTCGAGCCCACCCGGTGGTGGTGCGGCGCTTTCGTTTTCTTTGGGCTGATAGCTCTGAAGAAATGTTCCGATGGAGGTGGGAGTGCTGCACTACTGTCTCCGTGGCGCAATTGGCTAGCGCGATCGGCTGTTAACCGAAAGGTTGGAATTTCGAGCCCTCCCGGGAGTGGTGGGTTGCTTTATTCTTTGGGCTGATAGCTGTGAAGAAATGTTCTGACGATAATGAGAGTGGAACACGACTGTCTCCGAGGCGCAACTGGCTAGCGCGATTGGCTTTTAACCGAAAGGTTGGAGGTTCGAGCCTTCCCGGGAGTGGTGTGTTGCTTTTTTTTCTTCGGGCTGATAGCTTTGAAGATATGTTCTGATGGTGGTGAGAGTGAAGCACGACTGTCTCCGTGGCGCAATTGGCCAGCGCGATCGGCTATTACCCAAAAATTTGGAGGTTCGAGCCCACCCGGTGGTGGTGCGGCGCTTTTTTTTCTTTGGGCTGATAGCTCTGAAGAAATGTTCTGATGGTGGTGAGAGGAGAGCACGACTGTCTCCGTGGCGCAATGGGCTAGTGCGAGAGGCTGTTGACCGAAAGTTTGGAGGTTCGAGCCCTCCCGGGAGTGGTGTGTTGCTTTTTCCTTTGCGCTGATAGCTTTGAAGATATGTTCTGACGGTGGTGAGTGTGAAGCACGAATGTCTCCGTGGCGCAATTGGCTAGCGCGATGAGCTTATACCGAAAGGTTTGAGGTTCGAGCCCACCCGGTAGTGGTGCGGCGTTTTTTTTCTCTTGGGCTGATAGCTCTGAGGAAATGTTCTGACGGTGGTGAGAGTGTAGCGCGACTGTCTCCATGGCGCAATTCGCTAGCGCGATCGGCTGTTAACAGAAAGGTTGGATGTTCGAGCCCACCCGGTGGTGTTACGGCGCTTTTTTTCTTTGGGCTGATAGTCTGAAGAAGTGTTCTGACGGTGGTGAGAGTGGAGCACGACTGTCTCCGTGGCGCAATTGGCTAGCGCGATCGGCTGTTAACCGAAAGGTTGGATGTTCGAGCCCTCCCGGGAGTGGTGGGTTGCTTTTTTCTTTCGGCCGATAGCTTTGAAGTTATGTTCTGATGGTGGTGAGAGTGGAGCAGGACTGTCTCCGTGGCGCACTTGGCTAGCGCGATCGGCTGTTAACCGAAAGGTTGGAGGTTCGAGCCCTCCCGGGAGTGGTGTGTTGCTTTTTTCTTTGCGCTGATAGCTTTGAAGTTATGTTCTGATGGTGGTGAGAGTGGAGCAGGACTGTCTCCGTGGCGCAAATGGCTAGCGCGATCGGCTGTTAACCGAAAAGTTGGAGGTTCGAGCCCACCCGGTGATGGTGCGGCGCCCTTTTTGCTTTGCGCTGATAGCTTTGGAGAAATGTTCTGATGGTGGTGAGAATGGAGCACGACTGTCTCGGTGGCGCAATTTGCTAGCGCGATCGCCTGTTAGCCGAAAGGTTGGATGTTCGAGCCCACCCGGTGGTGTTGCGGCGCTTTTTTTCTTTGGGCTGATAGTCTGAAGAAGTGTTCTGACGGTGGTGAGAGTGGAGCACGACTGTCTCCGTGGCGCAATTGGCTAGCGCGATCGGCTGTTAACCGAAAGGTTGGATGTTCGAGCCCACCCGGGGTGGTGCGGCGCTTTTTGTTCTTTTGTTCGATAGCTTTGAAGATATGTTCTGATGGTGGTGAGAGTGGAGCAGGACTGTCTCCGTTGCGCAATCGGTATGCGCGATCGGCTGTTAACCGAAAAGGTTGGAGTTTCGAGCCCACCCGTGGATGGTGTGTCGCTTTTTTTTCTTTGCGCTGATAGCTTTGAAGGTATGTTCTGATAGCGGTGAGAGTGGAGCACGACTGTCTCCGTGGCGCAATTGGCTAGCGCGATCGGCTGTTAACCGAAAGGTTGGAGGTTCGAGCCCACCCGGTGGTGGTTCGTCGCTCTTTTTTCTTTGGGCTGATAGCTTTGGAGAAATGTTCTGACGGTGGTGAGAATGGGGCACGACTGTCTTCTTGGCGCAATTGGCTAGCGCGATCGGCTGTTAACCGAAAGGTTGGAGGTTCGAGCCCACCCGGTGGTGGTGCGGTTCTTTTTTTTCTTTGCTCTGATAGCTTTGAAGATATGTTCTGATGGTGGTGAGAGTGGAGCAGGACTGTCTCCGTGGCGCAATTGGCTAGCACGATCGGCTATTAACCGAAAGGTCGGAGTTTCGAGCCCACCTGGTGGTGGTGCGGCGCTTTTTTTTCTTTGGGCTGATAGCTTTGAAGATATGTTCTGATGGTGGTGCGAGTGGAGCAGGACTCTCTCCGTGGTGCAATTGGCTAGTGCGATCGGCTGTTAACGAAAAGGTTGGTGTTTCGAGCCCACCCGTGGATGGTGTGTCGCTTTTTTTTCTTTGCGCTGATAGCTTTGAAGGTATGTTCTGATAGCGGTGAGAGTGGAGCACGACTGTCTCCGTGGCGCAATTGGCTAGCGCGATCGGCTGTTAACCGAAAGGTTGGAATTTCGAGCCCTCCCGGGAGTGGTGGGTTGCTTTATTCTTTGGGCTGATAGCTGTGAAGAAATGTTCTGACGATGATGAGAGTGGAACACGACTGTCTCCGTGGCGCAACTGGCTAGCGCGATTGGCTTTTAACCGAAAGGTTGGAGGTTCGAGCCTTCCCGGGAGTGGTGTGTTGCTTTTTTTTCTTCGGGCTGATAGCTTTGAAGATATGTTCTGATGGTGGTGAGAGTGAAGCACGACTGTCTCCGTGGCGCAATTGGCCAGCGCGATCGGCTATTACCCAAAAATTTGGAGGTTCGAGCCCACCCGGTGGTGGTGCGGCGCTTTTTTTTCTTTGGGCTGATAGCGCTGAAGAAATGTTCTGATGGTGGTGAGAGGAGAGCACGACTGTCTCCGTGGCGCAATGGGCTAGTGCGAGAGGCTGTTGACCGAAAGTTTGGAGGTTCGAGCCCTCCCGGGAGTGGTGTGTTGCTTTTTCCTTTGCGCTGATAGCTTTGAAGATATGTTCTGACGGTGGTGAGTGTGAAGCACGAATGTCTCCGTGGCGCAATTGGCTAGCGCGATGAGCTTATACCGAAAGGTTTGAGGTTCGAGCCCACCCGGTAGTGGTGCGGCGTTTTTTTTCTCTTGGGCTGATAGCTCTGAGGAAATGTTCTGACGGTGGTGAGAGTGTAGCGCGACTGTCTCCGTGGCGCAATTCGCTAGCGCGATCGGCTGTTAACAGAAAGGTTGGATGTTCGAGCCCACCCGGTGGTGTTGCGGCGCTTTTTTTCTTTGGGCTGATAGTCTGAAGAAGTGTTCTGACGGTGGTGAGAGTGGAGCACGACTGTCTCCGTGGCGCAATTGGCTAGCGCGATCGGCTGTTAACCGAAAGGTTGGATGTTCGAGCCCTCCCGGGAGTGGTGGGTTGCTTTTTTCTTTCGGCCGATAGCTTTGAAGTTATGTTCTGATGGTGGTGAGAGTGGAGCAGGACTGTCTCCGTGGCGCACTTGGCTAGCGCGATCGGCTGTTAACCGAAAGGTTGGAGGTTCGAGCCCTCCCGGGAGTGGTGTGTTGCTTTTTTTCTTTGCGCTGATAGCTTTGAAGTTATGTTCTGATGGTGGTGAGAGTGGAGCAGGACTGTCTCCGTGGCGCAAATGGCTAGCGCGATCGGCTGTTAACCGAAAAGTTGGAGGTTCGAGCCCACCCGGTGATGGTGCGGCGCCCTTTTTGCTTTGCGCTGATAGCTTTGGAGAAATGTTCTGATGGTGGTGAGAATGGAGCACGACTGTCTCGGTGGCGCAATTTGCTAGCGCGATCGCCTGTTAGCCGAAAGGTTGGATGTTCGAGCCCACCCGGTGGTGTTGCGGCGCTTTTTTTCTTTGGGCTGATAGTCTGAAGAAGTGTTCTGACGGTGGTGAGAGTGGAGCACGACTGTCTCCGTGGCGCAATTGGCTAGCGCGATCGGCTGTTAACCGAAAGGTTGGATGTTCGAGCCCACCCGGGGTGGTGCGGCGCTTTTTGTTCTTTTGTTCGATAGCTTTGAAGATATGTTCTGATGGTGGTGAGAGTGGAGCAGGACTGTCTCCGTTGCGCAATCGGTATGCGCGATCGGCTGTTAACCGAAAAGGTTGGAGTTTCGAGCCCACCCGTGGATGGTGTGTCGCTTTTTTTTCTTTGCGCTGATAGCTTTGAAGGTATGTTCTGATAGCGGTGAGAGTGGAGCACGACTGTCTCCGTGGCGCAATTGGCTAGCGCGATCGGCTGTTAACCGAAAGGTTGGAGGTTCGAGCCCACCCGGTGGTGGTTCGTCGCTCTTTTTTCTTTGGGCTGATAGCTTTGGAGAAATGTTCTGACGGTGGTGAGAATGGGGCACGACTGTCTTCTTGGCGCAATTGGCTAGCGCGATCGGCTGTTAACCGAAAGGTTGGAGGTTCGAGCCCACCCGGTGGTGGTGCGGTTCTTTTTTTTCTTTGCTCTGATAGCTTTGAAGATATGTTCTGATGGTGGTGAGAGTGGAGCAGGACTGTCTCCGTGGCGCAATTGGCTAGCACGATCGGCTATTAACCGAAATGTCGGAGTTTCGAGCCCACCTGGTGGTGGTGCGGCGCTTTTTTTTTCTTTGGGCTGATAGCTTTGAAGATATGTTCTGATGGTGGTGCGAGTGGAGCAGGACTCTCTCCGTGGTGCAATTGGCTAGTGCGATCGGCTGTTAACGAAAAGGTTGGTGTTTCGAGCCCACCCGTGGATGGTGTGTCGCTTTTTTTTCTTTGCGCTGATAGCTTTGAAGGTATGTTCTGATAGCGGTGAGAGTGGAGCACGACTGTCTCCGTGGCGCAATTGGCTAGCGCGATCGGCTGTTAACCGAAAGGTTGGAGGTTCGAGCCCACCCGGTGGTGGTTCGTCGCTCTTTTTTCTTTGGGCTGATAGCTTTGGAGAAATGTTCTGACGGTGGTGAGAATGGGGCACGACTGTCTCCTTGGCGCATTTGGCTAGCGCGTTCGGCTGTTAACCGAAAGGTTGGAGGTTCGAGCCCACCCGGTGGCGGTTCAGGCCTTTTTTTTCTTTGGGCTGATAGTCTGAAGAAATGTTCTGACGGTGGTGAGAGTGGAGCACTACTGTCTCCTTGGCACAATGGGCTAGCGCGATCTGCTGTTAACCAAAAGGTTGGAGGTTCGAGCCCACCCAGGGTGGTGCGGCGCTTTTTTTTCTTTGGGCCGATAGCTTTGAAGATATGTTATGCTGGTGGTGAGAGTACAGCAGGACTGTCTCCGTGGCGTATTTGGCTAGCGCGATCGGCTGTTAACCGAAAGGTTGGAGGTTCGAGCCCTCCCGGGAGTGGTGTGTTGCTTTTTTCTTTGCGCTGATAGCTTTGAAGATATGTTCTGATGGTGGTGAGAGTGGAGCACGACTGTCTGCCTGGCGCAATTGGCTTGCGCGATGGGCTGTTAACCGAAAGGTTGGAGATTCGAGCCCACCCGGTGGTGGTGCGGCGCTTTTTTTCCTTTGGGCTGATAGCTCCGAAGAAATGTTCTGACGCTGGTGAGAGTGGAGCACGACTGTCTCAATGGCGCAATTGGCTAGCGCATCCGGCTGTTAACCGAAAGTTTGGAGGTTCGAGCCCACCCGGTGGTGGTGCGGCGCTTCTTTTTCTTTGGGCTGATAGCTCTGAAGAAATGTCCTGAGGGAGGTGGGAGTGCTGCGCTACTGTCTCCGTGGCGCAATTGGCTCGCACGATCGGCTGTTAACCGAAAGGTTGTAGTTTCGAGCCTTCCCTGGAGTGGTGTGTTGCTGTTTTCTTTGCGCTGATAGCTTTGGAGATATGTTCTGATGATGGTGAGATTGAAGCACGACTGTCTCCATGGCGCAATTGGCTAGCGCGATCGCCTGTTAACCGAAATCTGGAGGTTTGAGCCCACCCGGTGGTTCTGCGGCGCTTTTTTTCTTTGGGCTGATAGCTTTGAAGATATGTTCTGATGGTGGTGAGAATGGGGCACGACTGTCTCCTTGGCGCAATTGGCTAGCGCGATCGGCTGTTAACCGAAAGGTTGGAGGTTCGAGCCCACCCGGTGGTGGTGCGGCGCTTTTTTTTCTTTGCTCTGATAGCTTTGAAGATATGTTCTGATGGTGGTGAGAGTGGAGCAGGACTGTCTCCGTGGCACAATTGGCTAGCACGATCGGCTGTTAACCGAAAGGTCGGAGTTTCGAGCCCACCTGGTGGTGGTGCGGCGCTTTTTTTTCTTTGGGCTGATAGCTTTGAAGATATGTTCTGATGGTGGTGAGAGTGGAGCAGGACTGTCTCCGTGGTGCAATTGGCTAGTGCGATCGGCTGTCAACGAAAAGGTTGGAGTTTCGAGCCCACCCGTGGATGGTGTGTCGCTTTTTTTTCTTTGCGCTGATAGCTTTGAAGGTATGTTCTGATAGCGGTGAGAGTGGAGCACGACTGTCTCCGTGGCGCAATTGGCTAGCGCGATCGGCTGTTAACCGAAAGGTTGGAGGTTCGAGCCCACCCGGTGGTGGTTCGTCGCTCTTTTTTCTTTGGGCTGATAGCTTTGGAGAAATGTTCTGACGGTGGTGAGAATGGGGCACGACTGTCTCCTTGGCGCAATTGGCTAGCGCGATCGGCTGTTAACCGAAAGGTTGGATGTTCGAGCCCACCCGGTGGCGGTGCGGCGCTTTTTTTTCTTTGGGCTGATAGTCTGAAGAAATGTTCTGACGGTGGTGAGAGTGGAGCACTACTGTCTCTGTGGCACAATTGGCTAGCGCGATCTGCTGTTAACCAAAAGGTTGGAGGTTCGAGCCCACCCGGGGTGGTGCGGCGCTTTTTTTTCTTTGGGCCGATAGCTTTGAAGATATGTTATGCTGGTGGTGAGAGTACAGCAGGACTGTCTCCGTGGCGTATTTGGCTAGCGCGATCGGCTGTTAACCGAAAGGTTGAAGGTTCGAGCCCTCCCGGGAGTGGTGTGTTGCTTTTTTCTTTGCGCTGATAGCTTTGAAGATATGTTCTGATGGTGGTGAGAGTGGAGCACGACTGTCTGCCTGGCGCAATTGGCTTGCGCGATGGGCTGTTAACCGAAAGGTTGGAGATTCGAGCCCACCCGGTGGTGGTGCGGCGCTTTTTTTCCTTTGGGCTGATAGCTCCGAAGATATGTTCTGATGGTGGTGAGAGTGAAGCACGACTGTCTCCGTGGCGCAATTGGCCAGCGCGATCGGCTATTACCCAAAAATTTGGAGGTTCGAGCCCACCCGGTGGTGGTGCGGCGCTTTTTTTTCTTTGGGCTGATAGCGCTGAAGAAATGTTCTGATGGTGGTGAGAGGAGAGCACGACTGTCTCCGTGGCGCAATGGGCTAGTGCGAGAGGCTGTTGACCGAAAGTTTGGAGGTTCGAGCCCTCCCGGGAGTGGTGTGTTGCTTTTTCCTTTGCGCTGATAGCTTTGAAGATATGTTCTGACGGTGGTGAGTGTGAAGCACGAATGTCTCCGTGGCGCAATTGGCTAGCGCGATGAGCTTATACCGAAAGGTTTGAGGTTCGAGCCCACCCGGTAGTGGTGCGGCGTTTTTTTTCTCTTGGGCTGATAGCTCTGAGGAAATGTTCTGACGGTGGTGAGAGTGTAGCGCGACTGTCTCCGTGGCGCAATTCGCTAGCGCGATCGGCTGTTAACAGAAAGGTTGGATGTTCGAGCCCACCCGGTGGTGTTGCGGCGCTTTTTTTCTTTGGGCTGATAGTCTGAAGAAGTGTTCTGACGGTGGTGAGAGTGGAGCACGACTGTCTCCGTGGCGCAATTGGCTAGCGCGATCGGCTGTTAACCGAAAGGTTGGATGTTCGAGCCCTCCCGGGAGTGGTGGGTTGCTTTTTTCTTTCGGCCGATAGCTTTGAAGTTATGTTCTGATGGTGGTGAGAGTGGAGCAGGACTGTCTCCGTGGCGCACTTGGCTAGCGCGATCGGCTGTTAACCGAAAGGTTGGAGGTTCGAGCCCTCCCGGGAGTGGTGTGTTGCTTTTTTTCTTTGCGCTGATAGCTTTGAAGTTATGTTCTGATGGTGGTGAGAGTGGAGCAGGACTGTCTCCGTGGCGCAAATGGCTAGCGCGATCGGCTGTTAACCGAAAAGTTGGAGGTTCGAGCCCACCCGGTGATGGTGCGGCGCCCTTTTTGCTTTGCGCTGATAGCTTTGGAGAAATGTTCTGATGGTGGTGAGAATGGAGCACGACTGTCTCGGTGGCGCAATTTGCTAGCGCGATCGCCTGTTAGCCGAAAGGTTGGATGTTCGAGCCCACCCGGTGGTGTTGCGGCGCTTTTTTTCTTTGGGCTGATAGTCTGAAGAAGTGTTCTGACGGTGGTGAGAGTGGAGCACGACTGTCTCCGTGGCGCAATTGGCTAGCGCGATCGGCTGTTAACCGAAAGGTTGGATGTTCGAGCCCACCCGGGGTGGTGCGGCGCTTTTTGTTCTTTTGTTCGATAGCTTTGAAGATATGTTCTGATGGTGGTGAGAGTGGAGCAGGACTGTCTCCGTTGCGCAATCGGTATGCGCGATCGGCTGTTAACCGAAAAGGTTGGAGTTTCGAGCCCACCCGTGGATGGTGTGTCGCTTTTTTTTCTTTGCGCTGATAGCTTTGAAGGTATGTTCTGATAGCGGTGAGAGTGGAGCACGACTGTCTCCGTGGCGCAATTGGCTAGCGCGATCGGCTGTTAACCGAAAGGTTGGAGGTTCGAGCCCACCCGGTGGTGGTTCGTCGCTCTTTTTTCTTTGGGCTGATAGCTTTGGAGAAATGTTCTGACGGTGGTGAGAATGGGGCACGACTGTCTTCTTGGCGCAATTGGCTAGCGCGATCGGCTGTTAACCGAAAGGTTGGAGGTTCGAGCCCACCCGGTGGTGGTGCGGTTCTTTTTTTTCTTTGCTCTGATAGCTTTGAAGATATGTTCTGATGGTGGTGAGAGTGGAGCAGGACTGTCTCCGTGGCGCAATTGGCTAGCACGATCGGCTATTAACCGAAATGTCGGAGTTTCGAGCCCACCTGGTGGTGGTGCGGCGCTTTTTTTTTCTTTGGGCTGATAGCTTTGAAGATATGTTCTGATGGTGGTGCGAGTGGAGCAGGACTCTCTCCGTGGTGCAATTGGCTAGTGCGATCGGCTGTTAACGAAAAGGTTGGTGTTTCGAGCCCACCCGTGGATGGTGTGTCGCTTTTTTTTCTTTGCGCTGATAGCTTTGAAGGTATGTTCTGATAGCGGTGAGAGTGGAGCACGACTGTCTCCGTGGCGCAATTGGCTAGCGCGATCGGCTGTTAACCGAAAGGTTGGAGGTTCGAGCCCACCCGGTGGTGGTTCGTCGCTCTTTTTTCTTTGGGCTGATAGCTTTGGAGAAATGTTCTGACGGTGGTGAGAATGGGGCACGACTGTCTCCTTGGCGCATTTGGCTAGCGCGTTCGGCTGTTAACCGAAAGGTTGGAGGTTCGAGCCCACCCGGTGGCGGTTCAGGCCTTTTTTTCTTTGGGCTGATAGTCTGAAGAAATGTTCTGACGGTGGTGAGAGTGGAGCACTACTGTCTCCTTGGCACAATGGGCTAGCGCGATCTGCTGTTAACCAAAAGGTTGGAGGTTCGAGCCCACCCAGGGTGGTGCGGCGCTTTTTTTTCTTTGGGCCGATAGCTTTGAAGATATGTTATGCTGGTGGTGAGAGTACAGCAGGACTGTCTCCGTGGCGTATTTGGCTAGCGCGATCGGCTGTTAACCGAAAGGTTGGAGGTTCGAGCCCTCCCGGGAGTGGTGTGTTGCTTTTTTCTTTGCGCTGATAGCTTTGAAGATATGTTCTGATGGTGGTGAGAGTGGAGCACGACTGTCTGCCTGGCGCAATTGGCTTGCGCGATGGGCTGTTAACCGAAAGGTTGGAGATTCGAGCCCACCCGGTGGTGGTGCGGCGCTTTTTTTCCTTTGGGCTGATAGCTCCGAAGAAATGTTCTGACGCTGGTGAGAGTGGAGCACGACTGTCTCAATGGCGCAATTGGCTAGCGCATCCGGCTGTTAACCGAAAGTTTGGAGGTTCGAGCCCACCCGGTGGTGGTGCGGCGCTTCTTTTTCTTTGGGCTGATAGCTCTGAAGAAATGTCCTGAGGGAGGTGGGAGTGCTGCGCTACTGTCTCCGTGGCGCAATTGGCTCGCACGATCGGCTGTTAACCGAAAGGTTGTAGTTTCGAGCCTTCCCTGGAGTGGTGTGTTGCTGTTTTCATTGCGCTGATAGCTTTGGAGATATGTTCTGATGATGGTGAGATTGAAGCACGACTGTCTCCATGGCGCAATTGGCTAGCGCGATCGCCTGTTAACCGAAATCTGGAGGTTTGAGCCCACCCGGTGGTTCTGCGGCGCTTTTTTTCTTTGGGCTGATAGCTTTGAAGATATTTTCTGATGGTGGTGAGAATGGGGCACGACTGTCTCCTTGGCGCAATTGGCTAGCGCGATCGGCTGTTAACCGAAAGGTTGGAGGTTCGAGCCCACCCGGTGGTGGTGCGGCGCTTTTTTTTCTTTGCTCTGATAGCTTTGAAGATATGTTCTGATGGTGGTGAGAGTGGAGCAGGACTGTCTCCGTGGCACAATTGGCTAGCACGATCGGCTGTTAACCGAAAGGTCGGAGTTTCGAGCCCACCTGGTGGTGGTGCGGCGCTTTTTTTTCTTTGGGCTGATAGCTTTGAAGATATGTTCTGATGGTGGTGAGAGTGGAGCAGGACTGTCTCCGTGGTGCAATTGGCTAGTGCGATCGGCTGTCAACGAAAAGGTTGGAGTTTCGAGCCCACCCGTGGATGGTGTGTCGCTTTTTTTTCTTTGCGCTGATAGCTTTGAAGGTATGTTCTGATAGCGGTGAGAGTGGAGCACGACTGTCTCCGTGGCGCAATTGGCTAGCGCGATCGGCTGTTAACCGAAAGGTTGGAGGTTCGAGCCCACCCGGTGGTGGTTCGTCGCTCTTTTTTCTTTGGGCTGATAGCTTTGGAGAAATGTTCTGACGGTGGTGAGAATGGGGCACGACTGTCTCCTTGGCGCAATTGGCTAGCGCGATCGGCTGTTAACCGAAAGGTTGGATGTTCGAGCCCACCCGGTGGCGGTGCGGCGCTTTTTTTTCTTTGGGCTGATAGTCTGAAGAAATGTTCTGACGGTGGTGAGAGTGGAGCACTACTGTCTCTGTGGCACAATTGGCTAGCGCGATCTGCTGTTAACCAAAAGGTTGGAGGTTCGAGCCCACCCGGGGTGGTGCGGCGCTTTTTTTTCTTTGGGCCGATAGCTTTGAAGATATGTTATGCTGGTGGTGAGAGTACAGCAGGACTGTCTCCGTGGCGTATTTGGCTAGCGCGATCGGCTGTTAACCGAAAGGTTGGAGGTTCGAGCCTTCCCGGGAGTAGTGTGTTGCTTTTTCCTTTGCGCTGATAGCTTTGAAGATATGTCCTGATGGTGGTGAGAGTGGAGCACGACTGTCTGCCTGGCGCAATTGGCTTGCGCGATGGGCTGTTAACCGAAAGGTTTGAGGTTCGAGCCCACCCGGTGGTGGTGCGGCGCTTTTTTTCCTTTGGGCTGATAGCTCCGAAGAAATGTTCTGATGGTGGTGAGAGTGGAGCACGACTGTCTCCATGGCGCAATTGGCTAGCGCATCCGGCTGTTAACCGAAAGTTTGGAGGTTCGAGCCCACCCGGTGGTGGTGCGGCGCTTCTTTTTCTTTGGGCTGATAGCTCTGAAGAAATGTCCTGACGGAGGTGGGAGTGCTGCGCTACTGTCTCCGTGGCGCACTTGGCTCGCACGATCGGCTGTTAACCGAAAGGTTGTAGTTTCGAGCCTTCCCTGGAGTGGTGTGTTGCTGTTTTCTTTGCGCTGATAGGTTTGGAGATAAGTTCTGATGATGGTGAGATTGAAACACGACTGTCTCCGTGGTGCAATTGGCTAGCGCGATCGCCTGTTAACCGAAATCTGGAGGTTTGAGCCCACCCGGTGGTGCTGCGGCGCTTTTTTTCTTTGGGCTGATAGCTTTGAAGATATGTTCTGATGGTGGTGAGAGTGGAGCAGGACTGTCTCCGTCTCGCGATTGGCTAGCGCGATCAGCCGTTAACCGAAAGGTTGGAGGTTCGAGCCCTCCCGGGAGTGGTGTGTTGCTTTTTTCTTTGCGCTGATAGCTTTGAAGATATGTTCTAATGGTGGTGAGTGTGAAGCACGACTGTCTCCGTGGCGCAATTGGCTAGCGCGATGGGCTGTTAACCGAAAGGTTTGAGGTTCGAGCCCACCCGGTGGTGGTGCGGCGCTTTTTTTCTCTTGGGCTGATAGCTCTGAGGAAATGTTCTGACGGTGGTGATAGTGTAGCGCGACTGTCTCCGTGGCGCAATTGGCTAGCGCGATCGGCTGTTAACAGAAAAGTTGGAGGTTCGAGCCCTCCTGAGAGTGGTGTGTTGCTTTTTTTTCTTCGGGCTGATAGCTTTGAAGTTATGTTCTGATGGTGGTGAGAATGGAGCACGACTGTCTCGGTGGCGCAATTTGCTAGCGAGATCGGCTGTTAACCGAAAGGTTGGAGGTTCGAGCCCACCCGGTGGTGGTGCGGCGCTTTTTTTTCTTTGGGCTGATAGTCTGAAGAAGTGTTCTGACGGTGGTGAGAGTGGAGCACGACTGTCTCCGTGGCGCAATTGGCTAGCGCGATCGGCTGTTAACCGAAAGGTTGGAGGTTCGAGCCCACCCGGGGTGGTGCGGCGCTTTTTTTTCTTTGGTTCGATAGCTTTGAAGATATGTTATGCTTGTGGTGAAAGTATAGCAGGACTGTCTCCGTGGCGTGATTGGCTATCGCGATAGGCTGTTAACCGAAAGGTTGGAGGTTCGAGCCGTCCCTGGAATGGTGTGTTGCTTTTTTCTTTGCGCTGATAGCTTTGAATATATGTTCTGATGGTGGTGAGAGTGGAGCACGGCTGTCTCCGTGGCACAATTGGCTAGCGCGATGGGCTGTTAACCGAAATGTTGGAGGTTCGAGCCCACCCGGTGGTGGTGCGGCGCTTTTTTTTCTTTGCTCTGATAGCTTTGAAGATATGTTCTGATGGTGGTGAGAGTGGAGCAGGACTGTCTCCGTGGCGCAATCGGCTAGCACGATCGGCTGTTAACCGAAAGGTTGGAGTTTCGAGCCCACCCGGTGGTGGTGCGGCGCTTTTTTTCTTTGGGTTGATAGCTTTGAAGATATGTTCTGATGGTGGTGTGAGTGGAGCAGGACTGTCTCCGTGGTGCAATTGGCTAGCGCGATCGGCTTTTAACCAAAAGGTTGGAGTTTCGAGCCCACCCGTGGAGGGTGTGTCGCTATTTTTCTTTGCGCTGATGGCGTTGAAGATATGTTCTGATGGTGGTGAGAGTGGAGAACGACAGTCTCCGTGGTTGGCGCAATTGGCTAGCGCGATCGGCTGTTGACAGAAAGGTTGGAGGTTCGAGCCTACCCGGTGGTGGTGCGGCGTTTCTTTTTCTTTGGGCTGATAGCTCGGAAGAAATGTTCTGACGGTGGTGAGAGCGGAGCACGACTGCCTCCGTGGCCCAATTGGCTAGCGCGAACGGCTGTAACAGAAAGGTTGGAGGTTTGAGCCCTCCCGAGAGTGGTGTGTTGCTTTTTTTTCTTTGGGCTGATAAGTTTGAAGATATGTTCTGATGGTGGTGAGAGTGGAGCAGGACTGTCTCCGTGGCGCAATTGGCTAGCGCGATCGGCTGTTAACCGAAATGTTGGAGGTTCGAGCCCACCCGGTGGTGGTGCGGCCCTTTTTTTTTCTTTGCTCTGATAGCTATGAAGATATGTTCTGATGGTGGTGAGAGTGGAGCAGGACGGTCTCCGTGGCGCAATTGGCTAGCACGATCGGCTGTTAACCGAAAGGTCGGAGTTTCGAGCCCACCTGGTGGTGGTGCGGCGCTTTTTTTTCTTTGGGCTGATAGCTTTGAAGATATGTTCTGATGGTGGTGAGAGTGGAGCAGGACTGTCTCCGTGGTGCAATTGGCTAGTGCGATCGGCTGTTAACCGAAAGGTTGGAGGTTCGAGCCCACCCGGTGGCGGTGCGGCGCTTTTTTTTCTTTGGGCTGATAGTCTGAAGAAATGTTCTGACGGTGGTGAGAGTGGAGCATTACAGTCTCCGTGGCACATTTGGCTAGCGCGATCTGCTGTTAACCGAAAGGTTGGAGGTTCGAGCCCACCCGGGGTGGTGCGGCGCTTTTTTTTCTTTGGGCCGATAGCTTTGAAGATATGTTATGCTGGTGGTGAGAGTACAGCAGGACTGTCTCCGTGGCGTATTTGGCAAGCGCGATCGGCTGTTAACAGAAAAGTTGGAGGTTCGAGCCCTCCCGGGAGTGGTGTGTTGCTTTTTTCTTTGCGCTGATAGCTTTGAAGTTATGTTGTGATGGTGGTGAGAGTGGAGCACGACTGTCTGCCTGGCGCAATTGGCTTGCACGATGGGCTGTTAACCGAAAGGTTTGAGGTTCGAGCCCACCCGGTGGTGGTGCGGCGCTTTTTTTTCTTTGCTCTGATAGCTTTGAAGATATGTTCTGATGGTGGTGAGAGTGGAGCAGGACTGTCTCCGTGGCGCAATCGGCTAGCACGATCGGCTGTTAACCGAAAGGTTGGAGTTTCGGGCCCACCCGGTGGTGGTGCGGCGCTTTTTTTCTTTGGGTTGATAGCTTTGAAGATATGTTCTGATGGTGGTGTGAGTGGAGCAGGACTGTCTCCGTGGTGCAATTGGCTAGCGCGATCGGCTTTTAACCAAAAGGTTGGAGTTTCGAGCCCACCCGTGGAGGGTGTGTCGCTATTTTTCTTTGCGCTGATGGCGTTGAAGATATGTTCTGATGGTGGTGAGAGTGGAGAACGACAGTCTTCGTGGTTGGCGCAATTGGCTAGCGCGATCGGCTGTTGACAGAAAGGTTGGAGGTTCGAGCCTACCCGGTGGTGGTGCGGCGTTTCTTTTTCTTTGGGCTGATAGCTCTGAAGAAATGTTCTGACGGTGGTGAGAGCGGAGCACGACTGCCTCCGTGGCCCAATTGGCTAGCGCGAACGGCTGTAACAGAAAGGTTGGAGGTTTGAGCCCTCCCGAGAGTGGTGTGTTGCTTTTTTTTCTTTGGGCTGATAAGTTTGAAGATATGTTCTGATGGTGGTGAGAGTGGAGCAGGACTGTCTCCGTGGCGCAATTGGCTAGCGCGATCGGCTGTTAACCGAAATGTTGGAGGTTCGAGCCCACCCGGTGGTGGTGCGGCCCTTTTTTTTTCTTTGCTCTGATAGCTGTGAAGATATGTTCTGATGGTGGTGAGAGTGGAGCAGGACGGTCTCCGTGGCGCAATTGGCTAGCACGATCGGCTGTTAACCGAAAGGTCGGAGTTTCGAGCCCACCTGGTGGTGGTGCGGCGCTTTTTTTTCTTTGGGCTGATAGCTTTGAAGATATGTTCTGATGGTGGTGAGAGTGGAGCAGGACTGTCTCCGTGGTGCAATTGGCTAGTGCGATCGGCTGTTAACCGAAAGGTTGGAGGTTCGAGCCCACCCGGTGGCGGTGCGGCGCTTTTTTTTCTTTGGGCTGATAGTCTGAAGAAATGTTCTGACGGTGGTGAGAGTGGAGCATTACAGTCTCCGTGGCACATTTGGCTAGCGCGATCTGCTGTTAACCGAAAGGTTGGAGGTTCGAGCCCACCCGGGGTGGTGCGGCGCTTTTTTTTCTTTGGGCCGATAGCTTTGAAGATATGTTATGCTGGTGGTGAGAGTACAGCAGGACTGTCTCCGTGGCGTATTTGGCAAGCGCGATCGGCTGTTAACAGAAAAGTTGGAGGTTCGAGCCCTCCCGGGAGTGGTGTGTTGCTTTTTTCTTTGCGCTGATAGCTTTGAAGTTATGTTGTGATGGTGGTGAGAGTGGAGCACGACTGTCTGCCTGGCGCAATTGGCTTGCACGATGGGCTGTTAACCGAAAGGTTTGAGGTTCGAGCCCACCCGGTGGTGGTGCGGCGCTTTTTTTTCTTTGCTCTGATAGCTTTGAAGATATGTTCTGATGGTGGTGAGAGTGGAGCAGGACTGTCTCCGTGGCGCAATCGGCTAGCACGATCGGCTGTTAACCGAAAGGTTGGAGTTTCGGGCCCACCCGGTGGTGGTGCGGCGCTTTTTTTCTTTGGGTTGATAGCTTTGAAGATATGTTCTGATGGTGGTGTGAGTGGAGCAGGACTGTCTCCGTGGTGCAATTGGCTAGCGCGATCGGCTTTTAACCAAAAGGTTGGAGTTTCGAGCCCACCCGTGGAGGGTGTGTCGCTATTTTTCTTTGCGCTGATGGCGTTGAAGATATGTTCTGATGGTGGTGAGAGTGGAGAACGACAGTCTTCGTGGTTGGCGCAATTGGCTAGCGCGATCGGCTGTTGACAGAAAGGTTGGAGGTTCGAGCCTACCCGGTGGTGGTGCGGCGTTTCTTTTTCTTTGGGCTGATAGCTCTGAAGAAATGTTCTGACGGTGGTGAGAGCGGAGCACGACTGCCTCCGTGGCCCAATTGGCTAGCGCGAACGGCTGTAACAGAAAGGTTGGAGGTTTGAGCCCTCCCGAGAGTGGTGTGTTGCTTTTTTTTCTTTGGGCTGATAAGTTTGAAGATATGTTCTGATGGTGGTGAGAGTGGAGCAGGACTGTCTCCGTGGCGCAATTGGCTAGCGCGATCGGCTGTTAACCGAAATGTTGGAGGTTCGAGCCCACCCGGTGGTGGTGCGGCCCTTTTTTTTTCTTTGCTCTGATAGCTGTGAAGATATGTTCTGATGGTGGTGAGAGTGGAGCAGGACGGTCTCCGTGGCGCAATTGGCTAGCACGATCGGCTGTTAACCGAAAGGTCGGAGTTTCGAGCCCACCTGGTGGTGGTGCGGCGCTTTTTTTTCTTTGGGCTGATAGCTTTGAAGATATGTTCTGATGGTGGTGAGAGTGGAGCAGGACTGTCTCCGTGGTGCAATTGGCTAGTGCGATCGGCTGTTAACCGAAAGGTTGGAGGTTCGAGCCCACCCGGTGGCGGTGCGGCGCTTTTTTTTCTTTGGGCTGATAGTCTGAAGAAATGTTCTGACGGTGGTGAGAGTGGAGCACTACTGTCTCCGTGGCACATTTGGCTAGCGCGATCTGCTGTTAACCGAAAGGTTGGAGGTTCGAGCCCACCCGGGGTGGTGCGGCGCTTTTTTTTCTTTGGGCCGATAGCTTTGAAGATATGTTATGCTGGTGGTGAGAGTACAGCAGGACTGTCTCCGTGGCGTATTTGGCAAGCGCGATCGGCTGTTAACAGAAAAGTTGGAGGTTCGAGCCCTCCCGGGAGTGGTGTGTTGCTTTTTTCTTTGCGCTGATAGCTTTGAAGTTATGTTGTGATGGTGGTGAGAGTGGAGCACGACTGTCTGCCTGGCGCAATTGGCTTGCGCGATGGGCTGTTAACCGAAAGGTTTGAGGTTCGAGCCCACCCGGTGGTGGTGCGGCGCTTTTTTTCCTTTGGGCTGATAGCTCCGAAGAAATGTTCTGATGGTGGTGAGAGTGGAGCACGACTGTCTCCATGGCGCAATTGGCTAGCGCATCCGGCTGTTAACCGAAAGTTTGGAGGTTCGAGCCCACCCGGTGGTGGTGCGGCGCTTCTTTTTCTTTGGGCTGATAGCTCTGAAGAAATGTCCTGACGGAGGTGGGAGTGCTGCGCTACTGTCTCCGTGGCGCACTTGGCTCGCACGATCGGCTGTTAACCGAAAGGTTGTAGTTTCGAGCCTTCCCTGGAGTGGTGTGTTGCTGTTTTCTTTGCGCTGATAGGTTTGGAGATAAGTTCTGATGATGGTGAGATTGAAACACGACTGTCTCCGTGGTGCAATTGGCTAGCGCGATCGCCTGTTAACCGAAATCTGGAGGTTTGAGCCCACCCGGTGGTGCTGCGGCGCTTTTTTTCTTTGGGCTGATAGCTTTGAAGATATGTTCTGATGGTGGTGAGAGTGGAGCAGGACTGTCTCCGTCTCGCGATTGGCTAGCGCGATCAGCCGTTAACCGAAAGGTTGGAGGTTTGAGCCCTCCCGGGAGTGGTGTGTTGCTTTTTTCTTTGCGCTGATAGCTTTGAAGATATGTTCTGATGGTGGTGAGTGTGAAGCATGACTGTCTCCGTGGCGCAATTGGCTAGCGCGATGGGCTGTTAACCGAAAGGTTTGAGGTTCGAGCCCACCCGGTGGTTGTGCGGCGCTTTTTTTCTCTTGGGCTGATAGCTCTGAGGAAATGTTCTGACGGTGGTGATAGTGTAGCGCGACTGTCTCCGTGGCGCAATTGGCTAGCGCGATCGGCTGTTAACAGAAAAGTTGGAGGTTCGAGCCCTCCTGAGAGTGGTGTGTTGCTTTTTTTTCTTCGGGCTGATAGCTTTGAAGTTATGTTCTGATGGTGGTGAGAGTGTAGCAGGACTGTCTCCGTGGCGCAATTGGCTAGTGCGATCGGCTGTTAACCGAAAAGTTGGAGGTTCGAGCCCACCCGGTGATTGTGCGGCGCCCTTTTTACTTTGCGCTGATAGCTTTGGAGAAATGTTCTGATGGTGGTGAGAATGGAGCACGACTGTCTCGGTGGCGCAATTTGCTAGCGAGATCGGCTGTTAACCGAAAGGTTGGAGGTTCGAGCCCACCCGGTGGTGGTGCGGCGCTTTTTTTTCTTTGGGCTGATAGTCTGAAGAAGTGTTCTGACGGTGGTGAAAATGAGCACGACTGTCTCCGTGGCGCAATTGGCTAGCGCGATCGGCTGTTAACCGAAAGGTTGAAGGTTCGAGCCCACCCGGGGTGGTGCGGCGCTTTTTTTTCTTTGGTTCGATAGCTTTGAAGATATGTTATGCTTGTGGTGAAAGTATAGCAGGACTGTCTCCGTGGCGTGATTGGCTATCGCGATCGGCTGTTAACCGAAAGGTTGGAGGTTCGAGCCGTCCCTGGAATGGTGTGTTGCTTTTTTCTTTGCGCTGATAGCTTTGAATATATGTTCTGATGGTGGTGAGAGTGGAGCACGGCTGTCTCCGTGGCACAATTGGCTAGCGCGATGGGCTGTTAACCGAAATGTTGGAGGTTCGAGCCCACCCGGTGGTGGTGCGGCGCTTTTTTTTTCTTTGCTCTGATAGCTTTGAAGATATGTTCTGATGGTGGTGTGAGTGGAGCAGGACTGTCTCCGTGGTGCAATTGGCTAGCGCGATCGGCTTTTAACCAAAAGGTTGGAGCTTCGAGTCCACCCGTGGAGGGTGTGTCGCTATTTTTCTTTGCGCTGATGGCGTTGAAGATATGTTCTGATGGTGGTGAGAGTGGAGAACGACAGTCTCCGTGGTTGGCGCAATTGGCTAGCGCGATCGGCTGTTGACCGAAAGGTTGGAGGTTCGAGCCTACCCGGTGGTGGTGCGGCGTTTCTTTTTCTTTCGGCTGATAGCTCTGAAGAAATGTTCTGACGGTGGTGAGAGCGGAGTACGACTGCCTCCGTGGCCCAATTGGCTAGCGCGAACGGCTGTTAACAGAAAGGTTGGAGGTTTGAGCCCTCCCGAGAGTGGTGTGTTGCTTTTTTTTTTGGGCTGATAGGTTTCAAGATATGTTCTGATGGTGGTGAGAGTGGAGCAGGACTGTCTCCGTGGCGCAATTGGCTAGCGCGATCGGCTGTTAACCGAAATGTTGGAGGTTCGAGCCCACCCGGTGGTGGTGCGGCCCTTTTTTTTCTTTGCTCTGATAGCTTTGAAGATATGTTCTGATGGTGGTGAGAGTGGAGCAGGACGGTCTCCGTGGCGCAATTGGCTAGCACGATCGGCTGTTAACCGAAAGGTCGGAGTTTCGAGCCCACCTGGTGGTGGTGCGGCGCTTTTTTTCTTTGGGCTGATAGCTTTGAAGATATGTTCTGATGGTGGTGAGAGTGGAGCAGGACTGTCTCCGTGGTGCAATTGGCTAGTGCGATCGGCTGTTAACCGAAAGGTTGGAGGTTCGAGCCCACCCGGTGGCGGTGCGGCGCTTTTTTTTCTTTGGGCTGATAGTCTGAAGAAATGTTCTGACGGTGGTGAGAGTGGAGCACTACTGTCTCCGTGGCACATTTGGCTAGCGCGATCTGCTGTTAACCGAAAGGTTGGAGGTTCGAGCCCACCCGGGGTGGTGCGGCGCTTTTTTTTCTTTGGGCCGATAGCTTTGGAGATATGTTATGCTGGTGGTGAGAGTACAGCAGGACTGTCTCCGTGGCGTATTTGGCAAGCGCGATCGGCTGTTAACAGAAAAGCTGGAGGTTCGAGCCCTCCCGGGAGTGGTGTGTTGCTTTTTTCTTTGCGCTGATAGCTTTGAAGTTATGTTGTGATGGTGGTGCGAGTGGAGCAGGACTGTCTCCGTGGCGCAATTGGCTAGTGCGATCGGCTGTTAACCGAAAGGTCGGAGTTTCGAGCCCACCTGGTGGTGGTGCGGCGCTTTTTTTTCTTTGGGCTGATAGCTTTGAAGATATGTTCTGATGGTGGTGAGAGTGGAGCAGGACTGTCTCCGTGGTGCAATTGGCTAGTGCGATCGGCTGTTAACGAAAAGATTGGAGTTTCGAGCCCACCCGTGGATGGTGTGTCGCTTTTTTTTCTTTGCGCTGATAGTCTGAAGAAATGTTCTGACGGTGGTGAGAGTGGAGCACTACTGTCTCCATGGCACAATTGGCTAGCGCGATCTGCTGTTAACCGAAAGGTTGGAGGTTCGAGCCCACCCGGGGTGGTGTGGCGCTTTTTTTTCTTTGGGCCGATAGCTTTGAAGATATGTTATGCTGGTGCTGAGAGTACAGCAGGACTGTCTCCGTGGCGTATTTGGCAAGCGCGATCGGCTGTTAACAGAAAAGTTGGAGGTTCGAGCCCTCCCGGGAGTGGTGTGTTGCTTTTTTTTTTGCTCTGATAGCTTTGAAGTAATGTTCTGATGGTGGTGAGAGTGGAGCAGGACTGTCTCCGTGGCGCAATCGGCTAGCACGATCGGCTGTTGACCGAAAGGTTGGAGGTTCGAGCCCTCCCGGGAGTGGTGTGTTGCTTTTTTCTTTGCGCTGATAGCTTTGAAGATATGTACTGATGGTGGTGAGAGTGAAGCACGACTGTCTCCGTGGCGCAATTGGCTAGTGCGATGGGCTGTTAACCGAAAGGTTGGAGGTTCGAGCCCACACAGTGGTGGTGCGGCGCTTTTTTTCCCTTGGGCTGATAGCTCTGAGGAAATGTTCTGACGGTGGTGAGGGTGTAGCGCGACTGTCTCCGTGGCGCAATTGGCTAGCGCGATCGGCTGTTAACAGAAAGGTTGGACGTTCGAGCTCTCCCGAGAGTGGTGTGTTGCTTTTTTTTCTTTGGGCTGATAGCTTTGAAGATATGTTCCGATGGTGGTGAGAGTGGAGCAGGACTGTCTCCGTGGCGCAATTGGCTAGCGCGATCGGCTGTTAACCGAAAGGTTGGAGGTTCGAGCCCACCCGGTGGTGCTGCGGCGCTTTTTTTTCTTTGGGCTGATACCTTTGAAGATATGTTCTGATGGTGGTGAGAGTGGAGCAGGACTGTCTCCGTGGCGCAATAGGCTGTTAACCGAAAGGTTGGAGGTTCGAGCCCTCCTGGAAGTGGTGTGTTGCTTTTTTCTTTGCGCTGATAGCTTTGAAGATATGTTCTGATGGTGGTGACAGTGGAGCACGACTGTCTCCGTGGCGCAATTGGCTAGCGCGATCGGCTGTTAACCGAAAGTTTAGAGGTTCGAGCCCACCCGGTGTTGGTGCGGCGCTTTTTTTTGGGCTGATAGTCTGAAGAAATCTTCTGACGGTGGTGAGAGTGGAGCACGACTGTCTTCGTGGCGCAATTGGCTAGCGCGATCGGCTGTTAACCGAAAGGTTGGAACTTCGAGCCCTACCGGGAGTGGTGTAATGCTTTTTTCTTTGCGCTGATAGCTTTGAAGATATGTTCTGATGGTGGTGAGAGTGGAGCACGACTGTCTACGTGGCGCAATTGGCTAGCGCGATCGCCTGTTAACCGAAAGGCTGGAGGTTCGAGCCCACCCGGTGGTGGTGCGGCGCTTTCTTTTTCTTTGGGCTGATAGCTCTGAAGAAATGTTCTGACGGAGGTGGGAGCGCTGCACTACTGTCTCCGTGGCGCAATTGGCTAGCGCGATCGGCTGTTAACCGAAATATTGGAAATTCGAGCCCTCCCGGGAGTGGTGTGTTGCTTTTTTCTTTGCGCTGATAGCTTTGAAGAAATGTTCCGACGGTGGTGAGAGTGGAACACGACTGTCTCCGTGACGCAGTCGGCTAGCGCGATTGGCTTCTAACCGAAAGGTTGGAGATTCGAGCCCTCCCGGGAGTGCTGTGTGCTTTTTTTTCTTCGGGCTGATAGCTTTGAAGATATGTTCTGATGATGGTGAGAGTGGAGCACGACTGTCTCCGTGGCGCAATTGGCAAGCTTGATCGGCTATGAACCGAAATTTTGGAGGTTCGAGCCCACTCGGTGGTGGTGCGGCGCTTTCTTTTTCTTTGGGCTGATAGCTCTGAAGAAATGTTCTGACGGAGGTGGAGTGCTGCACTACTGTCTCCGTGGCGCAATTGGCTAGCGCGATCGGCTGTTAACCGAAAGGTTGGAATTTCGAGGCCTCCCGGGAGTGGTATGTTGTTTTTTTCTTTGCGCTGATAGCTTTGAAGATATGTTCTGATGGTGGTGAGAGTGGAGCACGACTGTATCCGTGGGGCGATTGGCTAGCGCGTTCGGCCGTTAACTGAAAGGCTGGAGGTTCGAGCCCACCCGGTGGTGGTGCGGCGCTTTTTTTTCTTTGGGCTGATAGCTGTGAAGAAATGTTCTGACGGAGGTGGGAGCGCTGCACTACTGTCTCCGTGGCGCAATTGGCTAGCGCGATCGGCTGTTAACCGAAAGATTGGAAATTCGAGCCCTCCCGAAAGTGGTGTGTTACTTTTTTCTTTGCGCTGATGGCTTTGAAGAAACGTTCTGACGGTGGTGACAGTGGAACACGACTGCCTCCGTGACGCAATTGGCTAGCGCGATTGGCTTTTAACCGAAAGGTTGGAGGTGCGAGCCCTCCCGGGAGTGGTGTGTTGCTTTTTTTTCTTCGGGCTGATAGCTTTGAAGATATGTTCTGACGGTGGTGAGAGCGGAGCACGACTGTCTCCGTGGCGCAATTGGCCAGCGCGATCGGCTATGAACTGAAATTTTGGAGGTTCGAGCCCACCCGGTGGTGGTGCGGCGCTTTTTTTTCTTTGGGCTGATAGCTCTGAAGAAATGTTCTGATGGTGGTGAGAGGAGAGCACGACTGTCTCCGTGGCGCAATGGGCTAGCGCTGTAGGCTGTTGACCGAAAGGTTGGAGGTTCGAGCCCTCCCGGGAGTGGCGTGTTGCTTTTTTCTTTGCGCTGATAGCTTTGTAGATATGTACTGATGGTGGTGAGAGTGAAGCACGACTGTCTCCGTGGCGCAATTGGCTAGTGCGATGGACTGTTAACCGAAAGGTTAGAGGTTCGAGCCCACACGGTGGTGGTGCGGCGCTTTTTTTCCTTTGGGCTGATAGCGCTGAGGAAATGTTCTGACGGTTGTGAGGGTGTAGCGCGACTGTCTCCGTGGCGCAATTGGCTAGCGCGATCGGCTGTTAACAGAAAGGTTGGAGGTTCGAGCACTCCCGAGAGTGGTGTGTTGCTTTTTTTTCTTTGGGCTGATAGCTTTGAAGATATGTTCTGATGGCGGTGAGAGTGGAGCAGGACTGTCTCCGTGGCGCAATTGGCTAGCGCGATCGGCTGTTAACCGAAAGGTTGGAGGTTCGAGCCCATCCGGTGGTGCTGCGGCGCTTTTTTTTCTTTGGGCTGATACCTTTGAAGATATGTTCTGATGGTGGTGAGAGTGGAGCAGGACTGTCTCCGTGGCGCAATTGGCTGTTAACCGAAAGGTTGGAGGTTCGAGCCCTCCCGGAAGTGGTGTGTTGCTTTTTTCTTTGCGCTGATAGCTTTGAAGATATGTTCTGATGGTGGTGACAGTGGAGCACGACTGTCTCCGTGGCGCAATTGGCTAGCGCGATCGGCTGTTAACCGAAAGCTTAGAGGTTCGAGCCCACCCGGTGTTGGTGCGGCGCTTTTTTTTCCTTGGGCTGATAGTCTGAAGAAATCTTCTGACGCTGGTGAGAGTGGAGCACGACTGTCTTCGTGGCGCAATTGGCTAGCGCGATCGGCTGTTAACCGAAAGGTTGGAATTTCGAGCCCTCCCGGGAGTGGTGTGTTGCATTTTTCTTTGTGCTGATAGCTTTGAAGATATGTTCTGATGGTGGTGAGAGTGGAGCACGACTGTCTCCGTGGCGCAATTGGCCAGCGCGATCGGCTATGAACCGAAATTTAGGAGGTTCGAGCCCACCCGGTGGTGGTGCGGCGCTTCTCTTTCTTTGGGCTGATAGCTCTGAAGAATTGTTCTGATGGAGGTGGGAGTGCTGCACTACTGTCTCCGTGGCGCAATTGGCTAGCGCGATTGTCTGTTAACCGAAAGGTTGGAATTTCGAGCCCTCCCAGGAGTGGTGTGTTGCTTTTTTCTTTGCGCTGATAGCTTTGAAGATACGTTCTGATGGTGGTGAGAGTGGAGCACGACTGTCTACGTGGCGCAATTGGCTAGTGCGATCGGCTGTTAACAGAAAGGTTGGAGGTTCCAGCCCTCCCGAGAGTGGTGTGTTGATTTGTTTCTTTGGGCTGATAGCTTTGAAGATATGTTCTGATGGTGGTGAGAGTGGAGCAGGACTGTCTCCGTGGCGCAATTGGCTAGTGTGGTGGGCTGTTAACCGGAAGGTTGGAGGTTCGAGCCCACACGGTGGTGGTGCGGCGCTTTTTTTCCCTTGGGCTGATAGCTCTGAGGAAATGTTCTGACGGTGGTGAAGGTGTAGCGCGACTGTCTCCGTGGCGCAATTGGCGAGCGCGATCGTCTGTTAACCGAAAGGTTGGAGGTTCGAGCCCACCCGGTGGTGCTGCGGCGCTTTTTTTTTCTTTGGGCTGATACCTTTGAAGATATGTTCTGATGGTGGTGAGAGTGGAGCAGGACTGTCTCCGTGGCGCAATTGTCTGTTAACCGAAAGGTTGGAGGTTCGAGCCCTCCCGGAAGTGGTGTGTTGCTTTTTTCTTTGCGCTGATAGCTTTGAAGATATGTTCTGATGGTGGTGACAGTGGAGCACGACTGTCTCCATTGCGCAATTGGCTAGCGCGATCGGCTGTTAACCAAAAGGTTGGAGGTTCGAGCCCACCCGGTGTTGGTGCGGCGCTTTTTTTCTTTGGGCTGATTGTCTGAAGAAATCTTCTGACGGTGGTGAGAGTGGAGCACGACTGTCTTTGTGGCGCAATTGGCTAGCGCGATCGGCTGTTATCCGAAAGGTTGGAATTTCGAGCCCTCCCGGGAGTGGTGTGTTGCTTTTTTTTTTGCGCTGATAGCTTTGAAGTTATGTTGTGATGGTGGTGAGAGTGGAGCAGGACTGTCTCCATGGCGCAATTGGCTAGTGCGATCGGCTGTTAACCGAAAGGTCGGAGTTTCGAGCCCACCTGGTGGTGGTGCGGCGCTTTTTTTTCTTTGGGCTGATAGCTTTGAAGATATGTTCTGATGGTGGTGAGAGTGGAGCAGGACTGTCTCCGTGGTGCAATTGGCTAGTGCGATCGGCTGTTAACGAAAAGGTTGGAGTTTCGAGCCCACCCGTGGATGGTGTGTCGCTTTTTTTTCTTTGCGCTGATAGTCTGAAGAAATGTTCTGACGGTGGTGAGAGTGGAGCACTACTGTCTCCATGGCACAATTGGCTAGTGCGATCGGCTGTTAACCGAAAGGTTGGAGGTTCGAGCCCACCCGGTGGCGGTGCGGCGCTTTTTTTTCTTTGGGCTGATAGTCTGAAGAAATGTTCTGACGGTGGTGAGAGTGGAGCACTACTGTCTCCGTGGCACATTTGGCTAGCGCGATCTGCTGTTAACCGAAAGGTTGGAGGTTCGAGCCCACCCGGGGTGGTGCGGCGCTTTTTTTTCTTTGGGCCGATAGCTTTGAAGATATGTTATGCTGGTGGTGAGAGTACAGCAGGACTGTCTCCGTGGCGTATTTGGCAAGCGCGATCGGCTGTTAACAGAAAAGTTGGAGGTTCGAGCCCTCCCGGGAGTGGTGTGTTGCTTTTTTCTTTGCGCTGATAGCTTTGAAGTTATGTTGTGATGGTGGTGAGAGTGGAGCACGACTGTCTGCCTGGCGCAATTGGCTTGCGCGATGGGCTGTTAACCGAAAGGTTTGAGGTTCGAGCCCACCCGGTGGTGGTGCGGCGCTTTTTTTCCTTTGGGCTGATAGCTCCGAAGAAATGTTCTGATGGTGGTGAGAGTGGAGCACGACTGTCTCCATGGCGCAAGTGGCTAGCGCATCCGGCTGTTAACCGAAAGTTTGGAGGTTCGAGCCCACCCGGTGGTGGTGCGGCGCTTCTTTTTCTTTGGGCTGATAGCTCTGAAGAAATGTCCTGACGGAGGTGGGAGTGCTGCGCTACTGTCTCCGTGGCGCACTTGGCTCGCACGATCGGCTGTTAACCGAAAGGTTGTAGTTTCGAGCCTTCCCTGGAGTGGTGTGTTGCTGTTTTCTTTGCGCTGATAGGTTTGGAGATAAGTTCTGATGATGGTGAGATTGAAACACGACTGTCTCCGTGGTGCAATTGGCTAGCGCGATCGCCTGTTAACCGAAATCTGGAGGTTTGAGCCCACCCGGTGGTGCTGCGGCGCTTTTTTTCTTTGGGCTGATAGCTTTGAAGATATGTTCTGATGGTGGTGAGAGTGGAGCAGGACTGTCTCCGTCTCGCGATTGGCTAGCGCGATCAGCCGTTAACCGAAAGGTTGGAGGTTTGAGCCCTCCCGGGAGTGGTGTGTTGCTTTTTTCTTTGCGCTGATAGCTTTGAAGATATGTTCTGATGGTGGTGAGTGTGAAGCATGACTGTCTCCGTGGCGCAATTGGCTAGCGCGATGGGCTGTTAACCGAAAGGTTTGAGGTTCGAGCCCACCCGGTGGTTGTGCGGCGCTTTTTTTCTCTTGGGCTGATAGCTCTGAGGAAATGTTCTGACGGTGGTGATAGTGTAGCGCGACTGTCTCCGTGGCGCAATTGGCTAGCGCGATCGGCTGTTAACAGAAAAGTTGGAGGTTCGAGCCCTCCTGAGAGTGGTGTGTTGCTTTTTTTTCTTCGGGCTGATAGCTTTGAAGTTATGTTCTGATGGTGGTGAGAGTGGAGCAGGACTGTCTCCGTGGTGCAATTGGCTAGCGCGATCGGCTTTTAACCAAAAGGTTGGAGCTTCGAGTCCACCCGTGGAGGGTGTGTCGCTATTTTTCTTTGCGCTGATGGCGTTGAAGATATGTTCTGATGGTGGTGAGAGTGGAGAACGACAGTCTCCGTGGTTGGCGCAATTGGCTAGCGCGATCGGCTGTTGACCGAAAGGTTGGAGGTTCGAGCCTACCCGGTGGTGGTGCGGCGTTTCTTTTTCTTTCGGCTGATAGCTCTGAAGAAATGTTCTGACGGTGGTGAGAGCGGAGTACGACTGCCTCCGTGGCCCAATTGGCTAGCGCGAACGGCTGTTAACAGAAAGGTTGGAGGTTTGAGCCCTCCCGAGAGTGGTGTGTTGCTTTTTTTTTTGGGCTGATAGGTTTCAAGATATGTTCTGATGGTGGTGAGAGTGGAGCAGGACTGTCTCCGTGGCGCAATTGGCTAGCGCGATCGGCTGTTAACCGAAATGTTGGAGGTTCGAGCCCACCCGGTGGTGGTGCGGCCCTTTTTTTTCTTTGCTCTGATAGCTTTGAAGATATGTTCTGATGGTGGTGAGAGTGGAGCAGGACGGTCTCCGTGGCGCAATTGGCTAGCACGATCGGCTGTTAACCGAAAGGTCGGAGTTTCGAGCCCACCTGGTGGTGGTGCGGCGCTTTTTTTCTTTGGGCTGATAGCTTTGAAGATATGTTCTGATGGTGGTGAGAGTGGAGCAGGACTGTCTCCGTGGTGCAATTGGCTAGTGCGATCGGCTGTTAACCGAAAGGTTGGAGGTTCGAGCCCACCCGGTGGCGGTGCGGCGCTTTTTTTTCTTTGGGCTGATAGTCTGAAGAAATGTTCTGACGGTGGTGAGAGTGGAGCACTACTGTCTCCGTGGCACATTTGGCTAGCGCGATCTGCTGTTAACCGAAAGGTTGGAGGTTCGAGCCCACCCGGGGTGGTGCGGCGCTTTTTTTTCTTTGGGCCGATAGCTTTGGAGATATGTTATGCTGGTGGTGAGAGTACAGCAGGACTGTCTCCGTGGCGTATTTGGCAAGCGCGATCGGCTGTTAACAGAAAAGCTGGAGGTTCGAGCCCTCCCGGGAGTGGTGTGTTGCTTTTTTCTTTGCGCTGATAGCTTTGAAGTTATGTTGTGATGGTGGTGCGAGTGGAGCAGGACTGTCTCCGTGGCGCAATTGGCTAGTGCGATCGGCTGTTAACCGAAAGGTCGGAGTTTCGAGCCCACCTGGTGGTGGTGCGGCGCTTTTTTTTCTTTGGGCTGATAGCTTTGAAGATATGTTCTGATGGTGGTGAGAGTGGAGCAGGACTGTCTCCGTGGTGCAATTGGCTAGTGCGATCGGCTGTTAACGAAAAGGTTGGAGTTTCGAGCCCACCCGTGGATGGTGTGTCGCTTTTTTTTCTTTGCGCTGATAGTCTGAAGAAATGTTCTGACGGTGGTGAGAGTGGAGCACTACTGTCTCCATGGCACAATTGGCTAGCGCGATCTGCTGTTAACCGAAAGGTTGGAGGTTCGAGCCCACCCGGGGTGGTGTGGCGCTTTTTTTTCTTTGGGCCGATAGCTTTGAAGATATGTTATGCTGGTGCTGAGAGTACAGCAGGACTGTCTCCGTGGCGTATTTGGCAAGCGCGATCGGCTGTTAACAGAAAAGTTGGAGGTTCGAGCCCTCCCGGGAGTGGTGTGTTGCTTTTTTTTTTGCTCTGATAGCTTTGAAGTAATGTTCTGATGGTGGTGAGAGTGGAGCAGGACTGTCTCCGTGGCGCAATCGGCTAGCACGATCGGCTGTTGACCGAAAGGTTGGAGGTTCGAGCCCTCCCGGGAGTGGTGTGTTGCTTTTTTCTTTGCGCTGATAGCTTTGAAGATATGTACTGATGGTGGTGAGAGTGAAGCACGACTGTCTCCGTGGCGCAATTGGCTAGTGCGATGGGCTGTTAACCGAAAGGTTGGAGGTTCGAGCCCACACAGTGGTGGTGCGGCGCTTTTTTTCCCTTGGGCTGATAGCTCTGAGGAAATGTTCTGACGGTGGTGAGGGTGTAGCGCGACTGTCTCCGTGGCGCAATTGGCTAGCGCGATCGGCTGTTAACAGAAAGGTTGGACGTTCGAGCTCTCCCGAGAGTGGTGTGTTGCTTTTTTTTCTTTGGGCTGATAGCTTTGAAGATATGTTCCGATGGTGGTGAGAGTGGAGCAGGACTGTCTCCGTGGCGCAATTGGCTAGCGCGATCGGCTGTTAACCGAAAGGTTGGAGGTTCGAGCCCACCCGGTGGTGCTGCGGCGCTTTTTTTTCTTTGGGCTGATACCTTTGAAGATATGTTCTGATGGTGGTGAGAGTGGAGCAGGACTGTCTCCGTGGCGCAATAGGCTGTTAACCGAAAGGTTGGAGGTTCGAGCCCTCCTGGAAGTGGTGTGTTGCTTTTTTCTTTGCGCTGATAGCTTTGAAGATATGTTCTGATGGTGGTGACAGTGGAGCACGACTGTCTCCGTGGCGCAATTGGCTAGCGCGATCGGCTGTTAACCGAAAGTTTAGAGGTTCGAGCCCACCCGGTGTTGGTGCGGCGCTTTTTTTTGGGCTGATAGTCTGAAGAAATCTTCTGACGGTGGTGAGAGTGGAGCACGACTGTCTTCGTGGCGCAATTGGCTAGCGCGATCGGCTGTTAACCGAAAGGTTGGAACTTCGAGCCCTACCGGGAGTGGTGTAATGCTTTTTTCTTTGCGCTGATAGCTTTGAAGATATGTTCTGATGGTGGTGAGAGTGGAGCACGACTGTCTACGTGGCGCAATTGGCTAGCGCGATCGCCTGTTAACCGAAAGGCTGGAGGTTCGAGCCCACCCGGTGGTGGTGCGGCGCTTTCTTTTTCTTTGGGCTGATAGCTCTGAAGAAATGTTCTGACGGAGGTGGGAGCGCTGCACTACTGTCTCCGTGGCGCAATTGGCTAGCGCGATCGGCTGTTAACCGAAATATTGGAAATTCGAGCCCTCCCGGGAGTGGTGTGTTGCTTTTTTCTTTGCGCTGATAGCTTTGAAGAAATGTTCCGACGGTGGTGAGAGTGGAACACGACTGTCTCCGTGACGCAGTCGGCTAGCGCGATTGGCTTCTAACCGAAAGGTTGGAGATTCGAGCCCTCCCGGGAGTGCTGTGTGCTTTTTTTTCTTCGGGCTGATAGCTTTGAAGATATGTTCTGATGATGGTGAGAGTGGAGCACGACTGTCTCCGTGGCGCAATTGGCCAGCTTGATCGGCTATGAACCGAAATTTTGGAGGTTCGAGCCCACTCGGTGGTGGTGCGGCGCTTTCTTTTTCTTTGGGCTGATAGCTCTGAAGAAATGTTCTGACGGAGGTGGAGTGCTGCACTACTGTCTCCGTGGCGCAATTGGCTAGCGCGATCGGCTGTTAACCGAAAGGTTGGAATTTCGAGGCCTCCCGGGAGTGGTATGTTGTTTTTTTCTTTGCGCTGATAGCTTTGAAGATATGTTCTGATGGTGGTGAGAGTGGAGCACGACTGTATCCGTGGGGCGATTGGCTAGCGCGTTCGGCCGTTAACTGAAAGGCTGGAGGTTCGAGCCCACCCGGTGGTGGTGCGGCGCTTTTTTTTCTTTGGGCTGATAGCTGTGAAGAAATGTTCTGACGGAGGTGGGAGCGCTGCACTACTGTCTCCGTGGCGCAATTGGCTAGCGCGACCGGCTGTTAACCGAAAGATTGGAAATTCGAGCCCTCCCGAAAGTGGTGTGTTACTTTTTTCTTTGCGCTGATGGCTTTGAAGAAACGTTCTGACGGTGGTGACAGTGGAACACGACTGCCTCCGTGACGCAATTGGCTAGCGCGATTGGCTTTTAACCGAAAGGTTGGAGGTGCGAGCCCTCCCGGGAGTGGTGTGTTGCTTTTTTTTCTTCGGGCTGATAGCTTTGAAGATATGTTCTGACGGTGGTGAGAGCGGAGCACGACTGTCTCCGTGGCGCAATTGGCCAGCGCGATCGGCTATGAACTGAAATTTTGGAGGTTCGAGCCCACCCGGTGGTGGTGCGGCGCTTTTTTTTCTTTGGGCTGATAGCTCTGAAGAAATGTTCTGATGGTGGTGAGAGGAGAGCACGACTGTCTCCGTGGCGCAATGGGCTAGCGCTGTAGGCTGTTGACCGAAAGGTTGGAGGTTCGAGCCCTCCCGGGAGTGGCGTGTTGCTTTTTTCTTTGCGCTGATAGCTTTGTAGATATGTACTGATGGTGGTGAGAGTGAAGCACGACTGTCTCCGTGGCGCAATTGGCTAGTGCGATGGACTGTTAACCGAAAGGTTAGAGGTTCGAGCCCACACGGTGGTGGTGCGGCGCTTTTTTTCCTTTGGGCTGATAGCGCTGAGGAAATGTTCTGACGGTTGTGAGGGTGTAGCGCGACTGTCTCCGTGGCGCAATTGGCTAGCGCGATCGGCTGTTAACAGAAAGGTTGGAGGTTCGAGCACTCCCGAGAGTGGTGTGTTGCTTTTTTTTCTTTGGGCTGATAGCTTTGAAGATATGTTCTGATGGCGGTGAGAGTGGAGCAGGACTGTCTCCGTGGCGCAATTGGCTAGCGCGATCGGCTGTTAACCGAAAGGTTGGAGGTTCGAGCCCATCCGGTGGTGCTGCGGCGCTTTTTTTTCTTTGGGCTGATACCTTTGAAGATATGTTCTGATGGTGGTGAGAGTGGAGCAGGACTGTCTCCGTGGCGCAATTGGCTGTTAACCGAAAGGTTGGAGGTTCGAGCCCTCCCGGAAGTGGTGTGTTGCTTTTTTCTTTGCGCTGATAGCTTTGAAGATATGTTCTGATGGTGGTGACAGTGGAGCACGACTGTCTCCGTGGCGCAATTGGCTAGCGCGATCGGCTGTTAACCGAAAGCTTAGAGGTTCGAGCCCACCCGGTGTTGGTGCGGCGCTTTTTTTTCCTTGGGCTGATAGTCTGAAGAAATCTTCTGACGCTGGTGAGAGTGGAGCACGACTGTCTTCGTGGCGCAATTGGCTAGCGCGATCGGCTGTTAACCGAAAGGTTGGAATTTCGAGCCCTCCCGGGAGTGGTGTGTTGCATTTTTCTTTGTGCTGATAGCTTTGAAGATATGTTCTGATGGTGGTGAGAGTGGAGCACGACTGTCTCCGTGGCGCAATTGGCCAGCGCGATCGGCTATGAACCGAAATTTAGGAGGTTCGAGGCCACCCGGTGGTGGTGCGGCGCTTTTTTTCCTTTGGGCTGATAGCTCCGAAGAAATGTTCTGATGGTGGTGAGAGTGGAGCACGACTGTCTCCATGGCGCAATTGGCTAGCGCATCCGGCTGTTAACCGAAAGTTTGGAGGTTCGAGCCCACCCGGTGGTGGTGCGGCGCTTCTTTTTCTTTGGGCTGATAGCTCTGAAGAAATGTCCTGACGGAGGTGGGAGTGCTGCGCTACTGTCTCCGTGGCGCACTTGGCTCGCACGATCGGCTGTTAACCGAAAGGTTGTAGTTTCGAGCCTTCCCTGGAGTGGTGTGTTGCTGTTTTCTTTGCGCTGATAGGTTTGGAGATAAGTTCTGATGATGGTGAGATTGAAACACGACTGTCTCCGTGGTGCAATTGGCTAGCGCGATCGCCTGTTAACCGAAATCTGGAGGTTTGAGCCCACCCGGTGGTGCTGCGGCGCTTTTTTTCTTTGGGCTGATAGCTTTGAAGATATGTTCTGATGGTGGTGAGAGTGGAGCAGGACTGTCTCCGTCTCGCGATTGGCTAGCGCGATCAGCCGTTAACCGAAAGGTTGGAGGTTTGAGCCCTCCCGGGAGTGGTGTGTTGCTTTTTTCTTTGCGCTGATAGCTTTGAAGATATGTTCTGATGGTGGTGAGTGTGAAGCATGACTGTCTCCGTGGCGCAATTGGCTAGCGCGATGGGCTGTTAACCGAAAGGTTTGAGGTTCGAGCCCACCCGGTGGTTGTGCGGCGCTTTTTTTCTCTTGGGCTGATAGCTCTGAGGAAATGTTCTGACGGTGGTGATAGTGTAGCGCGACTGTCTCCGTGGCGCAATTGGCTAGCGCGATCGGCTGTTAACAGAAAAGTTGGAGGTTCGAGCCCTCCTGAGAGTGGTGTGTTGCTTTTTTTTCTTCGGGCTGATAGCTTTGAAGTTATGTTCTGATGGTGGTGAGAGTGGAGCAGGACTGTCTCCGTGGCGCAATTGGCTAGTGCGATCGGCTGTTAACCGAAAAGTTGGAGGTTCGAGCCCACCCGGTGATTGTGCGGCGCCCTTTTTACTTTGCGCTGATAGCTTTGGAGAAATGTTCTGATGGTGGTGAGAATGGAGCACGACTGTCTCGGTGGCGCAATTTGCTAGCGAGATCGGCTGTTAACCGAAAGGTTGGAGGTTCGAGCCCACCCGGTGGTGGTGCGGCGCTTTTTTTTCTTTGGGCTGATAGTCTGAAGAAGTGTTCTGACGGTGGTGAAAATGAGCACGACTGTCTCCGTGGCGCAATTGGCTAGCGCGATCGGCTGTTAACCGAAAGGTTGAAGGTTCGAGCCCACCCGGGGTGGTGCGGCGCTTTTTTTTCTTTGGTTCGATAGCTTTGAAGATATGTTATGCTTGTGGTGAAAGTATAGCAGGACTGTCTCCGTGGCGTGATTGGCTATCGCGATCGGCTGTTAACCGAAAGGTTGGAGGTTCGAGCCGTCCCTGGAATGGTGTGTTGCTTTTTTCTTTGCGCTGATAGCTTTGAATATATGTTCTGATGGTGGTGAGAGTGGAGCACGGCTGTCTCCGTGGCACAATTGGCTAGCGCGATGGGCTGTTAACCGAAATGTTGGAGGTTCGAGCCCACCCGGTGGTGGTGCGGCGCTTTTTTTTTCTTTGCTCTGATAGCTTTGAAGATATGTTCTGATGGTGGTGTGAGTGGAGCAGGACTGTCTCCGTGGTGCAATTGGCTAGCGCGATCGGCTTTTAACCAAAAGGTTGGAGCTTCGAGTCCACCCGTGGAGGGTGTGTCGCTATTTTTCTTTGCGCTGATGGCGTTGAAGATATGTTCTGATGGTGGTGAGAGTGGAGAACGACAGTCTCCGTGGTTGGCGCAATTGGCTAGCGCGATCGGCTGTTGACCGAAAGGTTGGAGGTTCGAGCCTACCCGGTGGTGGTGCGGCGTTTCTTTTTCTTTCGGCTGATAGCTCTGAAGAAATGTTCTGACGGTGGTGAGAGCGGAGTACGACTGCCTCCGTGGCCCAATTGGCTAGCGCGAACGGCTGTTAACAGAAAGGTTGGAGGTTTGAGCCCTCCCGAGAGTGGTGTGTTGCTTTTTTTTTTGGGCTGATAGGTTTCAAGATATGTTCTGATGGTGGTGAGAGTGGAGCAGGACTGTCTCCGTGGCGCAATTGGCTAGCGCGATCGGCTGTTAACCGAAATGTTGGAGGTTCGAGCCCACCCGGTGGTGGTGCGGCCCTTTTTTTTCTTTGCTCTGATAGCTTTGAAGATATGTTCTGATGGTGGTGAGAGTGGAGCAGGACGGTCTCCGTGGCGCAATTGGCTAGCACGATCGGCTGTTAACCGAAAGGTCGGAGTTTCGAGCCCACCTGGTGGTGGTGCGGCGCTTTTTTTCTTTGGGCTGATAGCTTTGAAGATATGTTCTGATGGTGGTGAGAGTGGAGCAGGACTGTCTCCGTGGTGCAATTGGCTAGTGCGATCGGCTGTTAACCGAAAGGTTGGAGGTTCGAGCCCACCCGGTGGCGGTGCGGCGCTTTTTTTTCTTTGGGCTGATAGTCTGAAGAAATGTTCTGACGGTGGTGAGAGTGGAGCACTACTGTCTCCGTGGCACATTTGGCTAGCGCGATCTGCTGTTAACCGAAAGGTTGGAGGTTCGAGCCCACCCGGGGTGGTGCGGCGCTTTTTTTTCTTTGGGCCGATAGCTTTGGAGATATGTTATGCTGGTGGTGAGAGTACAGCAGGACTGTCTCCGTGGCGTATTTGGCAAGCGCGATCGGCTGTTAACAGAAAAGCTGGAGGTTCGAGCCCTCCCGGGAGTGGTGTGTTGCTTTTTTCTTTGCGCTGATAGCTTTGAAGTTATGTTGTGATGGTGGTGCGAGTGGAGCAGGACTGTCTCCGTGGCGCAATTGGCTAGTGCGATCGGCTGTTAACCGAAAGGTCGGAGTTTCGAGCCCACCTGGTGGTGGTGCGGCGCTTTTTTTTCTTTGGGCTGATAGCTTTGAAGATATGTTCTGATGGTGGTGAGAGTGGAGCAGGACTGTCTCCGTGGTGCAATTGGCTAGTGCGATCGGCTGTTAACGAAAAGGTTGGAGTTTCGAGCCCACCCGTGGATGGTGTGTCGCTTTTTTTTCTTTGCGCTGATAGTCTGAAGAAATGTTCTGACGGTGGTGAGAGTGGAGCACTACTGTCTCCATGGCACAATTGGCTAGCGCGATCTGCTGTTAACCGAAAGGTTGGAGGTTCGAGCCCACCCGGGGTGGTGTGGCGCTTTTTTTTCTTTGGGCCGATAGCTTTGAAGATATGTTATGCTGGTGCTGAGAGTACAGCAGGACTGTCTCCGTGGCGTATTTGGCAAGCGCGATCGGCTGTTAACAGAAAAGTTGGAGGTTCGAGCCCTCCCGGGAGTGGTGTGTTGCTTTTTTTTTTTGCTCTGATAGCTTTGAAGTAATGTTCTGATGGTGGTGAGAGTGGAGCAGGACTGTCTCCGTGGCGCAATCGGCTAGCACGATCGGCTGTTGACCGAAAGGTTGGAGGTTCGAGCCCTCCCGGGAGTGGTGTGTTGCTTTTTTCTTTGCGCTGATAGCTTTGAAGATATGTACTGATGGTGGTGAGAGTGAAGCACGACTGTCTCCGTGGCGCAATTGGCTAGTGCGATGGGCTGTTAACCGAAAGGTTGGAGGTTCGAGCCCACACAGTGGTGGTGCGGCGCTTTTTTTCCCTTGGGCTGATAGCTCTGAGGAAATGTTCTGACGGTGGTGAGGGTGTAGCGCGACTGTCTCCGTGGCGCAATTGGCTAGCGCGATCGGCTGTTAACAGAAAGGTTGGACGTTCGAGCTCTCCCGAGAGTGGTGTGTTGCTTTTTTTTCTTTGGGCTGATAGCTTTGAAGATATGTTCCGATGGTGGTGAGAGTGGAGCAGGACTGTCTCCGTGGCGCAATTGGCTAGCGCGATCGGCTGTTAACCGAAAGGTTGGAGGTTCGAGCCCACCCGGTGGTGCTGCGGCGCTTTTTTTTCTTTGGGCTGATACCTTTGAAGATATGTTCTGATGGTGGTGAGAGTGGAGCAGGACTGTCTCCGTGGCGCAATAGGCTGTTAACCGAAAGGTTGGAGGTTCGAGCCCTCCTGGAAGTGGTGTGTTGCTTTTTTCTTTGCGCTGATAGCTTTGAAGATATGTTCTGATGGTGGTGACAGTGGAGCACGACTGTCTCCGTGGCGCAATTGGCTAGCGCGATCGGCTGTTAACGGTAAGTTTAGAGGTTCGAGCCCACCCGGTGTTGGTGCGGCGCTTTTTTTTGGGCTGATAGTCTGAAGAAATCTTCTGACGGTGGTGAGAGTGGAGCACGACTGTCTTCGTGGCGCAATTGGCTAGCGCGATCGGCTGTTAACCGAAAGGTTGGAACTTCGAGCCCTACCGGGAGTGGTGTAATGCTTTTTTCTTTGCGCTGATAGCTTTGAAGATATGTTCTGATGGTGGTGAGAGTGGAGCACGACTGTCTACGTGGCGCAATTGGCTAGCGCGATCGCCTGTTAACCGAAAGGCTGGAGGTTCGAGCCCACCCGGTGGTGGTGCGGCGCTTTCTTTTTCTTTGGGCTGATAGCTCTGAAGAAATGTTCTGACGGAGGTGGGAGCGCTGCACTACTGTCTCCGTGGCGCAATTGGCTAGCGCGATCGGCTGTTAACCGAAATATTGGAAATTCGAGCCCTCCCGGGAGTGGTGTGTTGCTTTTTTCTTTGCGCTGATAGCTTTGAAGAAATGTTCCGACGGTGGTGAGAGTGGAACACGACTGTCTCCGTGACGCAGTCGGCTAGCGCGATTGGCTTCTAACCGAAAGGTTGGAGATTCGAGCCCTCCCGGGAGTGCTGTGTGCTTTTTTTTCTTCGGGCTGATAGCTTTGAAGATATGTTCTGATGATGGTGAGAGTGGAGCACGACTGTCTCCGTGGCGCAATTGGCCAGCTTGATCGGCTATGAACCGAAATTTTGGAGGTTCGAGCCCACTCGGTGGTGGTGCGGCGCTTTCTTTTTCTTTGGGCTGATAGCTCTGAAGAAATGTTCTGACGGAGGTGGAGTGCTGCACTACTGTCTCCGTGGCGCAATTGGCTAGCGCGATCGGCTGTTAACCGAAAGGTTGGAATTTCGAGGCCTCCCGGGAGTGGTATGTTGTTTTTTTCTTTGCGCTGATAGCTTTGAAGATATGTTCTGATGGTGGTGAGAGTGGAGCACGACTGTATCCGTGGGGCGATTGGCTAGCGCGTTCGGCCGTTAACTGAAAGGCTGGAGGTTCGAGCCCACCCGGTGGTGGTGCGGCGCTTTTTTTTCTTTGGGCTGATAGCTGTGAAGAAATGTTCTGACGGAGGTGGGAGCGCTGCACTACTGTCTCCGTGGCGCAATTGGCTAGCGCGATCGGCTGTTAACCGAAAGATTGGAAATTCGAGCCCTCCCGAAAGTGGTGTGTTACTTTTTTCTTTGCGCTGATGGCTTTGAAGAAACGTTCTGACGGTGGTGACAGTGGAACACGACTGCCTCCGTGACGCAATTGGCTAGCGCGATTGGCTTTTAACCGAAAGGTTGGAGGTGCGAGCCCTCCCGGGAGTGGTGTGTTGCTTTTTTTTCTTCGGGCTGATAGCTTTGAAGATATGTTCTGACGGTGGTGAGAGCGGAGCACGACTGTCTCCGTGGCGCAATTGGCCAGCGCGATCGGCTATGAACTGAAATTTTGGAGGTTCGAGCCCACCCGGTGGTGGTGCGGCGCTTTTTTTTCTTTGGGCTGATAGCTCTGAAGAAATGTTCTGATGGTGGTGAGAGGAGAGCACGACTGTCTCCGTGGCGCAATGGGCTAGCGCTGTAGGCTGTTGACCGAAAGGTTGGAGGTTCGAGCCCTCCCGGGAGTGGCGTGTTGCTTTTTTCTTTGCGCTGATAGCTTTGTAGATATGTACTGATGGTGGTGAGAGTGAAGCACGACTGTCTCCGTGGCGCAATTGGCTAGTGCGATGGACTGTTAACCGAAAGGTTAGAGGTTCGAGCCCACACGGTGGTGGTGCGGCGCTTTTTTTCCTTTGGGCTGATAGCGCTGAGGAAATGTTCTGACGGTTGTGAGGGTGTAGCGCGACTGTCTCCGTGGCGCAATTGGCTAGCGCGATCGGCTGTTAACAGAAAGGTTGGAGGTTCGAGCACTCCCGAGAGTGGTGTGTTGCTTTTTTTTCTTTGGGCTGATAGCTTTGAAGATATGTTCTGATGGCGGTGAGAGTGGAGCAGGACTGTCTCCGTGGCGCAATTGGCTAGCGCGATCGGCTGTTAACCGAAAGGTTGGAGGTTCGAGCCCATCCGGTGGTGCTGCGGCGCTTTTTTTTCTTTGGGCTGATACCTTTGAAGATATGTTCTGATGGTGGTGAGAGTGGAGCAGGACTGTCTCCGTGGCGCAATTGGCTGTTAACCGAAAGGTTGGAGGTTCGAGCCCTCCCGGAAGTGGTGTGTTGCTTTTTTCTTTGCGCTGATAGCTTTGAAGATATGTTCTGATGGTGGTGACAGTGGAGCACGACTGTCTCCGTGGCGCAATTGGCTAGCGCGATCGGCTGTTAACCGAAAGCTTAGAGGTTCGAGCCCACCCGGTGTTGGTGCGGCGCTTTTTTTTCCTTGGGCTGATAGTCTGAAGAAATCTTCTGACGCTGGTGAGAGTGGAGCACGACTGTCTTCGTGGCGCAATTGGCTAGCGCGATCGGCTGTTAACCGAAAGGTTGGAATTTCGAGCCCTCCCGGGAGTGGTGTGTTGCATTTTTCTTTGTGCTGATAGCTTTGAAGATATGTTCTGATGGTGGTGAGAGTGGAGCACGACTGTCTCCGTGGCGCAATTGGCCAGCGCGATCGGCTATGAACCGAAATTTAGGAGGTTCGAGCCCACCCGGTGGTGGTGCGGCGCTTCTCTTTCTTTGGGCTGATAGCTCTGAAGAATTGTTCTGATGGAGGTGGGAGTGCTGCACTACTGTCTCCGTGGCGCAATTGGCTAGCGCGATTGTCTGTTAACCGAAAGGTTGGAATTTCGAGCCCTCCCAGGAGTGGTGTGTTGCTTTTTTCTTTGCGCTGATAGCTTTGAAGATACGTTCTGATGGTGGTGAGAGTGGAGCACGACTGTCTACGTGGCGCAATTGGCTAGTGCGATCGGCTGTTAACAGAAAGGTTGGAGGTTCCAGCCCTCCCGAGAGTGGTGTGTTGATTTGTTTCTTTGGGCTGATAGCTTTGAAGATATGTTCTGATGGTGGTGAGAGTGGAGCAGGACTGTCTCCGTGGCGCAATTGGCTAGTGTGGTGGGCTGTTAACCGGAAGGTTGGAGGTTCGAGCCCACACGGTGGTGGTGCGGCGCTTTTTTTCCCTTGGGCTGATAGCTCTGAGGAAATGTTCTGACGGTGGTGAAGGTGTAGCGCGACTGTCTCCGTGGCGCAATTGGCGAGCGCGATCGTCTGTTAACCGAAAGGTTGGAGGTTCGAGCCCACCCGGTGGTGCTGCGGCGCTTTTTTTTTCTTTGGGCTGATACCTTTGAAGATATGTTCTGATGGTGGTGAGAGTGGAGCAGGACTGTCTCCGTGGCGCAATTGTCTGTTAACCGAAAGGTTGGAGGTTCGAGCCCTCCCGGAAGTGGTGTGTTGCTTTTTTCTTTGCGCTGATAGCTTTGAAGATATGTTCTGATGGTGGTGACAGTGGAGCACGACTGTCTCCATGGCGCAATTGGCTAGCGCGATCGGCTGTTAACCAAAAGGTTGGAGGTTCGAGCCCACCCGGTGTTGGTGCGGCGCTTTTTTTCTTTGGGCTGATTGTCTGAAGAAATCTTCTGACGGTGGTGAGAGTGGAGCACGACTGTCTTTGTGGCGCAATTGGCTAGCGCGATCGGCTGTTATCCGAAAGGTTGGAATTTCGAGCCCTCCCGGGAGTGGTGTGTTGCTTTTTTCTTTTTGCTGATAGCTTTGAAGATATGTTCTGATGGTGGTGAGAGTGGAGCACGACTGTATCCGTGGCGCAATTGGCTAGCGCGTTCGGCCGTTAACTGGAAGGCTGGAGGTTCGAGCCCACCTGGTGGTGGTGCGGCACTTTTTTTTCTTCGGGCTGATACCTTTGAAGATATGTTCTGATGGTGGTGAGAGTGGAGCAGGACTGTCTCCGTGGCGCAATTGGCTAGCGCGATCGGCTGTTAACCAAAAGGTGGGAGTTTCGAGCGCACCCGTGGACGGTGTGTCGCTTTTTTTTGCGCTGATGGCGTAGAAGATATGTTCTGACGGTGGTGAGAGTGGAACACGACTGTCTCCGTGGCGCAATTGGCTAGCGCGATTGGCTTTTAACCGAAACGTTGGAATTTCGAGCCCTCCCAGGAGTGGTGTGTTAATTTTTTCTTTGCGCTGATAGCTTTGAAGATATGTTCTGATGGTGGTGAGAGTGGAGCACGACTGTCTACGTGGCGCAATTGGCTAGCGCGATCGCCTGTTAACCGAAAGGCTGGAGGTACGAGCCCACCCGGTGGTGGTGCGGCGCTTTCTTTTTCTTTGGGCTGATAGCTCTGAAGAAATGTTCTGACGGAGGTGGGAGCGCTGCACTACTGTCTCCGTGGCGCAATTGGCCAGCGCGATCGGCTATGATCCGAAATTTTGGAGGTTCGAGCCCACCCGGTGGTGGTGCGGCGCTTTTTTTTCTTTGGGCTGATAGCTCTGAAGAAATGTTCTGATGGTGGTGAGAGGAGAGCACGACTGTCTCCGTGGCGCAATGGGCTAGCGCTATAGGCTGTTGACCGAAAGGTTGGAGGTTCGAGCCCTCCCGGGAGTGGTGTGTTGCTTTTTTCTTTGCGCTGATAGCTTTGAAGATAGTTACTGATGGTGGTGAGAGTGAAGCACGACTGTCTCCATGGCGCAATTGGCTAGTGCGAGGGGCTGTTAACCGAAAGGTTGGAGGTTCGAGCCCACACAGTGGTGGTGCGGCGCTTTTTTTCCCTCCGGCTGATAGCTCTGAGGAAATGTTCTGACGGTGGTGAGGGTGTAGCGCGACTGTCTCCGTGGCGCAATTGGCTAGCGCAATCGGCTGTTAACAGAAAGGTTGGACGTTCGAGCTCTCCCGAGAGTGGTGTGTTGCTTTTTTTTCTTTGGGCTGATAGCTTTGAAGCTATGGTCTGATGGTGGTGAGAGTGGAGCAGGACTGTCTCCGTGGCGCAATTGGCTAGCGCGATCGGCTGTTAACCGAAAGGTTGGAGGTTCGAGCCCACCCGGTGGTGCTGCGGCGCTTTTTTTCTTTGGGCTGATACCTTTGAAGATATGTTCTGATGGTGGTGAGAGTGGAGCAGGACTGTCTCCGTGGCGCAATAGGCTGTTAACCGAAAGGTTGGAGGTTCGATCCCTCCTGGAAGTGGTGTGTTGCTTTTTTCTTTGCGCTGATATCTTTGAAGATACGTTCTGATGGTGGTGACAGTGGAGCACGACTGTCTCCGTGGCGCAATTGGCTAGCGCGATCGGCTGTTAACCGAAAGGTTAGAGGTTCGAGCCCACCCGGTGTTGGTGCGGCGCTTTTTTTTCTTTGGGCTGATAGTCTGAAGAAATCTTCTGACGGTGGTGAGAGTGGAGCACGACTGTCTTCGTGGCGCAATTGGCTAGCGCGATCGGCTGTTAACCGAAAGGTTGGAATTTCGAGCCCTCCCGGGAGTGGTGTAATGCTTTTTTCTTTGCGCTGATAGCTTTGAAGATATGTTCTGATGGTGGTGAGAGTGGAGCACGACTGTCTACGTGGCGCAATCGGCTAGCGCGATCACCTGTTAACCGAAAGGCTGGAGGTTCGAGCCCACCCGGTGGTGGTGCGGCGCTTTCTTTTTCTTTGGGCTGATAGCTCCGAAGAAATGTTCTGACGGAGGTGGGAGCGCTGCACTACTGTCTCGGTGGCGCAATTGGCTAGCGCGATCGGCTGTTAACCGAAATATTGGAAATTCGAGCCCTCCCGGGAGTGGTGTGTTGCTTTTTTCTTTGCGCTGATAGCTTTGAAGAAATGTTCTGACGGTGGTGAGAGTGGAACACGACTGTCTCCGTGGCGCAATTGGCCAGCGCGATCGGCTATAAACCGAAATTTTGGAGGTTCGAGCCCACCCGGTGGTGGTGCGGCGCTTTTTTTTCTTTGGGCTGATAGCTCTGAAGAAATGTTCTGATGGTGGTGAGAGGAGAGCACGACTGTCTCCGTGGCGCAATGGCCTAGCGCTATAGGCTGTTGACCGAAATGTTGGAGGTTCGAGCCCTCCCGGGAGTGGTGTGTTGCTTTTTTCTTTGCGCTGATAGCTTTGAAGATATGTTCTGATGGTGGTGAGAGTGAAGCACGACTGTCTCCGTGGCGCAATTGGCTAGTGCGATGGGCTGTTAACCGAAAGGTTGTAGGTTCGAGCCCACACGGTGGTGGTGCGGCGCTTTTTTTCCCTTGGGCGGATAGCTCTGAGGAAATGTTCTGACGGTGGTGAGAGTGGAGCAGGACTGTCTCCGTGGCGCAATTGGCTAGCGCGATCGGCTGTTAACCAAAAGGTGGGAGTTTCGAGCGCAGCCGTGGATGGTGTGTCGCTTTTTTTTTCTTTGCGCTGATGGCGTAGAAGATATGTTCTGATGGTGGTGAGAGTGGAACAGGACTGTCTCCGTGGCGTAATTGGCTAGCGCGGTCGGCTGTTAACCGAAAGGTTGGGGGTTCGAGCCCACCCGCGAGTGGTGCGGCGCTTTTTTTCTTTGGGCTGATAGCTTTGAAGATTAGTTTAATGGTGGTGGCAGTTGTGCAGGACTGTCTCCGTGGCGCAACTGGCTAGCGCGATTGGCTGTTAAGCGAAAAGCTCGAGGTTCGAGCCCACCCGGTGGTGGTGCGGCGCTTTCTTTTTCTTTGGGCTGATAGCTATGAAGAAATGTTCAATGGAGGTGGAGTGCTGCACTACTGTCTCCGTGGCGCAATTGGCTAGCGCGATCGGCTGGTAACCAAAAGGTTGGAATTTCGAGCCCTCCCGGGAGTGGTGTGTTGCTTTTTTCTTTGCGCTGATAGCTTTAAAGATATGTTCTGATGGTGGTGAGAGTGGAGTACGACTGTATCCGTGGCGCAATTGGCTAGCGCGTTCGGTCGTTAACCGAAAGGTTGGAGGTTCGCGCCCACACGGTGGTGGTGCGGCGCTTTTTTTCCCTTGGGCTGATAGCTCTGAGGAAACGTTCTGACGGTGGTGAGGGTGTAGCGCGACTGTCTCTGTGACGCAATTGGCTAGCGCGATCGGCTGTTAACAGAAAGGTTGGAGGTTCGAGCCCTCCCGAGAGTGGTGTGTTGCTTTTTTATTTGGGCTGATAGCTTTGAAGATATGTTTATTTATTTATTTATTTATTAGAATACCCTCAGGGCCCGTAGGGCATTACAGAGGAGGTGGGTACAACATATATAACACACAAGAAAAAAAGACAAAGTAAAGAAACAAGTATCAGATGCGCAAATCAGGAAGGCAACAGAAGTCAACTAAAAATGTATAAGAATTCAAGCACATACAAGACAAAGATAGATAATGAAAACTGCTGTTCTGATGGTGGTGAGAGTGGAGCAGGACTGTCTCTATTGTGCAATTGGCTAGCGTGATCGGCTGTTAACCGAAAGGTTGGAGGTTCGAGCCCACCCGGTGGTGCTGCGGCGCTTTTTTTTCTTTGGGCTGATACCTTTGAAGATATGTTCTGATGGTAGTGAGAGTGGAGCAGGACTGTCTCCGTGGCGCAATTGGCTGTTAACCGAAAGGTTGGAGGTTCGAGCCCTCCCGGAAGTTGTGTGTTGCTTTTTTCTTTGCGCTGATAGCTTTGAAGATATGTTCTGATGGTGGTGAGAGTGGAGCAAGACTGTCTCCGTGGCGCAATTGGCTAGCGCGATCGGCTGTTAACCGAAAGGTTAGAGGTTCGAGCCCACCCGGTGATGGTGCGGCGCTTTTTTTTCTTAGGGCTGATAGTCTGAAGAAATCTTCTGACGGTGGTGAGAGTGGAGCACGACTGTCTTCGTGGCGCAATTGGCTAGCGGGATCGGCTGTTAACCGAAAGGTTTGAATTTCGAGCCCTCCCGGGATTGGTGTGCTGCTTTTTTCTTTGCGCTGATAGCTTTGAAGATATGTTCTGATGGTGGTGAGAGTGGAGCACGACTGTATCCGTGGCGCAATTGGCTAGCGCGTTCGGCCGTTAACTGAAAGGCTGGAGGTTCGAGCCCACCCGGTGGTGGTGCGGCGCTTTTTTTTCTTTGGGCTGATAGCTGTGAAGAAATGTTCTGACGGTGGTGAGAGTGGAACACGACTGTCTCCGTGGCGTAATTGGCAAGCGCGATTGGCTTTTAACCGAAAAGTTGGAGGTTCGAGCCCTCCCGGGAGTGGTGTGTTGATTTTTTTTCAGGCTGATAGCTTTGAAGATATGTTCTGATGGTGGTGAGAGTGAAGCACGACTGTCTCCGTGGCGCAATTGGCCAGCGCGATCGGCTATTACCCAAAATTTTGGAGTTTCAAGCCCAACCGGTGGTGGTGCGGCGCTTTTTTTTCTTTGGGCTGATAGGTCTGAAGAACTGTTCTGATGGAGGTGGGAGTGCTGCACTACTGTTTCCGTGGCGCAACTGACTAGCGCGATTGGCTGTTAACCGAAAGGTTGGAATTTTGAGCCCTCCCAGGAGTGGTGTGTTGCTTTTTTCTTTGCGCTGATAGCTTTGAAGATATGTTCTGATGGTGGTGAGAGTGGAGCACGACTGTCTACGTGGCGCAATTGGCTAGCGCGATCGCCTGTTAACCGAAAGGCTGGAGGTTCGAGCCCACCTGGCGGTGGTGTGGCGCTTTCTTTTTCTTTGGGCTGATAGCTCTGAAGAAATGTTCTGACGGAGGTGGGAGCGCTGCACTACTGTCTCCGTGGCACAATTGGCTGGCGCGATCGGCTGTTAACTGAAAGATTGGAAATTCGAGCCCTCCCGGGAGTGGTGTGTTGCTTTTTTCTTTGCGCTGATGGCTTTAAAGAAATGTTCTGACGGTGGTGACAGTGGAACACGACAGTCTCCGTGACGCAATTGGCTAGCGCGATTGGCTTTTAACCGAAAGGTTGGAGGTTCGAGCCCTCCCGGGAGTGGTGTGTTGCTTTTTTTTCTTCGGGCTGATAGCTTTGAAAATATGTTCTGATGGTGGTGAGAGTGGAACACGACTGTCTCCGTGGCGCGATTGGCCAGCGCGATCGGCTATGAACCGAAATTTTGGAGGTTCGAGCCCACCCGGTGGTGGTGCGGCGCTTTTTCTTCTTTGGGCTGATAGCTCCGAAGAAATGTTCTGATGGTGGGGAGAGGAGAGCACGACTGTCTCCGTGGCGCAATGGGCTAGCGCTATAGACAGTTGACCTAAAGGTTGGAGGTTCGAGCCCTCCCGGGAGTGGTGTTTGCTTTTTTCTTTGCGCTGATAGCTTTGAAGATATGTACTGATGGTGGTGAGAGTGAAGCACGACTGTCTACGTGGCGCAATCGGCTAGTGCGATGGGCTGGTAACCGAAAGGTTGGAGGTTCGAGCCCACACGGTGGTGGTGCGGCGCTTTTTTTCCCTTGGGCTGATAGCTCTGAGGAAATGTTCTGACGGTGGTGAGAGTGGAGCACGACTGTCTTCGTGGCGCAATTGGCTAGCGCGGTCGGCTGTTAACCGAAAGGTTGGAGGTTCGAGCCCACCCAGGGTGGTGCGGCGCTTTTTTTCTTTGGGCCGATAGCTTTGAAGATATGTTATGCTTGTGGTGAAAGTATAGCAGGACTGTGTCCGTGGCGTAATTGGCTAGCGCGATCGGCTGTTAACCGAAAGGTTGAAGGTTCGAGCCCTCCCGGGAGTGGTGTTTTGCTTTTCTCTTTGCGCTGATAGCTTTGAAGATACGTTCTGTTGGTGGTGAGAGTGAAGCACGACTGTCTGCGTGGCACAATTGGCTAGCGCGATGGGCTGTTAACCGAAAGATTGGAGGTTCGAGCCCACCCGGTGGTGGTGCGGCGCTTTTTTTTTCTTTGCTCTGATAGCTTTGAAGATAAGTTTTGATGGTGGTGAGAGTGGAGCAGGACTGTCTCCGTGGCACAATTGGCTAGCACGAACGGCTGTTAACCGAAAGGTTTGAGGTTCGAGCCCACCCGGTGGTGGTGCGGCGCTTTTTTTCTCTTGGTCTGATAGCTCTGAGGAAATGTTCTAACGATGGTGAGAGTGTAGCGCGACTGTCTCCGTGGCGCAATTCGCTAGCGCGATCGGCTGTTAACAGAAAAGTTGGAGGTTCGAGCCCTCCTGAGAGTGATGCGTTGCTTTTTTTTCTTTAGGCTGATAGCTTTGAAGTTATGTTCTGACGGTGGTGAGAGTGTAGCGCGACTGTCTCCGTGGCGCAATTCGCTAGCGCGATTGGCTGTTAACAGAAAAGTTGGAGGTTCGAGCCCTCCCGGGAGTGGTGTGTTGCTTTTTTCTTTGCGCTGATAGCTTTGAAGTTATGTTCTGATGGTGGTGAGAGTGGAGCAGGACTGTCTCCGTGGCGCAATTGGCTAGCGCGATCGGCTGTTAACCGAAAAGTTGGAGGTTCGAGCCCACCCGGTGATGGTGCGGCGCCCTTTTTGCTTTGCGCTGATAGCTTTGGAGAAATGTTCTGACGGTGGTGAGAATGGAGCACGACTGTCTCGGTGGCGCAATTTGCTAGCGCGATCGCCTGTTAGCCGAAAGGTTGCAGGTTCGAGCCCACCCGGTGGTGGTGCAGCGCTTTTTTTCTTTGGGCTGATAGTCTGAAGAAGTGTTCTGACGGTGGTGAGAGTGGAGCACGACTGTCTCCGTGGCGCAATTGGCTAGCGCGATCGGCTGTTAACCGAAAGGTTGGATGTTCGAGCCCACCCGGGGTGGTGCGGCGCTTTTTTTTCTTTGGTTCGTAAGCTTTGAAGATATGTTATGCTTGTGGTGAAAGTATAGCAGGACTGTCTCCGTGGCGTAATTGGCTATCGCGATCGGCTGTTAACCGAAAGGTTGGAGGTTCGAGCCGTCCCTGGAATGGTGTGTTGCTTTATTCTTTGCGCTGATAGCTTTGAAGATATGTTCTGATGGTGTTGAGAGTGGAGCACGACTGTCTCCGTGGCGCAATTGGCTAGCACGATCGGCTGTTAACCGAAAGGTTGGAGTTTCGAGCCCACCCGGTGGTGGTGCGGCGCTTTTTTTTCTTTGGGCTGATAGCTTTGAAGATATGTTCTGATGGTGGTGAGAGTGGAGAAGGACTGTCTCCGTGGTGCAATTGGCTAGCGCGATCGGCTGTTAACCAAAAGGTTGGAGTTTCGAGCCCACCCGTGGAGGATGTGTCGCTATTTTTCTTTGCGCTGATGGCGTTGAAGATATGTTCTGATGGTGGTGAGAATGGAGAACGACAGTCTCCGTGGTTGGCGCAATTGGCTAGCGTGATCGGCTGTTGACCGAAAGGTTGGAGGTTCGAGCCTACCCGGTGGTGGTGCGGCGTTTCTTTTTCTTTGGGCTGATAGCTCTGAAGAAATGTTCTGACGGTGGTGAGAGTGGAGCACGACTGCCTCCGTGGCCCAATTGGCTAGCGCGAACGGCTGTTAACAGAAAGGTTGGAGGTTTGAGCCCTCCCGAGAGTGGTGTGTTGCTTTTTTTTCTTTGGGCTGATAGGTTTGAAGATATGTTCTGATGGTGGTGAGAGTGGAGCAGGACTGTCTCCGTTGCGCAATCGGTATGCGCGATCGCCTGTTAACCGAAAAGGTTGGAGTTTCGAGCCCACCCGTGGATGGTGTGTCGCTTTTTTTTCTTTGCGCTGATAGCTTTGAAGGTATGTTCTGATAGCGGTGAGAGTGGAGCACGACTGTCTCCGTGGCGCAATTGGCTAGCGCGATCGGCTGTTAACCGAAAGGTTGGAGGTTCGAGCCCACCCGGTGGTGGTTCGTCGCTCTTTTTTCTTTGGGCTGATAGCTTTGGAGAAATGTTCTGACGGTGGTGAGAATGGGGCACGACTGTCTTCTTGGCGCAATTGGCTAGCGCGAGGGGCTGTAACCGAAAGGTTGGAGATTCGAGCCCACCCGGTGGTGGTGCGGCGCTTTTTTTCCTTTGGGCTGATAGCTCCGAAGAAATGTTCTGACGGTGGTTAGAGTGGAGCACGACTGTCTCCATGGCGCAATTGGCTAGCGCATCCGGCTGTTAACCGAAAGTTTGGAGGTTCGAGCCCACCCGGTGGTGGTGCGGCGCTTCTTTTTCTTTGGGCTGATAGCTCTGTAGAATTGTCCTGACGGAGGTGGGAGTGCTGCGCTACTGTCTCCGTTGCGCAATCGGTATGCGCGATCGGTTGTTAACCGAAAAGGTTGGAGTTTCGAGCCCACCCGTGGATGGTGTGTCGCTTTTTTTTTCTTTGCGCTGATAGCTTTGAAGGTATGTTCTGATAGCGGTGAGAGTGGAGCACGACTGTCTCCGTGGCGCAATTGGCTAGCGCGATCGGCTGTTAACCGAAAGGTTGGAGGTTCGAGCCCACCCGGTGGTGGTTCGTCGCTCTTTTTTCTTTGGGCTGATAGCTTTGGAGATATGTTCTGATGATGGTGAGATTGAAGCACGACTGTCTCCATGGCGCAATTGGCTAGCGCGATCGCCTGTTAACCGAAATCTGGAGGTTTGAGCCCACCCGGTGGTGGTGCGGCGCTTTTTTTTCTTTGCTCTGATAGCTTTGAAGATATGTTCTGATGGTGGTGAGAGTGGAGCAGGACTGTCTCCGTGGCACAATTGGCTAGCACGATCGGCTGTTAACCGAAAGGTCGGAGTTTCGAGCCCACCTGGTGGTGGTGCGGCGCTTTTTTTTCTTTGGGCTGATAGCTTTGAAGATATGTTCTGATGGTGGTGAGAGTGGAGCAGGACTGTCTCCGTGGTGCGATTGGCTAGTGCGATCGGCTGTCAACGAAAAGGTTGGAGTTTCGAGCCCACCCGTGGATGGTGTGTCGCTTTTTTTTCTTTGCGCTGATAGCTTTGAAGGTATGTTCTGATAGCGGTGAGAGTGGAGCACGACTGTCTCCGTGGCGCAATTGGCTAGCGCGATCGGCTGTTAACCGAAAGGTTGGAGGTGCGAGCCCACCCGGTGGTGGTTCGTCGCTCTTTTTTCTTTGGGCTGATAGCTTTGGAGAAATGTTCTGACGGTGGTTAGAATGGGGCACGACTGTCTTCTTGGCGCAATTGGCTAGCGCGATCGGCTGTTAACCGAGAGGTTGGAGGTTCGAGCCCACCAGGTGGCGGTGCGGCGCTTTTTTTTCCTTGGGCTGATAGTCTGAAGAAATGTTCTGACGGTGGTGAGAGTGGAGCACTACTGTCTCTGTGGCACAATTGGCTAGCGCGATCTGCTGTTAACCGAAAGGTTGGAGGTTAGAGCCCACCCGGGGTGGTGCGGCGCTTTTTTTTCTTTGGGCCGATAGCTTTGAAGATATGTTATGCTGGTGGTGAGAGTACAGCAGGACTGTCTCCGTGGCGTATTTAACTAGCGCGATCAGCTGTTAACCGAAAGGTTGGAGGTTCGAGCCGCTCTGGAATGGTGTGTTGCTTTTTTCTTTGCGCTGATAGCTTTGAAGATATGTTCTGATGGTGGTGAGAGTGGAGCACGGCTGTCTCCGTGGCACAATTGGCTAGCGCGATGGGCTGTTAACCGAAATGTTGGAGGTTCGAGCCCACCCGGTGGTGGTGCGGCGCTTTTTTTTCTTTGCTCTGATAGCTTTGAAGATATGTTCTGATGGTGGTGAGAGTGGAGCAGGACTGTCTCCGTGGCGCAATCGGCTAGCACGATCGGCTGTTAACCGAAAGGTTGGAGTTTCGAGCCCACCCGGTGGTGGTGCGGCGCTTTTTTTTCTTTGGGTTGATAGCTTTGAAGATATGTTCTGATGGTGGTGAGAGTGGAGCAGGACTGTCTCCGTGGTGCAATTGGCTAGCGCGATCGGCTTTACACCAGAAGGTTGGAGTTTCGAGCCCACCCGTGGAGGATGTGTCGCTATTTTTCTTTGCGCTGATGGCGTTGAAGATATGTTCTGATGGTGGTGAGAGTGGAGAACGACAGTCTCCGTGGTTGGCGCAATTGGCTAGCGCGATCGGCTGTTGACCGAAAGGTTGGAGGTTCGAGCCTACCCGGTGGTGGTGCGGCGTTTCTTTTTCTTTGGGCTGATAGCTCTGAAGAAATGTTCTGACGGTGGTGAGAGCGGAGCACGACTGCCTCCGTGGCCCAATTGGCTAGCGCGAACGGCTGTTAACAGAAAGGTTGGAGGTTTGAGCCCTCCCGAGAGTGGTGTGTTGCTTTTTTTCTTTGGGCTGATAGCTTTGAAGATATGTTCTGATGGTGGTGAGTGTGAAGCACGACTGTCTCCGTGGCGCAATTGGCTAGCGCGATGGGCTGTTAACCGAAAGGTTTGAGGTTCGAGCCCACCCGGTGGTGGTGCGGCGCTTTTTTTCTCTTGGGCTGATAGCTCTGAGGAAATGTTCTGACGGTGGTGATAGTGTAGCGCGACTGTCTCCGTGGCGCAATTGGCTAGCGCGATCGGCTCTTAACAGAAAAGTTGGAGGTTCGAGCCCTCCTGAGAGTGGTGTGTTGCTTTTTTTTTCTTCGGGCTGATAGCTTTGAAGTTATGTTCTGATGGTGGTGAGAGTGGAGCAGGACTGTCTCCGTGGCGCAATTGGCTAGTGCTATCGGCTGTTAACCGAAAAGTTGGAGGTTCGAGCCCACCCGGTGATTGTGCGGCGCCCTTTTTGCTTTGCGCTGTTAGCTTTGGAGAAATGTTCTGATGGTGGTGAGAATGGAGCACGACTGTCTCGGTGGCGCAATTTGCTAGCGCGATCGGCTGTTAACCGAAAGGTTGGAGGTTCGAGCCCACCCGGTGGTGGTGCGGCGCTTTTTTTTCTTTGTGCTGATAGTCTGAAGAAGTGTTCTGACGGTGGTGAGAGTGGAGCACGACTGTCTCCGTGGCGCAATTGGCTAGCGCGATCGGCTGTTACCGAAGGGTTGGAGGTTCGAGCCCACCCGGGGTGGTGCGGCGCTTTTTTTTCTTTGGTTCGATAGCTTTGAAGATATGTTATGCTTGTGGTGAAAGTATAGCAGGACTGTCTCCGTGGCGTGATTGGCTATCGCGATCGGCTGTTAACCGAAAGGTTGGAGGTTCGAGCCGTCCCTGGAATGGTGTGTTGCTTTTTTCTTTGCGCTGATAGCTTTGAAGATATGTTCTGATGGTGGTGAGAGTGGAGCACGACTGTCTGCCTGGCGCATTGGCTTGCGCGATGGGCTGTTAACCGAAAGGTTTGAGGTTCGAGCCCACCCGGTGGTGGTGCGGCGCTTTTTTTTCTTTGGGCTGATAGCTCCGAAGAAATGTTCTGACGGTGGTGAGAGTGGAGCACGACTGTCTCCATGGCGCAATTGGCTAGCGCATCCGGCTGTTAACCGAAAGTTTGGAGGTTCGAGCCCACAAGGTGGTGGTGCGGCGCTTCTTTTTCTTTGGGCTGATAGCTCTGAAGAAATGTCCTGACGGAGGTGGGAGTGCTGCGCTACTGTCTCCGTGGCGCACTTGGCTCGCACTATCGGCTGTTAACCGAAAGGTTGTAGTTTCGAGCCTTCCCTGGAGTGTTGTGTTGCTGTTTTCTTTGCGCTGATAGGTTTGGAGATATGTTCTGATGATGGTGAGATTGAAACACGACTGTCTCCGTGGTGCAATTGGCTAGCGCGAGCGCCTGTTAACCGAAATCTGGAGGTTTGAGCCCACCCGGTGGTGCTGCGGCGCTTTTTTTCTTTGGGCTGATAGCTTTGAAGATATGTTCTGATGATGGTGAGAGTGGAGCAGGACTGTCTCCGTGGCGCGATTGGCTAGCGCGATCAGCTGTTAACCGAAAGGTTGGAGGTTCGAGCCCTCCCGGGAGTGGTGTGTTGCTTTTTTCTTTGCGCTGATAGCTTTGAAGATATGTTCTGATGGTGGTGAGTGTGAAGCACGACTGTCTCCGTGGCGCAATTGGCTAGCGCGATGGGCTGTTAACCGAAAGGTTTGAGGTTCGAGCCCACCCGGTGGTGGTGCGGCGCTTTTTTTCTCTTGGGCTGATAGCTCTGAGGAAATGTTCTGACGGTGGTGATAGTGTAGCGCGACTGTCTCCGTGGCGCAATTGGCTAGCGCGATCGGCTCTTAACAGAAAAGTTGGAGGTTCGAGCCCTCCTGAGAGTGGTGTGTTGCTTTTTTTTCTTCGGGCTGATAGCTTTGAAGTTATGTTCTGATGGTGGTGAGAGTGGAGCAGGACTGTCTCCGTGGCGCAATTGGCTAGTGCTATCGGCTGTTAACCGAAAAGTTGGAGGTTCGAGCCTACCCGGAGGTGGTGCGGCGTTTCTTTTTCTTTGGGCTGATAGTCTGAAGAAATGTTCTGACGGTGGTGAGAGTGGAGCACTACTGTCTCTGTGGCACAATTGGCTAGCGCGATCTGCTGTTAACCGAAAGGTTGGAGGTTCGAGCCGCTCTGGAATGGTGTGTTGCTTTTTTCTTTGCGCTGATAGCTTTGAAGATATGTTCTGATGGTGGTGAGAGTGGAGCACGGCTGTCTCCGTGGCACAATTGGCTAGCGCGATGGGCTGTTAACCGAAATGTTGGAGGTTCGAGCCCACCCGGTGGTGGTGCGGCGCTTTTTTTTCTTTGCTCTGATAGCTTTGAAGATATGTTCTGATGGTGGTGAGAGTGGAGCAGGACTGTCTCCGTGGCGCAATCGGCTAGCACGATCGGCTGTTAACCGAAAGGTTGGAGGTTTGAGCCCTCCCGAGAGTGGTGTGTTGCTTTTTTTCTTTGGGCTGATAGCTTTGAAGATATGTTCTGATGGTGGTGAGTGTGAAGCACGACTGTCTCCGTGGCGCAATTGGCTAGCGCGATGGGCTGTTAACCGAAAGGTTTGAGGTTCGAGCCCACCCGGTGGTGGTGCGGCGCTTTTTTTCTTTTGGGCTGATAGCTCTGAGGAAATGTTCTGACGGTGGTGATAGTGTAGCGCGACTGTCTCCGTGGCGCAATTGGCTAGCGCGATCGGCTCTTAACAGAAAAGTTGGAGGTTCGAGCCCTCCTGAGAGTGGTGTGTTGCTTTTTTTTTCTTCGGGCTGATAGCTTTGAAGTTATGTTCTGATGGTGGTGAGAGTGGAGCAGGACTGTCTCCGTGGCGCAATTGGCTAGTGCTATCGGCTGTTAACCGAAAAGTTGGAGGTTCGAGCCCACCCGGTGATTGTGCGGCGCCCTTTTTGCTTTGCGCTGTTAGCTTTGGAGAAATGTTCTGATGGTGGTGAGAATGGAGCACGACTGTCTCGGTGGCGCAATTTGCTAGCGCGATCGGCTGTTAACCGAAAGGTTGGAGGTTCGAGCCCACCCGGTGGTGGTGCGGCGCTTTTTTTTCTTTGGGTTGATAGCTTTGAAGATATGTTCTGATGGTGGTGAGAGTGGAGCAGGACTGTCTCCGTGGTGCAATTGGCTAGCGCGATCGGCTTTACACCAGAAGGTTGGAGTTTCGAGCCCACCCGTGGAGGATGTGTCGCGATTTTTCTTTGCGCTGATGGCGTTGAAGATATGTTCTGATGGTGGTGAGAGTGGAGAACGACAGTCTCCGTGGTTGGCGCAATTGGCTAGCGCGATCGGCTGTTGACCGAAAGGTTGGAGGTTCGAGCCTACCCGGTGGTGGTGCGGCGTTTCTTTTTCTTTGGGCTGATAGCTCTGAAGAAATGTTCTGACGGTGGTGAGAGCGGAGCACGACTGCCTCCGTGGCCCAATTGGCTAGCGGGAACGGCTGTTAACAGAAAGGTTGGAGGTTTGAGCCCTCCCGAGAGTGGTGTGTTGCTTTTTTTCTTTGGGCTGATAGCTTTGAAGATATGTTCTGATGGTGGTGAGTGTGAAGCACGACTGTCTCCGTGGCGCAATTGGCTAGCGCGATGGGCTGTTAACCGAAAGGTTTGAGGTTCGAGCCCACCCGGTGGTGGTGCGGCGCTTTTTTTCTCTTGGGCTGATAGCTCTGAGGAAATGTTCTGACGGTGGTGATAGTGTAGCGCGACTGTCTCCGTGGCGCAATTGGCTAGCGCGATCGGCTCTTAACAGAAAAGTTGGAGGTTCGAGCCCTCCTGAGAGTGGTGTGTTGCTTTTTTTTTCTTCGGGCTGATAGCTTTGAAGTTATGTTCTGATGGTGGTGAGAGTGGAGCAGGACTGTCTCCGTGGCGCAATTGGCTAGTGCTATCGGCTGTTAACCGAAAAGTTGGAGGTTCGAGCCCACCCGGTGATTGTGCGGCGCCCTTTTTGCTTTGCGCTGTTAGCTTTGGAGAAATGTTCTGATGGTGGTGAGAATGGAGCACGACTGTCTCGGTGGCGCAATTTGCTAGCGCGATCGGCTGTTAACCGAAAGGTTGGAGGTTCGAGCCCACCCGGTGGTGGTGCGGCGCTTTTTTTTCTTTGTGCTGATAGTCTGAAGAAGTGTTCTGACGGTGGTGAGAGTGGAGCACGACTGTCTCCGTGGCGCAATTGGCTAGCGCGATCGGCTGTTACCGAAGGGTTGGAGGTTCGAGCCCACCCGGGGTGGTGCGGCGCTTTTTTTTCTTTGTTTCGATAGCTTTGAAGATATGTTATGCTTGTGGTGAAAGTATAGCAGGACTCTCTCCGTGGCGTGATTGGCTATCGCGATCGGCTGTTAACCGAAAGGTTGGAGGTTCGAGCCGTCCCTGGAATGGTGTGTTGCTTTTTTCTTTGCGCTGATAGCTTTGAAGATATGTTCTGATGGTGGTGAGAGTGGAGCACGACTGTCTGCCTGGCGCATTGGCTTGCGCGATGGGCTGTTAACCGAAAGGTTTGAGGTTCGAGCACACCCGGTGGTGGTGCGGCGCTTTTTTTCCTTTGGGCTGATAGCTCCGAAGAAATGTTCTGACGGTGGTGAGAGTGGAGCACGACTGTCTCCATGGCGCAATTGGCTAGCGCATCCGGCTGTTAACCGAAAGTTTGGAGGTTCGAGCCCACAAGGTGGTGGTGCGGCGCTTCTTTTTCTTTGGGCTGATAGCTCTGAAGAAATGTCCTGACGGAGGTGGGAGTGCTGCGCTACTGTCTCCGTGGCGCACTTGGCTCGCACTATCGGCTGTTAACCGAAAGGTTGTAGTTTCGAGCCTTCCCTGGAGTGTTGTGTTGCTGTTTTCTTTGCGCTGATAGGTTTGGAGATATGTTCTGATGATGGTGAGATTGAAACACGACTGTCTCCGTGGTGCAATTGGCTAGCGCGAGCGCCTGTTAACCGAAATCTGGAGGTTTGAGCCCACCCGGTGGTGCTGCGGCGCTTTTTTTCTTTGGGCTGATAGCTTTGAAGATATGTTCTGATGATGGTGAGAGTGGAGCAGGACTGTCTCCGTGGCGCGATTGGCTAGCGCGATCAGCTGTTAACCGAAAGGTTGGAGGTTCGAGCCCTCCCGGGAGTGGTGTGTTGCTTTTTTCTTTGCGCTGATAGCTTTGAAGATATGTTCTGATGGTGGTGAGTGTGAAGCACGACTGTCTCCGTGGCGCAATTGGCTAGCGCGATGGGCTGTTAACCGAAAGGTTTGAGGTTCGAGCCCACCCGGTGGTGGTGCGGCGCTTTTTTTCTCTTGGGCTGATAGCTCTGAGGAAATGTTCTGACGGTGGTGATAGTGTAGCGCGACTGTCTCCGTGGCGCAATTGGCTAGCGCGATCGGCTCTTAACAGAAAAGTTGGAGGTTCGAGCCCTCCTGAGAGTGGTGTGTTGCTTTTTATTCTTCGGGCTGATAGCTTTGAAGTTATGTTCTGATGGTGGTGAGAGTGGAGCAGGACTGTCTCCGTGGCGCAATTGGCTAGTGCTATCGGCTGTTAACCGAAAAGTTGGACGTTCGAGCCTACCCGGAGGTGGTGCGGCGTTTCTTTTTCTTTGGGCTGATAGTCTGAAGAAATGTTCTGACGGTGGTGAGAGTGGAGCACTACTGTCTCTGTGGCACAATTGGCTAGCGCGATCTGCTGTTAACCGAAAGGTTGGAGGTTCGAGCCCACCCGGGGTGGTGCGGCGCTTTTTTTTCTTTGGGCCGATAGCTTTGAAGATATGTTATGCTGGTGGTGAGAGTACAGCAGGACTGTCTCCGTGGCGTATTTGGCTAGCGCGATCAGCTGTTAACCGAAAGGTTGAAGGTTCGAGCCCTCCCGGGAGTGGTGTGTTGCTTTTTTCTTTGCGCTGATAGCTTTGAAGATATGTTCTGATGGTGGTGAGAGTGGAGCACGACTGTCTGCCTGGCGCAATTGGCTTGCGCGATCGGCTGTTGACCGAAAGGTTGGAGGTTCGAGCCTACCCGGTGGTGGTGCGGCGTTTCTTTTTCTTTGGGCTGATAGCTCTGAAGAAATGTTCTGACGGTGGTGAGAGCGGAGCACGACTGCCTCCGTGGCCCAATTGGCTAGCGCATCCGGCTGTTAACTGAAAGTTTGGAGGTTCGAGCCCACAAGGTGGTGGTGCGGCGCTTCTTTTTCTTTGGGCTGATAGCTCTGAAGAAATGTCCTGACGGAGGTGGGAGTGCTGCGCTACTGTCTCCTTGGCGCACTTGGCTCGCACGATCGGCTGTTAACCGAAAGGTTGTAGTTTCGAGCCTTCCCTGGAGTGGTGTGTTGCTTTTTTCTTTGCGCAGATACCTTTGAAGATATGTTCTGATGGTGGTGAGTGTGAAGCACGACTGTCTCCGTGGCGCAATTGGCTAGCGCGATGGGCTGTTAACCGAAAGGTTTGAGGTTCGAGCCCACCCGGAGGTGGTGCGGCGCTTTTTTTCTCTTGTACTGATAGCTCTGAGGAAATGTTCTGACGGTGGTGATAGTGTAGCGCGACTGTCTCCGTGGCGGAATTGGCTAGCGCGATCGGCTGTTAACCGAAAGATTGGAGGTTCGAGCCCACCCGGCGGTGCTGCGGCGCTTTTTTTCTTTGGCCTGATAGCTTTGAAGATATGTTCTGATGGTGGTAAGAGTGGAGCAGGACTGCCTCCGTGGCGCAATCGGTATGCGCGCTCGGCTGTTAACCGAAATGTTGGAGGTTCGAGCCCACCCGGTGGTGGTGCGCCCCTTTTTTTTCTTTGCTCTGATAGCTTTGAAGATATGTTCTGATGGTGGTGAGAGTGGAGCAGGACTGTCTCCGTGGTGCAATTGGCTAGTGCGATCGGCTGTTAACGAAAAGGTTGGAGTTTCGAGCCCACCCGTGGATGGTGTGTCGCTTTTTTTTTCTTTGCGCTGATAGCTTTGAAGGTATGTTCTGATAGCGGTGAGAGTGGAGCACGACTGTCTCCGTGGCGCAATTGGCTAGCGCGATCGGCTGTTAACCGAAAGGTTTGAGGTTCGAGCCCACCCGGTGGTGGTTCGTCGCTCTTTTTTCTTTGGGCTGATAGCTTTGGAGAAATGTTCTGACGGTGGTGAGAACGGGGAACGACTGTCTCCTTGGCGCATTTGGCTAGCGCGATCGGCTGTTAACCGAAAGGTTGGAGGTTCGAGCCCACCCGGTGGCGGTGCGGCGCTTTTTTTTCTTTGGGCTGATAGTCTGAAGAAATGTTCTGACGGTGGTGAGAGTGGAGCACTACTGTCTCCGTGGCACAATTGGCTAGCACGATCGGCTGTTAACCGAAAGGTTGGAGTTTCGAGCCCACCCGGTGGTGGTGCGGCGCTTTTTTTTCTTTGGGCTGATAGCTTTAAAATATGTTCTGATGGTGGTGAGAGTGGAGCAGGACTGTCTCTGTGGTGCAATTGGCTAGCGCGATCGGCTGTTAACCAAAAGGTTGGAGTTTCGAGCCCACCCGTGGAGGATGTGTCGCTATTTTTCTTTGCTCTGATGGCGTTGAAGATATGTTCTGATGGTGGTGAGAGTGGAGAACGACAGTCTCCGTGGTTGGCGCAATTGGCTAGCGCGATCGGCTGTTGACCGAAAGGTTGGAGGTTCGAGCCTACCCAGTGGTGGTGCGGCGTTTCTTTTTCTTTGGGCTGATAGCTCTGAAGAAATGTTCTGACAGTGGTGAGAGTGGAGCACGACTGCCTCCGTGGCCCAATTGGCTAGCGCGAACGGCTAACAGAAAGGTTGGAGGTTTGAGCCCTCCCGAGAGTGGTGTGTTGCTTTTTTTCTTTGGGCTGATAGGTTTGAAGATATGTTCTGATGGTGGTGAGAGTGGAGCAGGACTGTCTCCGTTGCGCAATCGGTATGCGCGATCGGCTGTTAACCGAAAAGGTTGGAGTTTCGAGCCCACCCGTGGATGGTGCGGTGCTTTTTTTTCTTTGGGCTGATAGCTTTGAAGATATGTTCTGATGGTGGTGAGAGTGGAGCAGGACTGTCTCCGTGGTGCAATTGGCTAGCGCGATCGGCTGTTAACCAAAAGGTTGGAGTTTCGAGCCCACCCGTGGAGGATGTGTCGCTATTTTTCTTTGCTCTGATGGCGTTGAAGATATGTTCTGATGGTGGTGAGAGTGGAGAACGACAGTCTCCGTGGTTGGCGCAATTGGCTAGCGCGAACGGCTGTTGACCGAAAGGTTGGAGGTTCGAGCCTACCCGGTGGTGGTGCGGCGTTTCTTTTTCTTTGGGCTGATAGCTCTGAAGAAATGTTCTGACGGTGGTGAGAGTGGAGCACGACTGCCTCCGTGGCCCAATTGGCTAGCGCAAACGGCTGTTAACAGAAAGGTTGGAGGTTTGAGCCCTCCCGAGAGTGGTGTGTTGCTTTTTTTTCTTTGGGCTGATAGGTTTGAAGATATGTTCTGATGGTGGTGAGAGTGGAGCAGGACTGTCTCCATTGCGCAATTGGCTAGCACGATCGGCTGTTAACCGAAAGGTTGGAGTTTTGAGCCCACCCGGTGGTGGTGCGGCGCTTTTTTTTCTTTGAGCTGATAGCTTTGAAGATATTGTTACGTGAGTAACGAGACAAAGTATTGCGAATATATTCGCAAAATATATTTGCAAGAGCGGTTGCAGCACTGGCCAGTCTGGCTCCGAGCTCGAGCAGCCAGCGAGCCTCATCTTCTTCGTCGGGCGCACACGCGCATTCGCACTATGGTTTGTGGCAGCCTACAGGTAGCATATAACCCCCGTCGGCAAAGGCGCCGTCTCGGCGCATCTAGATGTCAAGATCATTGGGCGAGTGGTACTGCTTCAGGCGTGCGACGTGTACGATGTCGCTGGCCCTAGGGGTGGATGAAGACGGCGAGGCAGCAGGAGTGATTTCATAAGTGACGGGAGTCACCTCACGAAGCACTCTGTAGGGCCCTGTGTACCGAGAGAGCAGCTTGTCAGACAGGCCAACGTGCCTGGTCGGAGACCACAGCAGAACCAACGAACCGGGCGAAAAGTGCACATCGCGGTGTCGTTGGTCGTACCGACGCCGTTGGTTTGCTTGGGAGGTCAGAAGGCGAGCACGAGCGGTTTCGCGTGCGTGGGCGGCCCGGCTGATGGCGTCCAGAGCATATTGTGAAGTTGGAGCTGCTGGTAACGGAATCGTCGTATCGAGGGGTAATGTGGGTTCGCGGCCGAACAGCAAGAAAAAAGGGGAGTAACCAGCCGTGTCGTGGCGCGAAGAATTGTAGGCAAATGTCACGTATGGTAAAGCGATGTCCCAGTCAGAGTGATCTGAGGAAACGTACTTTGCAAGCATGTCAGTTAGGGTTCGGTTCAGGCGTTCTGTGAGGCCATTTGTTTGCGGATGGTACGACGTAGTGAGCTTGTGGCGTGTTGCACAAGAGCGTAGAATGTCCGCTATGACTTTCGATAGAAATGTGCGGCCTCGGTCCGTGAGCAGCTGGCGTGGAGCACCATGTTGCAAGATCACGTCGTGTAGAAGAAAATCGGCGACGTCAGTGGCGCAACTTGTTGGAAGGGCGCGTGTGATTGCGTAGCGTGTGGCGTAGTCTGTGGCCACAGCTATCCACCTGTTGCCAGCAGAAGACAGAGGAAAAGGGCCGAGTAAGTCCAAGCCGACGCGAAAGAAAGGTTCAGTAGAAATATCGAGTGGTTGAAGGCGCCCAGCCGGAAGCGTCGATGGTGTTTTGCGGCGCTGACATTCCTCACACGCCGCGACGTATCTTCTGACGGACCGTGCCAGACCTGGCCAATAGAAGCGACGGCGAATCCGGTGGTATGTGCGGGACACACCCAGGTGACCGGCAGTAGGAACGTCATGAAGTTCGTGGAGTACAGCCAAGCGGAGGTGTTTGGGTATGGCAAGCAGCAGAGATGGGCCGTCTGGATGGAAGTTATGCCGGTATAATGTGCCATTCTGGAGTACGAACGAGCGATAGGATCGGTTCGATGGGGAGGAGTCGAGGCGCTCAATGATAGCTCGTAGGGCTGCATCACGGCGTTGCTCGTCGGCTATGTGGTTCAGTTGAGAAACGGAGCACACGCAGGCGTCGTTGTCAGGTATGGTGGCCGATGGGTCAACTGGATAGCGAGAAAGGCAATCGGCGTCCTGGTGCAGGCGTCCAGACTTGTATATCACAGAAAAGGTGTATTCTTGCAGTCGCAGAGCCCAGCGACCAAGTCGACCTGTAGGATCTCTTAAGGATGAAAGCCAGCAGAGCGCGTGGTGGTCGGTGACGACGGAAAAGTGAGTGCCATATAAATATGGACGGAATTTTGAGACCGCCCAGACAAGAGCAAGGCATTCTCGCTCTGTGATCGAATAGTTACGCTCTGCAGGTGTAAGGAGGCGGCTAGCATACGCGATAACGCGGTCGTGTCCCTGTTGGCATTGGGCGAGAACGGCTCCGATACCGTGACCACTGGCATCAGTTCGGACCTCAGTTCGGGCAGATGGGTCAAAGTGGGCGAGGATAGGGGCGTCGTCAAAAGTGTTATGAGGTGAGAGAAGGCGGCAGCTTGAGTGGACCCCCACGAAAATGGAACGCCTTTCTTCAAAAGATCGGTAAGTGGTTGGGCGATTGCCGCAAAATCTTTCACGAACCGCCTAAAGTAGGAGCAAAGTCCCACAAAGCTCCGGACATCTTTGGTGGATTGGGGTACTGGGAAATTCGTGACGGCCCGAATTTTCTCAGGGTCCGGTCTCACACCAGAAGCATCGACAAGGTGGCCCAGCACGGTAATCTGTCGGCGGCCGAAGTGACACTTCGAGGAGTTCAACTGGAGGCCAGCTTTGCGGAAGACGTCGAGAATGGCCGACAGACGCTCAAGGTGGGTCTCGAACGTAGGTGCAAATACGAGGACGTCGTCTAGGTAACACAGGCATGTTGACCATTTGAACCCGTGTAGCAGAGAGTCCATCATACGTTCGAACGTGGCGGGGGCATTGCATAGGCCGAAGGGCATAACCTTGAATTGGTATAGGCCATCTGGAGTGATGAAGGCGGTCTTTTCTTGGTCTTTCTCGTCTACGGCAATCTGCCAATAACCAGAACGAAGGTCGATGGATGAAAAGTAGCGTGCGCCGTGGAGACAATCGAGGGCGTCATCAATACGTGGTAAAGGATACACGTCCTTTTTGGTGATTCGATTTAGATGCCGGTAATCGATGCAAAAACGCCATGTGTTGTCCTTCTTTTTAACCAGGACGACGGGTGACGCCCATGGGCTTGATGAGGGCTCAATAATGCCTTTAGTTAACATCTTATTCACTTCAGCTTGAATAATCTGGCGCTCCGACGCGGACACGCGATACGGTCGACGGTGAATGGGAGCAGCATCACCGGTGTTGATGCGGTGCTTTACAAGAGAAGTTTGGCCGAGTGGGCGGTCGTCAAGGTCGAAGATGTCACGGTAGGAAGCTAGAAGGCGTGCGAGAGCGGCTGATTGCGCTGGGGGAAGGTCAGGGTCGATCATGGGACGTATTGACATGTCGAGGCATGTGGCATCGAGTGGGCGACAAGGAAAATTGGGGCATGCGTCGGCTGCGAAAGTGGTGACGTGATCATCGGCTAAGGACCGCAACGTGGCAATTAGGATGCCTTCAGGGAGGACTTGCTTTGTGAAGCCGAAATTTATGACGGGTAGATGGGTCCGGTTGGAGGCTACAGTTACGATGCAGTGAGGGACGGTGACGTCACGTGCCAGTAGGACATCAGGAATCGGCGTGACGATGTAATTCCCATCCAATACGGGTGAGGTCGTGGCGAATTCGGTGAATGTGAGGGCTTTAGGCGGTAAGCGGAGGAAGTCTGTGGCAGAAAGGCCGTGTTGAGGTTCAGGGTGAATATCCGGCTGAAGAGGAAGGTCTAAGCAAAGAGTACCAGCGGAACAGTCGATCAGAGCAGAATGGGTCGACAGGAAGTCCATCCCTAAGATGAGGTCATGAGGACAGTTCTGGAGCACCGTGAATAGAACAGGGATGTAACGGTCGGCGATGCGTATGCGAGCCGTACACATGCCAATGACAGGAACAGTGCCGCCATCGGCCACACGTACAGCTTCGGTAGCAGGGGGCGTGAGTACTTTTCTTAAGCGGCGACAAAGATGAACGCTGATTATGGACACATGAGCGCCAGTATCGACTAGTGCCGACAGAGAAATACCGTCCACGTGTACATCGACAAGATTTTTGTTCGTATGAAGCGTCAATGGAGGGTTTGGTTCAGACAGGGATGATGCAGCACTACCTCCAGGGGCTGCACTGTCTAGTTTTCCGTCGGGTACGATGAAAAGTTAGGCGGCGAGTGATGGCGGCGTGGCTGGGGCGACGGGGAACGACGGCGTTGAGGGGACGGAGAACGAGCAGGAAGGCGGCTGTTAGACGTGTCGAAAGCAGGGGCGGTCCGGCTGGACGAATACCGGCGAAGATCTTCATATGGGCTATAAGGTGCGAAAAACTGGCTCCTATGTGGCGGCGTCCAGGAGGCACGGCAGTAGCGGGAGACATGTCCAACGCGGTGGCACCAGGGAACCCGCGGTTGGCGAATTCTTGTCGTACGACCGCCTGAATAACGGAGATCGCGGGGGTTGTCGGTATCGTATGTTCGAAAGAAGTGGGCTGAAGCGGCGCTGGACTTGCTGCTTCAAGTTCCCGTCGAACGATACGCGTTACACTCTGCTCAAAGGGCGGTGTGACGGTAGAATCGGAGCAGGTGGACGTAGCCGCCGTGTTTGGCAACCGAGAAAAAGGAGGGCGCACCCGACGGCTTTTTGCTGTTTCGAAACGGCGGCATTCTTGAATTACACGGTCGATGGTCGAGACGTTAGTGTACACCAGCAAATTGAAGGCGTCGTCCGCGATCCCCTTCAAAACGTGTCCAACCTTTTCAGCCTCAGACATCGCCTCGTCCACTTTTCGGCAAAGAGCGAGAACTTCTTGGATGTATGACACATACGATTCAGTTGGCGACTGGACACGGGTAGCCAGCTCCTGTCGTGCAGCTGCGTGGCGACCGGTCGGGTCCCCAAAGATGTCACGTAGCTTCTCCTTGAACGTGTCCCAGCTGGTGAGTTCGGACTCATTTGTCTCGTACCAGACACGCGGGGTTCCGTCCAAGTAGAAGAGAACATTAGCGAGCATCATGGTAGGGTCCCAACGGTGAGTTTGACTGACCCGTTCATAAAGGCGAAGCCATTTGTCGACGTCGAGGCCAGGTTGCGCAGAAAATGTCCCGGGATCACGTGGTGTTTGGACGGCGACAAAGGTTGTCGGAGAAGCCGCAGATGATGAAGCGGACGCGTTGTCACTGGAAGCCATGGCGGGAAGCTGGAGGATGCGGCCACTGCGGAGCTGCGTGGTGAGGACGGGGATCGTTCCACCTCCACCAAATATGTTACGTGAGTAACGAGACAAAGTATTGCGAATATATTCGCAAAATATATTTGCAAGAGCGGTTGCAGCACTGGCCAGTCTGGCTCCGAGCTCGAGCAGCCAGCGAGCCTCATCTTCTTCGTCGGGCGCACACGCGCATTCGCACTATGGTTTGTGGCAGCCTACAGGTAGCAATATGTTCTGATGGTGGTGAGAGTGGAGCAGGACTGTCTCCGTGGTGCAATTGGCTAGCGCGATCGGCTGTTAACCAAAAGGTTGGAGTTTCGAGCCCACCCGTGGAGGATGTGTCGCTATTTTTCTTTGCTCTGATGGCGTTGAAGATTGTTCTGATGGTGGTGAGAGTGGAGAACGACAGTCTCCGTGGTTGGCGCAATTGGCTAGCGCGATCGGCTGTTGACTGAAAGGTTGGAGGTTCGAGCCTACCCGGTGGTGGTGCGGCGTTTCTTTTTCTTTGGGCTGATAGCTCTGAAGATATGTTCTGATGGTGGTGAGAGTGGAGCACGACTGTCTTCGTGGCGCAATTGGCTAGCGCGGTCGGCTGTTAACCGAAAGGTTGGAGGTTCGAGCCCACCCAGGGTGGTGCGGCGCTTTTTTTCTTTGGGCCGATAGCTTTGAAGATATGTTATGCTTGTGGTGAAAGTATAGCAGGACTGTGTCCGTGGCGTAATTGGCTAGCGCGATCGGCTGTTAACGAAAGGTTGAAGGTTCGAGCCCTCCCGGGAGTGGTGTTTTGCTTTTTTCTTTGCGCTGATAGCTTTGAAGATATGTTCTGTTGGTGGTGAGAGTGAAGCACGACTGTCTCCGTGGCACAATTGGCTAGCGCGATGGGCTGTTAACCGAAAGATTGGAGGTTCGAGCCCACCCGGTGGTGGTGCGGCACATTTTTTTCTTTGGGCTGATAGTCTGAAAAAATCTTCTGACGGTGGTGAGAGTGGAGCACGACTGTCTTCGTGGCGCAATTGGCTAGCGCGGTCGGCTGTTAACCGAAAGGTTGGAGGTTCGAGCCCACCCAGGGTGGTGCGGCGCTTTTTTTCTTTGGGCCGATATCTTTGAAGATATGTTATGCTTGTGGTGAAAGTATAGCAGGACTGTGTCCGTGGCGTAATTGGCTAGCGCGATCGGCTGTTAACCGAAAGGGTGAAGGTTCGAGCCCTCCCGGGAGTGGTGTTTTGCTTTCTCCTTTGCGCTGATAGCTTTGAAGATATGTTCTGTTGGTGGTGAGAGTGAAGCACGACTGTCTCCGTGGCACAATTGGCTAGCGCGATGGGCTGTTAACCGAAAGATTGGAGGTTCGAGCCCACCCGGTGGTGGTGCGGCGCTTTTTTTTCTTTGCTCTGATAGCTTTGAAGATAAGTTTTGATGGTGGTGAGAGTGGAGCAGGACTGTCTCAGTGGCGCAATTGGCTAGCACGAACGGCTGTTAACCGAAAGGTTGGAGTTTCGAGCCCACCCGGTGGTGGTGCGGCGCTTTCGTTTTCTTTGGGCTGATAGCTCTGAAGAAATGTTCTGACGGAGGTGGCAGTGCTGCACTACTGTCTCCGTGGCGCAACTGGCTAGCGCGATTGGCTTTTAACCGAAAGGTTGGAGGTTCGAGCCCTCCCGGGAGTGGTGTGTTGCTTTTTTTTCTTCGGGCTGATAGCTTTGAAGATATGTTCTGATGGTGGTGAGAGTGAAGCACGACTGTCTCCGTGGCGCAATTGGCCAGCGCGATCGGCTATTACCCAAAAATTTGGAGGTTCGAGCCCACCCGGTGGTGGTGCGGCGCTTTTTTTTCTTTGGGCTGATAGCTCTGAAGAAATGTTCTGATGGTGGTGAGAGGAGAGCACAACTGTCTCCGTGGCGCAATGGGCTAGCGCGATAGGCTGTTGACCGAAAGGTTGGAGGTTCGAGCCCTCCCGGGAGTGGTGTGTTGCTTTTTCCTTTGCGCTGATAGCTTTGAAGATATGTTCTGATGGTGGTGAGTGTGAAGCACGACTGTCTCCGTGGCGCAATTGGCTAGCGCGATGGGCTTATACCGAAAGGTTTGAGGTTCGAGCCCACCCGGTGGTGGTGCGGCGCTTCTTTTCTCTTGGGCTGATAGCTCTGAGGAAATGTTCTGACGGTGGTGAGAGTGTAGCGCGAGTGTCTCCGTGGCGCAATTCGCTAGCGCGATCGGCTGTTAACAGAAAAGTTGGAGGTTCGAGCCCTCCTGAGAGTGGTGCGTTGCTTTTTTTTCTTTGGGCTGATAGCTTTAGAAGTTATGTTCTGATGGTGGTCAGAGTGGAGCAGGACTGTCTCCGTGGCGCACTTGGCTAGCGCGATCGGCTGTTAACCGAAAGGTTGGAGGTTCGAGCCCTCCCGGGAGTGGTGTGTTGCTTTTTTTTGCGCTGATAGCTTTGAAGTTATGTTCTGATGGTGGTGAGAGTGGAGCAGGACTGTCTCCGTGGCGCAATTGGCTAGCGCGATCGACTGTTAACCGAAAAGTTGGAGGTTCGAGCCCACCCGGTGATGGTGCGGCGCCCTTTTTGCTTTGCGCTGATAGCTTTGGAGAAATGTTCTGACGGTGGTGAGAATGGAGCACGACTGTCTCGGTGGTTGGCGCAATTGGCTAGCGCGATCGGCTGTTAACCGAAAGGTTAGAGCTTCGAGCCCACCCGGTGTTGGTGCGGCACTTTTTTTTCTTTGGGCTGATAGTCTGAAGAAATCTTCTGACGGTGGTGAGAGTGGAGCACGACTGTCTTCGTGGCGCAATTGGCTAGCGCGGTCGGCTGTTAACCGAAAGGTTGGAGGTTCGAGCCCACCCGGGGTGGTGCGGCTCTTTTTTTCTTTGGTTCGATAGCTTTGAAGATATGTTATGGTTGTGGTGAAAGTATAGCAGGACTGTCTCCGTGGCGTAATTGGCTATCGCGATCGGCTGTTAACCGAAATGTTGGAGGTTCGAGCCGTCCCTGGAATGGTGTGTTGCTATTTTCTTTGCGCTGATAGCTTTGAAGATATGTTCTGATGGTGGTGAGAGTGGAGCACGACTGTCTCCGTGGCGCAATTGGCTAGCACGATCGGCTGTTAACCGAAAGGTTGGAGTTTCGAGCCCACCCGGTGGTGGTGCGGCGCTTTTTTTTTGGGCTGATAGCTTTGAAGATATGTTCTGATGGTGGTGAGAGTGGAGCAGGACTGTCTCCGTGGTGCAATTGGCTAGCGCGATCGGCTGTTAACCAAAAGGTTGGAGTTTCGAGCCCACCCTTGGAGGATGTGTCGCTATTTTTCTTTGCTCTGATGGCGTTGAAGATATGTTCTGATGGTGGTGAGAGTGGAGAACGACAGTCTCCGTGGTTGGTGCAATTGGCTAGCGCGATCGGCTGTTGACCGAAAGGTTGGAGGTTCGAGCCTACCCGGTGGTGGTGCGGCGTTTCTTTTTCTTTGGGCTGATAGCTCTGAAGAAATGTTCTGACGGTGGTGAGAGTGGAGCAAGACTGCCTCCGTGGCCCAATTGGCTAGCGCGAACGGCTGTTAACAGAAAGGTTGGAGGTTTGAGCCCTCCCGAGAGTGGTGTGTTGCTTTTTTTTCTTTGGGCTGATAGGTTTGAAGATATGTTCTGATGGTGGTGAGAGTGGAGCAGGACTGTCTCCGTTGCGCAATCGGTATGCGCGATCGGCTGTTAACCGAAAAGGTTGGAGTTTCGAGCCCACCCGTGGATGGTGCGGCGCTTTTTTTTCTTTGGGCTGATAGCTTTGAAGGTATGTTCTGATAGTGGTGAGAGTGGAGCACGACTGTCTCCGTGGCGCAATTGGCTAGCGCGATCGGCTGTTAACCGAAAGGTTGGAGGTTCGAGCCCACCCGGTGGTGGTTCGTCGCTCTTTTTTCTTTGGGCTGATAGCTTTGGAGAAATGTTCTGACGGTGGTGAGAATGGGGCACGACTGTCTTCTTGGCGCAATTGGCTAGCGCGATCGGCTATTAACCGAAAGGTTGGAGGTTCGAGCCCACCCGGTGGTGGTGCGGCGCTTTTTTTCTTTGCTCTGATAGCTTTGAAGGTGTGTTCTGATGGTGGTGAGAGTGGAGCAGGACTGTCTCCGTAGCGCAATTGGCTAGCACGATCGGCTGTTAACCGAAAGGTCGGAGTTTCGAGCCCACCTGGTGGTGGTGCGGCGCTTTTTTTTATTTGGGCTGATAGCTTTGAAGATATGTTCTGATGGTGGTGCGAGTGGAGCAGGACTGTCTCCGTGGTGCAATTGGCTAGTGCGATCGGCTGTTAACGAAAAGGTTGGTGTTTCGAGCCCACCCGTGGATGGTGTGTCGCTTTTTTTTCTTTGCGCTGATAGCTTTGAAGGTATGTTCTGATAGCGGTGAGAGTGGAGCACGACTGTCTCCGTGGCGCAATATGCTAGCGCGATCGGCTGTTAACCGAAAGGTTGGAGGTTCGAGCCCACCCGGTGGTGGTTCGTCGCTCTTTTTTCTTTGGGCTGATAGCTTTGGAGAAATGTTCTGACGGTGGTGAGAATGGGGCACGACTGTCTCCTTGGCGCATTTGGCTAGCGCGATCGGCTGTTAACCGAAAGGTTGGAGGTTCGAGCCCACCCGGTGGCGGTGCAGCGCTTTTTTTTCTTTGGGCTGATAGTCTGAAGAAATGTTCTGACGGTGGTGAGAGTGGAGCACTACTGTCTCCTTGGCACAATTGGCTAGCGCGATCTGCTGTTAACCGAAATGTTGGAGGTTCGAGCCCACCCGGGGTGGTGCGGCGCTTTTTTTTCTTTGGGCTGATAGCTTTGAAGATATGTTATGCTGGTGGTGAGAGTACACCAGGACTGTCTCCGTGGCGTATTTGGCTAGCGCGATCGGCTGTTAACCGAAAAGTTGGAGGTTCGAGCCCTCCCGGGAGTGGCGTGTTGCTTTTTTCTTTGCGCTGATAGCTTTGAAGATATGTTCTGATGGTGGTGAGAGTGGAGCACGACTGTCTGCCTGGCGCAATTGGCTTGCGCGATGGGCTGTTAACCGAAAGGTTGGAGATTCGAGCCCACCCGGTGGTGGTGCGGCGCTTTTTTTCCTTTGGGCTGATAGCTCCGAAGAAATGTTCTGACGGTGGTGAGAGTGGAGCACGACTGTCTCCATGGCGCGATTGGCTCGCACGATCGGCTGTTAACCGCAAGGTTGTAGTTTCGAGCCTTCCCTGGAGTGGTGTGTTGCTGTTTTCTTTGCGCTGATAGCTTTGGAGATATGTTCTGATGATGGTGAGATTGATGCACGACTGTCTCCATGGCGCAATTGGCTAGCGCGATCGCCTGTTAACCGAAATCTGGAGGTTTGAGCGCACCCGGTGGTGCTGCGGCGCTTTTTTTCTTTGGGCTGATAGCTTTGAAGATATGTTCTGATGGGGGTGAGAATGGGGCACGACTGTCTCCTTGGCGCAATTGGCTAGCGCGATCGGCTGTTAACCGAAAGGTTGGAGGTTCGAGCCCACCCGGTGGTGGTGCGGCGCTTTTTTTTCTTTGCTCTGATAGCTTTGAAGATATGTTCTGATGGTGGTGAGAGTGGAGCAGGACTGTCTTCGTGGCACAATTGGCTAGCACGATCGGCTGTTAACCGAAAGGTCGGAGTTTCGAGCCCACCTGGTGGTGGTGCGGCGCTTTTTTTTCTTTGGGCTGATAGCTTTGAAGATATGTTCTGATGGTGGTGAGAGTGGAGCAGGACTGTCTCCGTGGTGCAATTGGCTAGTGCGATCGGCTGTCAACGAAAAGGTTGGAGTTTCGAGCCCACCCGTGGATGGTGTGTCGCTTTTTTTCTTTGCGCTGATAGCTTTGAAGGTATGTTCTGATAGCGGTGAGAGTGGAGCACGACTGTCTCCGTGGCGCAATTGGCTAGCGCGATCGGCTGTGAACCGAAAGGTTGGAGGTTCGAGCCCACCTGGTGGTGGTTCGTCGCTCTTTTTTCTTTGGGCTGATAGTCTGAAGAAATGTTCTGACGGTGGTGAGAGTGGAGCACTACTGTCTCTGTGGCACAATTGGCTAGCGCGATCTGCTGTTAACCGAAAGGTCGGAGGTTCGAGCCCACCCGGGGTGGTGCGGCGCTTTTTTTTCTTTGGGCCGATAGCTTTGAAGATATGTTATGCTGGTGGTGAGAGTACAGCAGGACTGTCTCCGTGGCGTATTTGGCTAGCGCGATCAGCTGCTAACCGAAAGGTTGGAGGTTCGAGCCCTCCCGGCAGTGGTGTGTTGCTTTTTTCTTTGCGCTGATAGCTTTGAAGATATGTTCTGATGGTGGTGAGAGTGGAGCACGACTGTCTGCCTGGCGCATTGGCTTGCGCGATGGGCTGTTAACCGAAAGGTTTGAGGTTCGAGCCCACCCGGTGGTGGTGCGGCGCTTTTTTTCCTTTGGGCTGATAGCTCCGAAGAAATGTTCTGACGGTGGTGAGAGTGGAGCACGACTGTCTCCATGGCGCAATTGGCTAGCGCATCCGGCTGTTAACCGAAAGTTTGGAGGTTCGAGCCCACAAGGTGGTGGTGCGGCGCTTCTTTTTCTTTGGGCTGATAGCTCTGAAGAAATGTCCTGACGGAGGTGGGAGTGCTGCGCTACTGTCTCCGTGGCGCACTTGGCTCGCACTATCGGCTGTTAACCGAAAGGTTGTAGTTTCGAGCCTTCCCTGGAGTGTTGTGTTGCTGTTTTCTTTGCGCTGATAGGTTTGGAGATATGTTCTGATGATGGTGAGATTGGAACACGACTGTCTCCGTGGTGCAATTGGCTAGCGCGAGCGCCTGTTAACCGAAATCTGGAGGTTTGAGCCCACCCGGTGGTGCTGCGGCGCTTTTTTTCTTTGGGCTGATAGCTTTGAAGATATGTTCTGATGATGGTGAGAGTGGAGCAGGACTGTCTCCGTGGCGCGATTGGCTAGCGCGATCAGCTGTTAACCGAAAGGTTGGAGGTTCGAGCCCTCCCGGGAGTGGTGTGTTGCTTTTTTCTTTGCGCTGATAGCTTTGAAGATATGTTCTGATGGTGGTGAGGGTGAAGCACGACTGTCTCCGTGGCGCAATTGGCTAGCGCGATGGGCTGTTAACCGAAAGGTTTGAGGTTCGAGCCCACCCGGTGGTGGTGCGGCGCTTTTTTTCTCTTGGGCTGATAGCTCTGAGGAAATGTTCTGACGGTGGTGATAGTGTAGCGCGACTGTCTCCGTGGCGCAATTGGCTAGCGCGATCGGCTCTTAACAGAAAAGTTGGAGGTTCGAGCCCTCCTGAGAGTGGTGTGTTGCTTTTTTTTCTTCGGGCTGATAGCTTTGAAGTTATGTTCTGATGGTGGTGAGAGTGGAGCAGGACTGTCTCCGTGGCGCAATTGGCTAGTGCTATCGGCTGTTAACCGAAAAGTTGGAGGTTCGAGCCTACCCGGAGGTGGTGCGGCGTTTCTTTTTCTTTCGGCTGATAGTCTGAAGAAATGTTCTGACGGTGGTGAGAGTGGAGCACTACTGTCTCTGTGGCACAATTGGCTAGCGCGATCTGCTGTTAACCGAAAGGTTGGAGGTTCGAGCCCACCCGGGGTGGTGCGGCGCTTTTTTTTCTTTGGGCCGATAGCTTTGAAGATATGTTATGCTGGTGGTGAGAGTACAGCAGGACTGTCTCCGTGGCGTATTTGGCTGGCGCGATCAGCTGTTAACCGAAAGGTTGAAGGTTCGAGCCCTCCCGGGAGTGGTGTGTTGCTTTTTTCTTTGCGCTGATAGCTTTGAAGATATGTTCTGATGGTGGTGAGAGTGGAGCACGACTGTCTGCCTGGCGCAATTGGCTTGCGCGATCGGCTGTTGACCGAAAGGTTGGAGGTTCGAGCCTACCCGGTGGTGGTGCGGCGTTTCTTTTTCTTTGGGCTGATAGCTCTGAAGAAATGTTCTGACGGTGGTGAGAGCGGAGCACGACTGCCTCCGTGGCCCAATTGGCTAGCGCATCCGGCTGTTAACTGAAAGTTTGGAGGTTCGAGCCCACAAGGTGGTGGTGCGGCGCTTCTTTTTCTTTGGGCTGATAGCTCTGAAGAAATGTCCTGACGGAGGTGGGAGTGCTGCGCTACTGTCTCCTTGGCGCACTTGGCTCGCACGATCGGCTGTTAACCGAAAGGTTGTAGTTTCGAGCCTTCCCTGGAGTGGTGTGTTGCTTTTTTCTTTGCGCAGATACCTTTGAAGATATGTTCTGATGGTGGTGAGTGTGAAGCACGACTGTCTCCGTGGCGCAATTGGCTAGCGCGATGGGCTGTTAACCGAAAGGTTTGAGGTTCGAGCCCACCCGGAGGTGGTGCGGCGCTTTTTTTCTCTTGTGCTGATAGCTCTGAGGAAATGTTCTGACGGTGGTGATAGTGTAGCGCGACTGTCTCCGTGGCGGAATTGGCTAGCGCGATCGGCTGTTAACCGAAAGATTGGAGGTTCGAGCCCACCCGGCGGTGCTGCGGCGCTTTTTTTTCTTTGGCCTGATAGCTTTGAATATATGTTCTGATGGTGGTAAGAGTGGAGCAGGACTGCCTCCGTGCCGCAATCGGTATGCGCGCTCGGCTGTTAACCGAAATGTTGGAGGTTCGAGCCCACCCGGTGGTGGTGCGGCCCTTTTTTTTCTTTGCTCTGATAGCTTTGAAGATATGTTCTGATGGTGGTGAGAGTGGAGCAGGACTGTCTCCGTGGTGCAATTGGCTAGTGCGATCGGCTGTTAACGAAAAGGTTGGAGTTTCGAGCCCACCCGTGGATGGTGTGTCGCTTTTTTTTTCTTTGCGCTGATAGCTTTGAAGGTATGTTCTGATAGCGGTGAGAGTGGAGCACGACTGCCTCCGTGGCGCAATTGGCTAGCGCGATCGGCTGTTAACCGAAAGGTTTGAGGTTCGAGCCCACCCGGTGGTGGTTCGTCGCTCTTTTTTCTTTGGGCTGATAGCTTTGGAGAAATGTTCTGACGGTGGTGAGAACGGGGCACGACTGTCTCCTTGGCGCATTTGGCTAGCGCGATCGGCTGTTAACCGAAAGGTTGGAGGTTCGAGCCCACCCGGTGGCGGTGCGGCGCTTTTTTTTCTTTGGGCTGATAGTCTGAAGAAATGTTCTGACGGTGGTGAGAGTGGAGCACTACTGTCTCCGTGGCACAATTGGCTAGCACGATCGGCTGTTAACCGAAAGGTTGGAGTTTCGAGCCCACCCGGTGGTGGTGCGGCGCTTTTTTTTCTTTGGGCTGATAGCTTTGAAGATATGTTCTGATGGTGGTGAGAGTGGAGCAGGACTGTCTCTGTGGTGCAATTGGCTAGCGCGATCGGCTGTTAACCAAAAGGTTGGAGTTTCGAGCCCACCCGTGTAGGATGTGTCGCTATTTTTCTTTGCTCTGATGGCGTTGAAGATATGTTCTGATGGTGGTGAGAGTGGAGAACGACAGTCTCCGTGGTTGGCGCAATTGGCTAGCGCGATCGGCTGTTGACCGAAAGGTTGGAGGTTCGAGCCTACCCAGTGGTGGTGCGGCGTTTCTTTTTCTTTGGGCTGATAGCTCTGAAGAAATGTTCTGACAGTGGTGAGAGTGGAGCACGACTGCCTCCGTGGCCCAATTGGCTAGCGCGAACGGCTGTTAACAGAAAGGTTGGAGGTTTGAGCCCTCCCGAGAGTGGTGTGTTGCTTTTTTTTCTTTGGGCTGATAGGTTTGAAGATATGTTCTGATGGTGGTGAGAGTGGAGCAGGACTGTCTCCGTTGCGCAATCGGTATGCGCAATCGGCTGTTAACCGAAAAGGTTGGAGTTTCGAGCCCACCCGTGGATGGTGCGGCGCTTTTTTTTCTTTGGGCTGATAGCTTTGAAGATATGTTCTGATGGTGGTGAGAGTGGAGCAGGACTGTCTCCGTGGTGCAATTGGCTAGCGCGATCGGCTGTTAACCAAAAGTAAAACTTCTAGGCGCGTAAAACTTCAGACAACTAACATAAGAGACAAGGACGAGCGCAACTTTCAACTGATTTTATTACTACTACGACACACATATATATATTAGAAAGAAGATAAGCAACACACAAAATCAAAAGGCGAAAAGAGAGATTGCAAAAACATCACGTGCTCACCCTGGGCCCTCACGTGCCGAATTTAAAAACGTCAATTCTTTCCCAGATAATGCTATCGATGGTTTGCTGATACAGCTACCTCGAGCAATTGCTGCAGCTTCAATCACAAGTCTTGTGCCTTCATTAGGGTGGGACGCGAGAACCCTTGTCTGTTCGAACAAAGGCTGGCATCCACATTCGGAACAATGAGCGGCCAAAAAACCGTCCCGTCCTGCATTTCTTACTTTCTGGCAATGTTCTTGAAGTCTTACATTGAGGCACCTGCCCGACTGACCGACGTACTCAAGTCCACAAGACAAAGGTACGCCATAAACAATCCCTGTTGCACACTCAACAAACTTCTTTCGGTGCTTAATTTTGCAGCTACTCGTAGTGGTTCCTACGGGGCTTGTTTGGACAGATAATTTTGACAATTTATTCGGTGCGGAAAAAACCACTGACACGCCCGCTCTCTGGCCTATTTTCTTGAGTTTATGCGAGATACCATGTAGATACGGTATCACCGCCACCCTCTTGGGAGTTGCTTCTTGTAAAACGTCCCCATCGTTACCGGCCCTTGATTGTCTGCGCAGCTTCTCACACACAGAAACTAGCAACGAACCGGGATAGCCCGCTGCCTCTAGACGGAGAATCTGCCTGTCGAAACTTCGCTGGACTGAGTGGAAGCAAGATTTTGTTAAAGCGTTATATAAACATGCCTTTACAATTCCACGCTTCACCAGTTTGCTGTGAGAAGACGCGTACGGTAAAAGGGGTTTTTTCCCCCGTGGCTCATACGTCCAACACACGTGCCCAGCTGAAAAAGTTAGTATTAACTCTAAAAACCTCAGGGAACCATTTTCCGGCAACTCATACGTGAGAGACAGTGGTTCAAGGCATTCCTGGAACACTTGCAAGACTTGCTGAAAGCACTCACTAAGGACCTCAAGATCGCAATCAAACAAAATTAAGTAATCATCGACAAACCGGAAGCACTTACTGACATTCATTTGTACCAACCGTTGATGAATCTTTCTATCCAAATGAGGGCCGGTAACGATGGGGACGTTTTACAAGAAGCAACTCCCAAGAGGGTGGCGGTGATACCGTATCTACATGGTATCTCGCATAAACTCAAGAAAATAGGCCAGAGAGCGGGCGTGTCAGTGGTTTTTTCCGCACCGAATAAATTGTCAAAATTATCTGTCCAAACAAGCCCCGTAGGAACCACTACGAGTAGCTGCAAAATTAAGCACCGAAAGAAGTTTGTTGAGTGTGCAACAGGGATTGTTTATGGCGTACCTTTGTCTTGTGGACTTGAGTACGTCGGTCAGTCGGGCAGGTGCCTCAATGTAAGACTTCAAGAACATTGCCAGAAAGTAAGAAATGCAGGACGGGACGGTTTTTTGGCCGCTCATTGTTCCGAATGTGGATGCCAGCCTTTGTTCGAACAGACAAGGGTTCTCGCGTCCCACCCTAATGAAGGCACAAGACTTGTGATTGAAGCTGCAGCAATTGCTCGAGGTAGCTGTATCAGCAAACCATCGATAGCATTATCTGGGAAAGAATTGACGTTTTTAAATTCGGCACGTGAGGGCCCAGGGTGAGCACGTGATGTTTTTGCAATCTCTCTTTTCGCCTTTTGATTTTGTGTGTTGCTTATCTTCTTTCTAATATATATATGTGTGTCGTAGTAGTAATAAAATCAGTTGAAAGTTGCGCTCGTCCTTGTCTCTTATGTTAGTTGTCTGAAGTTTTACGCGCCTAGAAGTTTTATATGGATTACCAACTAGCCCAATCCCACACTTTACTTAAGTTAACCAAAAGGTTGGAGTTTCGAGCCCACCCGTGGAGGATGTGTCGCTATTTTTCTTTGCTCTGATGGCGTTGAAGATATGTTCTGATGGTGGTGAGAGTGGAGAACGACAGTCTCCGTGGTTGGCGCAATTGGCTAGCGCGAACGGCTGTTGACCGAAAGGTTGGAGGTTCGAGCCTACCCGGTGGTGGTGCAGCGTTTCTTTTTCTTTGGGCTGATAGCTCTGAAGAAATGTTCTGACGGTGGTGAGAGTGGAGCACGACAGCCTCCGTGGCCCAATTGGCTAGCGCGAACGGCTGTTAACAGAAAGGTTGGAGGTTTGAGCCCTCCCGAGAGTGGTGTGTTGCTTTTTTTTCTTTGGGCTGATAGGTTTGAAGATATGTTCTGATGGTGGTGAGAGTGGAGCAGGACTGTCTGCATTGCGCAATTGGCTAGCACGATCGGCTGTTAACCGAAAGGTTGGAGTTTTGAGCCCACCCGGTGGTGGTGCTGCGCTTTTTTTTCTTTGAGCTGATAGCTTTGAAGATATGTTCTGATGGTGGTGAGAGTGGAGCAGGACTGTCTCCGTGGTGCAATTGGCTAGCGCGATCGGCTGTTAACCAAAAGGTTGGAGTTTCGAGCCCACCCGTGGAGGATGTGTCGCTATTTTTCTTTGCTCTGATGGCGTTGAAGATATGTTCTGATGGTGGTGAGAGTGGAGAACGACAGTCTCCGTGGTTGGCGCAATTGGCTAGCGCGATCGGCTGTTGACCGAAAGGTTGGAGGTTCGAGCCTACCCGGTGGTGGTGCGGCGTTTCTTTTTCTTTGGGCTGATAGCTCTGAAGATATGTTCTGATGGTGGTGAGAGTGGAGCACGACTGTCTTCGTGGCGCAATTGGCTAGCGCGGTCGGCTGTTAACCGAAAGGTTGGAGGTTCGAGCCCACCCAGGGTGGTGCGGCGCTTTTTTTCTTTGGGCCGATAGCTTTGAAGATATGGTATGCTTGTGGTGAAAGTATAGCAGGACTGTGTCCGTGGCGTAATTGGCTAGCGCGATCGGCTGTTAACCGAAAGGTTGAAGGTTCGAGCCCTCCCGGGAGTGGTGTTTTGCTTTTTTCTTTGCGCTGATAGCTTTGAAGATATGTTCTGTTGGTGGTGAGAGTGAAGCACGACTGTCTCCGTGGCACAATTGGCTAGCGCGATGGGCTGTTAACCGAAAGATTGGAGGTTCGAGCCCACCCGGTGGTGGTGCGGCACATTTTTTTCTCTGGGCTGATAGTCTGAAAAAATCTTCTGACGGTGGTGAAAGTGGAGCACGACTGTCTTCGTGGCGCAATTGGCTAGCGCGGTCGGCTGTTAACCGAAAGGTTGGAGGTTCGAGCCCACCCAGGGTGGTGCGGCGCTTTTTTTCTTTGGGCCGATATCTTTGAAGATATGTTATGCTTGTGGTGAAAGTATAGCAGGACTGTGTCCGTGGCGTAATTGGCTAGCGCGATCGGCTGTTAACCGAAAGGGTGAAGGTTCGAGCCCTCCCGGGAGTGGTGTTTTGCTTTCTTCTTTGCGCTGATAGCTTTGAAGATATGTTCTGTTGGTGGTGAGAGTGAAGCACGACTGTCTCCGTGGCACAATTGGCTAGCGCGATGGGCTGTTAACCGAAAGATTGGAGGTTCGAGCCCACCCAGTGGTGGTGCGGCGCTTTTTTTTCTTTGCTCTGATAGCTTTGAAGATAAGTTTTGATGGTGGTGAGAGTGGAGCAGGACTGTCTCAGTGGCGCAATTGGCTAGCACGAACGGCTGTTAACCGAAAGGTTGGAGTTTCGAGCCCACCCGGTGGTGGTGCGGCGCTTTCGTTTTCTTTGGGCTGATAGCTCTGAAGAAATGTTCTGACGGAGGTGGCAGTGCTGCACTACTGTCTCCGTGGCGCAATTGGCTAGCGCGATCGGCTGTTAACCGAAAGGTTGGAATTTCGAGCCCTCCCGGGAGTGGTGGGTTGCTTTTTTCTTTGGGCTGATAGCTGTGAAGAAATGTTCTGACGGTGGTGAGAGTGGAACACGACTGTCTCCGTGGCGCAACTGGCTAGCGCGATTGGCTTTTAACCGAAAGGTTGGAGGTTCGAGCCCTCCCGGGAGTGGTGTGTTGCTTTTTTTTCTTCGGGCTGATAGCTTTGAAGATATGTTCTGATGGTGGTGAGAGTGAAGCACGACTGTTTCCGTGGCGCAATTGGCCAGCGCGATCGGCTATTACCCAAAAATTTGGAGGTTCGAGCCCACCAGGTGGTGCTGCGGCGCTTTTTTTTCTTTGGGCTGATAGCTCTGAAGAAATGTTCTGATGGTGGTGAGAGGAGAGCACAACTGTCTCCGTGGCGCAATGGGCTAGCGCGATAGGCTGTTGACCGAAAGGTTGGAGGTTCGAGCCCTCCCGGGAGTGGTGTGTTGCTTTTTCCTTTGCGCTGATAGCTTTGAAGATATGTTCTGATGGTGGTGAGTGTGAAGCACGACTGTCTCCGTGGCGCAATTGGCTAGCGCGATGGGCTTATACCGAAAGGTTTGAGGTTCGAGCCCACCCGGTGGTGGTGCGGCGCTTTTTTTCTCTTGGGCTGATAGCTCTGAGGAAATGTTCTGACGGTGGTGAGAGTGTAGCGCGAGTGTCTCCGTGGCGCAATTCGCTAGCGCGATCGGCTGTTAACAGAAAAGTTGGAGGTTCGAGCCCTCCTGAGAGTGGTGCGTTGCTTTTTTTTCTTTGGGCTGATAGCTTTGAAGTTATGTTCTGATGGTGGTCAGAGTGGAGCAGGACTGTCTCCGTGGCGCACTTGGCTAGCGCGATCGGCTGTTAACCGAAAGGTTGGAGGTTCGAGCCCTCCCGGGAGTGGTGTGTTGCTTTTTTTTTGCGCTGATAGCTTTGAAGTTATGTTCTGATGGTGGTGAGAGTGGAGCAGGACTGTCTCCGTGGCGCAATTGGCTAGCGCGATCGACTGTTAACCGAAAAGTTGGAGGTTCGAGCCCACCCGGTGATGGTGCGGCGCCCTTTTTGCTTTGCGCTGATAGCTTTGGAGAAATGTTCTGACGGTGGTGAGAATGGAGCACGACTGTCTCGGTGGTTGGCGCAATTGGCTAGCGCGATCGGCTGTTAACCGAAAGGTTAGAGCTTCGAGCCCACCCGGTGTTGGTGCGGCACTTTTTTTTCTTTGGGCTGATAGTCTGAAGAAATCTTCTGACGGTGGTGAGAGTGGAGCACGACTGTCTTCGTGGCGCAATTGGCTAGCGCGGTCGGCTGTTAACCGAAAGGTTGGAGGTTCGAGCCCACCCGGGGTGGTGCGGCTCTTTTTTTCTTTGGTTCGATAGCTTTGAAGATATGTTATGGTTGTGGTGAAAGTATAGCAGGACTGTCTCCGTGGCGTAATTGGCTATCGCGATCGGCTGTTAACCGAAAGGTTGGAGGTTCGAGCCGTCCCTGGAATGGTGTGTTGCTATTTTCTTTGCGCTGATAGCTTTGAAGATATGTTCTGATGGTGGTGAGAGTGGAGCACGACTGTCTCCGTGGCGCAATTGGCTAGCACGATCGGCTGTTAACCGAAAGGTTGGAGTTTCGAGCCCACCCGGTGGTGGTGCGGCGCTTTTGTTTTTGGGCTGATAGCTTTGAAGATATGTTCTGATGGTGGTGAGAGTGGAGCAGGACTGTCTCCGTGGTGCAATTGGCTAGCGCGATCGGCTGTTAACCAAAAGGTTGGAGTTTCGAGCCCACCCTTGGAGGATGTGTCGCTATTTTTCTTTGCTCTGATGGCGTTGAAGATATGTTCTGATGGTGGTGAGAGTGGAGAACGACAGTCTCCGTGGTTGGTGCAATTGGCTAGCGCGATCGGCTGTTGACCGAAAGGTTGGAGGTTCGAGCCTACCCGGTGGTGGTGCGGCGTTTCTTTTTCTTTGGGCTGATAGCTCTGAAGAAATGTTCTGACGGTGGTGAGAGTGGAGCACGACTGCCTCCGTGGCCCAATTGGCTAGCGCGAACGGCTGTTAACAGAAAGGTTGGAGGTTTGAGCCCTCCCGAGAGTGGTGTGTTGCTTTTTTTTCTTTGGGCTGATAGGTTTGAAGATATGTTCTGATGGTGGTGAGAGTGGAGCAGGACTGTCTCCGTTGCGCAATCGGTATGCGCGATCGGCTGTTAACCGAAAAGGTTGGAGTTTCGAGCCCACCCGTGGATGGTGCCGCGCTTTTTTTTCTTTGGGCTGATAGCTTTGAAGGTATGTTCTGATAGTGGTGAGAGTGGAGCACGACTGTCTCCGTGGCGCAATTGGCTAGCGCGATCGGCTGTTAACCGAAAGGTTGGAGGTTCGAGCCCACCCGGTGGTGGTTCGTCGCTCTTTTTTCTTTGGGCTGATAGCTTTGGAGAAATGTTCTGACGGTGGTGAGAATGGGGCACGACTGTCTTCTTGGCGCAATTGGCTAGCGCGATCGGCTATTAACCGAAAGGTTGGAGGTTCGAGCCCACCCGGTGGTGGTGCGGCGCTTTTTTTTCTTTGCTCTGATAGCTTTGAAGGTGTGTTCTGATGGTGGTGAGAGTGGAGCAGGACTGTCTCCGTGGCGCAATTGGCTAGCACGATCGGCTGTTAACCGAAAGGTCGGAGTTTTGAGCCCACCTGGTGGTGGTGCGGCGCTTTTTTTTATTTGGGCTGATAGCTTTGAAGATATGTTCTGATGGTGGTGCGAGTGGAGCAGGACTGTCTCCGTGGTGCAATTGGCTAGTGCGATCGGCTGTTAACGAAAAGGTTGGTGTTTCGAGCCCACCCGTGGATGGTGTGTCGCTTTTTTTTCTTTGCGCTGATAGCTTTGAAGGTATGTTCTGATAGCGGTGAGAGTGGAGCACGACTGTCTCCGTGGCGCAATATGCTAGCGCGATCGGCTGTTAACCGAAAGGTTGGAGGTTCGAGCCCACCGGGTGGTGGTTCGTCGCTCTTTTTTCTTTGGGCTGATAGCTTTGGAGAAATGTTCTGACGGTGGTGAGAATGGGGCACGACTGTCTCCTTGGCGCATTTGGCTAGCGCGATCGGCTGTTAACCGAAAGGTTGGAGGTTCGAGCCCACCCGGTGGCGGTGCAGCGCTTTTTTTTCTTTGGGCTGATAGTCTGAAGAAATGTTCTGACGGTGGTGAGAGTGGAGCACTACTGTCTCCTTGGCACAATTGGCTAGCGCGATCTGCTGTTAACCGAAATGTTGGAGGTTCGAGCCCACCCGGGGTGGTGCGGCGCTTTTTTTTCTTTGGGCTGATAGCTTTGAAGATATGTTATGCTGGTGGTGAGAGTACAGCAGGACTGTCTCCGTGGCGTATTTGGCTAGCGCGATCGGCTGTTAACCGAAAAGTTGGAGGTTCGAGCCCTCCCGGGAGTGGCGTGTTGCTTTTTTCTTTGCGCTGATAGCTTTGAAGATATGTTCTGATGGTGGTGAGAGTGGAGCACGACTGTCTGCCTGGCGCAATTGGCTTGCGCGATGGGCTGTTAACCGAAAGGTTGGAGATTCGAGCCCACCCGTTGGTGGTGCGGCGCTTTTTTTCCTTTGGGCTGATAGCTCCGAAGAAATGTTCTGACGGTGGTGAGAGTGGAGCACGACTGTCTCCATGGCGCAATTGGCTCGCACGATCGGCTGTTAACCGCAAGGTTGTAGTTTCGAGCCTTCCCTGGAGTGGTGTGTTGCTGTTTTCTTTGCGCTGATAGCTTTGGAGATATGTTCTGATGATGGTGAGATTGATGCACGACTGTCTCCATGGCGCAATTGGCTAGCGCGATCGCCTGTTAACCGAAATCTGGAGGTTTGAGCGCACCCGGTGGTGCTGCGGCGCTTTTTTTCTTTGGGCTGATAGCTTTGAAGATATGTTCTGATGGGGGTGAGAATGGGGCACGACTGTCTCCTTGGCGCAATTGGCTAGCGCGATCGGCTGTTAACCGAAAGGTTGGAGGTTCGAGCCCACCCGGTGGTGGTGCGGCGCTTTTTTTTCTTTGCTCTGATAGCTTTGAAGATATGTTCTGATGGTGGTGAGAGTGGAGCAGGACTCTCTTCGTGGCACAATTGGCTAGCACGATCGGCTGTTAACCGAAAGGTCGGAGTTTCGAGCCCACCTGGTGGTGGTGCGGCGCTTTTTTTTCTTTGGGCTGATAGCTTTGAAGATATGTTCTGATGGTGGTGAGAGTGGAGCAGGACTGTCTCCGTGGTGCAATTGGCTAGTGCGATCGGCTGTCAACGAAAAGGTTGGAGTTTCGAGCCCACCCGTGGATGGTGTGTCGCTTTTTTTTCTTTGCGCTGATAGCTTTGAAGGTATGTTCTGATAGCGGTGAGAGTGGAGCACGACTGTCTCCGTGGCGCAATTGGCTAGCGCGATCGGCTGTGAACCGAAAGGTTGGAGGTTCGAGCCCACCTGGTGGTGGTTCGTCGCTCTTTTTTCTTTGGGCTGATAGTCTGAAGAAATGTTCTGACGGTGGTGAGAGTGGAGCACTACTGTCTCTGTGGCACAATTGGCTAGCGCGATCTGCTGTTAACCGAAAGGTCGGAGGTTCGAGCCCACCCGGGGTGGTGCGGCGCTTTTTTTTCTTTGGGCCGATAGCTTTGAAGATATGTTATGCTGGTGGTGAGAGTACAGCAGGACTGTCTCCGTGGCGTATTTGGCTAGCGCGATCAGCTGCTAACCGAAAGGTTGGAGGTTCGAGCCCTCCCGGCAGTGGTGTGTTGCTTTTTTCTTTGCGCTGATAGCTTTGAAGATATGTTCTGATGGTGGTGAGAGTGGAGCACGACTGTCTGCCTGGCGCAATTGGCTTGCGCGATGGGCTGTTAACCGAAAGGTTTGAGGTTCGAGCCCACCCGGTGGTGGTGCGGCGCTTTTTTTCCTTTGGGCTGATAGCTCCGAAGAAATGTTCTGACGGTGGTGAGAGTGGAGCACGACTGTCTCCGTTGCGCAATTGGCTAGCGCATCCGGCTGTTAACCGAAAGTTTGGAGGTTCGAGCCCACAAGGTGGTGGTGCGGCGCTTCTTTTTCTTTGGGCTGATAGCTCTGAAGAAATGTCCTGAAGGAGGTGGGAGTGCTGCGCTACTGTCTCCGTGGCGCACTTGGCTCGCACGATCGGCTGTTAACCGAAAGGTTGTAGTTTCGAGCCTTCCCTGGAGTGGTGTGTTGCTGTTTTCTTTGCGCTGATAGGTTTGGAGATATGTTCTGATGATGGTGAGATTGAAACACGACTGTCTCCGTGGTGCAATTGGCTAGCGCGATCGCCTGTTAACCGAAATCTGGAGGTTTGAGCCCACCCGGTGGTGCTGCGGCGCTTTTTTTCTTTGGGCTGATAGCTTTGAAGATGTGTTCTGATGGTGGTGAGAGTGGAGCAGGACTGTCTCCGTGGCGCGATTGGCTAGCGCGATCAGCTGTTAACCGAAAGGTTGGAGGTTCGAGCCCTCCCGGGAGTGGTGTGTTGCTTTTTTCTTTGCGCTGATAGCTTTGAAGATATGTTCTGATGGTGGTGAGTGTGAAGCACGACTGTCTCCGTGGCGCAATTGGCTAGCGCGATCGGCTGTTAACAGAAAAGTTGGAGGTTTGAGCCCTCCTGAGAGTGGTGTGTTGCTTTTTTTTTCGGGCTTATAGCTTTGAAGTTATGTTCTGATGGTCGTGAGAGTGGAGCAGGACTGTCTCCGTGGCGCAATTGGCTAGTGCTATCGGCTGGTAACCGAAAAGTTGGAGGTTCGAGCCCACCCGGTGACTGTGCGGCGCCCTTTTTGCTTTGCGCTGATAGCTTTGGAGAAATGTTCTGATGGTGGTGAGAATGGAGCACGACTGTCTCGGTGGCGCAATTTGCTAGCGCGATCGGCTGTTAACCGAAAGGTTGGAGGTTCGAGCCCACCCGGTGGTGGTGCGGCGCTTTTTTTTCTTTGGGCTGATAGTCTGAAGAAGTGTTCTGACGGTGGTGAGAGTGGAGCACGACTGTCTCCGTGGCGCAATTGGCTAGCGCGATCGGCTGTTAACCGAAAGGTTGGAGGTTCGAGCCCACCCGGGGTGGTGCGGCGCTTTTTTTTCTTTGGTTTGATAGCTTTGAAGATATGTTATGCTTGTGGTGAAAGTATAGCAGGACTGTCTCCGTGGCGTGATTGGCTATCGCGATCGGCTGTTAACCGAAAGGTTGGAGGTTCGAGCCATCCCTGGAATGGTGTGTTGCTTTTTTTCTTTGCGCTGATAGCTTTGAAGATATGTTCTGATGGTGGTGAGAGTGGAGCACGGCTGTCTCCGTGGCACCATTGGCTAGCGCGATGGGCTGTTAACCGAAATGTTGGAGGTTCGAGCCCACCCGGTGGTGGCGCGGCGCTTTTTTTTTTCTTTGCTCTGATAGCTTCGAAGCTATGTTCTGATGGTGGTGAGAGTGGAGCAGGACTGTCTCCGTGGCGCATTCGGCTAGCACGATCGGCTGTTAACCGAAAGGTTGGAGTTTCGAGCCCACCCGGTGGTGGTGCGGCGCTTTTTTTTCTTTAGGTTGATAGCTTTGAAGATATGTTCTGATGGTGGTGAGAGTGGAGCAGGACTGTCTCCGTGGTGCAATTGGCTAGCGTGATCGGCATTTAACCAAAAGGTTGGAGTTTCGAGCCCACCCGTGGAGGATGTGTCCCTATTTTTTTGCGCTGATGGCGTTGAAGATATGTTTTGATGGTGGTCAGAGTGGAGAACGACAGTCTCCGTGGTTGGCGCAATTGGCTAGCGCGATCGGCTGTTGACCGAAAGGTTGGAGGTTCGAGCCTACCCGGTGGTGCTGCGGCGTTTCTTTTTCTTTGGGCTTATAGCTCTGAAGAAATGTTCTGACGGTGGTGAGAGCGGAGCACGACTGCCTCCGTGGCCCAATTGGCTAGCGCGAACGGCTGTTAACAGAAAGGTTGGAGGTTTGAGCCCTCCCGAGAATGGTGTGTTGCTTTTTTTTCTTTGGGCTGATAGGTTTGAAGATATGTTCTGATGGTGGTGAGAGTGGAGCAGGACTGTCTCCGTGGCGCAATTGGCTAGCGCGATCGGCTGTTAACCGAAAGATTGGAGGTTCGAGCCCACCCGGTGGTGCTGCGGCGCTTTTTTTTCTTTGGCCTGATAGCTTTGAAGATATGTTCTGATGGTGGTAAGAGTGGAGCAGGACTGCCTCCGTGGCGCAATCGGTATGCGCGATCGGCTGTTAACCGAAATGTTGGAGGTTCGAGCTCACCCGGTGGTGGTGCGGCCCTTTTTTTTCTTTGCTCTGATAGCTTTGAAGATATGTTCTGATGGTGGTGAGAGTGGAGCAGGACTGTCTCCGTGGCGCAATTGGCTAGCACGATCGGCTGTTAACCGAAAGGTCGGAGTTTCGAGCCCACCTGGTGGTGGTGCGGCGCTTTTTTTTCTTTGGGCTGATAGCTTTGAAGATAAGTTCTGATGGTGGTGAGAGTGGAGCAGGACTGTCTCCGTGGTGCAATTGGCTAGTGCGATCGGCTGTTAACGAAAAGGTTGCAGTTTCGAGCCCACCCGTGGATGGTGTGTCGCTTTTTTTTTCTTTGCGCTGATAGCTTTGAAGGTATGTTCTGATAGCGGTGAGAGTGGAGCACGACTGTCTCCGTGGCGCAATTGGCTAGCGCGATCGGCTGTTAACCGAAAGGTTTGAGGTTCGAGCCCACCCGGTGGTGGTTCGTCGCTCTTTTTTCTTTGGGCTGATAGCTTTGGAGAAATGTTCTGACGGTGGTGAGAATGGGGCACGACTGTCTCCTTGGCGCAATTGGCTAGCGCGATCGGCTGTTAACCGAACGGTTGGAGGTTCGAGCCCACCCGGTGGCGGTGCGGCGCTTTTTTTTCTTTGGGCTGATAGTCTGAAGAAATGTTCTGACGGTGGTGAGAGTGGAGCACTACTGTCTCCGTGGCACAATTGGCTAGCGCGATCTGCTGTTAACCGAAAGGTTGGAGGTTCGAGCCCACCCGGGGTGGTGCGGCGCTTTTTTTTCTTTGGGCCGATAGCTTTGAAGATATGTTATGCTGGTGGTGAGAGTACAGCAGGAATGTCTCCGTGGCGTATTTGGCAAGCGCGATCGGCTGTTAACAGAAAAGTTGGAGGTTCGAGCCCTCCCGGGAGTGGTGTGTTGCTTTTTTTTTTGCGCTGATAGCTTTGAAGTTATGTTGTGATGGTGGTGAGAGTGGAGCAGGACTGTCTCCATGGCGCAATTGGCTAGTGCGATCGGCTGTTAACCGAAAGGTCGGAGTTTCGAGCCCACCTGGTGGTGGTGCGGCGCTTTTTTTTCTTTGGGCTGATAGCTTTGAAGATATGTTCTGATGGTGGTGAGAGTGGAGCAGGACTGTCTCCGTGGTGCAATTGGCTAGTGCGATCGGCTGTTAACGAAAAGGTTGGAGTTTCGAGCCCACCCGTGGATGGTGTGTCGCTTTTTTTTCTTTGCGCTGATAGTCTGAAGAAATGTTCTGACGGTGGTGAGAGTGGAGCACTACTGTCTCCATGGCACAATTGGCTAGCGCGATCTGCTGTTAACCGAAAGGTTGGAGGTTCGAGCCCACCCGGGGTGGTGTGGCGCTTTTTTTTCTTTGGGCCGATAGCTTTGAAGATATGTTATGCTGGTGGTGAGAGTACAGCAGGACTCTCTCCGTGGCGTATTTGGCAAGCGCGATCAGCTGTTAACAGAAAAGTTGGAGGTTAGAGCCCTCCCGGGAGTGGTGTGTTGCTTTTTTCTTTGCTCTGATAGCTTTGAAGTAATGTTCTGATGGTGGTGAGAGTGGAGCAGGACTGTCTCCGTGGCGCAATCGGCTAGCACGATCGGCTGTTAACCGAAAGGTCGGAGTTTCGAGCCCACCCGTGGATGATGTGTCGCTTTTTTTTCTTTGCGCTGATAGCTTTGAAGATATGTTCTGATGGTGGTGAGAGTGGAGCAGGACTGTCTCCGTGGTGCAATTGGCTAGCGTGATCGGCATTTAACCAAAAGGTTGGAGTTTCGAGCCCACCCTTGGAGGATGTGTCGCTATTTTTTTTGCGCTGATGGCGTTGAAGATATGTTCTGATGGTGGTCAGAGTGGAGAACGACAGTCTCCGTGGTTGGCGCAATGGGCTAGCGCGATCGGCTGTTGACCGAAAGGTTGGAGGTTCGAGCCTACCCGGTGGTGGTGCGGCGTTTCTTTTTCTTTGGGCTTATAGCTCTGAAGAAATGTTCTGACGGTGGTGAGAGCGGAGCACGACTGCCTCCGTGGCCCAATTGGCTAGCGCGAACGGCTGTTAAAAGAAAGGTTGGAGGTTTGAGCCCTCCCGAGAGTGGTGTGTTGCTTTTTTTTCTTTGGGCTGATAGGTTTGAAGATATGTTCTGATGGTGGTGAGAGTGGAGCAGGACTGTCTCCGTGGCGCAATTGGCTAGCGCGATCGGCTGTTAACCGAAAGATTGGAGGTTCGAGCCCACCCGGTGGTGCTGCGGCGCTTTTTTTTCTTTGGCCTGATAGCTTTGAAGTTATGTTCTGATGGTGGTAAGAGTGGAGCAGGACTGCCTCCGTGGCGCAATCGGTATGCGCGATCGGCTGTTAACCGAAATGTTGGAGGTTCGAGCTCACCCGGTGGTGGTGCGGCCCTTTTTTTTCTTTGCTCTGATAGCTTTGAAGATATGTTCTGATGGTGGTGAGAGTGGAGCAGGACTGTCTCCGTGGCGCAATTGGCTAGCACGATCGGCTGTTAACCGAAAGGTCGGAGTTTCGAGCCCACCTGGTGTTGGTGCGGCGCTTTTTTTTCTTTGGGCTGATAGCTTTGAAGATATGTTCTGATGGTGGTGAGAGTGGAGCAGGACTGTCTCCGTGGTGCAATTGGCTAGTGCGATCGGCTGTTAACGAAAAGGTTGGAGTTTCGAGCCCACCCGTGGATGGTGTGTCGCTTTTTTTTCTTTGCGCTGATAGCTTTGAAGGTATGTTCTGATAGCGGTGAGAGTGGAGCACGACTGTCTCCGTGGCGCAATTGGCTAGCGCGATCGGCTGTTAACCGAAAGGTTTGAGGTTCGAGCCCACCCGGTGGTGGTTCGTCGCTCGTTTTTCTTTGGGCTGATAGCTTTGGAGAAATGTTCTGACGGTGGTGAGAATGGGGCACGACTGTCTCCTTGGCGCAATTGGCTAGCGCGATCGGCTGTTAACCGAACGGTTGGAGGTTCGAGCCCACCCGGTGGCGGTGCGGCGCTTCTTTTTCTTTGGGCTGATAGTCTGAAGAAATGTTCTGACGGTGGTGAGAGTGGAGCACTACTGTCTCCGTGGCACAATTGGCTAGCGCGATCTGCTGTTAACCGAAAGGTTGGAGGTTCGAGCCCACCCGGGGTGGTGCGGCGCTTTTTTTTTCTTTGGGCCGATAGCTTTGAAGATATGTTATGCTGGTGGTGAGAGTACAGCAGGACTGTCTCCGTGGCGTATTTGGCAAGCGCGATCGGCTGTTAACAGAGAAGTTGGAGGTTCGAGCCCTCCTGAAAGTGGTGTGTTGCTTTTTTTTCTTCGGGCTGATAGCTTTGAAGTTATGTTCTGATGGTGGTGAGAGTGGAGCAGGACTTTCTCCGTGGCGCAATTGGCTAGAGCGATTGGCTGTTAACCGAAAAGTTGGAGGTTCGAGCCCACCCGGTGATGGTGCGGCGCCCTTTTTGCTTTGCGCTGATAGCTTTGGAGAAATTTTCTGACGGTGGTGAGAATGGAGCACGACTCTCTCGGTGGCGCAATTTGCTAGCGCGATCGGCTGTTAACCGAAAGGTTGGAGGTTCGAGCCCACCCGGTGGTGGTGCGGCGCTTTTTTTTCTTTGGGCTGATAGTCTGAAGAAGTGTTCTGACGGTGGTGAGAGTGGAGCACAACTGTCTCCGTGGCGCAATTGGCTAGCGCGATCGGCTGTTAACCGAAAGGTTGGAGGTTCGAGCCCACCCAGGGTGGTGCGGCGCTTTTTTTTCTTTGGTTCGATAGCTTTGAAGATATGTTATGCTTGTGGTGAAAGTATAGCAGGACTGTCTCCGTGGCGTAATTGGCTATCGCGATCGGCTGTTAACCGAAAGGTTGGAGGTTCGAGCCGTCCCTGGAATGGTGTGTTGCTTTTTTCTTTGCCCTGATAGCTTTGAAGATATGTTCTGATGGTGGTGAGAGTGGAGCACGACTGTCTCCGTGGCACAATTGGCTAACGCAATGGGCTGTTAACCGAAATATTGGAGGTTCGAGCCCACCCGGTTGTGGTGCGGCGCTTTTTTTTCTTTGCTCTGATAGCTTTGAAGATATGTTCTGATGGTGGTGAGAGTGGAGCAGGACTGTCTCCGTGGCGCAATTGGCTAGCACGATCGGCTGTTAACCGAAATGTTGGAGGTTCGAGCCCACCCGGTGGTGGTGCGGCGCTTTTTTTTCTTTGCTCTGATAGCTTTGAAGATATGTTCTGATGGTGGTGAGAGTGGAGCAGGACTGTCTCCATGGTGCAATTGGCTAGTGCGATCGGCTGTTAACGAAAAGGTTGGAGTTTCGAGCCCACCGGTGGATGGTGTATTGCTTTTTTTTCTTTGCGCTGATAGCTTTGAAGGTATGTTCTGATAGCGGTGAGAGTGCAGCACGACTGTCTCCGTGGCGCAATTGGCTAGCGCGATCTGCTGTTAACCGAAAGGTTGGAGGTTCGAGCCCACCCGGGCTGGTGCGGCGCTTTTTTTTCTTTGGGCCGATAGCTTTGAAAATATGTTATGCTGGTGGTGAGAGTACAGCAGGACTGTCTCCGTGGCGTATTTGGCAAGCGCGATCGGCTGTTAACCGAAAGGTTGGAGGTTCGAGCCCTCCCGGGAGTGGTGTGTTGCTTTTTTCTTTGCGCTGATAGCTTTGAAGATATGTTCTGATGGTGGTGAGAGTGGAGCACGACTGTCTGCCTGGCGCAATTGGCTTGCGCGATGGGCTGTTAACCGAAAGGTTGGAGGTTCGAGCCCACCCGGTGGTGGTGTCTCCATGGTGCAATTGGCTAGCGCGATCGGCTGTTAACCGAAAGGTTGGAGGTTCGAGCCCACCCGGTGGTGGTTCGTCGCTCTTTTTTCTTTGGGCTGATAGCTTTGGAGAAATGTTCTGACGGTGGTGAGAATGGGGCACGACTGTCTCCTTGGCGCAATTGGCTAGCGCGATCGGCTGTTAACCGAAAGGTTGGAGGTTCGAGCCAACCCGGTGGCGGTGCGGCGTTTTTCTTTCTTTGGGCTGATAGTCTGAAGAAATGTTCTGACGGTGGTGAGAGTGGAGCACTACTGTCTCCGTGGCACAATTGGCTAGCGCGATCTGCTGTTAACCGAAAGGTTGGAGGTTCGAGCCCACCCGGGGTGGTGCGGCGCTTTTTTTTTCTTTGGGCCGATAGCTTTGAAGATATGTTATGCTGGTGGTGAGAGTACAGCAGGACTGTCTCCGTGGCGCATTTGGCAAGCGCGATCGGCTGTTAACAGAGAAGTTGGAGGTTCGAGCCCTCCTGAGAGTGGTGTGTTGCTTTTTTTTCTTCGGGCTGATAGCTTTGAAGTTATGTTCTGATGGTGGTGAGAGTGGAGCAGGACTGTCTCCGTGGCGCAATTGGCTAGTGCGATCGGCTGTTAACCGAAAAGTTGGAGGTTCGAGCCCACCCGGTGATGGTGCGGCGCCTTTTTTGCTTTGCGCTGATAGCTTTGGAGAAATGTTCTGACGGTGGTGAGAATGGAGCACGACTCTCTCGGTGGCGCAATTTGCTAGCGCGATCGGCTGTTAACCGAAAGGTTGGAGGTTCGAGCCCACCCGGTGATGGTGCGGCGCTTTTTTTTCCTTGGGCTGATAGTCTGAAGAAGTGTCCTGACGGTGGTGAGAGTGGAGCACAACTGTCTCCGTGGCGCAATTGGCTAGCGCGATCGGCTGTTAACCGAAAGGTTGGAGGTTCGAGCCCACCCAGGGTGGTGCGGCGCTTTTTTTTCTTTGGTTCGATAGCTTTGAAGATATGTTATGCTTGTGGTGAAAGTATAGCAGGACTGTCTCCGTGGCGTAATTGGCTATCGCCATCGGCTGTTAACCGAAAGGTTGGAGGTTCGAGCCGTCCCTGGAATGGTGTGTTGCTTTTTTCTTTGCGCTGATAGCTTCGAAGATACGTTCTGATGGTAGTGAGAGTGGAGCACGACTGTCTCCGTGGCACAATTGGCTAGCGCAATGGGCTGTTAACCGAAATATTGGAGGTTCGAGCCCACCCGGTGGTGGTGCGGCGCTTTTTTTTCTTTGATCTGATAGCTTTGAAGATATGTTCTGATAGTGGTGAAAGTGGAGCAGGACTGTCTCCGTGGCGCAATTGGCTAGCACGATCGGCTGTTAACCGAAAGGTTGGAGTTTCGAGCCCACCCGGTGGTGGTGCGGCGCTTTTTTTTCTTTGGGCTGATAGCTTTGAAGATATGTTCTGATGGTGGTGAGAGTGGAGCAGGACTGTCTCCGTGGTGCAATTGGCTAGCGCGATCGGCTGTTAACCAAAAGGTTGGAGTTTCGAGCCCACCCGTGGAGGATGTGTCGCTATTTTTCTTTGCGCTGATGGCGTTGAAGATATCTTCTGATGGTGGTGAGAGTGGAGAACGACAGTCTCCGTGGTTGGCGCAATTGGCTAGCGTGATCGGCTGTTGACTGAAAGGTTGGAGGTTCGAGCCTACCCGGTGGTGGTGCGGCGTTTCTTTTTCTTTGGGCTTATAGCTCTGAGGAAATGTTCTGACGGTGGTGAGAGTGGAGCACGACTGCCTCCGTGGCCCAATTGGCTAGCGCGAACGGCTGTTAACAGAAAGGTTGGAGGTTTGAGCCCTCCCGAGAGTGGTGTGTTGCTTTTTTTTCTTTGGGCTGATAGGTTTGAAGATATGTTCTGACTGTGGTGAGAAGGGAGCAGGACTGTGTCAATGGCGCAATTGGCTAGCCTGATCGGCTGTTAACCGAAAGATTGGAGGTTCGAGCCCACCCGGTGGTGCTGCGGCGCTTTTTTTTCTTTGGCCTGATAGCTTTGAAGATATGTTCTGATGGTGGTAAGAGTGGAGCAGGACTGCCTCCGTGGCGCAATCGGTATGCGCGATCGGCTGTTAACCGAAATGTTGGAGGTTCGAGCCCACCCGGTGGTGGTGTGGCGCTTTTTTCTTTGCTCTGATAGCTTTGAAGATATGTTCTGATGGTGGTGAGAGTGGAGCAGGACTGTCTCCGTGGCGCAATTGGCTAGCACGTTCGGCTGTTAACCGAAAGGTCGGAGTTTCGAGCCCACCTGGTGGTGGTGTGGCGCTTTTTTTTCTTTGGGCTGATAGCTTTGAAGATATGTTCTGATGGTGGTGAGAGTGGAGCAGGACTGTCTCCGTGGTGCAATTGGCTAGTGCGATCGGCTGTTAACGAAAAGATTGGAGTTTCGAGCCCACCCGTGGATGGTGTGTCGCTTTTTTTTCTTTGCGCTGATAGCTTTGAAGGTATGTTCTGATAGCGGTGAGAGTGGAGCACGACTGTCTCCGTGGCGCAATTGGCTAGCGCGATCGGCTGTTAACCGAAAGGTTGGAGGTTCGAGCCCACCCGGTGGCGGTGCGGCGCTTTTTTTTCTTTGGGCTTATAGTCTGAAGAAATGTTCTGACGGTGGTGAGAGTGGAGCACTACTGTCTCCGTGGCACAATTGGCTAGCGCGATCTGCTGTTAACCGAAAGGTTGGAGGTTCGAGCCCACCCGGGGTGGTGCGGCGCTTTTTTTTCTTTGGGCCGATAGCTTTGAAGATATGTTATGCTGGTGGTGAGAGTACAGCAGTACTGTCTCCGTGGCGTATTTGGCAAGCGCGATCGGCTGTTAACCGAAAGGTTGGAGGTTCGAGCCCTCCCGGGAGTGGTGTGTTGCTTTTTTCTTTGCGCTGATAGCTTTGAAGATATGTTCTGATGGTGGTGAGAGTGGAGCACGACTGTCTGCCTGGCGCAATTGGCTTGCGCGATGGGCTGTTAACCGAAAGGTTGGAGGTTCGAGCCCACCCGGTGGTGGTGCGGCGCTTTTTTTCCTTTGGGCTGATAGCTCCGAAAAAATGTTCTGACGGTGGTGAGAGTGGAGCACGACTGTCTCCATAGCGCGATTGGCTAGCGCATCCGGCTGTTAACCGAAAGTTTGGAGGTTCGAGCCCACCCGGTGGTGGTGCGGCGCTTCTTTTTCTTTGGGCTGATAGCTCTGAAGAAATGTCCTGACGGAGGTGGGAGTGCTGCGCTACTGTCTCCGTGGCGCAATTGGCTCGCACGATCGGCTGTTAACCGAAAGGTTGTAGTTTCGAGCCTTCCCTGGAGTGGTGTGCTGCTGTTTTCTTTGCGCTGATAGCTTTGGATATATGTTCTGATGATGGTGAGATTGAAGCACGACTGTCTCCGTGGCGCAATTGGCTAGCGCGATCGCCTGTTAACCGAAATCTGGAGGTTTGAGCCCACCCGGTGGTGCTGCGGCGCTTTTTTTCTTTGGGCTGATAGCTTTGAAGATATGTTCTGATGGTGGTGAGAGTGGAGCAGGACTGTCTCCGTGGCGCAATTGGCTAGCGCGATCGGCTGTTAACCGAAAGGTTGGAGGTTCGAGCCCTCCCGGGAGTGGTGTGTTGCTTTTTTCTTTGCGCTGATAGCTTTGAAGATATGTTCTGATGGTGGTGAGAGTGGAGCACGACTGTCTCCGTGGTGCAATTGGCTAGTGCGATCGGCTGTTAACGAAAAAGTTGGAGTTTCGAGCCCACCCGTGGATGGTGTGTCGCTTTTTTTTTCTTTGCGCTGATAGCTTTGAAGGTATGTTCTGATAGCGGTGAGAGTGGAGCACGACTGTCTCCGTGGCGCAATTGGCTAGCGCGATCGGCTGTTAACCGAACGGTTGGAGGTTCGAGCCCACCCGGTGGTGGTTCGTCGCTCTTTTTTCTTTGGGCTGATAGCTTTGGAGAAATGTTCTGACGGTGGTGAGAATGGGGCACGACTGTCTCCTTGGCGCAATTGGCTAGCGCGGTCGGCTGTTAACCGAAAGGTTGGAGGTTCGAGCCCACCCGGTGGCGGTGCGGCGCTTTTTTTTCTTTGGGCTGATAGTCTGAAGAAATGTTCTGACGGTGGTGAGAATGGAGCACTACTGTCTCCGTGGCAAAATTGGCTAGCGCGATCTGCTGTTAACCGAAAGGTTGGAGGTTCGAGCCCACCCGGGGTGGTGCGGCGCTTTTTTTTCTTTGGTTCGATAGCTTTGAAGATATGTTATGCTTGTTGTGAAAGTATAGCAGGACTGTCTCCGTGGCACAATCGGCTAGCGCGATGGGCTGTTAACCGAAATGTTGGAGGTTCGAGCCCACCCGGTTGTGGTGCGGCGCTTTTTTTTCTTTGGGCTGATAGCTTTGGAGATATGTTCTGATGGTGGCGAGAGTGGAGCAGGGCTGTCTCCGTGGTGCAATTGGCTAGCGCGATCGGCTGTTAACCAAAAGGTTGGAGTTTCAAGCCCACCCGTGGATGGTGTGTTGCTTTTTTCTTTGCGCTGATAGCTTTGAAGATATGTTCTGATGGTGGGGAGTTTGGAGCAGGACTGTCTCCGTGGCGCAATTGGCTAGCGCGATCGGCTGTTAACGAAAAGGTTGGAGTTTCGAGCCCACCCGTGGATGGTGTGTCGCTTTTTTTTTCTTTGCGCTGATAGCTTTGAAGGTATGTTCTGATAGCGGTGAGAGTGGAGCACGACTGTCTCCGTGGCGCAATTGGCTAGCGCGATCGCCTGTTAACCGAAATCCGGAGGTTTGAGCCCACCCGGTGGTGGTGCGGCGCTTTCAGGGGCGAAGCTCCTTAGGGCGTGGGCTGTGCGTCCCCTGTAGCCTGTATGTAGCCACCCCTAGTTTAGTTCTTGCAGTGTCCACTAGATGACGGTACCGTCCCCTGTATGTAGCCACCTCTAGTTTAGTTCTTGCAGTGTTCACTAGATGGCGGTACCGTCTGCTGTATGCAGCCACCTCTCGTTTAGTTCTTGTAGTGTTTACTAGATGGTGGTACTTGTAGCTGATGATGAAAAGATGCAAGATGTTATAAACTAGAAAGCGGTACTTGTAGTTGATGAAAGACGCGTGATCTTATAAAATAGGAATGATGTCACATATGGCGCGTGTCATTGGTTGAAGGCAATCGTTCGATTTAGTGCGGCGACGTACGCTAGGGGGAGCGTTGTAATAAAATCCGTTCGCTGTTGGCGCGCGCTCGGAGTCGCCGGATGGATAAGGCTGCACAGCGGAGAGAGCGTAAGGCGGCAGCAGCGCGAGCTCGCAGACAGAATCCCAATGTGCGAGCGCGCGAGGCAAGGGACATCGCAAGCCATCCATCGTCTAAGAACAAATAAAAGTTGATTTGTGTATATACACACACAGCGTTTCTCACGTCTTTACATGATGATCGACTGGGCGAATTAAACGGAAGATTCACAGTTTACCGATGAATCCCTCCGGAGCTTCGCCCATCCATCATCATTCACCCCGTGAATATGCCGTAATTTTTTCTATCTTTGGGCTGATAGCTCTGAAGAAATGTTCTGACGGAGGTGGGAGTGCTGCACTACTGTCTCCGTGGCGCAATTGGCTAGCGCGATCGGCTGTTAACCGAAAGGTTGGAATTTCGAGCCCTCCCGGGAGTGGTGTGTTGCTTTTTTCTTTGCGCTGATAGCTTTGAAGATATGTTTTGATGGTGGTGAGAGTGGAGCACGACTGTCTCCGTGGCGCAAGTGGCTAGCGCGATGGGCTGTTAACCTGAAAGTTGGAGGTTCGAGCCCTCCCGAGAGTGGTGTGTTGCTTTTTTTTTCTTTGCTCTGATAGCTTTGAAGATATGTTCTGATGGTGGTGAGAGTGGAGCAGGACTGTCTCCGTGGCGCAATTGGCTAGCACGATCGGCTGTTAACCGAAAGGTTGGAGTTTCGAGCCCACCCGGTGGTGGTGCGGCGCTTTTTTTTCTTTGGGCTGATAGCTTTGAAGATATGTTCTGATGGTGTTGAGATCGGAGCAGGACTGTATCCGTGGTGCAATTGGCTTGCGCGATCGGCTGTTAACCAAAAGGTTGGAGTTTCGAGCCCACCCGTGGAGGATGTGTCGCTATTTTTCTTTGCGCTGATGGCGTTGAAGATATGTTCTGATGGTGGTGAGAGTGGAGCAGGACTGTCTCCGTGGCGCAATTGGCTGGCGCGATCGGCTGTTAACCGAAAGATTGGAGTCTCGAGCCCACCCGGTGGTGCTGCGGCGCTTTTTTTTTTGGCCTGATAGCTTTGAAGATATGTTCTGATGGTGGTAAGAGTGGAGCAGGACTGCCTCTGTGGCGCAATCGGTATGCGCGATCGGCTGTTAACCGAAATGTTGGAGGTTCGAGCCCACCCGGTGGTGGTGCGGCGTTTTTTTTCTTTGCTCTGATAGCTTTGAAGATATGTTCTGATGGTGGCGAGAGTGGAGCAGGACTGTCTCCGTTGTGCAATTGGCTAGCGCGATCGGCTGTTAACCAAAAGGTTGGGGTTTCGAGCCCACCCGTGGATGGTGTGTCGCTAATTTTCTTTGCGCTGATGGCGTTGAAGATATGTTCTGATGGTGGTGAGAGTGGAGAACGACAGTCTCCGTGGTTGGCGCAATTGGCTAGCGCGATCGGCTGTTGACCGAAAGGTTGGAGGTTCGAGCCTACCCGGTGGTGTTGCGGCGTTTCTTTTTCTTTGGGCTGATAGCTCTGAAGAAATGTTCTGACGGTGGTGAGAGTGGAGCACGACTGCCTCCGTGGCTCAATTGGCTAGCGCGAACGGTTGTTAACAGAAAGGTTGGAGGTTCGAGCCCACCCGGTGGTGGTGCGGCGCTTTTTTTTCTTTGGGCTGATAGCTTTGAAGATATGTTCTGATGGTGGCGAGAGTGGAGCAGGACTGTCTCCGTTGTGCAATTGGCTAGCGCGATCGGCTGTTAACCAAAAGGTTGGAGTTTCGAGCCCACCCGTGGATGGTGTGTCGCTAATTTTCTTTGCGCTGATGGCGTTGAAGATATGTTCTGATGATGGTGAGAGTGGAGAACGACATTCTCCGTGGTTGGCGCAATTGGCTAGCGCGATCGGCTGTTGACCAAAAGGTTGGAGGTTCGAGCCTACCCGGTGGTGTTGCGGCGTTTCTTTTTCTTTGGGCTGATAGCTCTGAAGAAATGTTCTGACGGTGGTGAGAGTGGAGCACGACTGCCTCCGTGGCTCAATTGGCTAGCGCGAACGGTTGTTAACAGAAAGGTGGGAGGTTTGAGCCCTCCCGAGAGTGGTGTGTTGCTTTTTTTTCTTTGGGCTGATAGGTTTGAAGATATGTTCTGATGGTGGTGAGATTGAAGCAGGACTGTCTTCGTGGCGCAATTGGCTAGTGCGATCGGCTGTTAACTGAAAGATGGGAGGTTCGAGCCCACCCGGTGGTGCTGCGGCGCTTTTTTTTCTTTGGCCTGATAGCTTTGAAGATATGTTCTGATGGTGGTAAGAGTGGAGCAGGACTGCCTCCGTGGCGCAATCGGTATGCGCGATCGGCTGTTAACCGAAATGTTGGAGGTTCGAGCCCACCCGGTGGTGGTGCGGCGCTTTTTTTTCTTTGCTCTGATAGCTTTGAAGATATGTTCTGATGGTGGTGAAAGTGGAGCAGGACTGTCTCCGTGGCGCAATTGGCTAGCACGATCGGCTGTTAACCGAAAGGTTGGAGTTTCGAGCCCACCTGGTGGTGGTGCGGCGCTTTTTTTTCTTTGGCCTGATAGCTTTGAAGATATGTTCTGATGGTGGTAAGAGCTGGGCAGGACTGCCTCCGTGGCGCAATCGGTATGCGCGATCGGCTGTTAACCGAAATGTTGGAGGTTCGAGCCCACCCGTTAGTGGTGCGGCGCTTTTTTTTCTTTGCTCTGATAGCTTTGAAGATATGTTATGATGGTGGTGAGAGTGGAGCAAGACTGTCTCCGTGGTGCAATTGGCTAGCGCGATCGCCTGTTAACCGAAATCTGGAGGTTTGAGCCCACCTGGTGGTGGTGCGGCGCTTTTAGGGGCGAAGCTCCTTAGGGCGTGGGCTGTGCGTCCCCTGTAGCCTGTATGTAGCCACCTCTAGTTTAGTTCTTGCAGTGTCCACTAGATGGCGGTACCGTCCCCTGTATGTAGCCACCTCTAGTTTAGTTCTTGCAGTGTTCACTAGATGGCGGTACCGTCTGCTGTATGCAGCCAACTCTCGTTTAGTTCTTGTATGGTTTACTAGATGGTGGTACTTGTAGCTGATGATGAAAAGATGCAAGATGTTATAAACTAGAAAGCGGTACTCGTAGTTGATGAAAGACGCGTGATCTTATAAAATAGAAATGATGTCACATATGGCGCGTGTCATTGGTTGAAGACAATCGTTCGATTTAGTGCGGCGACGCACGCTAGGGGGAGCGTTGTAATAAAATCCGTTCGCTGTTGGCGCGCGCTCGGAGTCGCCGGATGGATAAGGCTGCACAGCGGAGAGAGCGCAAGGCAGCAGCAGCGCGCGCTCGCAGACAGAATCCCGATGTGCGAGCGCGCGAGGCAAGGGACATCGCAAGCCATCCATCGTCTAAGAACAAATAAAAGTTGATTTGTGTATATACACACACAGCGTTTCTCACGTCTTTACATGATGATCGACTGGGCGAATTAAACGGAAGATTCACAATTTACCGATGATTCCCTCCGGAGCTTCGCCCATTCATCATCATTCACCCCGTGAATATGCCGTAATTTTTTCTTTCTTTGGGCTGATAGCTCTGAAGAAATGTTCTGACGGAGGTTGGAGTGCTGCACTACTGTCTCCGTGGCGCAATTGGCTAGCGCGATCGGCTGTTAACCGAAAGGTTGGAATTTCGAGCCCTCCTGGGAGTGGTGTGTTGATTTTTTCTTTGCGCTGATAGCTTTGAAGATATGTTTTGATGGTGGTGAGAGTGAAGCACGACTGTCTCCGTGGCGCAAGTGGCTAGCGCGATGGGCTGTTAACCGAAAGGCTGGAGGTTCGAGCCCACCCGGTGGTGGTGCGGCGCTTTTTTTCCTTTGGGCTGATAGCTCTGAATAAATGTTCTGATGGTGCTGAGAGTGGAGCACGACTGTCTCCGTGGCGCAATTGGCTAGCGCGATCGGCTGTTAACCGAAAGGTTGGAGTTTCGAGCCCACCCGGTGGTGGTGCGGCGCTTTTTTTTCTTTGGGCTGATAGCTTTGAAGATATGTTCTGATGGTGTTGAGATCGGAGCAGGACTGTATCCGTGGTGCAATTGGCTTGCGCGATCGGCTGTTAACCAAAAGGTTGGAGTTTCGAGCCCACCCGTGGAGGATGTGTCGCTATTTTTCTTTGCGCTGATGGCGTTGAAGATATGTTCTGATGGTGGTGAGAGTGGAGCAGGACTGTCTCCGTGGCGCAATTGGCTGGCGCGATCGGCTGTTAACCGAAAGATTGGAGTCTCGAGCCCACCCGGTGGTGCTGCGGCGCTTTTTTTTTTGGCCTGATAGCTTTGAAGATATGTTCTGATGGTGGTAAGAGTGGAGCAGGACTGCCTCTGTGGCGCAATCGGTATGCGCGATCGGCTGTTAACCGAAATGTTGGAGGTTCGAGCCCACCCGGTGGTGGTGCGGCGTTTTTTTTTCTTTGCTCTGATAGCTTTGAAGATATGTTCTGATGGTGGCGAGAGTGGAGCAGGACTGTCTCCGTTGTGCAATTGGCTAGCGCGATCGGCTGTTAACCAAAAGGTTGGAGTTTCGAGCCCACCCGTGGATGGTGTGTCGCTAATTTTCTTTGCGCTGATGGCGTTGAAGATATGTTCTGATGGTGGTGAGAGTGGAGAACGACAGTCTCCGTGGTTGGCGCAATTGGCTAGCGCGATCGGCTGTTGACCGAAAGGTTGGAGGTTCGAGCCTACCCGGTGGTGTTGCGGCGTTTCTTTTTCTTTGGGCTGATAGCTCTGAAGAAATGTTCTGACGGTGGTGAGAGTGGAGCACGACTGCCTCCGTGGCTCAATTGGCTAGCGCGAACGGTTGTTAACAGAAAGGTTGCAGGTTCGAGCCCACCCGGTGGTGGTGCGGCGCTTTTTTTTCTTTGGGCTGATAGCTTTGAAGATATGTTCTGATGGTGGCGAGAGTGGAGCAGGACTGTCTCCGTTGTGCAATTGGCTAGCGCGATCGGCTGTTAACCAAAAGGTTGGAGTTTCGAGCCCACCCGTGGATGGTGTGTCGCTAATTTTCTTTGCGCTGATGGCGTTGAAGATATGTTCTGATGGTGGTGAGAGTGGAGAACGACAGTCTCCGTGGTTGGCGCAATTGGCTAGCGCGATCGGCTGTTGACCGAAAGGTTGGAGGTTCGAGCCTACCCGGTGGTGTTGCGGCGTTTCTTTTTCTTTGGGCTGATAGCTCTGAAGAAATGTTCTGACGGTGGTGAGAGTGGAGCACGACTGCCTCCGTGGCTCAATTGGCTAGCGCGAACGGTTGTTAACAGAAAGGTGGGAGGTTTGAGCCCTCCCGAGAGTGGTGTGTTGCTTTTTTTTCTTTGGGCTGATAGGTTTGAAGATATGTTCTGATGGTGGTGAGATTGAAGCAGGACTGTCTTCGTGGCGCAATTGGCTAGCGCGATCGGCTGTTAACTGAAAGATGGGAGGTTCGAGCCCACCCGGTGGTGCTGCGGCGCTTTTTTTTCTTTGGCCTGATAGCTTTGAAGATATGTTCTGATGGTGGTAAGAGTGGAGCAGGACTGCCTCCGTGGCGCAATCGGTATGCGCGATCGGCTGTTAACCGAAATGTTGGAGGTTCGAGCTCACCCGGTGGTGGTGCGGCGCTTTTTTTTCTTTGCTCTGATAGCTTTGAAGATATGTTCTGATGGTGGTGAAAGTGGAGCAGGACTGTCTCCGTGGCGCAATTGGCTAGCACGATCGGCTGTTAACCGAAAGGTTGGAGTTTCGAGCCCACCTGGTGGTGGTGCGGCGCTTTTTTTTCTTTGGCCTGATAGCTTTGAAGATATGTTCTGATGGTGGTAAGAGCTGGGCAGGACTGCCTCCGTGGCGCAATCGGTATGCGCGATCGGCTGTTAACCGAAATGTTGGAGGTTCGAGCCCACCCGTTAGTGGTGCGGCGCTTTTTTTTCTTTGCTCTGATAGCTTTGAAGATATGTTATGATGGTGGTGAGAGTGGAGCAAGACTGTCTCCGTGGTGCAATTGGCTAGCGCGATCGCCTGTTAACCGAAATCTGGAGGTTTGAGCCCACCTGGTGGTGGTGCGGCGCTTTTAGGGGCGAAGCTCCTTAGGGCGTGGGCTGTGCGTCCCCTGTAGCCTGTATGTAGCCACCTCTAGTTTAGTTCTTGCAGTGTCCACTAGATGGCGGTACCGTCCCCTGTATGTAGCCACCTCTAGTTTAGTTCTTGCAGTGTTCACTAGATGGCGGTACCGTCTGCTGTATGCAGCCACCTCTCGTTTAGTTCTTGTAGTGTTTACTAGATGGTGGTACTTGTAGCTGATGATGAAAAGATGCAAGATGTTATAAACTAGAAAGCGGTACTCGTAGTTGATGAAAGACGCGTGATCTTATAAAATAGAAATGATGTCACATATGGCGCGTGTCATTGGTTGAAGACAATCGTTCGATTTAGTGCGGCGACGCACGCTAGGGGGAGCGTTGTAATAAAATCCGTTCGCTGTTGGCGCGCGCTCGGAGTCGCCGGATGGATAAGGCTGCACAGCGGAGAGAGCGCAAGGCAGCAGCAGCGCGCGCTCGCAGACAGAATCCCGATGTGCGAGCGCGCGAGGCAAGGGACATCGCAATCATCGTGGTTAACAGCGCGAAACACCCGGACAGGAGCGATAGAAGGACACGGTACAGCGCTGACTTTCAACTGAAATTTTTATTGAAAACACGAGAATATATATATAGACAGAACAGAAGACCTCGTGACCAAACCAGCCCCCTCAATCGATAAAATTATACACGGCGACAAGGCTTTGTCATGTGCACGCAATCTTGCCACAAAATAACACATACTTCAAACTATAAGATTCCAATGTCGCCAAGAAAACCGGACATGAGCAGACGAATGAACTTTAGCCACTATCTAACAAAGATAATTCATTACCAAGTAAGGCGATAGACGGCTGGCTAACGCATTGAGACCCTTTCTTATTTATAAAAAATGCCTCCATAATTTCTCTTGAAAGCTTGTCTGGGTGCTTGAAGAGTACTTTTGTTTTTTCAAAAAGTGGGTGGCATCCACATTCGCGGCAATGCAAAGACAAATGTGAATGCGCAAATCCTTTCAAGGAACTGTGGTGTTCCCTTAGCCGTATATTGACACAACGCCCGGTCTGACCAATGTACTCTCGCCCGCATGAAAATGGGGTTGAGTACACGACATTCTGCATGCACGGGAGAAACTTCATAGTATGTTTGATACTACACTGCTGATAAATTCCAGTCTTCCTGCCTTCTATGCGAGTGTTTACTGCCTGGCAAAGTCCCTTAAGCTTCGTTCTGCTTGAAAACCCAACGTTTAATCTGAACTTAGATGCTACTTTCTTTAATCTGTGCGAAAAAGAATGAACATATGGAATGTAGACAGAACGGCTAAAATCTTTTTCTTTCACTCGGGAGGACTGCCCCTTGACCTCACGCAGCAGCTTATCGCAAGTCGTAGAAATGATAGAGTGAGGAAAGCCTGCATCACGCAGCCTCTCCACCTGATAGTTAACGCTGTCAAGCATACGATGGGGACAACTCTTATTGAGGGCGGACCTTATAGCGGAAGTGGCTATACCTCGTTTAATCAATTTCGAGTGCCCTGATCTGAAATCAAGAAGAGACTTCTTTGACCTCGGTTGATAGGTCCAACACACATGTTCCGCTTTGAAAGACAGTCTAAGGTCTAAGAACTGCAACTCCTCCTTTTCAGGAACCTCAATAGTAAACCTAAGACCTTGTCCCTGTTCATTAAACAACTTTACGACGTCCACAATCGATCTTTGGAAATTTAGCCTATTGACGAAAACCAAATAGTCATCCACAAAGCGGAAAATTCTCAAAGCTAATTCACCTAGGTTATCATTTATTTTGCGGTCAACGAAACTTAAAAAGATGCTGCTTAGTACTGGCGCTACGCAGGAACCTATGCACACTCCTGCCCTTTGGATAACTGTCCTTCCTTGCCACTGAACGATCGTGGACTTCAAGTAAAACTCCAAAAGCTCTAGGAAGCTAGCAACCGGTATTTTGCAACTTTCGACGAAGCCCAACTCATTCATTTGTCCCTCGATGGTCTGTTGCACGAATTTCAATAACTGTACATGAGGCAGGGAATAATAAAGATCTTCTATGTCTATGCTGAATCCAAAGCAACCACCAGGGTTATTATTCTGCAGAACTTGAACTACGCAGTTAGAACTGGCGAAGTTTCTCCCGTGCATGCAGAATGTCGTGTACTCAACCCCATTTTCATGCGGGCGAGAGTACATTGGTCAGACCGGGCGTTGTGTCAATATACGGCTAAGGGAACACCACAGTTCCTTGAAAGGATTTGCGCATTCACATTTGTCTTTGCATTGCCGCGAATGTGGATGCCACCCACTTTTTGAAAAAACAAAAGTACTCTTCAAGCACCCAGACAAGCTTTCAAGAGAAATTATGGAGGCATTTTTTATAAATAAGAAAGGGTCTCAATGCGTTAGCCAGCCGTCTATCGCCTTACTTGGTAATGAATTATCTTTGTTAGATAGTGGCTAAAGTTCATTCGTCTGCTCATGTCCGGTTTTCTTGGCGACATTGGAATCTTATAGTTTGAAGTATGTGTTATTTTGTGGCAAGATTGCGTGCACATGACAAAGCCTTGTCGCCGTGTATAATTTTATCGATTGAGGGGGCTGGTTTGGTCACGAGGTCTTCTGTTCTGTCTATATATATATTCTCGTGTTTTCAATAAAAATTTCAGTTGAAAGTCAGCGCTGTACCGTGTCCTTCTATCGCTCCTGTCCGGGTGTTTCGCGCTGTTAACCACGATGAATGCTCACCAACTAGCCCAGTTTTCCATCTTGCTGGACATCGCAAGCCATCCATCGTCTAAGAACAAATAAAAGTTGATTTGTGTATATACACACACAGCGTTTCTCACGTCTTTACATGATGATCGACTGGGCGAATTAAACGGAAGATTCACAATTTACCGATGATTCCCTCCGGAGCTTCGCCCATTCATCATCATTCACCCCGTGAATATGCCGTAATTTTTTCTTTCTTTGGGCTGATAGCTCTGAAGAAATGTTCTGACGGAGGTTGGAGTGCTGCACTACTGTCTCCGTGGCGCAATTGGCTAGCGCGATCGGCTGTTAACCGAAAGGTTGGAATTTCGAGCCCACCCGGTGGTGGTGCGGCGCTTTTTTTCCTTTGGGCTGATAGCTCTGAAGAAATGTTCTGATGGTGCTGAGAGTGGAGCACGACTGTCTCCGTGGCGCAATTGGCTAGCGCGATCGGCTGTTGACCGAAAAGTTGGAGGTTCGAGCCCTCCCGGGAGTGGTGTGTAGCTTTTTTCTTTTGCGCGGATAGCTTTAAGATATGTTCTGATGGTTGGGAGAGTGGAGCAGGACTGTCTCCGTGGCGCAATTGTCTAGCGCAATCGGCTGTTAACCGATAGGTTGGAGGTTCGAGCTCGTCCGGTGGTGCTGCGGCGCTTTTCTTCCTTTGGGCTGACAGCTCCGAAGAAATGTTCTGACGGTGGTGAGAGTCGAGCACGACTGTCTCCGTGGCGCAATTGGCTAGCGCATCCAGCTGTTAACCGAAAGGTTGTAGTTTCGAGCCTTCCCGGGAGTGGTGCGTTGCTCTTTTCTTTGCGCTGATAGCTTTGGAGATATGTTCTGATGGTGGCGAGAGTGGAGCACGACTGTCCACGTGGCGAAATTGGCTAGCGCGATCGCCTGTTAACCGAAAGGCTGGAGGTTCGAGCCCACCCGATGGTGGTGCGGCGCTTTCTTTTTCTTTGGGCTGATAGCTCTGAAGAAATGTTCTGATAGAGGTGGGAGTGCTGCACTACTGTCTCCGTGGCGCAATTGGCTAGCGCGATCGGCTGTTAACCGAAAGATTGGAATTTCGAGCCCTCCTGGGAGTGGTGTGTTCCTTTTTTTTGCGCTGATAGCTTTGAAGATATGTTCTGATAGTGGTGAGAGTGGAGAACGACTGTCTCCGTGGCGCATTTGGCCAGCGCGATCGGCTATAACCCGAAATTTTGGAGGTTCGAGCGCACCCGGTGGTGGTGCGGCGCTTTTTTTTCTTTGGGCTGATAGCTCTGAAGAAATGTTCTGATGGTGGTGAGAGGAGAGCACGACTGTCTCCGTAGTGCAATGGGCTAGCGCTATAGGCTGTTGACCGAAAGGTTGGAGGTTCGAGCCCTCCCGGGAGTGGTGTGTTGCTTTTTTCTTTGCGCTGATAGCTTTGAAGATATGTTCTGATGGTGGTGAGAGTGGAGCACGACTGTCTCCGTGGCACAATTGGCTAGCGCGATGGGCTGTTAACCGAATTTCTGGAGGTTCGAGCCCACCCGGTGGTGGTGCGGCGCTTTTTTTTCTTTGCTCTGATAGCTTTGAAGATATGTTCTGATGGTGGTGAGAGTGGAGCAGGACTGTCTCCATGGCGCAATTGGCTAGCACGATCGGCTGTTAACCGAAAGGTTGGAGTTTCGAGCCCACCCGGTGGTGGTGTGGCGCTTTTTTTTCTTTGGGCTGATAGCTTTGAAGATATGTTCTGATGATGGTGAGAGTGGAGCAGGACTGTCTCCGTGGTGCAATTGGCTAGCGCGATCGGCTGTTAACCAAAAGGGTGGAGTTTCGAGCCCACCCGTGGATGGTGTGTCGCTTTTTTTTCTTCGCGCTGATGGCGTTGAAGATATGTTCTGATAGTGGTGAGAGTGGAGCTCGACTGTCTCCGTGGCGCAATTGGCTAGCGCGATCGGCTATTAACCGAAAGGTTGGGGGTTCGAGCCCACCCGCGAGTGGTGCGGCGCTTTTTTTCTTTGGGCTGATAGCTTTGAAGATATGTTTCATGGTGAAGGGAGTGGTGCAGGACTGTCTCCGTGGCGCAATTGGCTAGCACAATTGGCTGTTAACCGAAAGTTTTGAGGTTTGAGCCCACCAGGGGATGGTGTGTCGCTTTTTTTTCTTTGCGCTGATAGCTTTGAAGATATGTTCTGATGGTGGTGAGAGTGGAGAACGACAGTCGCCGTGGCTGGCGCAATTGGCTAGCGCAATCGGCTGTTGACCGAAAGGTTGGAGGTTCGAGCCCTCCCGGTGGTAGTGCGGCGTTTCTTTTTCTTTTGGCTGATAGCTCTGAAGAAATTTTCTGACAGTGGTGAGAGTGGAGCACGACTGCCTCTGTGGCCCAAGTGGCTAGCGCGATCGGCTGTTAACCGAAAGGTTGGAGGTTCGAGCCCTCCCGGGAGGGGTGTGTTGCTTTTTTCTTTGCGCTGATAGCTTTGAAGATATGTTCTGATGGCGGTGAGAATGGCGCACGACTGTCTCCGTGGCGCAATTGGCTAGCGCAATCGGCTGTTAACCGAAAGGTTGGAGTTTCGAGCCCACCCGGTGGTGGTGCGGCGCTTTTTTTCTTTGGGCTGATAGCTGTGAAGAAATGTTCTGACGGTGGTGAGAGTGGAACACGACTGTCTCCGTGGCGCACATGGCTAGCGCGATTGGCTTTTAACCGAAAGTTTGGAGGTTCGAGCCCTCCCGGGAGTGGTGTGTTGCTTTTTTTCTTCGGGCTGATAGCTTTGAAGATATGTTCTGATGGTGGTGAGATTGAGGCACGACTGTCTCCGTGGCGCAATCGGCCAGCGCGATCGGCTATTACCCGAAATTTTGGAGGTTCGAGGCCACCCGGTGGTGGTGCGGCACTTTTTTTCTTTGGGCTTCTTTGGGCTCATAGCTCTGAAGAAATGTTCTGATGGTGGTGAGAGGAGAGCACGACTGTCTCCGTGGCACATTGGGCTAGCGCGATAGGCTGTTGACCGAAAGGTTGGAGGTTCGAGCCCTCCCGGGAGTGGTGTGTTGCTTTTTTCTTTGCGCTGATAGCTTTGAAGATATGTTCTGATGGTGGTGAGTGTGAAGCACGACTGTCTCCGTGGCGCAATTGGCTAGCGCGATGGGCTGTTAACCGAAAGGTTTGAGGTTCGAGCCCAGCCGGTGGTGGTGCGGGGCTTTTTTTCCCTGGGCTGATAGCTGTGAGGAAATGTTCTGACGGTGGTGAGAGGGTACCGCGACTGTCTCCGTGGCGCAATTGGCTAGCGCGATCGGCTGTTAACAGAAAAGTTCGAGGTTCGAGCCCTCCTGAGAGTGGTGTGTTGCTTTTTTTTCTTTGGGCTGATAGCTTTGAAGTTATGTTCTGATGGTGGTGAGAGTGGAGCAGGACTGTCTTCGTGGCGCAATTGGCTAGCGCGATCGGCTGTTAACCGAAAGGCTGGAGGTTCGAGCCCACCCGGTGGTGGTGCGGCGCTTTCTTTTTCTTTGGGCTGATAGCTCTGAAGAAATCTTCTGACAGAGGTGGGAGTGCTGCACTACTGTCGCCGTGGCGCAATTGGCTAGCGCGATCGGCTGTTAACCGAAAGATTGGAATTTCGAGCCCTCCCAGGAGTGGTGTGTTGCTTTTTTCTTTGCGCTGATAGCTTTGAAGATATGTTCTGATAGTGGTGAGAGTGGAGAACGACTGTCTCCGTGGCGCAATTGGCCAGCGCGATCGGCTATAACCCGAAATTTTGGAGGTTCGAGCGCACCCGGTGGTGGTGCGGCGCTTTTTTTTCTTTGGGCTGATAGCTCTGAAGAAATGTTCTGATGGTGGTGAGAGGAGAGCACGACTGTCTCCGTAGTGCAATGGGCTAGCGCTATAGGCTGTTGACCGAAAGGTTGGAGGTTCGAGCCCTCCCGGGAGTGGTGTGTGGCCCAAGTGGCTAGCGCGATCGGCTGTTAACAGAAAGGTTGGAGGTTTGAGCGCTCGCGAGAGTGGTGTGTTGCTTTTTTTTCTTTGGGCTGATAGGTTTGAAGATATGTTCTGATGGTGGTGAGAGTGGAGCGGGACTGTCTCCGTGGCGCAATTGGCTAACGCGATCGGCTGTTAACCGAAAGGTTGGAGGTTCGAGGCCACCCGGTGGTGGTGCGGCGCTTTTTTTCTTTGGGCTTCTTTGGGCTCATAACTCTGAAGAAATGTTCTGATGGTGGTGAGAGGAGAGCACGACTGTCTCCGTGGCACAATGGGCTAGCGCGATAGGCTGTTCACCGAAAGGTTGGAGGTTCGAGCCCTCCCGGGAGTGGTGTGTTGCTTTTTTTTCTTCGGGCTGATAGCTTTGAAAATATGTTCTGATGGTGGTGAGATTGAAGCACGACTGTCTCCGTGGCGCAATCGGCCAGCGCGATCGGCTATTACCCAAAATTTGGGAGGTTCGAGGCCACCCGGTGGTGGTGCGGCACTTTCTTTCTTTGGGCTTCTTTGGGCTCATAGCTCTGAAGAAATGTTCTGATGGTGGTGAGAGGAGAGCACGACTGTCTCCGTAGTGCAATGGGCTAGCGCTATAGGCTGTTGACCGAAAGGTTGGAGGTTCGAGCCCTCCCGGGAGTGGTGTGTTGCTTTTTTCTTTGCGCTGATAGCTTTGAAGATATGTTCTGATGGTGGTGAGAGTGGAGCACGACTGTCTCCGTGGCACAATTGGCTAGCGCGATGGGCTGTTAACCGAATTTTTGGAGGTTCGAGCCCACCCGGTGGTGGTGCGGCGCTTTTTTTTTCTTTGCTCTGATAGCTTTGAAGATATGTTCTGATGGTGGTGAGAGTGGAGCAGGACTGTCTCCATGGCGCAATTGGCTAGCACGATCGGCTGTTAACCGAAAGGTTGGAGTTTCGAGCCCACCCGGTGGTGGTGTGGCGCTTTTTTTTCTTTGGGCTGATAGCTTTGAAGATATGTTCTGATGATGGTGAGAGTGGAGCAGGACTGTCTCCGTGGTGCAATTGGCTAGCGCGATCGGCTGTTAACCAAAAGGATGGAGTTTCGAGCCCACCCGTGGATGGTGTGTCGCTTTTTTTTCTTCGCGCTGATGGCGTTGAAGATATGTTCTGATAGTGGTGAGAGTGGAGCTCGACTGTCTCCGTGGCGCAATTGGCTAGCGCGATCGGCTATTAACCGAAAGGTTGGGGGTTCGAGCCCACCCGCGAGTGGTGCGGCGCTTTTTTTCTTTGGGCTGATAGCTTTGAAGATATGTTTCATGGTGAAGGGAGTGGTGCAGGACTGTCTCCGTGGCGCAATTGGCTAGCACAATTGGCTGTTAACCGAAAGTTTTGAGGTTTGAGCCCACCAGGGGATGGTGTGTCGCTTTTTTTACTTTGCGCTGATAGCTTTGAAGATATGTTCTGATGGTGGTGAGAGTGGAGAACGACAGTCGCCGTGGCTGGCGCAATTGGCTAGCGCAATCGGCTGTTGACCGAAAGGTTGGAGGTTCGAGCCCTCCCGGTGGTAGTGCGGCGTTTCTTTTTCTTTTGGCTGATAGCTCTGAAGAAATTTTCTGACAGTGGTGAGAGTGGAGCACGACTGCCTCTGTGGCCCAAGTGGCTAGCGCGATCGGCTGTTAACAGAAAGGTTGGAGGTTTGAGCCCTCGCGAGAGTGGTGTGTTGCTTTTTTTTCTTTGGTCTGATAGGTTTGAAGATATGTTCTGATGGTGGTGAGAGTGGAGCAGGACTGTCTCCGTGGCGCAATTGGCTAACGCGATCGGCTGTTAACCGAAAGGTTGGAGGTTCGAGCCCACCCGGTGGTGCTGCGGCGCTTTTTTTTCTTTGGGCTGATACCTTTGAAGATATGTTCTGATGGTGGTGAGAGTGGAGCAGGACTGTCTCCGTGGCGCAATTGGCTAGCGCGATTGGCTGTTAACCGAAAGGTTGGAGGTTCGAGCCCTCCCGGGAGGGGTGTGTTGCTTTTTTCTTTGCGCTGATAGCTTTGAAGATATGTTCTGATGGCGGTGAGAATGGCGCACGACTGTCTCCGTGGCGCAATTGGCTAGCGCAATCGGCTGTTAACCGAAAGGTTGGAGTTTCGAGCCCACCCGGTGGTGGTGCGGCGCTTTTTTTCTTTGGGCTGATAGCTGTGAAGAAATGTTCTGACGGTGGTGAGAGTGGAACACGACTGTCTCCGTGGCGCACATGGCTAGCGCGATTGGCTTTTAACCGAAAGTTTGGAGGTTCGAGCCCTCCCGGGAGTGGTGTGTTGCTTTTTTTCTTCGGGCTGATAGCTTTGAAGATATGTTCTGATGGTGGTGAGATTGAGGCACGACTGTCTCCGTGGCGCAATCGGCCAGCGCGATCGGCTATTACCCGAAATTTTGGAGGTTCGAGGCCACCCGGTGGTGGTGCGGCACTTTTTTTCTTTGGGCTTCTTTGGGCTCATAGCTCTGAAGAAATGTTCTGATGGTGGTGAGAGGAGAGCACGACTGTCTCCGTGGCACATTGGGCTAGCGCGATAGGCTGTTGACCGAAAGGTTGGAGGTTCGAGCCCTCCCGGGAGTGGTGTGTTGCTTTTTTCTTTGCGCTGATAGCTTTGAAGATATGTTCTGATGGTGGTGAGTGTGAAGCACGACTGTCTCCGTGGCGCAATTGGCTAGCGCGATGGGCTGTTAACCGAAAGGTTTGAGGTTCGAGCCCAGCCGGTGGTGGTGCGGGGCTTTTTTTCCCTGGGCTGATAGCTGTGAGGAAATGTTCTGACGGTGGTGAGAGGGTACCGCGACTGTCTCCGTGGCGCAATTGGCTAGCGCGATCGGCTGTTAACAGAAAAGTTCGAGGTTCGAGCCCTCCTGAGAGTGGTGTGTTGCTTTTTTTTCTTTGGGCTGATAGCTTTGAAGTTATGTTCTGATGGTGGTGAGAGTGGAGCAGGACTGTCTTCGTGGCGCAATTGGCTAGCGCGATCGGCTGTTAACCGAAAGGTTGGAGGTTCGAGCCCACCCGGTGGTGCTGCGGCGCTTTTTTTCTTTGGGCTGATAGCTTTGAAGATATGTTCTGATGGTGGTGAGAGTGGAGCAGGACTGTCTCCGTGGCGCAATTGGCTAGCGCGATCGGCTGTTAACCGAAAGGTTGTAGTTTCGAGCCTTCCCGGGAGTAGTGTGTTGCTCTTTTCTTTGCGCTGATAGCTTTGGAGATATGTTCTGATGGTGGTGAGAGTGGAGCACGACTGTCCACGTGGCGAAGTTGGCTAGCGCGATCGCCTGTTAACCGAAAGGCTGGAGGTTCGAGCCCACCCGGTGGTGGTGCGGCGCTTTCTTTTTCTTTGGGCTGATAGCTCTGAAGAAATCTTCTGACAGAGGTGGGAGTGCTGCACTACTGTCGCCGTGGCGCAATGGGCTAGCGCGATCGGCTGTTAACCGAAAGATTGGAATTTCGAGCCCTCCCGGGAGTGGTGTGTTGCTTTTTTCTTTGCGCTGATAGCTTTGAAGATATGTTCTGATAGTGGTGAGAGTGGAGAACGACTGTCTCCGTGGCGCAATTGGCCAGCGCGATCGGCTATAACCCGAAATTTTGGAGGTTCGAGCGCACCCGGTGGTGGTGCGGCGCTTTTTTTTCTTTGGGCTGATAGCTCTGAAGAAATGTTCTGATGGTGGTGAGAGGAGAGCACGACTGTCTCCGTAGTGCAATGGGCTAGCGCTATAGGCTGTTGACCGAAAGGTTGGAGGTTCGAGCCCTCCCGGGAGTGGTGTGTGGCCCAAGTGGCTAGCGCGATCGGCTGTTAACAGAAAGGTTGGAGGTTTGAGCGCTCGCGAGAGTGGTGTGTTGCTTTTTTTTCTTTGGGCTGATAGGTTTGAAGATATGTTCTGATGGTGGTGAGAGTGGAGCGGGACTGTCTCCGTGGCGCAATTGGCTAACGCGATCGGCTGTTAACCGAAAGGTTGGAGGTTCGAGGCCACCCGGTGGTGGTGCGGCACTTTATTTCTTTGGGCTTCTTTGGGCTCATAGCTCTGAAGAAATGTTCTGATGGTGGTGAGAGGAGAGCACGACTGTCTCCGTGGCACAATGGGCTAGCGCGATAGGCTGTTCACCGAAAGGTTGGAGGTTCGAGCCCTCCCGGGAGTGGTGTGTTGCTTTTTTTTCTTCGGGCTGATAGCTTTGAAAATATGTTCTGATGGTGGTGAGATTGAAGCACGACTGTCTCCGTGGCGCAATCGGCCAGCGCGATCGGCTATTACCCAAAATTTGGGAGGTTCGAGGCCACCCGGTGGTGGTGCGGCACTTTCTTTCTTTGGGCTTCTTTGGGCTCACAGCTCTGAAGAAATGTTCTGATGGTGGTGAGAGGAGAGCACGACTGTCTCCGTAGTGCAATGGGCTAGCGCTATAGGCTGTTGACCGAAAGGTTGGAGGTTCGAGCCCTCCCGGGAGTGGTGTGTTGCTTTTTTCTTTGCGCTGATAGCTTTGAAGATATGTTCTGATGGTGGTGAGAGTGGAGCACGACTGTCTCCGTGGCACAATTGGCTAGCGCGATGGGCTGTTAACCGAATTTTTGGAGGTTCGAGCCCACCCGGTGGTGGTGCGGCGCTTTTTTTTCTTTGCTCTGATAGCTTTGAAGATATGTTCTGATGGTGGTGAGAGTGGAGCAGGACTGTCTCCATGGCGCAATTGGCTAGCACGATCGGCTGTTAACCGAAAGGTTGGAGTTTCGAGCCCACCCGGTGGTGGTGTGGCGCTTTTTTTTCTTTGGGCTGATAGCTTTGAAGATATGTTCTGATGATGGTGAGAGTGGAGCAGGACTGTCTCCGTGGTGCAATTGGCTAGCGCGATCGGCTGTTAACCAAAAGGATGGAGTTTCGAGCCCACCCGTGGATGGTGTGTCGCTTTTTTTTCTTCGCGCTGATGGCGTTGAAGATATGTTCTGATAGTGGTGAGAGTGGAGCTCGACTGTCTCCGTGGCGCAATTGGCTAGCGCGATCGGCTATTAACCGAAAGGTTGGGGGTTCGAGCCCACCCGCGAGTGGTGCGGCGCTTTTTTTCTTTGGGCTGATAGCTTTGAAGATATGTTTCATGGTGAAGGGAGTGGTGCAGGACTGTCTCCGTGGCGCAATTGGCTAGCACAATTGGCTGTTAACCGAAAGTTTTGAGGTTTGAGCCCACCAGGGGATGGTGTGTCGCTTTTTTTTCTTTGCGCTGATAGCTTTGAAGATATGTTCTGATGGTGGTGAGAGTGGAGAACGACAGTCGCCGTGGCTGGCGCAATTGGCTAGCGCAATCGGCTGTTGACCGAAAGGTTGGAGGTTCGAGCCCTCCCGGTGGTAGTGCGGCGTTTCTTTTTCTTTTGGCTGATAGCTCTGAAGAAATTTTCTGACAGTGGTGAGAGTGGAGCACGACTGCCTCTGTGGCCCAAGTGGCTAGCGCGATCGGCTGTTAACAGAAAGGTTGGAGGTTTGAGCCCTCGCGAGAGTGGTGTGTTGCTTTTTTTTCTTTGGGCTGATAGGTTTGAAGATATGTTCTGATGGTGGTGAGAGTGGAGCAGGACTGTCTCCGTGGCGCAATTGGCTAACGCGATCGGCTGTTAACCGAAAGGTTGGAGGTTCGAGCCCACCCGGTGGTGCTGCGGCGCTTTTTTTTCTTTGGGCTGATACCTTTGAAGATATGTTCTGATGGTGGTGAGAGTGGAGCAGGACTGTCTCCGTGGCGCAATTGGCTAGCGCGATTGGCTGTTAACCGAAAGGTTTGAGGTTCGAGCCCTCCCGGGAGGGGTGTGTTGCTTTTTTCTTTGCGCTGATAGCTTTGAAGATATGTTCTGATGGCGGTGAGAATGGCGCACGACTGTCTCCGTGGCGCAATTGGCTAGCGCAATCGGCTGTTAACCGAAAGGTTGGAGTTTCGAGCCCACCCGGTGGTGGTGCGGCGCTTTTTTTCTTTGGGCTGATAGCTGTGAAGAAATGTTCTGACGGTGGTGAGAGTGGAACACGACTGTCTCCGTGGCGCACATGGCTAGCGCGATTGGCTTTTAACCGAAAGTTTGGAGGTTCGAGCCCTCCCGGGAGTGGTGTGTTGCTTTTTTTCTTCGGGCTGATAGCTTTGAAGATATGTTCTGATGGTGGTGAGATTGAGGCACGACTGTCTCCGTGGCGCAATCGGCCAGCGCGATCGGCTATTACCCGAAATTTTGGAGGTTCGAGGCCACCCGGTGGTGGTGCGGCACTTTTTTTCTTTGGGCTTCTTTGGGCTCATAGCTCTGAAGAAATGTTCTGATGGTGGTGAGAGGAGAGCACGACTGTCTCCGTGGCACATTGGGCTAGCGCGATAGGCTGTTGACCGAAAGGTTGGAGGTTCGAGCCCTCCCGGGAGTGGTGTGTTGCTTTTTTCTTTGCGCTGATAGCTTTGAAGATATGTTCTGATGGTGGTGAGTGTGAAGCACGACTGTCTCCGTGGCGCAATTGGCTAGCGCGATGGGCTGTTAACCGAAAGGTTTGAGGTTCGAGCCCAGCCGGTGGTGGTGCGGGGCTTTTTTTCCCTGGGCTGATAGCTGTGAGGAAATGTTCTGACGGTGGTGAGAGGGTACCGCGACTGTCTCCGTGGCGCAATTGGCTAGCGCGATCGGCTGTTAACAGAAAAGTTCGAGGTTCGAGCCCTCCTGAGAGTGGTGTGTTGCTTTTTTTTCTTTGGGCTGATAGCTTTGAAGTTATGTTCTGATGGTGGTGAGAGTGGAGCAGGACTGTCTTCGTGGCGCAATTGGCTAGCGCGATCGGCTGTTAACCGAAAGGTTGGAGGTTCGAGCCCACCCGGTGGTGCTACGGCGCTTTTTTTCTTTGGGCTGATAGCTTTGAAGATATGTTCTGATGGTGGTGAGAGTGGAGCACGACTGTCCACGTGGCGAAATTGGCTAGCGCGATCGCCTGTTAACCGAAAGGCTGGAGGTTCGAGCCCACCCGGTGGTGGTGCGGCGCTTTCTTTTTCTTTGGGCTGATAGCTCTGAAGAAATCTTCTGACAGAGGTGGGAGTGCTGCACTACTGTCGCCGTGGCGCAATTGGCTAGCGCGATCGGCTGTTAACCGAAAGATTGGAATTTCGAGCCCTCCCGGGAGTGGTGTGTTGCTTTTTTCTTTGCGCTGATAGCTTTGAAGATATGTTCTGATAGTGGTGAGAGTGGAGAACGACTGTCTCCGTGGCGCAATTGGCCAGCGCGATCGGCTATAACCCGAAATTTTGGAGGTTCGAGCGCACCCGGTGGTGGTGCGGCGCTTTTTTTTCTTTGGGCTGATAGCTCTGAAGAAATGTTCTGATGGTGGTGAGAGGAGAGCACGACTGTCTCCGTAGTGCAATGGGCTAGCGCTATAGGCTGTTGACCGAAAGGTTGGAGGTTCGAGCCCTCCCGGGAGTGGTGTGTGGCCCAAGTGGCTAGCGCGATCGGCTGTTAACAGAAAGGTTGGAGGTTTGAGCGCTCGCGAGAGTGGTGTGTTGCTTTTTTTTCTTTGGGCTGATAGGTTTGAAGATATGTTCTGATGGTGGTGAGAGTGGAGCGGGACTGTCTCCGTGGCGCAATTGGCTAACGCGATCGGCTGTTAACCGAAAGGTTGGAGGTTCGAGGCCACCCGGTGGTGGTGCGGCACTTTTTTTCTTTGGGCTTCTTTGGGCTCATAGCTCTGAAGAAATGTTCTGATGGTGGTGAGAGGAGAGCACGACTGTCTCCGTGGCACAATGGGCTAGCGCGATAGGCTGTTCACCGAAAGGTTGGAGGTTCGAGCCCTCCCGGGAGTGGTGTGTTGCTTTTTTTCTTCGGGCTGATAGCTTTGAAAATATGTTCTGATGGTGGTGAGATTGAAGCACGACTGTCTCCGTGGCGCAATCGGCCAGCGCGATCGGCTATTACCCAAAATTTGGGAGGTTCGAGGCCACCCGGTGGTGGTGCGGCACTTTCTTTCTTTGGGCTTCTTTGGGCTCATAGCTCTGAAGAAATGTTCTGATGGTGGTGAGAGGAGAGCACGACTGTCTCCGTGGCACAATGGGCTAGCGCGATAGGCTGTTGACCGAAAGGTTGGAGGTTCGAGCCCTCCCGGGAGTGGTGTGTTGCTTTTTTCTTTGCGCTGATAGCTTTGAAGATATGTTCTGATGGTGGTGAGTGTGAAGCACGACTGTCTCCGTGGCGCAATTGGCTAGCGCGATGGGCTTTTAACCGAAAGGTTTGAGGTTCGAGCCCAGCCGGTGGTGGTGCGGCGCTTTTTTTCCTTGGGCTGATAGCTCTGAGGAAATGTTCTGACGGTGGTGAGAGGGTACCGCGACTGTCTCCGTGGCGCAATTGGCTAGCGCGATCGGCTGTTAACAGAAAAGTTCGAGGTTCGAGCCCTCCTGAGAGTGGTGTGTTGCTTTTTTTTCTTTGGGCTGATAGCTTTGAAGTTATGTTCTGATATTGGTCAGAGTGGAGCAGGTCTGTCTTCGTGGCGCAATTGGCTAGCGCGATCGGCTGTTAACCAAAAGGTTGGAGGTTCGAGCACCACCCGGTGGTGCTGCGGCGCTTTTTTTCTTTGGGCTGATAGCTTTGAAGATATTGCCACGAGGAATTGTTAAGGCGCAGTACAACGCAGACGTTGTTAAAAGAGGAACGCTGACGGCATCGCTACGACTCATGAAGCCCGCCGGAAGGCACGAGCCGGCCCAGCCTGTGCACGAGCTGCTACCGAGCAGCGGAAAAGAAGAGAAGAAGAGGACGACGAGCGTTCGCTGCTTTCTCCCAGCTACTGTGTAGTTCTTTTGGCTTTGGGCACAAGTTCGCCCTTATTAAACCTTGTAAATAGGACGTCCCGGTTGTGAGGTTGTTATATCCGTTACATTTTCTGGTGGAGGAGCTGGGTACATGATTCCGAGCCCCACGCAAGAGCGAAGTCCAAGCACTGACCAGCCGCAACCAGTGGAGCTTACACCGGTGCACCAACGAGTCAGCCGCCGTATCCGAGGAGAGTTGCCAGAATTTGGGCCACTCCCTTCTGTATCAAGGGCATCGGTGACGGAGACAAGCGCCGCCACCACCATGACGAGCCAAGTTACGCCGGCACAACTCATCGTAAGCCAACCGGTCATCCCAAAGGTGTTTCATGGTGACCCATACGAGGACGCCGAAGACTGGTTAGAGCATTTCGAGAGAGTGGGAAATCTAAATCAGTGGAACGAGGAAGGCAAGCTGCGTAACGTCTACATTGCGTTGGAAGACTCTGCACGAGTGTGGTACGAAAACCACGAGGCATCTCTGACGTCGTGGCAAGAGTTTCGGCGGCAGCTACTGAGTACGTTCGCCAACAGTGATCGCCGGGAAAAGGCGGAAGCAGCTCTCCGCACACGGATTCAACGAACGAACGAAACTGTCGCGATGTACATCGAAGACATGTCCCGCCTTTTCAAGCGAGCTGATCCTGGCATGACGGAAGACAAGAAAGTGCGCCACCTCATGCACGGGGTAAAGCAAGAATTGTTCGCGGGACTCATCCGCAATCCGCCCCGTACTGTTGCTGAGTTTCGGTCGGAAGCAACAACCATCGAAACGACGCTTCAGCAGAGAGCCCGACAGTACAACCGCGACGTAGCCGGTGCATCCGCAGGAGTCTACTCAACAGGCGTCGTGGATAATCTTGACACATTGCGCGAGCTCGTCCGGTCTGTTGTCAGGGAAGAATTAAGGAAACTGCAGTCACCTGATGTCACCCCCGAGCTGTCTCTTGCTGAAGTTGTCCGAGACGAAATTCGACAGGCCATGCGGGAGCCGCGGAGTGATGTGCCGGCGACACGACGGGCGGTAACGTACTCCGAGGTGCTCAGGCGACCTACTCTGCACTGTTCGCCGATCGAGACACCAAGTACTTATGTGCAGACAATGCGCAGCCCGCCTGAAATCGTAGAGGCAACACGCACTCCACCTCGTGCGAGAGAGATGATGCCACGGAAGAGCGATGTGTGGCGAGATGCCACACGTAGGCCCTTGTGTTTCCACTGTGGAGAGGCTGGCCACCTGTACCGATTCTGCCGATATCGTCAAGCTGGTCTTAGGGGATTCGCCATCAATGCACCGTGTCCGCGAAACGGCGAAAGACCTTCCGAGATTGAAGAATACCTATGCTCACGTCGGGAATTTGACCCGCCTCGTCGTCATCAACCACGCTCACCATCCCCTATGCGCTACCGCTCGTCTAGCCCACGTCCCTTCCCAAGCACGTCTAGGCAGCGTTCGCCTAGCCCAAATCCGGGAAACTGAAGAGGGCGACCTGTGGAGGCGAGGCCGCTGGCGACTTGGGATGTGAAGATCCTCCACTGCGGTACGAGCCTGATAACGACGACTGTTTCCAGGTAAAGGAGTGCAGTACAGAGAAAATTACTTCAGACTTGCCGTTGGTGATTGACGGACTAGAGCTCAATGCTTTGATCGATACTGGTGCGGATTATTCTGTGATAAGTTACGAATTAGCGAAGCGACTCAAGAAAGTTCTGACCGAATGGGGTGGACCTCAAGTACGTACTGCAGGTGGTCACCTCATAACCCCTTCCGGCCGATGTACCGCAAGGGTCATGATACGGGGCTTCACTTACGTCGGTGACTTTGTCGTCCTGCCTGTATGCTCGAGGGAAGTGATACTGGGAATGGATTTCCTACAAGCTAATGGTGCGATTATCAATTTACAGAGGTCGAGCGTGTCCTTTTCGACGGAGCAAGCTTTAAAGGTAGCACGATCAGATGAACGATGTACCACTCCACTGCGCGTCGTCGACGATGATGTGACTGTACCGCCACGGAGCAGTATAATGGTTCTCGTGCATAATGATGCATTCAGCGACTACGAGGGTGTGGCGGAGAGCAACGTGGATGTTTTCTTGAAAAGAGGCGTTTGTGTGGCACGAGGGATTATCCAGCTGCGAAACGGGTGCACAGACATCCTCTTGACGAATTTCGGTAACGAATTCCAGCACATCGCAAAAGGGACGGCAATAGCGTTTCTTCATGAGTTCTGTGAAGTGACAGAAATATGCAGTCTTGAAACGACGTCACCGAATGTGAAACTTCCATCTGATGCCTGCGACACAATATACGTAAATCCTAATCTTTCAGAGATTCAACGTCAACAGCTATACGACCTCGTGCGGGAATTTGGCAGCTGTTTCTCCAACAGTTCAAAGGTACGGCGCACGAGCATTACAAAACACAGGATCATAACGGACGAGACAACCAGGCCGGTATGCCAGCACCCGTATCGTGTTTCCCCTAAGGAAAGGGAAGTCATCAAGAAGCAGGTACGAGAAATGCTTGAAGATGATGTTATCCAGCCTTCTAACAGCCCGTGGTCATCTCCCGTGGTGCTTGTCAAGAAGAAGGATAACACGCTACGGTTTTGTGTCGACTACAGGAAACTGAATGCTGTGACTAAACGGGATGTATATCCCCTTCCACGCATCGACGACACGTTAGATCGACTTCGGTGTGCCAAGTTCTTCTCATCACTAGATCTGAAAAGTGGATACTGGCAGATCGAGGTTGATGAACGTGATCGCGAAAAGACTGCTTTTGTTACCCCGGACGGACTTTACGAATTTAAGGCTCTCCCGTTTGGTCTCTGCTGTGCGCCGGCAACGTTCCAACGCATGATGGACACTGTGCTTTCCGGATTGAAGTGGCAGTGTTGCCTAGTGTACCTAGACGACGTGGTCATCTTCGCGGCTACATTTGAGGAGCACATCAAGCGCCTTCGGTCAGTGTTAGAGGCAATCCGTTCGGCAGATTTGACAATCAAGCCAGAGAAGTGCCGATTAGCTTTCGAAGAGCTTCGTTTTCTTGGGCATGTCGTCAGCGCCCAAGGTGTTCGCCCTGATCCTGATAAGACGGCCGCCGTCGCAAGGTTTCCGGTGCCAACAGACAAAAAGTCAGTACGGAGATTTCTAGGTCTATGTGCGTACTATAGACGATTTGTGAGAAATTTTTCAAAGATCGCAGAACCCTTAACGAGACTTACGAGAGAAGATGTGCCTTTCCAGTGGCAAAACGAGCAACAAAGCGCCTTCAACGAATTGAGAAAGAGGTTAGAAAACCCCCCGATTCTTTCTCACTTTGATGAGACAGCCGACACGGAAATACACACAGATGCCAGTAACATCGGCCTTGGATGCGTTCTAATACAGTGGCAGAAAGGTGAAGAAAAAGTGATAGCTTATGCCAGTCGGACTCTAACAAAAGCAGAGACAAACTATTCGGCCACGGAAAAAGAATGCCTTGCCGTCGTCTGGGCCATCAGTAAATTTCGGCCGTACCTATATGGTAGACCATTCAAGGCAGTCAGCGATCACCATGCGCTTTGCTGGCTGGCGAACATAAAGGAACCATCTGGACGACTAGCAAGGTGGAGCCTCAGACTGCAAGAATACGATATAACCGTCGTATACCGATCTGGCAAAAAACATACCGATGCCGACTGTTTGTCACGGGCTCCTACAGACACACCACTATCAGAAGAAGACGACTTTCCGTTCGTAGGAATTGTCGAGACCACTCAAATAGCCGAACTCCAACGTACAGACAAAGAATTACTCCCGCTTATCGAACACCTGCAAGGAATTGACGTACAAGTACCCCGTATATTTTCTCGAAGCCTCGCATTGTTCTGCCTCCGAGGAAACGTTCTCTACAAGAGAAACTTCAAGCCCAACCGCGAAAAGTTCCTGCTTGTCGTTCCAGCAACTATGCGACAAGAAATACTTCGAGCGTGTCACGATGAGCCCACATCTGGACATTTGGGTGTGACGCGAACGCTTGCAAGGATCAGTCTCCATTATTATTGGCCCAAGCTACTAGCTTCAGTGCAACACTACGTCAAAACATGCCGCGAGTGCCAAAGACGAAAAACACCACGTTCTAAACCAGCGGGCCTTCTACAACCTATAGATCCACCGAAAGCGCCTTTCCGCCAAGTTGGAATGGACCTCCTTGGACCCTTCCCGACATCTTTACTCGGCAAGAAATGGATCGTTGTGGCCACTGATTATTTAACTAGATACGCCGAAACAGACTCTTTGGAACGAGGAACGGCAGCAGAAGTGGCCCAATTCTTCGTACACAAAATAGTCCTGCGACATGGCGCTCCAACGGTTGTAATCACCGATCGCGGAACGGCTTTCACGGCGCAACTTTTGAAGTGCCTGCTCAACATGACTCACACTGTTCATAGGAAAACCACTGCATATCATCCTCAATGCAATGGCCTGACCGAACGCCTTAACAGAACTTTAGCGGACATGATATCCATGTATGTGGATGTCGAGCACAAAAAGTGGGACGAAATTTTACCATACGTCACTTTCGCCTACAATACGGCTGTGCAAGAGACCACCAAAATCACCCCATTTGAACTAGTTTACGGTCGTGCTGTTACCACAACACTGGATGCTATGTTACCAATAGACCAAGATGACTACCCCCCCGATCTTGACGACTTTCTACAAAGAGCGGAAGAAGCCCGCCAGTTAGCAAGATACCGAATACGCCACCAACACCGCATCGATGCCGACCGCTACAACCGAGGAAGACTTGACACGCGATATGACGTTGGCGACAAAGTGTGGATATGGACTCCAGTACGACGACGAGGCCTCTCCGAAAAACTCATTTCACGGTATTTTGGCCCCTACGAGATCGTACAGCGACACAATGACCTCGTCTACGAAGTCAAGCCTGCAGGCCACCTGCATTCGAGGCGACGCAATCCCACGGAGCGTGTACACATTGTACGGATGAAACCGTACTACGACCGATTCCAAACCTAGCCACCCCAATACCTTGACGTACTGCAACCTCATTTTTACAAACTTGCACACACAAAAAAAAAAAAAAAACAGCCTCATCGCAAGCATCGGGGCGATGCCGCTTGAGAGGGGGGATAATGCCACGAGGAATTGTTAAGGCGCAGTACAACGCAGACGTTGTTAAAAGAGGAACGCTGACGGCATCGCTACGACTCATGAAGCCCGCCGGAAGGCACGAGCCGGCCCAGCCTGTGCACGAGCTGCTACCGAGCAGCGGAAAAGAAGAGAAGAAGAGGACGACGAGCGTTCGCTGCTTTCTCCCAGCTACTGTGTAGTTCTTTTGGCTTTGGGCACAAGTTCGCCCTTATTAAACCTTGTAAATAGGACGTCCCGGTTGTGAGGTTGTTATATCCGTTACAATATGTTCTGATGGTGGTGAGAGTGGAGCAGGACTGTCTCCGTGGCGCAATTGGCTAGCGCGTTCGGCTGTTAATCGAAAGGTTGTAGTTTCGAGCCTTCCCGGGAGTGGTGTGTTGCTCTTTTCTTTGCGCTGATAGCTTTGGAGATATGTTCTGATGGTGGTGAGAGTGGAGCACGACTGTCCACGTTGCGAAATTGGCTAGCGCGATCGCCTGTTAACCGAAAGGCTGGAGGTTCGAGCCCACCCGGTGGTGGTGCGGCGCTTTCTTTTTCTTTAGGCTGATAGCTCTGAAGAAATGTTCTGACAGAGGTGGGAGTGCTGCACTACTGTCTCCGTGGCGCAATTGGCTAGCGCGATCGGCTGTTACCCGAAAGATTGGAATTTCGAGCCCTCCCGGGAGTGGTGTGTTGCTTTTTTCTTTGCGCTGATAGCTTTGAAGATATGTTTTGATGGTGGTTAGAGTGGAGCACGACTGTCTCCGTGGCGCAAGTGGCTAGCGCGATGGGCTGTTAACCTGAAAGTTGGAGGTTCGAGCCCTCTCGAGAGTGGTTTGTTGCTTTTTTTTTCTTTGCTCTGATAGCTTTGAAGATATGTTCTGATGGTGGTGAGAGTGGAGCAGGACTGTCTCCGTGGCGCAATTGGCTAGCACGATCGGCTGTTAACCGAAAGGTTGGAGTTTCGAGCCCACCCGGTGGTGGTGCGGCGCTTTTTTTTCTTTGGGCTGATAGCTCTGAAGATATGTTCTGATGGTGGTGAGAGTGGAGCAGGACTGTATCCGTGGTGCAATTGGCTAGCGCGATCGGCTGTTAACCAAAAGGTTGGAGTTTCGAGCCCACCCGTGGAGGATGTGTCGCTATTTTTCTTTGCGCTGATGGCGTTGAAGATATGTTGTGATGGTGGTGAGAGTGGAGCATGACTGTCTCCGTGGCGCAATTGGCTAGCGCGATCGGCTGTTAACCGAAAGATTGGAGTCCCGAGCCCACCCGGTGGTGCTGCGGCGCTTTTTTTTCTTTGGCCTGATAGCTTTGAAGATATGTTCTGATGGTGGTAAGAGTGGAGCAGGACTGCCTCCGTGGCGCAATCGGTATGCGCGATCGGATGTTAACCGAAATGTTGGAGGTTCGAGCCCACCCGGTGGTGGTGCGGCGCTTTTTTTTCTTTGCTCTGATAGCTTTGAAGATATGTTCTGATGGTGGTGAGAGTGGAGCAGGACTGTCTCCATTGCGCAATTGGCTAGCACGATCGGCTATTAACCGAAAGGTCGGAGTTTCGAGCCCACCCGATGGGGGTGCGGCGCTTTTTTTCCTTTGGGCTGATTGCTCCGAAGAAATGTTCTGAGAGTGGTGAGAGTGGAGCACGACTGTCTCCATGGCGCAATTGGCTAGCGCATCCGGCTGTTAACCGAAAGTTTGGAGGTTCGAGCCCACCCGGTGTTGGTGCGGCGCTTCTTTTTCTTCGGGCTGATAGCTCTGAAGAAACGTCCTGACGGAGGTGGGAGTGCTGCGCTACTGTCTCCGTGGCGCAATTGGCTCGCACGATCGGCTGTTAACCGAAAGGTTGGAGGTTCGAGCCCACCCGGTGGTGGTGCGGCGCTTTTTTTTTTCTTTGGGCTCATAGCTTTAAAGATATGTTCTGATGGTGGCGAGAGTGGAGCAGGACTGTCTCCGTTGTGCAATTGGCTAGCGCCATCGGCTGTTAACCAAAAGGTTGGAGTTTCGAGCCCACCCGTGGATGGTGTGTCGCTATTTTTCTTTGCGCTGATGGCGTTGAAGATATGTTCTGATGGTGGTGAGAGTGGAGAACGACAGTCTCCGTGGTTGGCGCAATTGGATAGCGCGATGGGCAGTTAACCTGAAAGTTGGAGGTTCGAGCCTACCCGGTGGTGGTGCGGCGCTTTTTTTTCTTTGGGCTGATAGCTTTGAAGATATGTTCTGATGGTGGTAAGAGTGGAGCAGGACTGCCTCCGTGGCGCAATCGGTATGCGCGATCGGCTGTTAACCGAAATGTTGGAGGTTCGAGCCCACCCGTTAGTGGTGCGGCGCTTTTTTTTCTTTGCTCTGATAGCTTTGAAGATATGTTCTGATGGTGGTGAGAGTGGAGCAAGACTGTCTCCGTGGTGCAATTGGCTAGCGCGATCGCCTGTTAACCGAAATCTGGAGGTTTGAGCCCACCCGGTGGTGGTGCGGCGCTTTTAGGGGCGAAGCTCCTTAGGGCGTGGGCTGTGCGTCCCCTGTAGCCTGTATGTAGCCACCTCTAGTTTAGTTCTTGCAGTGTCCACTAGATGGCGGCAGTGTCCCCTGTATGTAGCCACCTCTAGTTTAGTTAAGAGTACTGAACGCTGGGCGAGTTGGTAAATCATCACTACAAAACTGCGCGAAAAATCGACAAGAAACAGAGAAGGCACACACACAAGCGCAGACTAGCAACTGACAGTTTATTGAAAGAAAACACTTATATACCTAAAGAAAAACTATGACGTGAAAGATTAGAAGTTGGCAGTGAGATAATCAATCTCTAGTTGGTGCAAAGTCACCGAAGGCCTCGCAACACACGTGTCGCCATACTTGTGTATATAAAAAGCCTCCGCAACTTCTCTCGCTGTCCTATCCCTGTGCCGTGACAACACCCTTGTTTCGTGAAATAAAGGGGAACACTTGCAATCCCTGCAATGTAGGCACAGATTCGACGAAGGGTGGGCCTTCAGCGATGCCCTGTGATCCATTAGTCGGTTGTTCAAACATCTTCCAGTTTGCCCAATATAGCACCTACCACATGATAAGGGGATAAGATACACCGCACCAATTCCACACTCTACAAACGTTTCCCGGTGTTTGACCACACAAACATACCACTTTTTTTCTTTTCCTTCAGCTTTCCTATCCACCATTGCGCACACTCGGCCCAACTTATTCCTGGACGAAAAAACGACATTAACACCGAATCTATGTCCCACCTTTTTCATGCGGTGGGAGAAGGCATGAAGATAAGGAATGCACGTGTAAGGCAAACGTTTATCTATGCCCGCTCTGTCATTACCTTCCCGTTTTAGTTTCTTCAATAATCTTTCACTTAGAAGACCCAGCCTTCCTTCTGGGAAGTTCGATAACCTAAGCCTAGTAAGCTGGTCATGAAAAGCCTCCGACATCTGATGCGGGCACGATTTGCACAAAGCAGATTCGAGACACGAAGTGGCGACACCATTCTTGACCAGCTTTGAGTTACAGGAATGAAAATCAAGAATGGGCTTAATCGACCTCGGCGAATACCGCCAGCACGTGTGCTCCTGCCCAATCCTAATTTTCAAATCAAGAAACTGAATGCAGCCATCTTTCGGGACCTCAAAGGTAAATTTCAAACCCCGTCCTTTCTCATTAAACATTTTCAGCACATTGACCCTGGACCTGACACAGTTGTCCATTTCAACAAACACCAGATAATCATCAACGTATCTCATTGTCTTAAGCGCTAAACTTTCTAAGCCTCCCTCAAGGTCTCGATCTATCCTCCCCAAGTATACCTCACTCAGTTTAGGGGCAACACGGGAACCTATGCACACACCCGATTTCTGCCTATACACACCACCTTTCCATTCTACCAAAGTCGAGCGAAGATACATCGACAACAGTTCCAGGAAGGACGCAACAGAAACTCCACACTCATTTTGGAACTGTAGGGCGTCGTTGTGGTCCTGTATGCAGTCTCTCACACTTTTCATCAAGGTTTCATGCTCCAACGAGTAAAAAAGGTCCTCTACATCTATGCTAAACACTGACATAGGCCCGGGGGGTACCGTCCTCAGGAACTGAACGACTTCCTCGGAATTCTTCACCCGAAAAGGATCCTGCACCTTTAGAGATGATAGGTGCTTTTGCAGAAATGCTGATACCAAACATTGCCAAGTTCCGCGTTCTGAAACAACCACCCTAAAGGGATGGCCCTCCTTGTGTGTTTTGACGGTGAAGAAAAGGTTCAGCAAATTGCCTTTCGCACCTCGCACCGCCGCAGCCAACCCTTCAAGCCTCAGTTGTTCCAGTAAGGCGACGGCCTTTTTCTTCACCTCCTTTGGTTTTTCTTCAACCCGCTTGAGGTTCTTGTGAACAGCTTGCATGCCCTTCTCAGAAAAAGTCCTCTCATACATGAGGACGAAACTCCCTTCCTTGTCAGCAACTAATGGCCTGATGCTGCTTGAACCCATGTAATCCACCAAGGAATTCAACTTGCACTTCCTTCCAGTGCTTCCACTGAGCGTAGTCACCACACCAGCTCCTTCGGCCACGCACCTTCCCCTTTCACCTTCAGGCACCCGTTCAGCAACGGAACGTGCCACCGCCAAGATTTCTGGAAATCCAAGGGTTGGCTCGAAGCAGAATTTTGGTCCCAGTCCTAGAGTCTTCAGATGAGCTTCCGGCAAAACGATGCCATCCAGAGAGATGACTTTGGCAGAGGGTTCCCGTGCTTCCTTCTTTTTCTTCTTCGGGAGCATGGGCCGCAACGTGTTCCAAAGGAATTCCGTGATACGAAACCTGGTGGCGCACCATTCCCTGTATCTAGCAGACACAGCCCTACCTGCCACAACACCGCAGGTTGTCTTAAGACAGTCTTCATACAGCCTTGCCTGTCTCCACCACTCGGATTTTAGTATCTTGCAAATGCGCTTAGCATGGCCTGGCGAAGGTTCAATCCAACCGCACAACTTCTGGACATCTTCAGGGCACGCCCCCACTCTAACCCGGCAGTTTTGGTGGCACTGTATGCAGTGTGTGTGTGTCGAGCAAGAACCGCCTCGTGGTTCATCAGAGTGGGGGCGTGCCCTGAAGATGTCCAGAAGTTGTGCGGTTGGATTGAACCTTCGCCAGGCCATGCTAAGCGCATTTGCAAGATACTAAAATCCGAGTGGTGGAGACAGGCAAGGCTGTATGAAGACTGTCTTAAGACAACCTGCGGTGTTGTGGCAGGTAGGGCTGTGTCTGCTAGATACAGGGAATGGTGCGCCACCAGGTTTCGTATCACGGAATTCCTTTGGAACACGTTGCGGCCCATGCTCCCGAAGAAGAAAAAGAAGGAAGCACGGGAACCCTCTGCCAAAGTCATCTCTCTGGATGGCATCGTTTTGCCGGAAGCTCATCTGAAGACTCTAGGACTGGGACCAAAATTCTGCTTCGAGCCAACCCTTGGATTTCCAGAAATCTTGGCGGTGGCACGTTCCGTTGCTGAACGGGTGCCTGAAGGTGAAAGGGGAAGGTGCGTGGCCGAAGGAGCTGGTGTGGTGACTACGCTCAGTGGAAGCACTGGAAGGAAGTGCAAGTTGAATTCCTTGGTGGATTACATGGGTTCAAGCAGCATCAGGCCATTAGTTGCTGACAAGGAAGGGAGTTTCGTCCTCATGTATGAGAGGACTTTTTCTGAGAAGGGCATGCAAGCTGTTCACAAGAACCTCAAGCGGGTTGAAGAAAAACCAAAGGAGGTGAAGAAAAAGGCCGTCGCCTTACTGGAACAACTGAGGCTTGAAGGGTTGGCTGCGGCGGTGCGAGGTGCGAAAGGCAATTTGCTGAACCTTTTCTTCACCGTCAAAACACACAAGGAGGGCCATCCCTTTAGGGTGGTTGTTTCAGAACGCGGAACTTGGCAATGTTTGGTATCAGCATTTCTGCAAAAGCACCTATCATCTCTAAAGGTGCAGGATCCTTTTCGGGTGAAGAATTCCGAGGAAGTCGTTCAGTTCCTGAGGACGGTACCCCCCGGGCCTATGTCAGTGTTTAGCATAGATGTAGAGGACCTTTTTTACTCGTTGGAGCATGAAACCTTGATGAAAAGTGTGAGAGACTGCATACAGGACCACAACGACGCCCTACAGTTCCAAAATGAGTGTGGAGTTTCTGTTGCGTCCTTCCTGGAACTGTTGTCGATGTATCTTCGCTCGACTTTGGTAGAATGGAAAGGTGGTGTGTATAGGCAGAAATCGGGTGTGTGCATAGGTTCCCGTGTTGCCCCTAAACTGAGTGAGGTATACTTGGGGAGGATAGATCGAGACCTTGAGGGAGGCTTAGAAAGTTTAGCGCTTAAGACAATGAGATACGTTGATGATTATCTGGTGTTTGTTGAAATGGACAACTGTGTCAGGTCCAGGGTCAATGTGCTGAAAATGTTTAATGAGAAAGGACGGGGTTTGAAATTTACCTTTGAGGTCCCGAAAGATGGCTGCATTCAGTTTCTTGATTTGAAAATTAGGATTGGGCAGGAGCACACGTGCTGGCGGTATTCGCCGAGGTCGATTAAGCCCATTCTTGATTTTCATTCCTGTAACTCAAAGCTGGTCAAGAATGGTGTCGCCACTTCGTGTCTCGAATCTGCTTTGTGCAAATCGTGCCCGCATCAGATGTCGGAGGCTTTTCATGACCAGCTTACTAGGCTTAGGTTATCGAACTTCCCAGAAGGAAGGCTGGGTCTTCTAAGTGAAAGATTATTGAAGAAACTAAAACGGGAAGGTAATGACAGAGCGGGCATAGATAAACGTTTGCCTTACACGTGCATTCCTTATCTTCATGCCTTCTCCCACCGCATGAAAAAGGTGGGACATAGATTCGGTGTTAATGTCGTTTTTTCGTCCAGGAATAAGTTGGGCCGAGTGTGCGCAATGGTGGATAGGAAAGCTGAAGGAAAAGAAAAAAAGTGGTATGTTTGTGTGGTCAAACACCGGGAAACGTTTGTAGAGTGTGGAATTGGTGCGGTGTATCTTATCCCCTTATCATGTGGTAGGTGCTATATTGGGCAAACTGGAAGATGTTTGAACAACCGACTAATGGATCACAGGGCATCGCTGAAGGCCCACCCTTCGTCGAATCTGTGCCTACATTGCAGGGATTGCAAGTGTTCCCCTTTATTTCACGAAACAAGGGTGTTGTCACGGCACAGGGATAGGACAGCGAGAGAAGTTGCGGAGGCTTTTTATATACACAAGTATGGCGACACGTGTGTTGCGAGGCCTTCGGTGACTTTGCACCAACTAGAGGTTGATTATCTCACTGCCAACTTCTAATCTTTCACGTCATAGTTTTTCTTTAGGTATATAAGTGTTTTCTTTCAATAAACTGTCAGTTGCTAGTCTGCGCTTGTGTGTGTGCCTTCTCTGTTTCTTGTCGATTTTTCGCGCAGTTTTGTAGTGACTAGTTTAGTTCTTGCAGTGTTCACTAGATGGCGGTACCGTCTCCTGTATGCAGCCACCTCTCGTTTAGTTCTTGTAGTGTTTACTAGATTCTGGTACTTGTAGCTGATGATGAAAAGATGCAAGATGTTATAAACTAGAAAGCGGTACTTGTAGTTGATGAAAGACGCGTGATCTTATAAAATAGGAATGATGTCACATATGGCGCGTGTCATTGGTTGAAGACAATCGTTCGATTTAGTGCGGCGACGTACGCTAGGGGGAGCGTTGTAATAAAATCCGTTCGCTGTTGGCGCGCGCTCGGAGTCGCCGGATGGATAAGGCTGCACAGCGGAGAGAGCGCAAGGCAGCAGCAGCGCGCGCTCGCAGACAGAATCCCGATGTGCGAGCGCGCGAGGCAAGGGACATCGCAAGCCATCCATCGTCTAAGAACAAATAAAAGTTGATTTGTGTATATACACACACAGCGTTTCTCACGTCTTTGCATGATGATCGACTGGGCGAATTAAACGGAAGATTCACAATTTACCGATGATTCCCTCCGGAGCTTCGCCCATTCATCATCATTCACCCCGTGAATATGCCATAATTTTTTCTTTCTTTGGGCTGATAGCTCTGAAGAAATGTTCTGACGGAGGGGGGAGTGCTGCACTACTGTCTCCGTGGCGCAATTGGCTAGCGCGATCGGCTGTTAACCGAAAGGTTGGAATTTCGAGCCCTCCCGGGAGTGGTGTGTTGCTTTTTTCTTCGCGCTGATAGCTTTGAAGATATGTTTTGATGGTGGTGAGAGTGGAGCACGACTGTCTCCGTGGCGCAAGTGGCTAGCGCGATGGGCTGTTAACCGGAAAGTTCGAGGTTCGAGCCCTCCCGAGAGTGGTGTCTTGCTTTTTTTTCTTTGGGCTTATAGCTTTGAAAAAACGTTCTGGTGGTGGTGAGAGTGGAGCAGGACTGTCTCGGTAGCGCAATTGGCTAGCGCCATCGGCTGTTAACTGAATGGTTGGAGAATCGAGCCTACCCAGCTGTGGTGCGGCGCTTTTTTTCTTTGGGCTGATAGTCTGAAGAAATGTTCTGACGGTGGTTAGAGTGGAGCACGACTGTCTCCGTGGCGCAATTGGATAGCGCGATCAGCTGTTAACCGAAAGGTTGTAGTTTCGAGCCTTCCCGGAAGTGGTGTGTTGCTCTTTTCTTTGCGCTGATAGCTTTGGAGATATGTTCTGATGGTGGTGAGAGTGGAGCACGACTGTCCACGTGGCGAAATTGGCTAGCGCGATCGCCTGTTAACCGAAAGGCTGGAGGTTCGAGCCCACCCGGTGGTGGTGCGGCGCTTTTTTTCCTTTGGGCTGATAGCTCTGAAGAAATGTTCTGATGGTGGTGAGAGTGGAGCACGACTGTCTCCGTGGCGCAATTGGCTAGCGCGATCGGCTGTTGACCGAAACGTTGGAGGTTCGAGCCCTCCCGGGATGGGTGTGTTGCTTTTTTCTCTTGCGCGGATAGCTTTAAGATATGTTCTGATGGTTGGGAGAGTGGAGCAGGACTGTCTCCGTGGCGCAATTGTCTAGCGCAATCGGCTGTTAACCGATAGGTTGGAGGTTCGAGCTCGTCCGGTGGTGCTGCGGCGCTTTTCTTCCTTTGGGCTGACAGCTCCGAAGAAATGTTCTGATGGTGGTGAGAGTGGAGCACGACTGTCTCCGTGGCGCAATTGGCTAGCGCATCCAGCTGTTAACCGAAAGGTTGTAGTTTCGAGCCTTCCCGGGAGTGGTGTGTTGCTCTTTTCTTTGCGCTGATAGCTTTGGAGATATGTTCTGATGGTGGTGAGAGTGGAGCACGACTGTCCACGTGGCGAAATTGGCTAGCGCGATCGCCTGTTAACCGAAAGGCTGGAGGTTCGAGCCCACCCGGTGGTGGTGCGGCGCTTTCTTTTTCTTTGGGCTGATAGCTCTGAAGAAATGTTCTGACAGAGGTGGGAGTGCTGCACTACTGTCTCCGTGGCGCAATTGGCTAGCGCGATCGGCTGTTAACCGAAAGATTGGAATTTCGAGCCCTCCCGGGAGTGGTGTGTTGCTTTTTTCTTTGCGCTGATAGCTTTGAAGATATGTTCTGATAGTGGTGAGAGTGGAGAACGACTGTCTCCGTGGCGCAATTGGCCAGCGCGATCGGCTATAACCCGAAATTTTGGAGGTTCGAGCGCACCCGGTGGTGGTGCGGCGCTTTTTTTTCTTTGGGCTGATAGCTCTGAAGAAATGTTCTGATGGTGGTGAGAGGAGAGCACGACTGTCTCCGTAGTGCAATGGGCTAGCGCTATAGGCTGTTGATCGAAAGGTTGGAGGTTCGAGCCCTCCCGGGAGTGGTGTGTTGCTTTTTTCTTTGCGCTGATAGCTTTGAAGATATGTTCTGATGGTGGTGAGAGTGGAGCACGACTGTCTCCGTGGCACAATTGGCTAGCGCGATGGGCTGTTAACCGAATTGTTGGAGGTTCGAGCCCACCCGGTGGTGGTGCGGCGCTTTTTTTCTTTGCTCTGATAGCTTTGAAGATATGTTCTGATGGTGGTGAGAGTGGAGCAGGACTGTCTCCATGGCGCAATTGGCTAGCACGATCGGCTGTTAACCGAAAGGTTGGAGTTTCGAGCCCACCCGGTGGTGGTGTGGCGCTTTTTTTTCTTTGGGCTGATAGCTTTGAAGATATGTTCTGATGGTGGTGAGAGTGGAGCAGGACTGTCTCCGTGGTGCAATTGGCTAGCGCAATCGGCTGTTAACCAAAAGGATGGAGTTTCGAGCCCACCCGTGGATGGTGTGTCGCTTTTTTTTCTTTGCGCTGATGGCGTTGAAGATATTTATTTATTTATTTATTTATTTTAATACTGCCAACTTGCTTTACAAGCCATAGGCAGGAGTGGATTGTACACAAAAGAAAATGATGAACAATCTGTGAGAACTGTTCCAAACAAATCTGTGGAATAAAACTAAAAACAGTGTTGAACAATCTTTTCAGTATGTGAAACAAGAAACAACAGGTTCCAGTAAAACACACGCGATAATACAGTTGAAAATACTGGTAAGAAAATACATGGACCACAGGGTGAAAAAATGTTTCAGTTTAGGACAAATAAAATAACTACAAGGGGAAAAAAAAGAGAAGAATGTGCAAAAGAGCGCATGTTCACGCAGTAGTCTGCTCGACAACGATAAGAAGGGTGTAATGATTTTGTTTCAATGTCGCACGCCATCTGGAAAGCGACAGACGCCACAGGAAACATCTCGGTCATAGATGAGCGAGAGCGTGCATAAACGACGACATGGTTGGGCTCTGTAATACATTTTCAGGCAATGCGTTCCATTCATGGATTGTACGAGGGAAGAACGATGTTCTGATAGTGGTGAGAGTGGAGCTCGACTGTCTCCGTGGCGCAATTGGCTAGATGATCGGCTATTAACCGAAAGGTTGGGGGTTCGAGCCCACCCGCGATTGGTGCGGCGCTTTTTTTCTTTGGGCTGATAGCTTTGAAGATATGTTTCATGGTGAAGGGAGTGGTGCAGGACTGTCTCCGTGGCGCAATTGGCTAGCACAATTGGCTGTTAACCGAAAGTTTGGAGGTTTGAGCCCACCAGGGGATGGTGTGTCGCTTTTTTTTCTTTGCGCTGATAGTTTTGAAGATATGTTCTGATGGTGGTGAGAGGGGAGAACGACAGTCTCCGTGGCTGGCGCAATTGGCTAGCGCAATCGGCTGTTGACCGAAAGGTTGGAGGTTCGAGCCCTCCCGGTGGTGGTGCGGCGTTTCTTTTTCTTTTGGCTGATAGCTCTGAAGAAATTTTCTGACAGTGGTGAGAGTGGAGCACGACTGCCTCTGTGGCCCAAGTGGCTAGCGCGATCGGCTGTTAACAGAAAGGTTGGAGGTTTGAGCCCTCGCGAGAGTGGTGTGTTGCTTTTTTTCTTTGGGCTGATAGGTTTGAAGATATGTTCTGATGGTGGTGAGAGTGGAGCAGGACTGTCTCCGTGGCGCAATTGGCTAACGCGATCGGCTGTTAACCGAAAGTTTGGAGGTTCGAGCCCACCCGGTGGTGCTGCGGCGCTTTTTTTTCTTTGGGCTGATACCTTTGAAGATATGTTCTGATGGTGGTGAGAGTGGAGCAGGACTGTCTCCGTGGCGCAATTGGCTAGCGCGATTGGCTGTTAACCGAAAGGTTGGAGGTTCGAGCCCTCCAAGGAGGGGTGTGTTGCTTTTTTCTTTGCGCTGATAGCTTTGAAGATATGTTCTGATGGCGGTGAGAATGGCGCACGACTGTCTCCGTGGCGCAATTGGCTAGCGCAATCGGCTGTTAACCGAAAGGTTGGAGATTCGAGCCCACCCGGTGGTGGTGCGGCGCTTTTTTTCTTTGGGCTGATAGCTGTGAAGAAATGTTCTGACGGTGGTGAGAGTGGAACACGACTGTCTCCGTGGCGCACATGGCTAGCGCGATTGGCTTTTAACCGAAAGTTTGGAGGTTCGAGCCCTCCCGGGAGTGGTGTGTTGCTTTTTTTCTTCGGGCTGATAGCTTTGAAGATATGTTCTGATGGTGGTGAGATTGAAGCACGACTGTCTCCGTGGCGCAATCGGCCAGCGCGATCGGCTATTACCCGAAATTTTGGAGGTTCGAGGCCACCCGGTGGTGGTGCGGCACTTTTTTTCTTTGGGCTTCTTTGGGCTCATAGCTCTGAAGAAATGTTCTGATGGTGGTGAGATGAGAGCACGACTGTCTCCGTGGCACAATGGGCTAGCGCGATAGGCTGTTGACCGAAAGGTTGGAGGTTTTAGCCCTCCCGGGAGTGGTGTGTTGCTTTTTTCTTCGCGCTGATAGCTTTGAAGATATGTTCTGATGGTGGTGAGTGTGAAGCACGACTGTCTCCGTGGCGCAATTGGCTAGCGCGATGGGCTGTTAACCGAAAGGTTTGAGGTTCGAGCCCAGCCGGTGGTGGTGCGGCGCTTTTTTTCCTTGGGCTGATAGCTCTGAGGAAATGTTCTGACGGTGGTGAGAGGGTACCGCGACTGTCTCCGTGGCGCAATTGGCTAGCGCGATCGGCTGTTAACCGAAAGATTGGAATTTCGAGCCCTCCCGGGAGTGGTGTGTTGCTTTTTTCTTGGCGCTGATAGCTTTGAAGATATGTTCTGATAGTGGTGAGAGTGGAGAACGACTGTCTCCGTGGCGCAATTGGCCAGCGCGATCGGCTATAACCCGAAATTTTGGAGGTTCGAGCGCACCCGGTGGTGGTGCGGCGCTTTTTTTCTTTGGGCTGATAGCTCTGAAGAAATGTTCTGATGGTGGTGAGAGGAGAGCACGACTGTCTCCGTAGTGCAATGGGCTAGCGCTATAGGCTGTTGACCGAAAGGTTGGAGGTTCGAGCCCTCCCGGTAGTGGTGTGTTGCTTTTTTCTTTGCGCTGATAGCTTTGAAGGTATGTTCTGATGGTGGTGAGAGTGGAGCACGACTGTCTCCGTGGCGCAATTGGCTAGCGCGATGGGCAGTTAACCTGAAAGTTGGAGGTTCGAGCCCTCCCGAGAGTGGTGTGTTGCTTTTTTTTCTTTGGGCTGATAGCTTTGAAGATATGTTCTGATGGTGGTGAGAGTGGAGCAGGACTGTCTCCGTAGCGCAATTGGCTAGCGCGATCGGCTGTTAACCGAAAGGTTGGAGGTTCGAGCCCACCCGGTGGTGCTGCGGCGGTTTTTTTGGGCTGGTAGCTTTGAAGTTATGTTCTGATGGTGGTGAGATTGGAGCACGACTGTCTCCGTGGCGCAATGGGCTAGCTAGATCGGCTGTTAAGCGAAAGGTTGGAGGTTCGAGCCCACCCTGTGGTGGTGTGTTGCTTTTTTTTATTGGGCTCATAACTTTGAAGATATGTTCTGAAGGTGGTGAGAGTGGAGCACGACTGTCTCCGTGGCGCCATTGGCTAGCGCGATGGGCTGTTAACCGAAAGGTTGGAGGTTCGAGCCCACCCGGTGGTGGTGCGGCGCTCTTTTTCTTTGGCCTGATAGCTTTGAAGATCTGTTCTGATGGTGGTAAGAGTGGAGCAGGACTGTCTCCGTGGCGCAATTGGTATGCGCGATCGGCTGTTACCCGAAAGGTTGGAGGTTCGAGCCTTCCCGGGAGTTGTGTGTTGCTTTTTTCTTTGCGCTGATAGCTTTGAAGGTATGTTCTGATAGCGGTGAGAGTGGAGCACGACTGTCTCGGTGGCGTAATTGGCTAGCGCGATCGGCTGTTAACCGAAAGGTGGGAGGTTCGAGCCCTCCCGGGTGTGGTGTGTTGCTTTTTTCTTTGCGCTGATAGCTTTGAAGATATGTTCTGATGGTGGTGAGAGTGGAGCACGACTCCATAGTGGGCAGCGCACAAAAGGAAACACACAAGAGAAGGAATCAGGACAAGCGCTGGTCTAACAACTGAAAGTTTTATTTGAAAGAAAGCATATATATACATGTGTACACCGAAAATCAAGTGCTACGCAAGATTACATCCGATCAATGAAACCAATCTCCTGTTCAGATAAAGAAACAGATGGCTGGCTAACGCAAATGCCAACACTCTTCGCCATGTGGTAAGCCTCAGCAATCTCACGTGTCCTTTGATTATGATGGCGGTCGATGATTGCGGTTTGCTCAAAAGAAGGAATACAACCGCAATCGCGGCAATGGCTGGCGAGGTGAGACAGAACCCCACCCTTTAAAGAATTTTCATGCTCCCGTAGCCTAATATTAATACATCTACCGGTCTGTCCTATGCAGACACTCCCGCACGAGCAAGGAATTTTATAGACTACCCCGGTCGAACATGCGGTATACTTCTTAACGTGCTTGATTGAACAAGTGCTATCAACCGCCCTCGTAATTCCCTTAACGCGTCTATGAATCTTGCCACATAAGCTACCCAATTTATTCCCACTTGAAAAAACAACGTCAACCCCATACTGCCCCCCAACTTTTTTTAATCTATGTGAAATGGAATGTACATAGGGAATCACTGCAAAACGCTTTTGCTCGCGTTGAGAGGTTGCTGGTTGGTTGGTGGGCTGCGCGTTACTATTTACTTTCTTTAGCAAACGCTCGGAAGCAGAAACGAGAAAGGCGGTGGGAAAACCCGCTGTCTTAAGCCGATCACACTGATTACGAAAGCTTCCTCTGTGGCATGGAAACAAGATTTTGCGACAGCTGCGTGAAGGCATGAAGTGACTATACCATTTTTTACCAGTTTAGAATGAGCAGATTTAAAGTTTAGGAGGGGTTTAGCCGACCTGGGAGCGTATAACCAACAGACATGCGCATCCTGGAATCGCAATGTTAGGTCAAGGAACTGAAGCTCATTCTTTTCATTGGGAACTTCACACGTAAACTGAAGACCCTGCCCCCTTTCCCTAAATGCCTTGAGAATGTTCACCTTATCATGTAAGCTACTAACACTATCCAAAAAAACCAAGTAATCATCCACATACCTAAATATACGTGTACCCCAACCCTCAAAATCTCTTTCTAGATCGCGATCAATTCTACTCAACAATATGTCACTTAGGACCGGGGCAACTCTGGAACCTATGCATACACCTGAGGCCTGAACAAACAAATCCCCTTGCCAAGAAACAAAAGTAGAATCAAGATAAAAACGAAGAAGTTCAAGGAAACTTTGAACAGAAATACCACATTTGTCAACAAACCGCGTTTCTTCATTTAGTTCAGTGATAGTTTCCTTAACACATAGTAACAGAAAATTATGCGGCAGTGAGTAGAACAGGTCCTGAACATCGACACTAAAGGCAGACTTTTTTTCCCAAAGGTTCTGATTACCCAAGAAATCAACAACCTGTAGTGAATTCCTAACCAAGAATGGATCCACTAAATTTAACGAGCTGAGGTGGGTTTGCAAGTAGCCCGAGACAACGTGTTGCCACGAGCCACGCTCCGACACAATTGCCCGAAAGGGTACATCGGGTTTATGCGTCTTGGCGGAGAAGAACACCTGCAACTCCAAGCTTTTTGAATTCTTCGCCAAGGACCTCAGTCGTTCAAGCTTTAGGTCTGACAATAATGCCAATGCCTTCTTCTTAACAGAGGCCGGCTTACAAGTGACTGGTTTGAAGTTTTTTTGCATTGCTTGAACAGCCTTATCCTGAAACATGCCCGCGGGCATCACGACGAAGGATCCTTCCTTATCAGACACCAAAAGCCGCAAATCACTTGCGGCAAAAGTTGTTTTTTCAAGTGGGAATAAATTGGGTAGCTTATGTGGCAAGATTCATAGACGCGTTAAGGGAATTACGAGGGCGGTTGATAGCACTTGTTCAATCAAGCACGTTAAGAAGTATACCGCATGTTCGACCGGGGTAGTCTATAAAATTCCTTGCTCGTGCGGGAGTGTCTGCATAGGACATACCGGTAGATGTATTAATATTAGGCTACGGGAGCATGAAAATTCTTTAAAGGGTGGGGTTCTGTCTCACCTCGCCAGCCATTGCCGCGATTGCGGTTGTATTCCTTCTTTTGAGCAAACCGCAATCATCGACCGCCATCATAATCAAAGGACACGTGAGATTGCTGAGGCTTACCACATGGCGAAGAGTGTTGGCATTTGCGTTAGCCAGCCATCTGTTTCTTTATCTGAACAGGAGATTGGTTTCATTGATCGGATGTAATCTTGCGTAGCACTTGATTTTCGGTGTACACATGTATATATATGCTTTCTTTCAAATAAAACTTTCAGTTGTTAGACCAGCGCTTGTCCTGATTCCTTCTCTTGTGTGTTTCCTTTTGTGCGCTGCCCACTATGGATAAGTTCCAACTCGCCCGCCTTTCGGTGCTACAACAGTTTGGAGCACGACTGTCTGCGTGGCGCAATTGGCTTACGCGATGGGCTGTTAACCGAAAGGTTGGAGGTTCGAGTCCACCCGGTAATGGTGCGGCGCTTTTTTCCTTTGGGCTGATAGCTCCAAAGAAATGTTCTGACGGTGGTGAGAGTGGAGCACGACTGTCTCCGTGGCGCAATTGGCTAGCGCATCCGGCTGTTAACCGAAAGTTTGGAGGTTCGAGCCCACCCGGTGGTGGTGCGGCGCTTCTTTTTCTTTGGGCTGATAGCTCTGAAGAAATGTCCTGACGGAGGTGGGAGTTCTGCGCTACTGTCTCCGTGGCGCAATTGGCTAGCGTGATTGGCTGTTAACCGAAAGGTTGGAATTTCGAGCCTTCCCGGGAGTTTTGTGTTGCTCTTTTCTTTGCGCTGGTAGCTTTGGAGATATGTTCTGATGGTGTTGAGAGTGGAGCACGACTGTCGACGTGGCGCAATTGGCTAGCGCGATCGCCTGTTAACCGAAAGGCTGGAGGTTCAAGCCCACCCGGTGGTGGTGCGGTGCTTTCTTTTTCTTTGGGCTGATAGCTCTGAAGAAATGTTCTGACAGAGGTGGAAGTGCTGCACTACTGTCTCCGTGGCGCAATTGGCTATCGCGATCGGCTGTTAACCGAAAGATTGGAATTTCGAGCCCTCCCGGGAGTGGTGTGTTGCTTTTTTCTTTGCGCTGATAGCTTTGAAGATATGTTCTGATAGTGGTGAGAGTGGAGCACGACTGTCTCCGCGGCGCAATTAGCTAGCGCGTTCGGCCGTTAACTGAAAGGCTGGAGGTTCGAGCCCACGCGGTGGTAGTGCGGCGCTTTGTTTTCTTTGGGCTGATAGCTCTGAAGAAATGTTCTGACGGTGGTGAGAGTGGAACACGACTGTCTCCGTGGCGCAATTCGCTAGTGCGATTGGCTTTTAACCGAAAGGTTGGAGGTTCGAGCCCTCCCGGGAGTGGTGTGTTGCTTTTTTTTCTTCGGGCTGCTAGCTTTGAAGATATGTTCTGATGGTGGTGAGAGTGGAGCACGACTGTCTCCGTGGCGCAATTGGCCAGCGCGATCGGCTATTAACCGAAATTTTGGAGGTTCGAGCCCACCCGGGGTGCTGCGGCGCTTTTTTTCTTTGGGCCGATAGCTTTGAAGATATGTTATGCTTGTGGTTAAAGTATAGCAGGACTGTCTCCGTGGCGTAATTGGCTAGCGCGATCAGCTATTAACCGAAAGGTTGGAGGTTCGAGCCCTCCCAAGAGTGGTGTGTTGCTTTTTTCTTTGCGCTGATAGCTTTGAAGATATGTTCTGTTGGTGGTGAGAGTGAAGCACGACTGCCTCCGTGGCACAATTGTCTAGCGCGATGGGCTCTTAACCGAAACATTGGAGGTTCGAGCCCACCCGGTGGTGGTGCGGCGCTTTTTTTTCTTTGCTCTGATAGCTTTGAAGATATGTTCTGATGGTGGTGAGAGTGGAGCAGGACTGTCTCCGTGGCGCGATTGGCTAGCACGATCGGCTGTTAACCGAAAGGTTGGAGTTTCGAGCCCACCCGGTGGTGGTGCGGCGCTATTTTTTCTTTGGGCTGATAGCTTTGAAGATATGTTCTGATGGTGGTGATAGTGTAGCAGGACTGTCTCCGTGGTGCAATTGGCTAGCGCGATCGGCTGTTAACCAAAAGGTGGGAGTTTCGAGCCCACCCGTGGACGGTGTGTCGCTTTGTTTTTCTTTGCGCTGATGGCGTAGAAGATATGTTCTGATGGTGGTGAGAGTGGAGCACGACTGTCTCCGTGGCGTATTTGGCTTGCGCGATCGGCTGTTAACCGAAAGGTTGGGGGTTCGAGCCCACCCGCGAGTGGTGCGGCTCTTTTTGTCTTTGGGCTGATAGCTTTAAAGATATGTTTAATGGTGGTGGGAGTTGTACAGGACTGTCTCCGTGGCGCGATTGGCTAGCACGATCGGCTGTTAACCGAAAGGTTGGAATTTCGGGCCCTCCCGGGAGTGGTGTGTTGCTTTTTTCTTTGTGCTGATAGCTTTGAAGATATGTTCTGATGGTGGTGAGAGTGGAGCACGACTGTCTCCGTGGCGCAATTGGCTAGCGCGTTCCACCGTTAACTGAAAGGCTTGAGGTTCGAGCCCACCCGGTGGTGGTGCGGCGCTTTTTTTCCTTTGGGCTGACAGCTCCGAAGAAATGTTCTGATGGTGGTGAGAGTGGAGCACGACTGTCTCCGTGGCGCAATTGGCTTGCGCATCCGGCTGTTAACCGAAAGTTTGGAGGTTCGAGCCCACCCGGTGGTTGTGCGGCGCTTCTTTTTCTTTGTGCTGATAGCTCTGAACAAATGACCTGACGGAGGTGGGAGTGCTGCACTACTGTCTCCGTGGCGCAATTTGCTAGCGCGATCGGCTGTTAACCGAAAGGTTGTAATTTTGAGCCTTCCCGGGAGTGGTGTGTTGCTCTTTTATTTGCGCTGATAGCTTTGGGGATATGTTCTGATTGTGGTGAGAGTAGAGCACGACTGTCTCCGTGGCGTAATTGGCTAGCGCGATCGCCTGTTAACCGAAAGGCTGGAGGTTCGAGCCCACCCGGTGGTGGTGCGGCGCTTTTTTTTTCTTTGGGCTGATAGCTCTGAAGAAGTGTTCTGATGGAGGTGGGAGTTGCTCACTACTGTCTCCGTGGCGCAAATGGCTAGCGCGATCGGCTGTTAACCGAAAGGTTGGAATTTCGAGCCCTCCCGGGAGTGGTGTGTTGCTTTTTTCTTTGCGCTCATAGCTTTGAAGATATGTTCTGATGGTGATGAGAGTGGAGCACGACTTTCTCCGTGGCGCAATTGGCTAGCGCGATTGGCTGTTAACCGAAAAGTTGGAGGTTCGAGCCCTCCCGGGAGTGGTGTTTTGCTTTTTTCTTTGCGCTGATAGCTTTAAGATATGTTCTGATGGTGGGGAGAGTGGAGCACGACTGTCTCCGTGGCGCAATCGGCTAGCGCAATCGGCTGTTAACCGATAGGTTAGAGGTTCGAGCTCGTCTGGTGGTGGTGCGGCGCTTTTTTTCCTTTCGGCTGACAGCTCCGAAGAAATGTTCTGACGGTGGTGAGAGTGGAGCACGATTGTCTCCGTGGCGCAATTGGCTAGCGCATCTGGCTATTACCGAAAGTTTGGAGGTTCGAGCCCACCCGGTGGTGGTGCGGCGCTTCTTTTTCTTTGGCCTGATAGCTATGAAGAACTGTCTTGACGGAGGTGGGAGTGCTGCACTACATTCTCCGTGGCGCAATTGGCTCGCGCGATCGGCTGTTAACCGAAAGGTTGTAGTTTCGAGCCCTCCCGGGAGTGGTGTGTTGCTTTTTTCTTTGCGCTGATAGCTTTGAAGATATGTTCTGATGGTGGTGAGAGTGGAGCACGACTGTCTACGTGGCGCAATCGGCTAGCGCGATCGCCTGTTAACCGAAAGGCTGGAGGTTCGAGCCCACCCGGTGGTGGAGCGGCGCTTTCTTTTTCTTTGGGCTGATAGCTCTGAAGAAATGTTCTGACGGAGGTGGGAGTGCTGCACTACTGTCTCCGTGGCGCATTTGGCTAGGGCGATCGGCTGCTAACCGAAAGATTGGAAATTCGAGCCCTCCCGGGAGTGGTGCGTTGCTTTTTTCTTTGCGCTGTTAGCTTTGAAGAAATGTTCTGACGGTGTTGAGAGTGGAACATGACTGTCTCCGTGACGCCATTGGCTAGCGCGATTGGATTTTAACCAAAAGATTGGAAATTCAAGCCCTCCCGGAAGTGGTGTGTTGCTTTTTTTTGCGCTGATAACTTTGAAGAAATGTTCTGACGGTGGTGAGAGAGGAGCACGACTGTCTAACGTGGCGCAATTGGTCAGCGCGATCGGCTATTAACCGAAATTTTGGAGGTTCGAGCCCACCCGGTGGTGGTGCGGCGCTTTTTTTTCTTTGGGCTGATAGCTCTGAAGAAATGTTCTGATGGTGGTGAGAGGAGAGCACGACTGTCTCCGTGGCGCAATGGGCTAGCGCTAGAGGCTGTTGACCGAAAAGTTGGAGGTTCGAGCCCTCCCGGGAGTGGTGTGTTGCTTTTTTCTTTGCGCTGATAGCTTTGAAGATATGTTCTGATGGTGGTGAGAGTGAAGCACGACTGTCTCCGTGGCGCAATTGGCTAGCGCGATGGGCTGTTAACCGAAAGGTTGGAGGTTCGAGCCCACCCGGTGGTGCTGCGGCGCTTTTTTTCTTTGGCTGATACCTTTGAAGATATGTTCTGATGGTGGTGAGAGTGGAGCAGGACTGTTTCTGTGGCGCAACTGGCTAGCGCGATTGGCTGTTAAGCGGAAGGCTGGAGGTTCGAGCCCACCCGGTGGTGGTGCGGCGCTTTTTTTTCTTTGGGCTGATAGCTTTGAAGATATGTTCTGATGGTGGGGAGGGTGGAGCAGGACTGTCTCCGTGGTGCAATTGGCTAGCGCGATCGGCTGTTAACCAAAAGGTGGGAGTTTCGAGCGCACCCGTGGACGGTGTGTCGCTTTTTTTTCTTTGCGCTGATGGCGTAGAAGATATGTTCTGATGGTGGTGAGAGTGGAGCATGACTGTCTCCGTGGCGTAATTGGCTCGCGCGATCGGCTGTTAACCGAAAGGTTGGGGGTTCGAGCCCACCCGCGAGTGGTGCTGCGCTTTTTTTCTTTGGGCTGATAGCTTTGAAGATTAGTTTAATGGTGGTGGGAGTTGTGCAGGACTGTCTCCGTGGCGCAACTGGCTAGCGCGATTGGCTGTTAAGCGAAAGGCTGGAGGTTCGAGCCCAACCGGTGGTGGTGCAGCGCTTTCTTTTTTTTGGGCTGATAGCTCTGAAGAAATGTTCTGACGGAAGTGGAGTGCTGCACTACTGTCTCCGTGGCGCAATTGGCTAGCGCGATCGGCTGTTAACCGAAACGTTGGAATTTTGAGCCCTCCCGGGAGTGGTGTGTTGCTTTTTTTTGCGCTGATAGCTTTGAAGATATGTTCTGATGGTGGTGAGAGTGGAGCACGACTGTCTCCGTGGCATAATTGGCTAGCGCGATCGGCTGTTCACCGAAATGTTGGAGGTTCAAGCCCACCCGGGGTGGTGCGGCGCTTTTTTTTTCTTTGGGCTGATAGCTTTGAAGATATGTTCTGATGGTGGTGAGAGTGGAGCACGACTGTCTCCGTGGCGCAATTGGCTAGCTCGATCGGCTGCTAACCGAAAGGTTGGAGGTTCGAGCCCACCCGGTGGTGGTGCGGCGTTTCTTTTTCTTTGGGCTGATAGCTCTGAAGAAATGTTCTGACGGTGGTGAGAGTGGAGCACGACTGCCTCCGTGGCCCAATTGGCTAGCGTGATCGGCTGTTAGCAGAAAGGTTGGAGGTTCGAGCCCTCCCGAGAGTGGTATGTTGCTTTTTTTCCTTTCAGCCTATAGGTTTGAAGATATGTTCTGATGGTGGTGAGAGTGGAGCAGGACTGTTTCCGTTGCGCACTTGGCTAGCGCGATCGCCTGTTAACCGAACGGTTGGAGGTTCGAGCCCACCCGGTGGTGGTTCGTCGCTCTTTTTTCTTTTCGCTGATAGCTTTGGAGAAATGTTCTGACGGTGGTGAGAATGGAGCACAACTGTCTCCTTGGCGCAATTGGCTAGCGCGATCGGCTGTTAACCGAAAGGTTGGAGGTTCGAGCCCACCCGGTGGCGGTGCGGCGCTTTTTTTTCTTTGGGCTGATAGTGTGAACAAATGTTCTGACGGTGGCGAGAGTGGAGCACGTCTGTCTCCGTGGCACAATTGGATAGCGCGATCGGCTGTTAACCGAAAGGTTGGAGACTCGAGCCCACCCGGGGTGGTGCGGTGCTTTTTTTTCTTTGCGCTGATAGCTTTGAAGATATGTTATTCTGGTGGTGAGAGTACAGCAGGACTGTCTCCGTGGCGCAATTGGCTAGCGTAATCAGCTTTTAACTGAAAGGTTGGAGGTTCGATCCCTCCCAGGAGTAGTGTGTTGCTTTTTTCTTTGCGCTGATAGCTTTGAAGATATGTTGTTATGGTGGTGAGAGTTGAGCAGGACTGTTTGCGTGGCGCAATTGGCTAGCGCGATCGGCTGTTAACCGAAAAGTTGGAGGTTCGAGCCCACCCGGTGGTGGTTCGTCGCTCTTTTTTCTTTGCGCTGATAGCTTTGGAGAAATGTTCTGACGGTGGTGAGAATGGAGTACGACTGTCTCCTTGGCGCAATTGGCTAGCGCGATGGGCTGTTAACCGAAAGGTTGGAGGTTCGAGCCCTCCCGGGAGTGGTGTGTTGCTTTTTTTTGCGCTGATAGCTTTGAAGAAATGTTCACACGGTGGGGAGAGTGGAGCACGACTGTCTCCGTGGAGCAATTGGCTTGCGCATCCGGCTGTTAACCGAAAGTTTGGAGGTTCGAGCCCACCCGGTGGTTGTCCGGCGCTTCTTTTTCTTTGGGCTGATAGCTCTGAACAAATGATCTGACGGAGGTGGGAATGCTGCACTACTGTCTCCGTGGCGCAATTCGCTAGCGCGATCGGCTGTTAACCGAAAGGTTGTAATTTCGAGCCTTCCCGGGAGTGGTGTGTTGCTCTTTTCTTTGCGCTGATAGCTTTGGGGATATGTTCTGATGGTGGTGAGAGTAGAGCACGACTGTCTCCGTGGCGTAATTGGCTAGCGCGATCGCCTGTTAACCGAAAGGCTGGAGGTTCGAGCCAACCCGGTGGTGGTGCGGCGCTTTTTTTTCTTTGGGCTGATAGCTCTGAAGAAATGTTCTGACGGAGGTGGGAGTTGCTCACTACTGTCTCCGTGGCGCAAATGGCTAGCGCGATCGGCTGTTAACGAAAAGGTTGGAATTTCAAGCCCTCCCGGGAGTGGTGTGTTGCTTTTTTCTTTGCGCTGATAGCTTTAGGATATGTTCTGATGGTGGGGAGAGTGGAGCACGACTGTCTCCGTGGCGCAATTGGCTAGCGCAATCGGCTGTTAACCGATAGGTTGGAGGTTCGAGCTTGTCTGGTGGTGGTGCGGCGCTTTTTTTCCTTTCGGCTGACAGCTCCGAAGAAATGTTCTGACGGAGGTGGGAGTGCTGCACTACTGTCTCCGTGGCGCAATTGGCTAGCGCGATCGGCTGTTAACCGAAAGATTGGAAATTCGAGCCCTCCCGGGAGTGGTGTGTTGCTTTTTTCTTTGCGCTGTTAGCTTTGAAGAAATGTTCTGACGGTGGTGAGAGTGGAACACGACTGTCTCCGTGACGCCATTGGCTAGCGCGATTGGATTTTAACCAAAAGATTGGAAATTCAAGCCCTCGCGGAAGTGGTGTGTTGCTTTTTTTTGCGCTGATAGCTTTGAAGAAATGTTCTTACGGTGGTGAGAGAGGAGCACGACTGTCTCCGTGGCGCAATTGGCCAGCGCGATCGGCTATTAACCGAAATTTTGGACGTTCGAGCCCACCCGGTGGTGGTGCGGCGCTTTTTTTTCTTTGGGCTGATAGCTCTGAAGAAATGTTCTGATGGTGGTGAGAGGAGAGCACGACTGTCTCCATGGCGCAATGGGCTAGCGCTATAGGCTGTTGACCGAAAGGTTGGAGGTTCGAGCCCTCCCGGGAGTGGTGTGTTGCTTTTTTCTTTGCGCTGATAGCTTTGAAGATATGTTGTGATGGTGGTGAGAGTGAAGCACGACTGTCTCCGTGGCGCAATTGGCTAGCGCGATGGGCTGTTAACCGAAAGGTTGGAGGTTCGAGCCCACCCGAGAGTGGTGTGTTGCTTTTTTTTCTTTGACCTGATAGCTTTGAAGATATGTTCTAATGGTGGTGAGAGTGGAGCAGGACCGTCTCCGTGGCGCAATTGGCTAACGCGATCGGCTGTTAACCGAAAGGTTGGAGGTTCGAGCCCACCCGGTGGTGCTGCGGCGCTTTTTTTCTTTGGGCTGATATCTTTGAAGATATGTTCTGATGGTGGTGAGAGTAGAGCAGGACTGTCTCCGTGGCGCAATTGGCTAGCGCGATTGGCTGTTAACCGAATGGTTGGAGGTTTGAGCCCTCCCGGAAGTGGTGTGTTGCTTTTTTCTTTGCGCTGATAGCTTTGAAGATATGTTCTGATGGTGGTGAGAGCGGAGCACGACTGTCTCCGTGGCGCAATTGGCTAGCACGATCGGCTGTTAAACGAAAGGTCGGAGGTTCGAGCCCACCCGGTGGTGGTGCGGCGCTTTTTTTTCTTTGGGCTGATAGTCTGAAGAAATCTTCTGACGGTGGTGAGAGTGGAGCACGACTGTCTTCGTGGCGCAATTGGCTAGCGCGATCGGCTGTTAACCAAAAGGTTGGAGGTTCGAGCCCACCCGGGGAGGTGCGGCACTTTTTTTCTTTGGGCCGATAGCTTTGAAGATATGTTATGCTTGTGGTGAAAGTATAGCAGGACTGTCTCCGTGGCGTAATTGGCTAGCGCGATCGGCTGTTTACCGAAAGGTTGGAGGTTCGAGCCCTCCCGGGAGTGGTGTGTTGCTTTTTTTGCGCTGATAGCTTTGAAGATATGTTCTGTTGGTGGTGAGAGTGGAACACGACTTTCTCCGTGGCACAATTTGCTAGCGCGTTGGGCTGTTGACCGAAAGGTTGGAGGTTCGAGCCCACCGGGTGGTGGTGTGTCACTTTTTTTTCTTTGCGCTGATGGCGTAGAAGATATGTTCTGATGGTGGTGAGAGTGGAGCATGACTGTCTCCGTGGCGTAATTGGCTAGCGCGATCGGCTGTTAACCGAAAGGTTGGGGGTTCGAGCCCACCCGCGAGTGGTGCTGCGCTTTTTTTCTTTGGGCTGATAGCTTTGAAGATTAGTTTAATGGTGGTGGGAGTTGTGCAGGACTGTCTCCGTGGCGCAACTGGCTAGCGCGATTGGCTGTTAAGCGAAAGGCTGGAGGTTCGAGCCCACCCGGTGGTGGTGCGGCGCTTTTTTTTCTTTGGGCTGATAGCTTTGAAGATATGTTCTAATGGTGGGGAGGGTGGAGCAGGACTGTCTCCGTGGTGCAATTGGCTAGCGCGATCGGCTGTTAACCAAAAAGTGGGAGTTTCGAGCGCACCCGTGGACGGTGTGTCGCTTTTTTTTCTTTGCGCTGATGGCGTAGAAGATATGTTCTGATGGTGGTGAGAGTGGAGCATGACTGTCTCCGTGGCGTAATTGGCTAGCGCGATCGGCTGTTAACCGAGAGTTTGGGGGTTCGAGCCCACCCGCGAGTGGTGCTGCGCATTTTTTCTTTGGGCTGATGGCTTAGAAGATTAGTTTATGGTGGTGGGAGTAGTGCAGGACTGTCTCCGTGGCGCAACTGGCTAGCGCGATTGGCTGTTAAGCGAAAGGCTGGAGGTTTGAGCCCTCCCGGGAGTGGTGTGTTGCTTTTTTTTGCGCTGATAGCTTTGAAGATTTGTTGTGATGGTGGTGAGAGTGAAGCACGACTGTCTCCGTGGCGCAATTGGCTAGCGCGATGGGCTGTTAACCGAAAGGTTGGAGGTTCGAGCCCACCCGAGAGTGGTGTGTTGCTTTTTTTTCTTTGACCTGATAGCTTTGAAGATATGTTCTGATGGTGGTGAGAGTGGAGCAGGACTGTCTCCGTGGCGCAATTGGCTAGCGCGATCGGCTGTTAACCGAAAGGTTGGAGGTTCGAGCCCACCCGGTGGTGCTGCGGCGCTTTTTTTCTTTGGGCTGATACCTTTGAAGATATGTTCTGATCGTGGTGAGAGTAGAGCAGGACTGTCTCCGTGGCGCAATTGGCTAGCGCGATTGGCTGTTAACCGAATGGTTGGAGGTTTGAGCCCTCCCGGAAGTGGTGTGTTGCTTTTTTCTTTGCGCTGATAGCTTTGAAGATATGTTCTGATGGTGGTGAGAGTGGAGCACGACTGTCTCCGTGGCGCAATTGGCTAGCACGATCGGCTGTTAAACGAAAGGTCGGAGGTTCGAGCCCACCCGGGGAGGTGCGGCACTTTTTTTCTTTGGGCCGATAGCTTTGAAGATATGTTATGCTTGTGGTGAAAGTATAGCAGGACTGTCTCCGTGGCGTAATTGGCTAGCGCGATCGGCTGTTTACCGAGAGTTTGGGGGTTCGAGCCCACCCGCGAGTGGTGCTGCGCATTTTTTTTTGGGGCTGATAGCTTAGAAGATTAGTTTATGGTGGTGGGAGTTGTGCAGGACTGTCTCCGTGGCGCAACTGGCTAGCGCGATTGGCTGTTAAGCGAAAGGCTGGAGGTTTTAGCCCTCCCGGGAGTGGTGTGTTGCTTTTTTTTTGCGCTGATAGCTTTGAAGATATGTTCTGATGGTGGTGAGAGTGGAGCACGACTGTCTCCGTGGCATAATTGGCTAGCGCGATCGGCTGTTAACCGAAAGGTTGGAGGTTCGAGCCCACCCGGGGTGGTGCGGCGCTTTTTTTTCTTTGGGCTGATAGCTTTGAGATATGTTCTGATGGTGGTGAGAGTGGAGCACGACTGTCTCCGTGGCGCAATTCGCTAGCGCGATCGGCTGTTAACCGAAAGGTTGGAGGTTCGAGCCCACCCGGTGGTGGTGCGGCGCTTTTTTTATCTTTGGGCTGATAGTCTGAAGAAATCTTCTGATGGTGGTGAGAGTGGAGCACGACTGTCTTCGTGGCGCAAATGGCTAGCGCGATCGGCTGTTAACCGAAAGTTTGGAGGTTCGAGCCCACCCGCGAGTGGTGCGTCGCTTCTTTTCTTTGGGCTGATAGCTTTGAAGATATCTTTCATGGTGGTGGGAGTGGTGCAGGACTGTCTCCGTGGCGCAATTGGCTAGCGCGATTGGCTGTTAACAGAAAGTTCGGAGGTTTGAGCCCATTAGCGGTTGGTGTGTCGCTTTTTTTTCTTTGCGCTGATAGCTTTGAAGATATGTTCTGATGGTGGTGAGAGTGGAGAACGACAGTCTCCGTGGCTGGCGCAATTGGCTAGCGCAATCGGCTGTTGACCGAAAGGTTGGAGGTTCGAGCCCACCCGGTGGTGGTGCGGCGTTTCTTTTTCTTTGGGTTGATAGCTCTGAAGAAATGTTCTGACGGTGGTGAGAGTGGAGCACGACTGGCTCCGTGGCGCAATTGGCTAGCGCGATGGGCTGTTAACCGAAAGGTTGGAGGTTCGAGCCCACCTGGTGGCGGTGCGGTGCTTTTTTTTCTTTGGGCTGATAGTGTGAAGAAATGTTCTGACGGTGGCGAGAGTGGAGCACGTCTGTCTCCGTGGCACAATTGGATTGCGCGATCGGCTGTTAGCAGAAAGGTTAGAGGTTCGAGCCCTCCCGAGTGTGGTGTGTTGCTTTTTTTCCTTTCGGGGCGATAGGTTTGAAGATATGTTCTGATGGTGGTGAGAGTGGAGCAGGACTGTCGCCGTGGCGCACTTGGCTAGCGCGATCGCCTGTTAACCGAAAGGTCGGAGGTTCGAGCCCACCCGGTGGTGGTTCGTCGCTCTTTTTTCTTTGCGCTGATAGCTTTGGAGAAATGTTCTGACGGTGGTGAGAATGGAGTACGACTGTCTCCTTGGCGCAATTGGCTAGCGCGATGGGCTGTTAACCGAAAGGTTGGAGGTTCGAGCCCTCCCGGGAGTGGTGTGTTGCTTTTTTTTGCGCTGATAGCTTTGAAGATATGTTCTGATGGTGGTGAGAGTGGAGCACGACTGTCTCCGTGGCATAATTGGCTAGCGCGATCGGCTGTTAACCGAAAGGTTGGAGGTTCGAGCCCACCCGGGGTGGTGCGGCGCTTTTTTTTCTTTGGGCTGATAGCTTTGAGATATGTTCTGATGGTGGTGAGAGTGGAGCACGACTGTCTCCGTGGCGCAATTCGCTAGCGCGATCGGCTGTTAACCGAAAGGTTGGAGGTTCGAGCCCACCCGGTGGTGGTGCTGCGCTTTTTTTTTCTTTGGGCTGATAGTCTGAAGAAATCTTCTGATGGTGGTGAGAGTACAGCAGGACTGTCTCCGTGGCGCTATTGGCTAGCGTAATCAGCTGTTAACTGAAAGGTTGGAGGTTCGATCCCTCCCAGGAGTGGTGTGTTGCTTTTTCTTTGCGCTGATAGCCTTTAAGATATGTTGTGATGGTGGTGAGAGTTGAGCAGGACTGTTTGCGTGGCGCAATTGGCTAGCGCGATCGGCTGTTAACCGAAAAAATTGAGGTTCGAGCCCTCCCGGGAGTGGTGTGTTGCTGTTTTCTTTGCGCTCATAGCTTTGAAGATATGTTCTGATGGTTGGGAGAGTGGAGCACGACTGTCTCCGTGGCGCCAATGGCTAGCGCAATCGGCTGTTAACCGATAGGTTGGAGGTTCGAGCTCGCCCGGTGGTGGTGTGGCGCTTTTTTTCCTTTGGGCTGACAGCTCCGAAGAAATGTTCTGACGGTGGTGAGAGTGGAGCACTACTGTCTCCGTGGCGCAATTGGCTCGCGCGATCGGCTGTTAACCGAAAGGTTGGAAATTCGAGCCCTCCCGGGAGTGGTGTGTTGCTTTTTTCTTTGCGCTGATAGCTTTGAAGAAATGTTCCGACGGTAGTGAGAGTGGAGCACGACTGTCTCCGTGGCGCAATTGGCCAGCGCGATCGGCTATTACCCGAAATTTTGGAGGTTCGAGCCCACCCGGTGGTGGTGCGGCGCTTTTTTTCCTTTGGGGTGATATCTCTGAAGAAATGTTCTGATGGTGGTGAGAGTGAAGCACGACTGTCTGCGTGGCGCAATTGGCTAGCGCGATGGGCTGTTAACCGAAAGGTTGGAGGTTCGAGCCCACCCGAGAGTGGTGTGTTGCTTTTTTTTCTTTGATCTGATAGCTTTGAAGATATGTTCTGATGGTGGTGAGAGTGGAGCAGGACTGTCCCCGTGGCGCAATTGGCTAGCGCGATCGGCTGTTCACCGAAAGGTTGGAGGTTCGAGCCCACCCGGTGGTGCTGCGGCGCTTTTTTTCTTTGGGCTGATACCTTTGAAGATATGTTCTGATGGTGGTGAGAGTGGAGCAGGACTGTCTCCGTGGCGCAATTGGCTAGCGCGATTGGCTGTCAACCGAAAGGTTGGAGGTTGGAGCCCTCCCGGAAGTGGTGTGTTGCTTTTTTCTTTGCGCTGATAGCCTTGAAGATATGTTCTGATGGTGGTGAGAGTGGAGCACGACTGTCTCCGTGGCGCAATTGGCTAGCACGATCAGCTGTTAACCGAAAGGTTGGAGGTTCGAGCCCACCCGGTGGTGGTGCGGCGCTTTTTTTTTCTTTGGGCTGATAGTCAGAAGAAATCTTCTGACGGTGGTGAGAGTGGAGCACGACTATCTTCGTGGCGCAATTGGCTAGCGCGATCGGATGTTAACCGAAAGGTTGGAGGTTCGAGCCCACCCGGGGTGGTGCGGCGCTTTTTTTCTTTGGGCCGATAGCTTTGAAGATATGTTATGCTTGTGGTGAAAGTATAGCAGGACTGTCTCCGTGGCGTAATTGGCTAGCGCGATCGGCTGTTTACCGAAAGGTTGGAGGTTCGAGCGCACCCGTGGATGGTGTGTCGCTTTTTTTTCTTTGTGCTGATGGCGTAGAAGATATGTTCTGATGGTGGTGAGAGTGGAGCACTACTGTCTCCGTGGCATAATTGGCTAGCGCGATCGGCTGTTAACCGAAAGGTTGGAGGTTCGAGCCCACCCGGGGTGGTGCGGCGTTTTTTTTTCTTTGGGCTGATAGCTTGAAGATATGTTCTGATGGTGGTGAGAGTGGAGCACGACTGTCTCCGTGGCATAATTGGCTAGCGCGATCGGCTCTTACCCGAAAGGTTGGAGGTTCGAGCCCACCCGGGGTGGTGCGGCGCTTTTTTTTCTTTGGGCTGATAGCTTTGAAGATATGTTATGCTGGTGGTGAGAGTACAGCAGGACTGTCTCCGTGGTGTTATTGGCTAGCGCGATCGGCTGTTAACCGAAAGGTTGGAGGTTCGAGCCCACCCGGTGGTGCTGCGGCGCTTTTTTTCTTTGGGCTGATACCTTTGAAGATATGTTCTGATCGTGGTGAGAGTAGAGCAGGACTGTCTCCGTGGCGCAATTGGCTAGCGCGATTGGCTGTTAACCGAATGGTTGGAGGTTTGAGCCCTCCCGGAAGTGGTGTGTTGCTTTTTTCTTTGCGCTGATAGCTTTGAAGATATGTTCTGATGGTGGTGAGAGTGGAGCACGACTGTCTCCGTGGCGCAATTGGCTAGCACGATCGGCTGTTAAACGAAAGGTCGGAGGTTCGAGCCCACCCGGGGAGGTGCGGCACTTTTTTTCTTTGGGCCGATAGCTTTGAAGATATGTTATGCTTGTGGTGAAAGTATAGCAGGACTGTCTCCGTGGCGTAATTGGCTAGCGCGATCGGCTGTTTACCGAGAGTTTGGGGGTTCGAGCCCACCCGCGAGTGGTGCTGCGCATTTTTTTTTGGGGCTGATAGCTTAGAAGATTAGTTTATGGTGGTGGGAGTTGTGCAGGACTGTCTCCGTGGCGCAACTGGCTAGCGCGATTGGCTGTTAAGCGAAAGGCTGGAGGTTTTAGCCCTCCCGGGAGTGGTGTGTTGCTTTTTTTTTGCGCTGATAGCTTTGAAGATATGTTCTGATGGTGGTGAGAGTGGAGCACGACTGTCTCCGTGGCATAATTGGCTAGCGCGATCGGCTGTTAACCGAAAGGTTGGAGGTTCGAGCCCACCCGGGGTGGTGCGGCGCTTTTTTTTCTTTGGGCTGATAGCTTTGAGATATGTTCTGATGGTGGTGAGAGTGGAGCACGACTGTCTCCGTGGCGCAATTCGCTAGCGCGATCGGCTGTTAACCGAAAGGTTGGAGGTTCGAGCCCACCCGGTGGTGGTGCGGCGCTTTTTTTATCTTTGGGCTGATAGTCTGAAGAAATCTTCTGATGGTGGTGAGAGTGGAGCACGACTGTCTTCGTGGCGCAAATGGCTAGCGCGATCGGCTGTTAACCGAAAGTTTGGAGGTTCGAGCCCACCCGCGAGTGGTGCGTCGCTTCTTTTCTTTGGGCTGATAGCTTTGAAGATATCTTTCATGGTGGTGGGAGTGGTGCAGGACTGTCTCCGTGGCGCAATTGGCTAGCGCGATTGGCTGTTAACAGAAAGTTCGGAGGTTTGAGCCCATTAGCGGTTGGTGTGTCGCTTTTTTTTCTTTGCGCTGATAGCTTTGAAGATATGTTCTGATGGTGGTGAGAGTGGAGAACGACAGTCTCCGTGGCTGGCGCAATTGGCTAGCGCAATCGGCTGTTGACCGAAAGGTTGGAGGTTCGAGCCCACCCGGTGGTGGTGCGGCGTTTCTTTTTCTTTGGGTTGATAGCTCTGAAGAAATGTTCTGACGGTGGTGAGAGTGGAGCACGACTGGCTCCGTGGCGCAATTGGCTAGCGCGATGGGCTGTTAACCGAAAGGTTGGAGGTTCGAGCCCACCTGGTGGCGGTGCGGTGCTTTTTTTTCTTTGGGCTGATAGTGTGAAGAAATGTTCTGACGGTGGCGAGAGTGGAGCACGTCTGTCTCCGTGGCACAATTGGATTGCGCGATCGGCTGTTAGCAGAAAGGTTAGAGGTTCGAGCCCTCCCGAGTGTGGTGTGTTGCTTTTTTTCCTTTCGGGGCGATAGGTTTGAAGATATGTTCTGATGGTGGTGAGAGTGGAGCAGGACTGTCGCCGTGGCGCACTTGGCTAGCGCGATCGCCTGTTAACCGAAAGGTCGGAGGTTCGAGCCCACCCGGTGGTGGTTCGTCGCTCTTTTTTCTTTGCGCTGATAGCTTTGGAGAAATGTTCTGACGGTGGTGAGAATGGAGTACGACTGTCTCCTTGGCGCAATTGGCTAGCGCGATGGGCTGTTAACCGAAAGGTTGGAGGTTCGAGCCCTCCCGGGAGTGGTGTGTTGCTTTTTTTTGCGCTGATAGCTTTGAAGATATTGTTACGGGAGAATAACTTTACTTTATAAAACGAGGAATAAACTCGGTGGTGGACAAGATGGCGCCCAGTTGGCTCACAGATCTGACAACATCGTCCTCCTCTTTGTCTTCTTCGTCGTTCTCATCCTACCGTTACATGATTTCCCCGGCGGCTGGAGCACCGACCCGGTGCTAATCAGGAGGCACTGGAGTAATACGGTTTGAGTCGCGTAACATGCACTACGTCAGTGTGAGGGTGAAGGATGGCGGGGTCCGTAGGGGTGATTTCGTATGTGACGTCAGTTACTTGGCGTAAGATACGGTAGGGACCTGAATAGCGTGGGAGTAACTTCTCCGAAAGTCCAACGCGGCGCGAGGGGAACCATAACAGAACGAGATCTCCGGGTGTGAAGTGGACGTCACGATGGCGGGCGTCGTATACGCTCTTCTGATTGTCCTGGGAGTCCAGTAAGCGTCGTCGAGCAACTTGGCGTGCCGCTTGGGCCTTCATTATTGCATCACGAGCGTACTGAGACTTGTCATTTAGTCCGGCCGGCAGGAGGGTGTCGAAAGGTAGCGCAGGGTCACGGCCGAACAACAGAAAAAAAGGAGAGAACCCAGCGGTGTCGTGTCTGGAAGAATTGTACGCGAATGTTACAAACGGTAACGTAGTGTCCCAGTCGCGGTGATCGGCGGAGACATACATGGAGAGCATGTCGGTGAGAGTGCGATTGAGGCGCTCCGTTAGACCATTTGTTTGTGGATGGTAAGCAGTCGAGAGCTTGTGTTTAGTGGCGCAGGAGCGGAGGAGGTCATCAACCACTTTGGAAAGGAAGTAGCTGCCTCGGTCGGTAAGGAGTTGTCGAGGGGCGCCATGATGTAAGATGACGTCCTCCAAAAGGAAATCGGCCACGTCAGTTGCACAGCTGGTTGGAAGGGCCCGTGTGATCGCGTATCGGGTAGCATAATCGGTTGCTACTGCAATCCACCGATTACCCGCAGCTGACGTAGGAAAAGGGCCAAGCAGGTCCACGCCAACACGGTAGAATGGGTCTTGTGGGATGTGCAGTGGCTGAAGACGTCCGGCCGGAGGGGCATTTGGTTTTTTTCGTCGTTGACAAGGGTCGCAGGCTGCAATATAACGGCAGACGTCGCGGTACATGCCAGGCCAGAAGAAGCGCCGGCGAACTCTGTCGTAGGTCCGTGACACGCCGAGGTGACCCGCTGTAGGTGCATCATGAAGCTGGGCGAGAACAGTGTGACGCAATTGAATGGGAACGACGAGTAGTCTTTCGGGGCCGTCAGGACGCATATTGCAACGGTACAATACACCATCATGTATTTCAAACATTCGAAGGGAAGGGTCGGGCCTCTCCGATGTGAGCCTTCGGATAATACCGTCCAAGAAAGTATCTCGTCGCTGCTCGATTCCAATGTCATGAAACGCGGATAGAGAGAAAACGTCGATAGGAAGGGTGGTTTTAGAGGAGTCGCCGTCTGGAGGGTCGACAGGATACCGGGACAAGCAGTCCGCATCTTGATGCAGGCGGCCGGTTTTATACAGGACTGAGTAATCAAATTCTTGAAGGCGCAGCGCCCAACGGCCAAGACGGCCTGAAGGGTCTTTAAGGGACGAAAGCCAGCACAAGGCGTGGTGATCTGTGATTACTGTGAATGGCCGGCCGTACAAATAGGGACGAAATTTACCGACTGCCCAAACAAGTGCCAAACATTCCCGTTCGGTTATTGAATATTTTCTTTCAGCAGGCGAAAGAAGGCGGCTGGCATAAGCAACAACACGGTCTCGTCCTTGTTGTTTCTGGGCGAGGACTGCACCGATGCCATAGCCACTTGCGTCTGTACGAACTTCTGTTGGAGATGAAATATCAAAGTGGGCGAGGATAGGCGGAGACGTAAGCAGACACACTAGATTTTGAAACGCATCTGCTTGCTCAGGGCCCCAAATGAAGCCAGCGTCTTTTTTGAGAAGTTGAGTGAGAGGGCGTGCTACGTCGGCGAAGTTTTTAACAAAGCGGCGGAAGTAAGAACAGAGGCCAACGAAACTGCGAACGTCTTTGGTACAGGTTGGTACAGGGAAATCTCTTACTGCGCGTATTTTATCTTGATCAGGGCGAACCCCCACGGAATCAACGAGGTGTCCGAGGACAGAAATTTCACGACGGCCGAAGTGGCACTTTGCCGAATTGAGTTGCAGGCCCGCCTTACGAAAGACAGATAAGATTTTCGATAGCCTTTCAAGGTGCGTCGCAAAAGAAGGCGAAAAAACGATAACGTCGTCCAGGTAGCACAGGCAGATGGACCACTTGAAGCCGTGCAACAGAGCGTCCATCATACGTTCGAATGTGGCGGGCGCATTACATAAACCGAATGGCATCACTTTAAACTCGTAAAGGCCGTCGGGAGTGATAAACGCCGTTTTCTCACGGTCCATGTCATCAACGGCAATCTGCCAGTACCCAGAGCGGAGGTCAATGGAGGAAAAATATTTTGCGCCGTGAAGGCAATCCAGGGCATCGTCTATGCGTGGTAAAGGGTAGACGTCCTTCTTCGTTATTTTGTTTAAATGGCGATAATCGACGCAAAATCTCCAGCTGTTGTCCTTCTTCTTTACAAGTACAACAGGGGACGCCCAGGGACTGCATGAAGGCTCGATGATATTCCGAGAAAGCATTTTGTCGACTTCCTGTTGGATGATGCGCCGCTCTGCATGGGAAACACGGTAGGGTCTCCGATGGATTGGACTCGTATCGCCTGTATCAATCCGGTGCTTAACAACGGACGTCTGGCCGAGTGGGCGGTCGCCAAGGTCGAAGATGTCCCAAAAAGATGCAAGCAGGGAACGCAGGTCGTTAGCTTGTTCTTTCGGCAAGTCGGGGGCAATCATCTTGGTTAACACACTTTGGTCTGATGGAGGAGTAGACGAAGTTTTTTCGGCACTCGGGATGCTGTCATAACTTAGAGTGCAAATATGGCACTCTGCCGCCGGCACGATCTCGGCTAGAGATATACCACGAGGGAGGACTTGTGTACATAGTGAAAAATTCACTAAGGGTAGGCAGGATGCATTGGCCGTAATAGTGATGACGGTGTGAGGAAACGCAACGTTGTGCGAAAGCAGGACGTCAACATTGGGGGACACAATATAAACACCGTCTGGGACAGGTGGAACAGGGGAGACGCCTATGTAAGCTACTGTTCGTTGAGGGAGACGCAGGTGTTCTGTAGAACAAAGCCGACTTGGAGGGCAACTTGGAGGATCAACAACATTAGGTAGAGCGAGTTGCACTATACCGGCAGAGCAGTCTATCAAGGCCGAATGTTCAGACAAAAAGTCTTGGCCCAAAATTATGTCATTAGGGCAGTGTTCTAAAACATAAAACAGAACTGATGTGTGGTGTCCGGCGACGCTGACGCGAGCTGAGCACACACCAATTACGGCGACTTTTCCACCATCGGCCGTTCGGACCACAGGAGTTGGGCCAGGAGTAAGGACTTTCTTCAGCCGTGCTCTAAGGTCAGCGTTCATGATAGACACGTGTGCGCCAGTGTCAATGAGGGCTGTAGTAGGTACACCGTCGACGTCAACATTGATAAGGTTCTGATGTGCGGGCAAGGTCAGTAGAGGATTTTGGGATCGGGTCGGTATTGCAGCATCACCTCCAAGAGCTGCTCCCGTCAGTTTTCCGGAGGTGAACGCCGGAACGAGCTTGGGGACGGCGATCGGCGAGATGGGGGCGAGCGGGAGAAACGGCGTTGTGGCGAAGGGGAGCGGCTGGATCGGGGGCGCGAGGAATTCTCAGGCGTTAGCGGCTCTGTTTTCGGTGATGAGCGTGAATTCCAGACAGGTGGGCGATGGGGCGGAGGGTGAGGCCACGGAGCAGAGCTGGACCAAGCACGGCAGTGACGCGAAATGTGGCCTATACGACCGCAATTGAAGCATATCGGCCGGTCGTCTGGGGTGCGCCATACCGCCGGGTCGCGATAATGTGGGCTGGCAGAAAAACGTCGGTTGGGCGGGACAGTCACGGGTGGATTTGGTGTGGCGTAGTCTGGACGATGAATGGAGCAGACGTTTAAGCCGGCGTTGGCCAGTTCTTGCCTCACGACGGTCTGTATGAGAGAGACGGTGGCGTGATAGCTTTCGGAGTTGGGGGAAGCTGACACGAGTGGAGCTGCGGCTTCTATTTCCCGACGGACAATACGGACAACGTCACCGGGACTTTCCGTAGAAGGCAGGCGAGGGTCTTCGCATGTGGACGTTGCAGCCGTGTTTGGAAGCCGGGCAAACTGGTGGAGAACACGGCGGCTCTTCGCTTCTTCAAAGCGCCGGCATTCAGAAATAATGTCGTGGACCGTAGATGAATTCTTGAACACAAGAAGGTGAAAGGCGTCATCTGCTATGCCCTTAATAATATGGCCAACCTTATCGGCTTCGGACATCTGCGAGTCTACCTTGCGGCACAAAGCGAGCACGTCCTGAATGTACGTGAGGTATGATTCGGTGCACGTCTGAACTCGACGTGCGAGCTCGTTTTGGGCGGCGCGTTGACTTCCCACAGGCCTGCCAAATAGCTCCCGGAGCTTTTGCTTGCATAACTCCCAGCTAGTCAGTTCTTCCTCGTGCGTCTCGTACCAGACCTTTGCGGTACCTCTGAGATAAAAAATCACGTTGGCCAGCATGAGCGTTGGATCCCATCGCATACGTACACCCACTCGTTCGTATGACTTCAGCCAGGCTTCTACGTCAATGCCATCAGTGCCAGAAAAGGTACCTGGATCTCTCGGGGGCTCCAAGATGAGGGTTGACGGTCCAGTTGGAGAAAGCACGGACGTAGTTGGAGAAGGCACGGTAGACGGGGAAGGGTCGGCATTGTTGACTGCAGTCGCCATGGGGGAGACCACTAGGCGCCCGCTACGAAGCTCCGTTTTGCGTGAAGTGAGTACCCCGCACCTCCCACCAATGATGTTACGGGAGAATAACTTTACTTTATAAAACGAGGAATAAACTCGGTGGTGGACAAGATGGCGCCCAGTTGGCTCACAGATCTGACAACATCGTCCTCCTCTTTGTCTTCTTCGTCGTTCTCATCCTACCGTTACAATATGTTCTGATGGTGGTGAGAGTGGAGCACGACTGTCTCCGTGGCATAATTGGCTAGCGCGATCGGCTGTTAACCGAAAGGTTGGAGGTTCGAGCCCACCCGGGGTGGTGCGGCGCTTTTTTTTCTTTGGGCTGATAGCTTTGAGATATGTTCTGATGGTGGTGAGAGTGGAGCACGACTGTCTCCGTGGCGCAATTCGCTAGCGCGATCGGCTGTTAACCGAAAGGTTGGAGGTTCGAGCCCACCCGGTGGTGGTGCTGCGCTTTTTTTTTCTTTGGGCTGATAGTCTGAAGAAATCTTCTGATGGTGGTGAGAGTACAGCAGGACTGTCTCCGTGGCGCTATTGGCTAGCGTAATCAGCTGTTAACTGAAAGGTTGGAGGTTCGATCCCTCCCAGGAGTGGTGTGTTGCTTTTTCTTTGCGCTGATAGCCTTTAAGATATGTTGTGATGGTGGTGAGAGTTGAGCAGGACTGTTTGCGTGGCGCAATTGGCTAGCGCGATCGGCTGTTAACCGAAAAAATTGAGGTTCGAGCCCTCCCGGGAGTGGTGTGTTGCTGTTTTCTTTGCGCTCATAGCTTTGAAGATATGTTCTGATGGTTGGGAGAGTGGAGCACGACTGTCTCCGTGGCGCCAATGGCTAGCGCAATCGGCTGTTAACCGATAGGTTGGAGGTTCGAGCTCGCCCGGTGGTGGTGTGGCGCTTTTTTTCCTTTGGGCTGACAGCTCCGAAGAAATGTTCTGACGGTGGTGAGAGTGGAGCACTACTGTCTCCGTGGCGCAATTGGCTCGCGCGATCGGCTGTTAACCGAAAGGTTGGAAATTCGAGCCCTCCCGGGAGTGGTGTGTTGCTTTTTTCTTTGCGCTGATAGCTTTGAAGAAATGTTCCGACGGTAGTGAGAGTGGAGCACGACTGTCTCCGTGGCGCAATTGGCCAGCGCGATCGGCTATTACCCGAAATTTTGGAGGTTCGAGCCCACCCGGTGGTGGTGCGGCGCTTTTTTTCCTTTGGGGTGATATCTCTGAAGAAATGTTCTGATGGTGGTGAGAGTGAAGCACGACTGTCTGCGTGGCGCAATTGGCTAGCGCGATGGGCTGTTAACCGAAAGGTTGGAGGTTCGAGCCCACCCGAGAGTGGTGTGTTGCTTTTTTTTCTTTGATCTGATAGCTTTGAAGATATGTTCTGATGGTGGTGAGAGTGGAGCAGGACTGTCCCCGTGGCGCAATTGGCTAGCGCGATCGGCTGTTCACCGAAAGGTTGGAGGTTCGAGCCCACCCGGTGGTGCTGCGGCGCTTTTTTTCTTTGGGCTGATACCTTTGAAGATATGTTCTGATGGTGGTGAGAGTGGAGCAGGACTGTCTCCGTGGCGCAATTGGCTAGCGCGATTGGCTGTCAACCGAAAGGTTGGAGGTTGGAGCCCTCCCGGAAGTGGTGTGTTGCTTTTTTCTTTGCGCTGATAGCCTTGAAGATATGTTCTGATGGTGGTGAGAGTGGAGCACGACTGTCTCCGTGGCGCAATTGGCTAGCACGATCAGCTGTTAACCGAAAGGTTGGAGGTTCGAGCCCACCCGGTGGTGGTGCGGCGCTTTTTTTTTCTTTGGGCTGATAGTCAGAAGAAATCTTCTGACGGTGGTGAGAGTGGAGCACGACTATCTTCGTGGCGCAATTGGCTAGCGCGATCGGATGTTAACCGAAAGGTTGGAGGTTCGAGCCCACCCGGGGTGGTGCGGCGCTTTTTTTCTTTGGGCCGATAGCTTTGAAGATATGTTATGCTTGTGGTGAAAGTATAGCAGGACTGTCTCCGTGGCGTAATTGGCTAGCGCGATCGGCTGTTTACCGAAAGGTTGGAGGTTCGAGCGCACCCGTGGATGGTGTGTCGCTTTTTTTTCTTTGTGCTGATGGCGTAGAAGATATGTTCTGATGGTGGTGAGAGTGGAGCACTACTGTCTCCGTGGCATAATTGGCTAGCGCGATCGGCTGTTAACCGAAAGGTTGGAGGTTCGAGCCCACCCGGGGTGGTGCGGCGTTTTTTTTTCTTTGGGCTGATAGCTTGAAGATATGTTCTGATGGTGGTGAGAGTGGAGCACGATTGTCTCCGTGGCGCAATTGGCTAGCGCATCCGGCTGTTAACCGAAAGTTTGGAGGTTCGAGCCCACCCGGCGCTTTTTTTCTTCGGGCTGATAGCTTTAAAGATATGTTATGCTGGTGGTGAGAGTACAGCAGGACTGTCTCCGTGGCGCAATTGGCTAGCGTAATCAGCTGTTAACTGAAAGGTTGGAGGTTCGATCCCTCCTAGGAGTGGTGTGTTGCTTTTTTCTTTGCGCTGATAGCTTTTAAGATATGTTGTGATGGTGGTGAGAGTTGAGCAGGACTGTTTGCGTGGCGCAATTGGCTAGCGCGATCGGCTGTTAACCGAAAAGTTTGAGGTTCGAGCCCTCCCGGGAGTGGTGTGTTGCTGTTTTCTTTGCGCTGATAGCTTTGAAGATATGTTCTGATGGTTGGGAGAGTGGAGCACGACTGTCTCCGTGGCGCCATTGGCTAGCGCAATCGGCTTTTAACCGATAGGTTGGAGGTTCGAGCTCGCCCGGTGGTGGTGTGGCGCTTTTTTTCCTTTGGGCTGACAGCTCCGAAGAAATGTTCTGACGGTGGTGAGAGTGGAGCACGACTGTCTCCGTGGTGCAATTGGCTTGCGCATCCGGCTGTTAACCGAAAGTTTGAAGGTTCGAGCCCACCCGGTGCTTATGTGGCGCTTCTTTTTCTTTGGGCTGATAGCTCTGAACAAATGACCTGACGGAGGTGGGAGTGCTGCACTATTGTCTCCGTGGCGCAATTCGCTAGCGCGATCGGCTGTTAACCGAAAGGTTGTAATTTCGAGCCATCCCGGGAGTGGTGTGTTGCTCTTTTCTTTGCGCTGATAGCTTTGGGGATATGTTCTGATGGTGGTGAGAGTAGAGCACGACTGTCTCCTTGGCGTAATTGGCTAGCGCGATCGCCTGTTAACCGAAAGGCTGGAGGTTCGAGCCCACCCGGTGGTGGTGCGGCGCTTTTTTTTTCTTTGGGCTGATAACTCTGAAGAAATGTTCTGATGGTGGTGAGAGTGGAGCACGACTTTCTCCGTGGTGCAATTGGCTAGCGCGATCGGCTGTTAACCGAAAAGTTGGAGGTTCGAGCCCTCCCGCGAGTGGTGTGTTGCTTTTTTCTTTGCGCTGATAGCTTTGAAGATATTGCCACGTTCCATTTCCCAAGTTTTTGTTATCGTCCCAAAACACCACACGATTCTCAGAGCAAACCACGCCTGCAGTTTTCTAGAAGGTTCCGGACTGTAGTAGATCATTTCGATAAGATCACGCCCACTGTGCGAACGATACAGATTGTTCTGGAAGCTACGCCACCGCCAGCGATAACGCTAGAACATTCGACGGCAAGAGTATAAATGCCGACGCGCTTCGCCGCTTGTCAGTTGTTGATCGAAGGCCGACGCTCCGTTCGCCGCTATCAGTCTGAGACTGCTATCTCTGCGAGACTGCTGCTGTAGTTGGACTTTCTGTTTACCGGGCACAGGTTCGCCCAAATAAACAGTTACATCCCAACAAGAAGTCTCCTGTCTTCGGCCACGTCACGACACCGTGACATTTGGTGGAGGTGCTGCTTCGTTCATGTACCGGACGCCCCCGTCAAGCCGTGAACCCAGCCCACGTCGCGGAGAAGACACCGACGCCAACCAGGAGCAGCGAACAAGCCGCCGACAGCAAGGGCTACCACCGGAGTACGGGCTTCTACACGACAAGCCGCGGAAGACTAAGGCCATGACCGCGACAGCAGCGACAATGACAACCGCAGCGTCCCAGCCCACGATGGTCATACATCAACCTAGGGAACCTCCAATTTTCCATGGGTCATCGTTCAAAGACCCGGAGTCCTGGCTAGAGACATACGACCGTGTGGCCGCCCTCAACCACTGGGACCATGACGAAAAGCTGCGTCGTGTGTTCTTCTATTTAGAAGACACTGCAAGGACCTGGCTCGAAAATCGGGAGTCCACGCTCCGAACGTGGGATGTTTTCTGCGGCGCATTCCTGCAAACGTTCGCGAGCGTCGCTCGAAAAGAGAGGGCCGCTGCTTTATTAGAGACCCGGGTTCAGCTACCAAATGAAAATGTCGCCATTTTCACAGAAGAAATGACCCGACTATTCCGTCACGCTGACCCAGACATGCCTGAGAAGAAAAAAGTTCGTTTCCTCATGCGAGGGGTCAAACAGGAGCTCTTCGCGGGGCTGATGAGAAACCCACCGAAAACCGTCCAAGAATTTGTAGCCGAAGCGACCACTATTGAAAAGACCTTGGACATGCGCACCAGACAGTATAATCGTCGCCTGACTGCAGACTGCGCTGCTGCTCAAGCCAGTAACTCCGGAGACCTGCCTGAAACGATCCGAGCGATCGTGCGGGAAGAGCTGCGCAAGCTGTTGCCTTCGGCGCAGCCTCAAGTGGATACGATCGCCGACATTGTGCGAGAAGAAGTTCGGCAATCGCTTCAAATTCCCCGCGCACCGCTGCCCGAACCGGAAGCTATGAGCTACGCCGCTGCACTGCGCCACAACGCTCCTCCCCGTCCACGCCAAAACGCCGCCCCATCGCACTTCCGTCGACAGACGCTACCGCCGCCACCACCCCCACCGACGTCATACCGTTCGCCAGCGGCCCAGCGCAGTGCACCGAGGAAGACTGACGTCTGGCGCACCCCTGACCATCGCCCGCTCTGCTACCACTGCGGCGAGGCCGGACACACATACCGCCGTTGCCAGTACCGACAGATGGGATTGCGTGGCTTCGCCGTCAATGCACCGCGCCCACAGCCAGGAGAACGACCACGTGACATCGCCGACTACCTGACAGGAACTCGGTGGACACCACGAATCCCTTCGCGTTCGCCGTCGCCCAGCCGCCGCACGTCACCGTACCACCGACAGTACTCTGGCCCAACGCGGGGCCGGTCTCCTAGCCCGTATCCGGGAAACTAAGGGCAGCAACCGATGGAGGTGCGGTTGCTGTGCGACGAACTACCGAAGATCCTCCGACGACGACGACGCCGCGACGGAGCTTTCCGAACACAACGCCAACCAGGCAAAGCCCTGACGGCGAAAGCTCCCTTACCGAAGGTGGCCTGACGACGCAACATGGAAGCAGTGGAACAAGCCGACGCAGCCGTGACCCGACACCACGCCCTAACTGTAATGCGAGACGGCGAACTAGCGACCTCGACGTTCTTATCGACGGCCACAGTGTGACCGCTCTCGTCGATACTGGAGCCGACTATTCTGTCATCAGTGGGTCGTTAGCCGCGAAGTTAAAGAAAGTTAGGACAGCTTGGAAAGGCCCTGAAATCCGCACAGCCGGAGGTCATCTCGTAACGCCTGCAGGAACCTGCACAGCAAGAGTCACCATTAGCGGCCGTATTTATCCTATAGACTTCATAGTCCTACAGCGTTGCTCGAGAGATGTCATCCTTGGCATGGACTTCTTATGCCTCCATGGTGCTGTCATCAACCTAAAAACAAAGTCGATAACGTTATCCACAGAAGAAGCACTACCGCCGCGCACGCCGTCAGGACACCATGCCTCGAATGTGCTGGAAGAACAAGTCACCATTCCGCCTCGCCCAAGCGTCATTATTTCAGTCGGCGCTCCTAAATTACCTGACTTGGAAGGCGTCGTTGAAGGCAGTCAGCATCTGTTGGTCACCCGAAATATTTGCGTCGCAAGAGGAATTGCAGAGCTGCGGGGAGGCAAAGCAACGGTTATGCTCACGAATTTCAGCAATGAGTACAAACATGTGAACAAAGGAACAACGGTCGCATACATCGAAGAAATTGTCGAAGCCACCAGTGCTTTCGCCCTCGCTGATTTTGCGGAACCTGCTCAGAGGAACCAAGCCCCTCCCATAGCTTTCGACGTCAGTCCCACATTTCCAAATGATAATCAAGAACAGCTCAAGGCCCTGCTCCTGCAATACTAAGATTGCTTTTCGTCGTCATCGAAAATTCGGCAGACCCCAATCACGAAACATCGCATCATAACCGAAGAAAATGCCAGACCACTCCGTCAGAGTCCGTACAGGGTTTCGACGCGAGAACGTGAGGCCATAAAGAGACAAGTTGATGAAATGCTGCGGGATGACATTATTCAGCCGTCCAAGAGCCCATGATCATCCCCCGTGGTGTTAATGAAAAAAAAAGAATGGGACCCTACGTTTCTGCGTCAATTATCACCGCCTGAACAAAATCACAAGAAAGGACGTGTATCGTCTCCCACGAATAGACGACGCACTTGATCGGCTCCATAACGCCAAGTAGTTTTCGTCAATGGACCTCAAGACTGCCTACTGGCAAATCGAAGACGACGAAAGAGACCGAGAGAAGACGGCGTTTATAACACCGGACGGCCTCTTCGAGTTTAAGGTGATGCCCTTCGGCCTTTGCTCCGCACCTGCAACTTTTCAACGCGTTACGGATACAGTACTGGCAGGTTTGAAGTGGCAGACTTGCCTTGTGTACTTGGACGACGTCGTCGTGTTTTCCTCGAGTTTCGACGAGCATCTTCGGCGCCTTGAAGCTGTACTTCAAGCCATCAAGACTTCCGGACTCACACTGAAGCCAGAAAAGTGCAGATTTGCGTATGAGGAGCTCTTGTTTCTGGGGCACGTTATCAGCAAGTCTGGAGTTCGTCCTGATCCACGGAAAACAGCCGCCATCGCCGAATTCCCGCCGCCCACTGACAAGAAAGCCGTGCGCCGATTTCTGGGCCTGTGCGCCTATTATGGGCGGTTCGTAAAAAACTTCGCCCGCATCGCCGATCCTCTCAATAACCTTACCAAGGCCGACGTCGAGTTCAAGAAGGAAACGCCACAGGAACACGCTTTCCAGGAGCTTAAACATCGCCTCCAGACGCCTCCGTTACTTGCCCATTTCGACGAATTCGCCGAGACAGAAATACATACTGACGCAAGCAGCGTAGGTCTTGGTGCCGTTCTTGTGCAGAGGGCTGACGGACTTGAAAGGGTTATTAGTTACGCCAGCCGATCGCTATCCAAAGCAGAAGCAAATTATTCCACAACAGAAAAGGAGTGCCTCGCCATCATCTGGGCTACGTCGAAATTTCGTCCATACCTCTACGGCAGGCCCTTCAAAGTTGTGAGCGACCACCACGCCTTGTGTTGGCTAGCCACTTTGAAGGACCCTTCAGGTCGCCTCGCACGATGGAGCCTGAGACTTCAAGAATATGACATTACTGTCATTTACAAGTCCGGCAAAAAACACTCCGACGCCGACTGTCTCTCTCGTGCGCCTGTCGACCAACCACCACCCGGCGACTCGGATGACGACTACTTCTTGGGAACGATAACTACCGACGACTTCGCTGAACGACAGCGGGCCGACCCGGAACTTAAGGCCCTAATAGAATACCTCGAAGGCAGGACCGCCGAAGTCCCGAAGGTATTCAAGCGCGCACTTGCGTCGTTTTTTCTACAAAACGGTCTTCTACAAAAGAAAAACTTTTCACCGCTTCGGGCTAAGTATCTCCTTGTGGTGCCTTCAGCTCTGCGACCAGAACTCCTGCAGGCCCTGCACGACGATCCGGCGGCAGGGCACCTCGGTGTTTCTCGCACGCTCGCGAGGATACAAGAAAGGTACTACTGGCCACGTCTTACCACCGACGTCACTCGTTATGTGAGAACATGCCGGGACTGTCAGCGACGCAAAACACCGCCGACAAGGACAGCGGGACTTCTGCAGCCAATTGATCCACCTTGCCGACCTTTCCAGCAGATTGGTATGGGCCTACTGGGGCCGTTCCCGACGTCGGCTTTCGGAAACAAGTGGATCGTGGTAGCTACCGACTACCTCACCCGCTACGCCGAGACAAAAGCCCTGCCAAAAGGCAGTGCATCCGAGGTAGCTAAGTTCTTCGTCGAAAATATCGTCCTACGTCACGGCGCCCCGGAGGTCCTTATCACCGACAGAGGAACGGCATTCACTGCCGACTTAACTCAAGCGATCTTGGCATACAGCCAAACGAACCACCGCCGGACGACAGCGTACCACCCACAGACCAACGGCCTCACCGAGCGGCTTAACAAGACGATCGCGGACATGCTGTCAATGTACGTCGATGTCGAACACAACACGTGGGACGCCATTCTTCCGTATGTGACCTTCGCATACAACACGGCGGTGCAGGAGACGACGCAGATATCTCCATACAAATTGGTCTACGGAAGGAGCCCGGCAACGACGCTCGATGCCATGTTACCCAACGTCACCGACGAAGAAAACCTCGATGTGAGCGAGTACCTTCAACGCGCCGAAGAAGCCCGACAACTTGCGCGTCTCCGTATCAAAAATCAACAGACGACCAACAGCCACCGTTACAACCTTCGACGACGCTTCGTGGAATACCAGCCCGGTGAACGTGTTTGGGTGTGGACGCCGATACGCACACGTGGACTAAGTGAAAAGCTTCTGCGACGGTACTTCGGACCTTACAGGGTGGTTCGACGTCTCGGCCCACTTGATTACGAGGTTGTCCCCGACGGCATCACGAACTCTCAACGACGCCGATCGCGACCTGAAGTCGTGCATGTCGCGCGCCTCAAGCCGTTTCATGCGCGTTAACAAACTGAAACAGTGTTTTTTTTATTACTGTTTAATCGTAATTTATTCATTGTACTTTCTTGCATTATTATTGTACCTTCATCTTTAGTTAAAGCATCGGGACGATGCCTTTTTTCAGAGGCGGGCAATGCCACGTTCCATTTCCCAAGTTTTTGTTATCGTCCCAAAACACCACACGATTCTCAGAGCAAACCACGCCTGCAGTTTTCTAGAAGGTTCCGGACTGTAGTAGATCATTTCGATAAGATCACGCCCACTGTGCGAACGATACAGATTGTTCTGGAAGCTACGCCACCGCCAGCGATAACGCTAGAACGTTGTTGATCGAAGGCCGACGCTCCGTTCGCCGCTATCAGTCTGAGACTGCTATCTCTGCGAGACTGTTGCTGTAATTGGACTTTCTGTTTACCGGGCACAGGTTCGCCCAAATAAACAGTTACATCCCAACAAGAAGTCTCCTGTCTTTGGCCACGTCACGACCCCGTGACAATATGTTCTGATGATGGTGAGAGTGGAGCACGACTGTCTGCGTGGCGCAATTGGCTAGCGCGATGGGCTGTTAACCGAAAGGTTGGAGGTTCGAGCCCACCCGGTGGTGGTGCGGCGCTTTTTTTCCTTTGGGCTGATAGCTCTGAGGAAATGTTCTGACGGTGGTGAGAGTGGAGCAAGACTGTCTCCGTGGCGCAATTGGCTAGCGTAATCAGCTGTTAACTGAAAGGTTGGAGGTTCGATCCCTCCCGGGAGTGGTGTGTCGCTTTTTTCTTTGCGCTGATAGCTTTGAAGATATGTTGTGATGGTGGTGAGAGTTGAGCAAGTCTGTTTGCGTGGCGCAATTGGCTAGCGCGATCGGCTGTTAACCGAAAAGTTGGAGGTTCGAGCCCTCCCGGGAGTGGTGTGTTGCTTTTTTCTTTGCGCTGATAGCTTTGAAGATATGTTCTGATGGTGGGGAGAGTGGAGCACGACTGTCTCCGTGGCGCCATTGGCTAGCGCAATCGGCTGTTAACCGATAAGTTGGAGGTTCGAGCTCGCCCGGTGGTGGTGTGGCGCTTTTTTTCCTTTGGGCTGACAGCTCCGAAGAAATGTTCTGACGGTAGTGAGAGTGGAGCACGACTGTCTCTGTGGCGCAATTGGCTTGCGTATCCGGCTGTTAACCGAAAGTTTCGAGGTTCGAGCCCACCCGGTGGTTGTGCGGCGCTTCTTTTTCTCTGGGCTGACAGCTCCAAAGAAATGTTCTGACGGTGGTGAGAGTGGAGCACGATTGTCTCCGTGGCGCAATTGGCTAGCGCATCCGGCTGTTAACCGAAAGTTTGGAGGTTCGAGCCCACCCGGCGCTTTTTTTTCTTCGGGCTGATAGCTTTGAAGATATGTTATGCTGGTGGTGAGAGTACAGCAGGACTGTCTCCGTGGCGCAATTGGCTAGCGTAATCAGCTGTTAACTGAAAGGTTGGAGGTTCGATCCCTCCCAGGAGTGGTGTGTTGCTTTTTTCTTTGCGCTGATAGCTCTTAAGATATGTTGTGATGGTGGTGAGAGTTGAGCAGGACTGTTTGCGTGGCGCAATTGGCTAGCGCGATCGGCTGTTAACCGAAAAGTTTGAGGTTCGAGCCCTCCCGGGAGTGGTGTGTTGCTGTTTTCTTTGCGCTGATAGCTTTGAAGATATGTTCTGATAGTTGGGAGAGTGGAGCACGACTGTCTCCGTGGCGCCATTGGCTAGCGCAATCGGCTGTTAACCGATAGGTTGGAGGTTCGAGCTCGCCCGGTGGTGGTGTGGCGCTTTTTTTCCTTTGGGCTGACAGCTCCGAAGAAATGTTCTGACGGTGGTGAGAGTGGAGCACGACTGTCTCCGTGGTGCAATTGGCTTGCGCATCCGGCTGTTAACCGAAAGTTTGAAGGTTCGAGCCCACCCGGTGCTCGTGCGGCGCTTCTTTTTCTTTGGGCTGATAGCTCTGAACAAATGACCTGACGGAGGTGGGAGTGCTGCACTACTGTCTCCGTGGCACAATTCGCTAGCGCGATCGGCTGTTAACCGAAAGGTTGTAATTTCAAGCCATCCCGGGAGTGGTGTGTTGCTCTTTTCTTTGCGCTGATAGCTTTGGGGATATGTTCTGATGGTGGTGAGAGTAGAGCACGACTGTCTCCGTGGCGTAATTGGCTAGCGCGATCGCCTGTTAACCGAAAGGCTGGAGGTTCGAGCCCACCCGGTGGTGGTGCGGCGCTTCTGTTTCTTTGGCCTGATAGCTATGAAGAAATGTCTTGACGGGGGTGGGAGTGCTGCACTACTGTCTCCGTGGCGCAATTGGCTCGCGCGATCGGCTGTTAACCGAAAGGTTGTAGTTTCGAGCCCTTCCGGGAGTGGTGTGTTGGTTTTTTCTTTGCGCTGATAGCTTTGAAGATATGTTCTGATGGTGGTGAGAGTGGAGCACGACTGTCTACGTGGCGAAATCGGCTAGCGCGATCGCCTGTTAACCGAAAGGCTGGAGGTTCGAGCCCACCCGGTGGTGGTGCGGCGCTTTCTTTTTCTTTGGGCTGATAGCTCTGAAGAAATGTTCTGACGGAGGTGGGAGTGCTGCACTACTGTCTCCTTGGCGCAATTGGCTTGCGCGATCGGCTGTAAACCGAAAGATTGGAAATTCGAGCCCTCCCGGGAGTGGTGTGTTGCTTTTTTCTTTGGACTGATAGCTTTGAAGAAATTTTCTGACGGTGGTGAGAGTGGAACACGACTGTCTCCGTGACGCATTGGCTAGCGCGATTGGCTTTTAACCAAAAGATTGGAAATTCAAGCCCTCCCGGGAGTGGTGTGTTGCTTTTTTCTTTGCGCTGCTAGCTTTGAAGAAATGTTCCGACGGTAGTGAGAGTGGAGCACGACTGTCTCCGTGGCGCAATTGGCCAGCGCGATCGGCTATTAACCGAAATTTTGGAGGTTCGAGCCCACCCGGTGGTGGTGCGGCGCTTTTTTTTCTTTGGGCTGATATCTCTGAAGAAATGTTCTGATGGTGGTGAGAGTGAAGCACGACTGTCTGCGTGGCGCAATTGGCTTGCGCGATGGGCTGTTAACCGAAAGGTTGGAGGTTCGAGCCCACCCGGTGGTGGTGCGGCGCTCTGTTTTCTTTGAGCTGATATCTCTGAAGAAATGTTCTGATGGTGGTGAGAGTGAAGCACGACTGTCTGCGTGGCGCAATTGGCTTGCGCGATGGGCTGTTAACCGAAAGGTTGGAGGTTCGAGCCCACCCGGTGGTGGTGCGGCGCTCTGTTTTCTTTGAGCTGATATCTCTGAAGAAATGTTCTGATGGTGGTGAGAGTGGAGCAGGACTGTCTCCGTGGCGCAATTGGCTAGCGCGATCGGCTGTTCACCGAAAGGTTGGAGGTTCGAGCCCATCCGGTGGTGCTGCGGCGCTTTTTATCTTTGGGCTGATACCTTTGAAGATATGTTCTGATGGTGGTGAGAGTGGAGCAGGACTGTCTCCGTGGCGCAATTGGCTAGCGCGATTGGCTGTCAACCGAAAGGTTGGAGGTTGGAGCCCTCCCGGAAGTGGTGTGTTGCTTTTTTCTTTGCGCTGATAGCTTTGAAGATATGTTCTGATGGTGGTGAGAGTGGAGCACGACTGTCTCCATGGCGCAATTGGCTAGCACGATCAGCTGTTAACCGAAAGGTTGGAGGTTCGAGCCCACCCGGTGGTGGTGCGGCGCTTTTTTTTCCTTGGGCTGATAGTCTGAAGAAATCTTCTGGCGGTGGTGAGAGTGGAGCACGACTATCTTCGTGGCGCAATTGGCCAGCGCGATCGGATGTTAACCGAAAGGTTGGAGGTTCGAGCCCACCCGGGGTGGTGCTGCGCTTTTTTTCTTTGGGCCGATAGCTTTGAAGATATGTTATGCTTGTGGTGAAAGTATAGCAGGACTGTCTCCGTGGCGTAATTGGCTAGCGCGATCGGCTGTTTACCGAAAGGTTGGAGGTTCGAGCCCTCCCGGGAGTGGTGTGTTGCTTTTTACTTTGCGCTGATAGCTTTGAAGATATGTTCTGTTGGTGGTGAGAGTGGAACACGACTGTCTCCGTGGCACAATTGGCTAGCGCGATGGGCTGTTAACCGAAAGGTTGGAGGTTCGAGCCCACCGGGCGGTGGTGCGGCGCTTTTTTTTCTTTGCTCTGATAGCTTTGAATATATGTTCTGATGGTGGTGAGAGTGAAGCAGGACTGTCTCCGTGGCGCAATTGGCTAGCACGATCGGCTGTTAACCGAGAGGTTGGAGTTTCGAGCCCACCCGGTGGTGGTGCGGCGCTTTTTTTTCTTTCGGCTGATAGCTTTGAAGATATGTTCTGATAATGGGGAGAGTAGAGCAGGACTTTCTCGGTGGTGCAATTGGCTAGTGCGATCGGCTGTTAACCAAAAAGTGGGAGTTTCGAGCGCACCCGTGGACGGTGTGTCGCTTTTTTTTCTTTGTGCTGATGGCGTAGAAGATATGTTCTGATGGTGGTGAGAGTGGAGCACTACTGTCTCCGTGGCATAATTGGCTAGCGCAATCGGCTGTTAACCGAAAGGTTGGAGGTTCGAGCCCACCCGGGGTGGTGCGGCGCTTTTTTTTCTTTGGGCTGATAGCTTTGAAGATATGTTCTGATGGTGGTGAGAGCGGAGCACGACTGTCTCCGTGGCATAATTGGCTAGCGCGATCGGCTGTTAACCGAAAGTTTGGAGGTTCGAGCCCACCCGGGGTGGTGCGGCGCTTTTTTTTCTTTGGGCTGATAGCTTTGAAGATATGTTATGCTGGTGGTGAGAGTACAGCAGGACTGTCTCCGTGGTGTTATTGGCTAGCGCGATCGGCTGTTAACCGAAAGGTTGGAGGTTCGAGCTCTCCCGGGAGTGGTGTGTTGCTTTTTTCTTTGCGCTTATAGCTTTGAAGATATGTTCTGATGATGGTGAGAGTGGAGCACGACTGTCTGCGTGGCGCAATTGGCTAGCGCGATGGGCTGTTAACCGAAAGGTTGGAGGTTCGAGCCCACCCGGTGGTGGTGCGGCGCTTTTTTTCCTTTGGGCTGATAGCTCTGAGGAAATGTTCTGACGGTGGTGAGAGTGGAGCAAGACTGTCTCCGTGGCGCAATTGGCTAGCGTAATCAGCTGTTAACTGAAAGGTTGGAGGTTCGATCCCTCCCGGGAGTGGTGTGTTGCTTTTTTCTTTGCGCTGATAGCTTTGAAGATATGTTGTGATGGTGGTGAGAGTTGAGCAGGTCTGTTTGCGTGGCGCAATTGGCTAGCGCGATCGGCTGTTAACCGAAAAGTTGGAGGTTCGAGCCCTCCCGGGAGTGGTGTGTTGCTTTTTTCTTTGGGCTGATAGCTCTGAAGAAATGTCTTGACGGAGGTGGGAGTGCTGCACTACTGTCTTCGTGGCGCAATTGGCTCGCGCGATCGGCTGTTAACCGAAAGGTTGTAGTTTGGAGCCCTCCCGGGAGTGGTGTGTTGCTTTTGTCTTTGCGCTGATAGCTTTGAAGATATGTTCTGATGGCGGTGAGAGTGGAGCACGACTGTCTACGTGGCGCAATCGGCTAGCGCGATCGCCTGTTAACCGAAAGGCTGGAGGTTCGAGCCCACCCGGTGGTGGTGCGGTGCTTTCTTTTTCTTTGGGCTGATAGCTCTGAAGAAATGTTCTGACGGAGGTGGGAGTGCTGCACTACTGTCTCCGTGGCGCAATTGGCTAGCGCTATAGGCTGTTGACCGCAAGGTTAGAGGTTCGAGCCCTCCCGGGAGTGGTGTGTTGCTTTTTTCTTTGCGCTGATAGCTTTGAAGATATGTTCTCATGGTGGTGAGAGGAAAGCACGACTGTCTCCGTGGCGCAATGGGCTAGCGCGATGGGCTGTTAACCGAAAGGTTGGAGGTTCGAGCCCACCCGGTGGTGGTGCGGCGCTTTTTTCTCTAGGGCTGATAGCTCTGAGGAAATGTTCTGACGGTGGTGAATGTGTAGTGCGACTCTCTCCGTGGCGCGATTGGCTAGCGCGATCGGCTGTTAACAGAAAGGTTGGAGGTTCGAGCCCTCCCGAGAGTGGTGTGTTGCTTTTTTTTCTTTGGGCTGATAGCTTTGAAGATATGTTCTGATGGTGGTGAGAGAGGAGCAGGACTGTCTTCGTGGCGCAATTGGCTAGAACGATCGGCTGTTAACCGAAAGGTTGGAGGTTCGAGGCCACCCGGTGGTGCTGCGGCGCTTTTTTTCTTTGGGCTGATACCTTTGAAGATATGTTCTGATGGTGGTGAGAGTGGAGCACGACTGTCTCCGTGGCGCAATTGGCTGGCACGATCGGCTGTTAACCGAAAGGTTGGAGGTTCGAGCCCACCCGGTGGTGGTTCGGCGCTTTTTTTTCTTTGGGCTTATAGTCTGAAGAAATACTCTGACGGTGGTGAGAGTGGAGCACGACTGTCTTCGTGGCGCAATTGGCTAGCGCGATCGGCTGTTAACCGAAAGGTTGGAGGTTCGAGCCCACCCAGTGTGGTGCGGCGCTTTCTTTCTTTGGGCCGATAGCTTTGAAGATATGTTATGCTTGTTGTGAAAGTATAGCAGGATTGTCTCCGTGGCGTAATTGGCTAGCGCGATCGGCTGTTAACCAAAAGGTTGGAGGTTCGAGCCCTCCCGGGAGTGGTGTGTTGCTTTTTTCTTTGCGCTGATAGCTTTGAAGTTATGTTCTGTTGGTGGTGAGAGTGAAGCACGACTGTCTCCGTGGCACAATTGGCTAGCGCGATGGGCTGTTAACTGAAAGGTTGGAGGTTCGAGCCCACCGGGTGGTGGTGCGGCGCTTTTTTTCTTTGCTCTGATAGCTTTGAAGATATGTTCTGATGGTGGTGAGAGCGGAGCAGGACTGTCTCCTTGGCGCAATTGGCTAGCACGATCGGCTGTTTACCGAAAGGTTGGAGTTTCGAGCCCACCCGGTGGTGGTGCGGCGCTTTTTTTTCTTTCGGCTGATAGCTTTGAAGATATGTTCTGATGGTGGTATGAGTGAAGCACGACTGTCTCCGTGGCACAATTGGCTAGCGCGATTGGCTGTTAACCGAAAGGTTGGAGGTTCGAGTTCACCGGGTGGTGGTGTGGCGCTTTTTTTTCTGTGCTCTGATAGGTTTGAAGATATGTTCTGATGGTGGTGAGAGTAGAACAGGACTGTCTCCGTGGCGCAATTGGCCAGCACGATTGGCTATTACCCAAAAGTTTGGAGTTTTGAGCCCACCCGGTGGTGGTGCGGCGCTTTTTTTCTTTGGGCTGATAGCTCTGAAGAAATGTTCTGATGGAGGTGGGAGTGCTGCACTGCTGTCTCCGTGGCGCAATTGGCTAGCGCAATTGGCTGTCAACCGAAAGGTTGGAATTTTGAGCCCTCCCAGGAGTGGTGGGTTGCTTTTTTCTTTGCGCTGATAGCTTTGAAGATATGTTCTGATGGTGGTGAGAGTGGAGCACGACTGTCTACGTGGTGCAATTGGCTAGCGCGATCGCCTGTTAACCGAAAGGCTGGAGGTTCGAGCCCACCCGGTGGTGGTGCGGCGCTTTCTTTCTCTTTGGGCTGATAGCTCTGAAGAAATGTTCTGACGGAAGTGGGAGCGCTGCACTACTGTCTCCGTGGCGCAATTGGCTAGCGCGATCGGCTGTTAACCGAAATATTGAAAATTCGAGCCCACCCGGGAGTAGTGTGTTGCTTTTTTCTTTGCGCTGATAGCTTTGAAGAAATCTTCTGACGGTGGTGAGAGTGGAACACGACTGTCTCCGTGACGCAATTGGCTAGCGCGATTGGCTTTTAACCGAAAGGTTGGAGGTTCGAGCCCTCCCGGGAGTGGTGTGTTGCTTTTTTTTCTTCGGGCTGATAGCTTTGAAGATATGTTCTGATGGCGGTGAGAGTGGACACGACTGTCTCCGTGGCGCAATTGGCCAGGGCGATCGGCTATGAACCGAAATTTTGGAGGTTCGAGCCCACCCGGTGGTGGTGCGGCGCTTTTTTTTCTTTGGGCTGATAGCTCTGAAGAAATGTTCTGATGGTGGTGAGAGGAGAGCACGACTGTCTCCGTGGCGCAATTGGCTAGCGCGATCGGCTGTTAACCGAAATATTGGAAATTCGAGCCCACCCGGGAGTGGTGTGTTGCTTTTTTCTTTGCGCTGATAGCTTTGAAGAAATGTTCTGACGGTGGTGAGAGTGGAACACGACTGTCTCCGTGACGCAATTGGCTAGCGCGATTGGCTTTTAACGGAAAGGCGAGGTTCGAGCCCTCCCGGGAGTGGTGTGTTGCTTTTTTTTCTTCGGGCTGATAGCTTTGAAGATATGTTCTGATGGTGGTGAGAGTGGAGCACGACTGTCTTCGTGGCGCAATTGGCCAGCGCGATCGGCTATGAACCGAAGTTTTGGAGGTTCGAGCCCACCCGGTGGTGGTGCGGCGCTTTTTTATCTTTGCGCTGATAGCTTTGAAGATATGTTCTGTTGGTGGTGAGAGTGGAACACGACTGTCTCCGTGGCACAATTGGCTAGCGCGATGGGCTGTTAACCGAAAGGTTGGAGGTTCGAGCCCACCGGGTGGTGGTGCGGCGCTTTTTTTTCTTTGGGCAGATAGCTTTGAAGATATGTTCTGATGGTGGGGAGGGTGGAGCAGGACTGTCTCCGTGGTGCAATTGGCTAGCGCGATCGGCTGTTAACCAAAAGGTGGGAGTTTCGAGCGCACCCGTGGACGGTGTGTCACTTTTTTTTCTTTGCGCAGATGGCGTAGAAGATATGTTCTGATGTTGGTGAGAGTGGAGCATGACTGTCTCCGTGGCGTAATTGGCTAGCGCGATCGGCTGTTAACCGAAAGGTTGGGGGTTCGAGCCCACCCGCGAGTGGTGCTGCGCTTTTTTTCTTTGGGCTGATAGCTTTGAAGATTAGTTTAATGGTGGTGGGAGTTGTGCAGGACTGTCTCCGTGGCGCAACTGGCTAGCGCGATTGGCTGTTAAGCGAAAGGCTGGAGGTTCGAGCCCACCCGGTGGTGGTGCGGCGCTTTTTTTTCTTTGGGCTGATAGCTTTGAAGATATGTTCTGATGGTGGTGAGAGTGGAGCAGGACTGTCTCCGTGGCGCAATTGGCTAGCGCGATCGGCTGTTCACCGAAAGGTTGGAGGTTCGAGCCCACCCGGTGGTGCTGCGGCGCTTTTTTTCTTTGGGCTGATACCTTTGAAGATATGTTCTGATGGTGGTGAGAGTGGAGCAGGACTGTCTCCGTGGCGCAATTGGCTAGCGCGATTGGCTGTCAACCGAAAGGTTGGAGGTTGGAGCCCTCCCGGAAGTGGTGTGTTGCTTTTTTCTTTGCGCTGATAGCTTTGAAGATATGTTCTGATGGCGGTGAGAGTGGAGCACGACTGTCTCCATGGCGCAATTGGCTAGCACGATCAGCTGTTAACCGAAAGGTTGGAGGTTCGAGCCCACCCGGTGGTGGTGCGGCGCTTTTTTTTCTTTGGGCTGATAGTCTGAAGAAATCTTCTGACGGTGGTGAGAGTGGAGCACGACTATCTTCGTGGCGCAATTGGCTAGCGCGATCGGATGTTAACCGAAAGGTTGGAGGTTCGAGCCCACCCGGGTTGGTGCGGCGCTTTTTTTCTTTGGGCCGATAGCTTTGAAGATATGTTATGCTTGTGGTGAAAGTATAGCAGGACTGTCTCCGTGGCGTAATTGGCTAGCGCGATCGGCTGTTTACCGAAAGGTTGGAGGTTCGAGCCCTCCCGGGAGTGGTGTGTTGCTTTTTACTTTGCGCTGATAGCTTTGAAGATATGTTCTGTTGGTGGTGAGAGTGGAACACGACTGTCTCCGTGGCACAATTGGCTAGCGCGATGGGCTGTTAACCGAAAGGTTGGAGGTTCGAGCCCACCGGGTGGTGGTGCGGCGCTTTTTTTTCTTTGCTCTGATAGCTTTGAATATATGTTCGGATGGTGGTGAGAGTGGAGCAGGACTGAATCCGTGGCGCAATTGGCTAGCACGATCGGCTGTTAACCGAGAGGTTGGAGTTTCGAGCCCACCCGGTGGTGGTGCGGCGCTTTTTTTTCTTTCGGCTGATAGCTTTGAAGATATGTTCTGATAGTGGGGAGAGTAGAGCAGGACTTTCTCCGTGGTGCAATTGGCTAGTGCGATCGGCTGTTAACCAAAAAGTGGGAGTTTCGAGCGCACCCGTGGACGGTGTGTCGCTTTTTTTTCTTTGTGCTGATGGCGTAGAAGATATGTTCTGATGGTGGTGAGAGTGGAGCACTACTGTCTCCGTGGCATAATTCGCTAGCGCGATCGGCTGTTAACCGAAAGGTTGGAGGTTCGAGCCCACCTGGGGTGGTGCGGCGCTTTTTTTTCTTTGGGCTGATAGCTTTGAAGATATGTTCTGATGGTGGTGAGAGTGGAGCACGACTGTCTCCGTGGCATAATTGGCTAGCGCGATCGGCGGTTAACCGAAAGGTTGGAGGTTCGAGCCCACCCAGGGTGGTGCGGCGCTTTTTTTTCTTTGGGCTGATAGCTTTGAAGATATGTTATGCTGGTGGTGAGAGTACAGCAGGACTGTCTCCGTGGTGTTATTGGCTAGCGCGATCGGCTGTTAACCGAAAGGTTGGAGGTTCGAGCTCTCCCGGGAGTGGTGTGTTGCTTTTTTCTTTGCGCTGATAGCTTTGAAGATATGTTCTGATGATGGTGAGAGTGGAGCACGACTGTCTGCGTGGCGCAATTGGCTAGCGCGATCGGCTGTTAACCGAAAAGTTGGAGGTTCGAGCCCTCCCGGGAGTGGTGTGTTGCTTTTTTCTTTGCGCTGATAGCTTTGAAGATATGTTCTGATGGCGGGGAGAGTGGAGCACGACTGTCTCCGTGGCGCCATTGGCTAGCGCAATCGGCTGTTAACCGATAAGTTGGAGGTTCGAGCTCGCCCGGTGGTGGTGTGGCGCTTTTTTCCTTTGGGCTGACAGCTCCGAAGAAATGTTCTGACGGTAGTGAGAGTGGAGCACGACTGTCTCCGTGGCGCAATTGGCTTGCGCATCCGGCTGTTAACCGAAAGTTTCGAGGTTTGAGCCCACCCGGTGGTTGTGCGGCGCTTCTTTTTCTTTGGGCTGACAGCTCCGAAGAAATGTTCTGACGGTGGTGAGAGTGGAGCACGATTGTCTCCGTGGCGATATTGGCTAGCGCATCCGGCTATTAACCGAAAGTTTGCAGGTTCGAGCCCACCCGGTGGTGGTGCGGCGCTTCTTTTTCTTTGGGCTGATAGCTCTGAAGAAATGTCTTGACGGAGGTGGGAGTGCTGCACTACTGTCTTCGTGGCGCAATTGGCTCGCGCGATCGGCTGTTAACCGAAAGGTTGTAGTTTGGAGCCCTCCCGGGAGTGGTGTGTTGCTTTTTTCTTTGCGCTGATAGCTTTGAAGATATGTTCTCATGGTGGTGAGAGGGAAGCACGACTGTCTCCGTGGCGCAATGGGCTAGCGCGATGGGCTGTTAACCGAAAGGTTGGAGGTTCGAGCCCACCCGGTGGTGGTGCGGCGCTTTTTTTCTCTAGGGCTGATAGCTCTGAGGAAATGTTCTGACGGTGGTGAATGTGTAGTGCGACTGTCTCCGTGGCGCGATTGGCTAGCGCGATCGGCTGTTAACAGAAAGGTTGGAGGTTCGAGCCCTCCCGAGAGTGGTGTGTTGCTTTTTTTTCTTTGGGCTGATAGCTTTGAAGATATGTTCTGATGGTGGTGAGAGTGGAGCAGGACTGTCTCCGTGGCGCAATTGGCTAGAGCGGTCGGCTGTTAACCGAAAGGTTGGAGGTTCGAGGCCACCCGGTGGTGCTGCGGCGCTTTTTTTCTTTGGTCTGATACCTTTGAAGATATGTTCTGATGGTGGTGAGAGTGGAGCACGACTGTCTCCGTGGCGCAAATGGCTAGCACGATCGGCTGTTAACCGAAAGGTTGGAGGTTCAAGCCCACCCGGTGGTGGTTCGGCGCTTTTTTTTCTTTGGGCTGATAGTCTGAAGAAATATTCTGACGGTGGTGAGAGTGGAGCACGACTGTCTTCGTGGCGCAATTGGCTAGCGCGATCGGCTGTTAACCGAAAGGTTGGAGGTTCGAGCCCACCCAGGGTGGTGCGGCGCTTTTTTTCTTTGGGCCGATAGCTTTGAAGATATGTTATGCTTGTGGTGAAAGTATAGCAGGACTGTCTCCGTGGCGTAATTGGCTAGCGCGATCGGCTGTTAACCGAAACGTTGGAGGTTCGAGCCCTCCCGGGAGTGGTGTGTTGCTTTTTTCTTTGCGCTGATAGCTTTGAAGTTATGTTCTGTTGGTGGTGAGAGTGAAATACGACTGTCTCCGTGGCACAATTGGCTAGCGCGATGGGCTGTTAACCGAAAGGTTGGAGGTTCGAGCCCACCGGGTGGTGGTGCGGCGCTTTTTTTCTTTGCTCTGATAGCTTTGAAGATATGTTCTGATGGTGGTGAGAGCGGAGCAGGACTGTCTCCTTGGCGCAATTGGCTAGCACGATCGGCTGTTTACCGAAAGGTTGGAGTTTCGAGCCCACCCGGTGGTGGTGCGGCGCTTTTTTTTCTTTGGGCTGATAGCTTTGAAGATATGTTCTGATGGTGGTATGAGTGAAGTACGACTGTCTCCGTGGCACAATTGGCTAGCGCGATTGGCTGTTAACCGAAAGGTTGGAGGTTCGAGTTCACCGGGTGGTGGTGTGGCGCTTTTTTTTCTGTGCTCTGATAGGTTTGAAGATATGTTCTGATGGTGGTGAGAGTAGAACAGGATAGTCTCCGTGGCGCAATTGGCCAGCACGATCGGCTATTACCCAAAATTTTGGAGTTTTGAGCCCACCCGGTGGTGATGCGGCGCTTTTTTTTCTTTGGGCTGATAGCTCTGAAGAAATGTTCTGATGGAGGTGGGAGTGCTGCACTGCTGTCTCCGTGGCGCAATTGGCTAGCGCAATTGGCTGTTAACCGAAAGGTTGGAATTTTGAGCCATCCCAGGAGTGGTGGGTTGCTTTTTTCTTTGCGCTGATAGCTTTGAAGATATGTTCTGATGGTGGTGAGAGTGGAGCACGACTGTCTACGTGGCGCAATTGGCTAGCGCGATCGCCTGTTAACCGAAAGGCAGGAGGTTCGAGCCCACCCGGTGGTGGTGCGGCGCTTTCTTTCTCTTTGGGCTGATAGCTCTGAAGAAATGTTCTGACGGAAGTGGGAGCGCTGCACTACTGTCTCCGTGGCGCAATTGGCTAGCGCGATCGGCTGTTAACCGAAATATTGAAAATTCGAGCCCACCCGGGAGTAGTGTGTTGCTTTTTTCTTTGCGCTGATAGCTTTGAAGAAATGTTCTGACGGTGGTGAGAGTGGAACACGACTGTCTCCGTGACGCAATTGGCTAGCGCGATTGGCTTTTAACCGAAAGGTTGGAGGTTCGAGCCCACCCGGGAGTGGTGTGTTGCTTTTTTTTCTTCGGGCAGATAGCTTTGAAGATATGTTCTGATGGTGGTGAGAGTGGAGCACGACTGTCTCCGTGGCGCAATTGGCCAGCGCGATCGGCTATGAACCGAAATTTTGGAGGTTCGAGCCCACCCGGTGGTGGTGCGGCGCTTTTTTTTTCTTTGGGCTGATAGCTCTGAAGAAATGTTCTGATGGTGGTGAGAGAAGAGCACGACTGTCTCCGTGGCGCAATTGGCTAGCGCGATCGGCTGTTGACCGAAATATTGGAAATTCGAGCCCACCCGGGAGTGGTGTGTTGCTTTTTTCTTTGCGCTGATAGCTTTGAAGAAATGTTCTGACGGTGGTGAGAGTGGAACACGACTGTCTCCGTGACGCAATTGGCTAGCGCGATTGGCTTTTAACCGAAAGGTTGGAGGTTCGAGCCCTCCCGGGAGTGGTGTGTTGCTTTTTTTTTTCTTCGGGCTGATAGCTTTGAAGATATGTTCTGATGGTGGTGAGAGTGGAGCACGACTGTCTTCGTGGCGCAATTGGCCAGCGCGATCGGCTATGAACCGAAGTTTTGGAGGTTCGAGCCCACCCGGTGGTGGTGCGGCGCTTTTTTATCTTTGCGCTGATAGCTTTGAAGATATGTTCTGTTGGTGGTGAGAGTGGAACACGACTGTCTCCGTGGCGCAATTGGCTAGCGCGATGGGCTGTTAACCGAAAGGTTGGAGGTTCGAGCCCACCGGGTGGTGGTGCGGCGCTTTTTTTTCTTTGGGCTGATAGCTTTGAAGATATGTTCTGATGGTGGGGAGGGTGGAGCAGGACTGTCTCCGTGGTGCAATTGGCTAGCGCGATCGGCTGTTAACCAAAAGGTGGGAGTTTCGAGCGCACCCGTGGACGGTGTGTCACTTTTTTTTCTTTGCGCAGATTTCGTAGAAGATATGTTCTGATGGTGGTGAGAGTGGAGCATGACTGTCTCCGTGGCGTAATTGGCTAGCGCGATCGGCTGTTAACCGAAAGGTTGGGGGTTCGAGCCAACCCGCGAGTGGTGCTGCGCTTTTTTTCTTTGGGTTGATAGCTTTGAAGATTAGTTTAATGGTGGTGGGAGTTGTGCAGGACTGTCTCCGTGGTGCAACTGTCTAGCGCGATTGGCTGTTAAGCGAAAGGCTGGAGGTTCGAGCCCACCCGGTGGTGGTGCGGCGCTTTTTTTTCTTTGGGCTGATAGCTTTGAAGATATGTTCTGATGGTGAGGAGGGTGGAGCAGGACTGTCTCCGTGGCGTAATTGGCTAGCGCGATCGGCTGTTAACCGAAAGGTTGGGGGTTCGAGCCCACCCGCGAGTGGTGCTGCGCTTTTTTTCTTTGGGCTGATAGCTTTGAAGATTAGTTTAATGGTGGTGGGAGTTGTGAAGGACTGTCTCCGTGGCGCAACTGGCTAGCGCGATTGGCTGTTAAGCGAAAGGCTGGAGGTTCGAGCCCACCCGGTGGTGGTGCGGCGCTTTTTTTTTCTTTGGGCTGATAGCTTTGAAGATATGTTCTGATGGTGGGGAGGGTGGAGCAGGACTGTCTCCGTGGTGCAATTGGCTAGCGCGATCGGCTGTTAACCAAAAGGTGGGAGTTTCGAGCGCACCCGTGGACGGTGTGTCGCTTTTTTTCTTTGCGCTGATGGCGTAGAAGATATGTTCTGATGGTGGTGAGAGAGGAGCATGACTGTCTCCGTGGCGTAATTGGCTAGCGCGATCGGCTGTTAACCGAAAGGTTGGGGGTTCGAGCCCACCCGCGAGTGGTGCTGCGCATTTTTTCTTTGGGCTGATAGCTTTGAAGATTAGTTTAATGGTGGTGGGAGTTGTGGAGGACTGTCTCCTTGGCGCAACTGGCTAGCGCGATTGGCTGTTAAGCGAAAGGCTGGAGGTTCGAGCCCACCCGGTGGTGGTGCGGCGCTTTCTTTTTCTTTGGGCTGATAGCTCTGAAGAAATGTTCTGACGGAGGTGGAGTGCTGCACTACTGTCTCCGTGGCGCAATTGGCTAGTGCGATCGGCTGTTAACCGAAAGGTTGGAATTTCGAGCCCTCCCGGGAGTGGTGTGTTGCTTTTTTTTGCGCTGATAGCTTTGAATATATGTTCTGGTGGTGGTGAGAGTGGAGCACGACTGTCTCCGTGGCATAATTGGCTAGCGCGATCGGCTGTTAACCGAAAGGTTGGAGGTTCGAGCCCACCCGGGGTGGTGCGGCGCTTTTTTTTCTTTGGGCTGATAGCTTTGAAGATATGTTCTGATGGTGGTGAGAGTGGAGCACGACTGTCTCTGTGGCGCAATTGCCATCGCGATCGGCTGTTAATCGAAAGGTTGAAGGTTCGAGACCACCCGGTGGTGGTGCGGCGCTTTTTTTTTCTTTGGGCTGATAGTCTGAAGAAATCTTCTGACGGTGGTGAGAGTGGAGCACGACTGTCTTCGTGGCTGGCGCAGTTGGCTAGCGCAATCGGCTGTTGACCGAAAGGTTGGAGGTTCGAGCCCACCCGGTGGTGGTGCGGCGTTTCTTTTTCTTTGGGCTGATAGCTCTGAAGAAATGTTCTGACGGTGGTGAATGTGTAGTTCGACTGTCTCCGTGGCGCGATTGGCTAGCGCGATCGGCTGTTAACAGAAAGGTTGGAGGTTCGAGCCCTCCCGAGAGTGGTGTGTTGCTTTTTTTTCTTTGGACTGATAGCTTTGAAGATATGTTCTGATGGTGGTGAGAGTGGAGCAGGACTGTCTCCGTGGCGCAATTGGCTAGAGCGGTCGGCTGTTAACCGAAAGGTTGGAGGTTCGAGGCCACCCGGTGGTGCTGCGGCACTTTTTTTCTTTGGTCTGATACCTTTGAAGATATGTTCTGATGGTGGTGAGAGTGGAGCACGACTGTCTCCGTGGCGCAATTGGCTAGCACGATCGGCTGTTAACCGAAAGGTTGGAGGTTTCGAGCCCACCCGGTGGTGGTTCGGCGCTTTTTTTTCTTTGGGCTGATAGTCTGAAGAAATATTCTGACGGTGGTGAGAGTGGAGCACGACTGTCTTCGTGGCGCAATTGGCTAGCGCGATCGGCTGTTAACCGAAAGGTTTGAGGTTCGAGCCCACCCAGGGTGGTGCGGCGCTTTTTTTCTTTGTGCCGATAGCTTTGAAGATATGTTATGCTTGTGGTGAAAGTATAGCAGGACTGTCTCCGTGGCGTAATTGGCTAGCGCGATCGGCTGTTAACCGAAACGTTGGAGGTTCGAGCCCTCCCGGGAGTGGTGTGTTGCTTTTTTCTTTGCGCTGATAGCTTTGAAGTTATGTTCTGTTGGTGGTGAGAGTGAAGCACGACTGTCTCCGTGGCACAATTGGCTAGCGCGATGGGCTGTTAACCGAAAGGTTGGAGGTTCGAGCCCACCGGGTGGTGGTGCGGCGCTTTTTTTCTTTGCTCTGATAGCTTTGAAGATATGTTCTGATGGTGGTGAGAGCGGAGCAGGACTGTCTCCTTGGCGCAATTGGCTAGCACGATCGGCTGTTTACCGAAAGGTTGGAGTTTCGAGCCCACCCGGTGGTGGTGCGGCGCTTTTTTTTCTTTGGGCTGATAGCTTTGAAGATATGTTCTGATGGTGGTATGAGTGAAGTACGACTGTCTCCGTGGCACAATTGGCTAGCGCGATTGGCTGTTAACCGAAAGGTTGGAGGTTCGAGTTCACCGGGTGGTGGTGTGGCGCTTTTTTTTCTGTGCTCTGATAGGTTTGAAGATATGTTCTGATGGTGGTGAGAGTAGAACAGGACTGTCTCCGTGGCGCAATTGGCCAGCACGATCGGCTATTACCCAAAATTTTGGAGTTTTGAGCCCACCCGGTGGTGATGCGGCGCTTTTTTTTCTTTGGGCTGACAGCTCTGAAGAAATGTTCTGATGGAGGTGGGAGTGCTGCACTGCTGTCTCCGTGGCGCAATTGGCTAGCGCAATTGGCTGTTAACCGAAAGGTTGGAATTTTGAGCCATCCCAGGAGTGGTGGGTTGCTTTTTTCTTTGCGCTGATAGCTTTGAAGATATGTTCTGATGGTGGTGAGAGTGGAGCACGACTGTCTACGTGGCGCAATTTGCTAGCGCGATCGCCTGTTAACCGAGAGGCAGGAGGTTCGAGCCCACCCGGTGGTGGTGCGGCGCTTTCTTTCTCTTTGGGCTGATAGCTCTGAAGAAATGTTCTGACGGAAGTGGGAGCGCTGCACTACTGTCTCCGTGGCGCAATTGGCTAGCGCGATCGGCTGTTAACCGAAATATTGAAAATTCGAGCCCACCCGGGAGTAGTGTGTTGCTTTTTTCTTTGCGCTGATAGCTTTGAAGAAATGTTCTGACGGTGGTGAGAGTGGAACACGACTGTCTCCGTGACGCAATTGGCTAGCGCGATTGGCTTTTAACCGAAAGGTTGGAGGTTCGAGCCCACCCGGGAGTGGTGTGTTGCTTTTTTTTCTTCGGGCAGATAGCTTTGAAGATATGTTCTGATGGTGGTGAGAGTGGAGCACGACTGTCTCCGTTGCGCAATTGGCCAGCGCGATCGGCTATGAACCGAAATTTTGGAGGTTCGAGCCCACCCGGTGGTGGTGCGGCGCTTTTTTTTCTTTGGGCTGATAGCTCTGAAGAAATGTTCTGATGGTGGTGAGAGAAGAGCACGACTGTCTCCGTGGCGCAATTGGCTAGCGCGATCGGCTGTTGACCGAAATATTGGAAATTCGAGCCCACCCGGGAGTGGTGTGTTGCTTTTTTCTTTGCGCTGATAGCTTTGAAGAAATGTTCTGACGGTGGTGAGAGTGGAACACGACTGTCTCCGTGACGCAATTGGCTAGCGCGATTGGCTTTTAACCGAAAGGTTGGAGGTTCGAGCCCTCCCGGGAGTGGTGTGTTGCTTTTTTTTTCTTCGGGCTGATAGCTTTGAAGATATGTTCTGATGGTGGTGAGAGTGGAGCACGACTGTCTTCGTGGCGCAATTGGCCAGCGCGATCGGCTATGAACCGAAGTTTTGGAGGTTCGAGCCCACCCGGTGGTGGTGCGGCGCTTTTTTATCTTTGCGCTGATAGCTTTGAAGATATGTTCTGTTGGTGGTGAGAGTGGAACACGACTGTCTCCGTGGCGCAATTGGCTAGCGCGATGGGCTGTTAACCGAAAGGTTGGAGGTTCGAGCCCACCGGGTGGTGGTGCGGCGCTTTTTTTTCTTTGGGCTGATAGCTTTGAAGATATGTTCTGATGGTGGGGAGGGTGGAGCAGGACTGTCTCCGTGGTGCAATTGGCTAGCGCGATCGGCTGTTAACCAAAAGGTGGGAGTTTCGAGCGCACCCGTGGACGATGTGTCACTTTTTTTTCTTTGCGCAGATTTCGTAGAAGATATGTTCTGATGGTGGTGAGAGTGGAGCATGACTGTCTCCGTGGCGTAATTGGCTAGCGCGATCGGCTGTTAACCGAAAGGTTGGGGGTTCGAGCCAACCCGCGAGTGGTGCTGCGCTTTTTTTCTTTGGGCTGATAGCTTTGAAGATTAGTTTAATGGTGGTGGGAGTTGTGCAGGACTGTCTCCGTGGTGCAACTGTCTAGCGCGATTGGCTGTTAAGCGAAAGGCTGGAGGTTCGAGCCCACCCGGTGGTGGTGCGGCGCTTTTTTTTCTTTGGGCTGATAGCTTTGAAGATATGTTCTGATGGTGAGGAAGGTGGAGCAGGACTGTCTCCGTGGCGTAATTGGCTAGCGCGATCGGCTGTTAACCGAAAGGTTGGGGGTTCGAGCCCACCCGCGAGTGGTGCTGCGCTTTTTTTCTTTGGGCTGATAGCTTTGAAGATTAGTTTAATGGTGGTGGGAGTTGTGCAGGACTGTCTCCGTGGCGCAACTGGCTAGCGCGATTGGCTGTTAAGCGAAAGGCTGGAGGTTCGAGCCCACCCGGTGGTGGTGCGGCGCTTTTTTTTTCTTTGGGCTGATAGCTTTGAAGATATGTTCTGATGGTGGGGAGGGTGGAGCAGGACTGTCTCCGTGGTGCAATTGGCTAGCGCGATCGGCTGTTAACCAAAAGGTGGGAGTTTCGAGCGCACCCGTGGACGGTGTGTCGCTTCTTTTTCTTTGCGCTGATGGCGTAGAAGATATGTTCTGATGGTGGTGAGAGAGGAGCATGACTGTCTCCGTGGCGTAATTGGCTAGCGCGATCGGCTGTTAACCGAAAGGTTGGGGGTTCGAGCCCACCCGCGAGTGGTGCTGCGCATTTTTTCTTTGGGCTGATAGCTTTGAAGATTAGTTTAAAGGTCGTGGGAGTTGTGGAGGACTGTCTCCTTGGCGCAGTTGGCTAGCGCAATCGGCTGTTGACCGAAAGGTTGGAGGTTCGAGCCCACCCGGTGGTGGTGCGGCGTTTCTTTTTCTTTGGGCTGATAGCTCTGAAGAATTGTTCTGACGGTGGTGAATGTGTAGTTCGACTGTCTCCGTGGCGCGATTGGCTAGCGCGATCGGCTGTTAACAGAAAGGTTGGAGGTTCGAGCCCTCCCGAGAGTGGTGTGTTGCTTTTTTTTCTTTGGGCTGATAGCTTTGAAGATATGTTCTGATGGTGGTGAGAGTGGAGCAGGACTGTCTCCGTGGCATAATTGGCTAGCGCGATCGGCTGTTAACCGAAAGGTTGGAGGTTCGAGCCCACCCGGGGTGGTGCGGCGCTTTTTTTTCTTTGGGCTGATAGCTTTGAAGATATGTTCTGATGGTGGTGAGAGTGGAGCACGACTGTCTCTGTGGCGCAATTGCCATCGCGATCGGCTGTTAATCGAAAGGTTGAAGGTTCGAGCCCACCCGGTGGTGGTGCGGCGCTTTTTTTTTCTTTGGGCTGATAGTCTGAAGAAATCTTCTGACGGTGGTGAGAGTGGAGCACGACTGTCTTCGTGGCTGGCGCAGTTGGCTAGCGCAATCGGCTGTTGACCGAAAGGTTGGAGGTTCGAGCCCACCCGGTGGTGGTGCGGCGTTTCTTTTTCTTTGGGCTGATAGCTCTGAAGAAATGTTCTGACGGTGGTGAATGTGTAGTTCGACTGTCTCCGTGGCGCGATTGGCTAGCGCGATCGGCTGTTAACAGAAAGGTTGGAGGTTCGAGCCCTCCCGAGAGTGGTGTGTTGCTTTTTTTTCTTTGGGCTGATAGCTTTGAAGATATGTTCTGATGGTGGTGAGAGTGGAGCAGGACTGTCTCCGTGGCGCAATTGGCTAGAGCGGTCGGCTGTTAACCGAAAGGTTGGAGGTTCGAGGCCACCCGGTGGTGCTGCGGCACTTTTTTTCTTTGGTCTGATACCTTTGAAGATATGTTCTGATGGTGGTGAGAGTGGAGCACGACTGTCTCCGTGGCGCAATTGGCTAGCACGATCGGCTGTTAACCGAAAGGTTGGAGGTTCGAGCCCACCCGGTGGTGGTTCGGCGCTTTTTTTTCTTTGGGCTGATAGTCTGAAGAAATATTCTGACGGTGGTGAGAGTGGAGCACGACTGTCTTCGTGGCGCAATTGGCTAGCGCGATCGGCTGTTAACCGAAAGGTTGGAGGTTCGAGCCCATTCGGGGTGGTGTGTTGCTTTTTTTTCTTCGGGCTGATAGCTTTGAAGATATGTTCTGATGGTGGTGAGAGTGGAGCACGACTGTCTTCGTGGCGCAATTGGCCAGCGCGATCGGCTATGAACCGAAGTTTTGGAGGTTCGAGCCCACCCGGTGGTGGTGCGGCGCTTTTTTATCTTTGCGCTGATAGCTTTGAAGATATGTTCTGTTGGTGGTGAGAGTGGAACACGACTGTCTCCGTGGCGCAATTGGCTAGCGCGATGGGCTGTTAACCGAAAGGTTGGAGGTTAGAGCCCACCGGGTGGTGGTGCGGCGCTTTTTTTTCTTTGGGCTGATAGCTTTGAAGATATGTTCTGATGGTGGGGAGGGTGGAGCAGGACTGTCTCCGTGGTGCAATTGGCTAGCGCGATCGGCTGTTAACCAAAAGGTGGGAGTTTCGAGCGCACCCGTGGACGGTGTGTCACTTTTTTTTCTTTGCGCAGATTTCGTAGAAGATATGTTCTGATGGTGGTGAGAGTGGAGCATGACTGTCTCCGTGGCGTAATTGGCTAGCGCGATCGGCTGTTAACCGAAAGGTGGGGGGTTCGAGCCCACCCGCGAGTGGTGCTGCGCTTTTTTTCTTTGGGCTGACAGCTTTGAAGATTAGTTTAATGGTGGTGGGAGTTGTGCAGGACTGTCTCCGTGGTGCAACTGGCTAGCGCGATTGGCTGTTAAGCGAAAGGCTGGAGGTTCGAGCCCACCCGGTGGTGGTGCGGCGCTTTTTTTTCTTTGGGCTGATAGCTTTGAAGATATGTTCTGATGGTGGGGAGGGTGGAGCAGGACTGTCTCCGTGGCGTAATTGGCTAGCGCGATCGGCTGTTAACCGAAAGGTTGGGGGTTCGTGCCCATCCGCGAGTGGTGCTGCGCTTTTTTTCTTTGGGCTGATAGCTTTGAAGATTAGTTTAATGGTGGTGGGAGTTGTGCAGGACTGTCTCCGTGGCGCAACTGGATAGCGCGATTGGCTGTTAAGCGAAAGGCTGGAGGTTCGAGCCCACCCGGTGGTGGTGCGGCGCTTTTTTTTTCTTTGGGCTGATAGCTTTGAAGATATGTTCTGATGGTGGGGAGGGTGGAGCAGGACTGTCTCCGTGGTTCAATTGGCTAGCGCGATCGGCTGTTAACCAAAAGGTGGGAGTTTCGAGCGCACTCGTGGACGGTGTGTCGCTTTTTTTTCTTTGCGCTGATGGCGTAGAAGATCTGTTCTGATGGTGGTGAGAGAGGAGCATGACTGTCTCCGTGGCGTAATTGGCTAGCGCGATCGGCTGTTAACCGAAAGGTTGGGGGTTCGAGCCCACCCGCGAGTGGTGCTGCGCATTTTTTCTTTGGGCTGATAGCTTTGAAGATTAGTTTAATGGTGGTGGGAGTTGTGGAGGACTGTCTCCTTGGCGCAACTGGCTAGCGCGATTGGCTGTTAAGCGAAAGGCTGGAGGTTCGAGCCCACCCGGTGGTGGTGCGGCGCTTTCTTTTTCTTTGGGCTGATAGCTCTGAAGAAATGTTCTGACGGAGGTGGAGTGCTGCACTACTGTCTCCGTGGCGCAATTGGCTAGCGCGATCGGCTGTTAACCGAAAGGTTGGAATTTCGAGCCCTCCCGGGAGTGGTGTGTTGCTTTTTTTTGCGCTGATAGCTTTGAAGATATGTTCTGGTGGTGGTGAGAGTGGAGCACGACTGTCTCCGTGGCATAATTGGCTAGCGCGATCGGCTGTTAACCGAAAGGTTGGAGGTTCGAGCCAACCCGGGGTGGTGCGGCGCTTTTTTTTCTTTGGGCTGATAGCTTTGAAGATATGTTCTGATGGTGGTGAGAGTGGAGCACGACTGTCTCTGTGGCGCAATTGCCATCGCGATCGGCTGTTAATCGAAAGGTTGAAGGTTCGAGCCCACCCGGTGGTGGTGCGGCGCTTTTTTTTTCTTTGGGCTGATAGTCTGAAGAAATCTTCTGACGGTGGTGAGAGTGGAGCACGACTGTCTTCGTGGCTGGCGCAGTTGGCTAGCGCAATCGGCTGTTGACCGAAAGGTTGGAGGTTCGAGCCCACCCGGTGGTGGTGCGGCGTTTCTTTTTCTTTGGGCTGATAGCTCTGAAGAAATGTTCTGACGGTGGTGAGAGTGGAGCACGACTGCCTCCGTGGCCCAATTGGCTAGCGCGATCGGCTGTTAGCAGAAAGGTTAGAGGTTCGAGCCCTCCCGCGTGTGGTGTGTTGCTTTTTTTTCCTTTCGGCTGATAGGTTTGAAGATATGTTCGGATGGTGGTGAGAGTGGAGCAGGACTGTCACTGTGGCGCACTTGGCTAGCGGGATCGCCTGTTAACCGAAAGGTTGGAGGTTCGAGCCAACCCGGTGGTGGTTCGTCGCTCTTTTTCCTTTGCGCTGATAGCTTTGGAGAAATGTTCTGACGGTGGTGAGAATGGAGCACGACTGTCTCCTTGGCGCAATTGGCTAGCGCGATGGGCTGTTAACCGAAAGGTTGGAGGTTCGAGCCCACCTGGTGGCGGTGCGGTGCTTTTTTTTCTTTGGGCTGATAGTGTGAAGAAATGTTCTGACGGTGGCGAGAGTGGAGCACGTCTGTCTCCGTGGCACAATTGGATAGCGCGATCGGCTGTTAACCGAAAGTTTGGAGATTCGAGCCCACCCGGTGCTTTTTTTTCTTCGGGCTGATAGCTTTGAAGATATGTTATGCTGGTGGTGAGAGTACAGCAGGACTGTCTCCATGGCGCAATTGGCTAGCGTAATCAGCTGTTAACTGAAGGGTTGGAGGTTCGATCCCTCCCAGGAGTGGTGTGTGGCTTTTTTCTTTGCGCTGATAGCTTTTAAGATATGTTGTGATGGTGGTGAGAGTTGAGCAGGACTGTTTGCGTGGCGCAATTGGCTAGCGCGATCGGCTGTTAACCGAAAGGTTGTAATTTCGAGCCTTCCCGGGAGTGGTGTGTTGCTCTTTTCTTTGCAATGATAGCTTTAAGATATGTTCTGATGGTGGGGAGAGTGGAGCATGACTGTCTCCGTGGCGCAATCGGCTAGCGCAATCGGCTGTTAACCGATAGGTTGGAGGTTCGAGCTCGTCTGGTTGTGGTGCGTGCTTTTTTTCCTTTCGGCTGACAGCTCCGAAGAAATGTTCTGACGGTGGTGAGAGTGAAGCACGACTGTCTCCGTGGTGCAATTGGCTAGTGCGATGGGCTGTTAACCGAAAGGTTGGAGGTTCAAGCCCACACGGTGGTGGTGCAGCGCTTTTTTTTCCCTTGGGCTGATTGCTCTGAGGAAATGTTCTGACGGTGGTGAGGGTGTAGCGCGACTGTCTCCATGGCGCAATTGGCTAGCGCGTTCAGCTGTTAACAGAAAGGTTGGAGGTTCGAGACCTCCCGAGAGTGGTGTGTTGCTTTTTTTTCTTTGGGCTGATAGCTTTGAAGATATGTTCTGATGGTGGTGAGAGTGGAGCAGGACTATCTCCGTGGCGCAATTGGCTAGAGCGATCGGCTGTTAACCGAAAGGTTGGAGGTTCGAGCCCACCCGGTGGTGCTGCGGCACTTTTTTTTCTTTGGGCTGATACCTTTGAAGATATGTTCTGATGGTGGTGAGAGTGGAGCAGGACTGTCTCCGTGGCGCAATTGGCTAGCGCGATCGGCTGTTAACCAAAAGGTGGGAGTTTCGAGCGCACCCGTGGACGGTGTGTCGCTTTTTTTTGCGCTGATGGCGTAGAAGATATGTTCTGATGGTGGTGAGAGTGGAGCTCGACTGTCTCCGTGGCATAATTGGCTAGCGCGATCGGCTGTTAACCGAAAGGCTGGGGTTTGAGCCCACCCGCGAGTGGTGCGGCGCTTTTTTTCTTTGGGCTGATAGCTTTGAAGATTAGTTTAATGGTGGTGGGAGTTGTGAAGGACTGTCTCCGTGGCGCAACTGGCTAGCGCGATTGGCTGTTAAGCGAAAAGCTGGAGGTTCGAGCCCACCCGGTGGTGGTGCGGCGCTTTCTTTTTCTTTGGGCTGATAGTTCTGGAGAAATGTTCTGACGGAGGTGGAGTGCTGCACTACTGTCTCCGTGGCGCAATTGGCTAGCGCGATCGGCTGTTAACCGAAAGGTTGGAATTTCGAGCCCTCCCGGGAGTGGTGTGTTGCTTTTTTCTTTGCGCTGATAGCTTTGAAGATATGTTCTGATGGTGGTGAGAGTGGAGCACGACTGTATCCCTGCCGCGATTGGCTAGCGCGTTCGGCCGTTAACTGAAAGGCTGGAGGTTGGAGCCCACCCGGTGGTGGTGCGGCGCTTTTTTTTCTTTGGGCTGATAGCTGTGAAGAAATGTTCTGACGGTGGTGAGAGTGGAACACGACTGTCTCCGTGGCGCAATTGGCTAGTGCGATTGGCTTTTAACCGAAAAGTTGGAGGTTCGAGCCCTCCCGGGAGTGGTGTGTCGCTTTTTTTCTTCGGGCTGATAGCTTTGAAGATATGTTCTGATGGTGGTGAGAGTGAAGCACGACTGTCTCCGTGGCGCAATTGGCCAGCGCGATCAGCTATTACCCAAAATTTTGGAGTTTCGAGCCCACCCGGTGGTGGTGCGGCGCTTTTTTTTCTTTGGGCTGATAGCTCTGAAGAACTGTTCTGATGGAGGTGGGAGTGCTGCACTACTGTCTCCGTGGCGCAATTGGCTAGCGCGATTGGCTGTTAACCGAAAGATTGGAAATTCGAGCCCTCCCAGGAGTGGTGTGTTTCTTTTTTCTTTGCGCTGATAGCTTTGAAGATATGTTCTGATGGTGGTGAGAGTGGAGCACGATTGTCTACGTGGCGCAATTGGCTAGCGCGATCGCCTGTTAACCGAAAGGCTGGAGGTTCGAGCCCACCCGGTGGTGGGGCGGCGCTTTCTTTTTCTTTGGGCTGATAGCTCTGAAGAAATGTTCTGACGGAGGTGGGAGCGCTGCACTACTGTCTCCGTGGCGCAATTGGCTAGCGCGATCGGGTGTTAACCGAAAGATTGGAAATTCGAGCCCTCCCAGGAGTGGTGTGTTACTTTTTTATTTGCGCTGATGGCTTTGAAGAAATGTTCTGACGGTGGTGACAGTGGAACACGACTGCCTCCGTGACGCAATTGGCTAGCGCGATTGGCTTTTAACCGAAAGGTTGGAGGTTCGAGCCCTCCCGGGAGTGGTGTTTTGCTTTTTTTTCTTAGGGCTGATAGCTTTGAAGATATGTTCTGACGGTGGTGAGAGTGGAGCACGACTGTCTCCGTGGCACAATTGGCCAGCGCGATCGGCTATGAACCGAAATTTGGGAGGTTCGAGCCCACCCGGTGGTGGTGCGGCGCTTTTTTATCTTTGCGCTGATAGCTTTGAAGGTATGTTCTGATGGTGGTGAGACTGAAGCACGACTGTCTCCGTGGTGCAATTGGCTAGTGCGATGGGCTGTTAACCGAGAGGTTGGAGGTTCGAGCCCACACGGTGGTGGTGCGGCGCTTTTTTTCCCTTGGGCTGATTGCTCTGAGGAAATGTTCTGACGGTGGTGAGGGTGTAGCGCGACTGTCTGCATGGCGCAATTGGCTAGCGCGATCAGCTGTTAACAGAAAGGTTGGAGGTTCGAGACCTCCCGAGAGTGGTGTGTTGCTTTTTTTTCTTTGGGCTGATAGCTTTGAAGATATGTTCTGATGGTGGTGAGAGTGGAGCAGGACTATCTCCGTGGCGCAATTGGCTAGCGCGATCGGCTGTTAACCGAAAGGTTGGAGGTTCGAGCCCACCCGGTGGTGCTGCGGCACTTTTTTTTCTTTGGGCTGATACCTTTGAAGATATGTTCTGATGGTGGTGAGAGTGGAGCAGGACTGTCTCCGTGGCGCAATTGGCTAGCGCGATCGGCTGTTAACCAAAAGGTGGGAGTTTCGAGCGCACCCGTGGACGGTGTGTCGCTTTTTTCTTTGCGCTGATAGCTTTGAAGATATGTTCTGATGGTGGTGAGAGCGGAGCACGATTGTCTACGTGGCGCAATTGGCTAGCGCGATCGCCTGTTAACCGAAAGGCTGGAGGTTCGAGCCCACCCGGTGGTGGGGCGGCGCTTTCTTTTTCTTTGGGCTGATAGCTCTGAAGAAATGTTCTGACGGAGGTGGGAGCGCTGCACTACTGTCTCCGTGGCGCAATTGGCTAGCGCGATCGGCTGTTAACCGAAAGATTGGAAATTCGAGCCCTCCCAGGAGTGGTATGTTACTTTTTTATTTGCGCTGATGGCTTTGAAGATATGTTCTGACGGTGGTGAGAGTGGAGCACGACTGTCTCCGTGGCACAATTGGCCAGCGCGATCGGCTATGAACCGAAATTTGGGAGGTTCGAGCCCACCCGGTGGTGGTGCGGCGCTTTTTTTTCTTTGGGCTGATAGCTCTGAAGAAATGTTCTGATGGTGGTGAGAGGAGAGCACGACTGTCTCCGTGGCGCAAAGGGCTAGCGCTATAGGCTGTTGACCGAAAGGTTGGAGGTTCGAGCCCTCCCGGAAGTGGTGTGTGGCTTTTTTCTTTGCGCTGATAGCTTTGAAGATATGTACTGATGGTGGTGAGAGTGAAGCACGACTGTCTCCGTGGCGCAATTGGCTAGTGCGATGGGCTGTTAACCGAAAGGTTCGAGGTTCGAGCCCACACGCTGGTGGTGCGGCGCTTTTTTTTGCCTTGGGCTGATAGCTCTGAGGAAATGTTCTGACGGTGGTGAGGGTGTAGCGCGACTGTCTCCGTGGCGCAATTGGCTAGCGCGATCGGCTGTTAACAGAAAGGTTGGAGGTTCGAGCCCTCCCGAGAGTGGTGTGTTGCTTTTTTTTCTTTGGGCTGATAGCTCTGAAGATATGTTCTGATGGTGGTGAGAAAAGCAGGACTGTCTCCATGGCGCAATTGGCTAGCGCGATCGGCTGTTAACCGAAAGGTTGGAGGTTCGAGCCCACCCGGTGGTGCAGCGGCGCTTTTTTTTCTTTGGGCTGATACCTTTGAAGATATGTTCTGATGGTGGTGAGAGTGGAGCAGGACTGTCTCCGTGGCGCATTTGGCTTCTAACCGAAAGGTTGGAGGTTCGAGCCCTCCCGGGAGTGGTGTTTTGCTTTTTTTTCTTAGGGCTGATAGCTTTGAAGATATGTTCTGACGGTGGTGAGAGTGGAGCACGACTGTCTCAGTGGCACAATTGGCCAGCGCGATCGGCTATGAACCGAAATTTGGGAGGTTCGAGCCCACCCGGTGGTGGTGCGGCGCTTTTTTTTCTTTGGGCTGATAGCTCTGAAGAAATGTTCTGATGGTGGTGAGAGGAGAGCACGACTGTCTCTATGGCGCAATGCGCTAGCGCTATAGGCTGTTGACCGAAAGGTTGGAGGTTCGAGCCCTCCCGGGAGTGGTGTGTTGCTTTTTTCTTTGCGCTGATAGCTTTGAAGATATGTACTGATGGTGGTGAGAGTGAAGCACGACTGTCTCCGTGGCATAATTGGCTAGCGCGATCGGCTGTTAACCGAAAGGTTGGGGGTTTGAGCCCACCCGGTGGTGGTGCGGCGCTTTTTTTTCTTTGGGCTGATAGCTCTGAAGAAATGTTCTGATGGTGGTGAGAGGAGAGCACGACTGTCTCTATGGCGCAATGCGCTAGCGCTATAGGCTGTTGACCGAAAGGTTGGAGGTTCGAGCCCTCCCGGGAGTGGTGTGTTGCTTTTTTCTTTGCGCTGATAGCTTTGAAGATATGTACTGATGGTGGTGAGAGTGAAGCACGACTGTCTCCGTGGCATAATTGGCTAGCACGATGGGCTGTTAACCGAAAGGTTGGAGGTTCGAGCCCACCTGGTGGCGGTGCGGTGCTTTTTTTTCTTTGGGCTGATAGTGTGAAGAAATGTTCTGACGGTGGCGAGAGTGGAGCACGTCTGTCTCCGTGGCACAATTGGATAGCGCGACTGGCTGTTAACCGAAAGTTTGGAGATTCGAGCCCACCCGGTGCTTTTTTTTCTTCGGGCTGATAGCTTTGAAGATATGTTATGCTGGTGGTGAGAGTTGAGCAGGACTGTTTGCGTGGCGCAATTGGCTAGCGCGATCGGCTGTTAACCGAAAAGTTGGAGGTTCGAGCCCTCCCGGGAGTGGTGTGTTGCTTTTTTTTCTTTGGGCTGATAGCTTTGAAGATATGTTCTGATGGTGGGGAGAGTGGAGCACGACTGTCTCCGTGGCGCAATTGGCTAGCGCAATCGGCTGTTAACCGATAGGTTGGAGGTTCGAGCTCGTCTGGTGGTGGTGCGGTGCTTTTTTTCCTTTCGGCTGACAGCTCCGAAGAAATGTTCTGACGGTGGTGAGAGTGGAGCACGATTGTCTCCGTGGCGGAATTGGCTAGCGCTATAGGATGTTGACCGAAAGGTTAGAGGTTCGAGCCCTCATGGGAGTGGTGTGTTGCTTTTTTCTTTGCGCTGATAGCTTTGAAGATATGTTCTCATGGTGGTGAGAGTGAAGCACGACTGTCTCCGTGGCGCAATGGGCTAGCGCGATGGGCTGTTAACCGAAAGGTTGGAGGTTCGAGCCCACCCGGTGGTGGTGCGGCGCTCTTTTTCCCTAGGGCTGATAGCTCTGAGGAAATGTTCTGACGGTGGTGAGAGGAGAGCACGACTGTCTCCGTGGCGCGATTGGCTAGCGCGATCGGCTGTTAACCGAAATATTGGAAATTCGAGCCCACCCGGGAGTGGTGTGTTGATTTTTTCTTTGCGCTGATAGCTTTGAAGAAATGTTCTGACAGTGGTGAGAGTGGAACACGACTGTCTCCGTGACGCAATTGGCTAGCGCGATTGGCTTTTAACCGAAAGGTTGGAGGTTCGAGCCCTCCCGGGAGTGGTGTGTTGCTTTTTTTTCTTCGGGCTGATAGCTTTGAAGATATGTTCTGATGGTGGTGAGAGTAGAGCACGACTGTCTCCGTGGCGCAATTGGCCAGCGCGATCGGCTATGAACCGAAATTTTGGAGGTTCGAGCCCACCCGGTGGTGGTGCGGCGCTTATTTATCTTTGCGCTGATAGCTTTGAAGATATGTTCTGATGGTGGTGATAGTGAAGCGCGACTGTCTCCGTGGCGCAATTGGCTAGTGCGATGGGCTGTTAACCGAAAGGTTGGAGGTTCGAGCCAACACGGTGGTGGTGCGGCGCTTTTTTTCCCTTGGGCTGATTGCTCTGAGGAAATGTTCTGACGGCGGTGAGGGTGTAGCGCGACTGTCTCCATGGCGCAATTGGCTAGCGCGATCAGCTGTTAACAGAAAGGTTGGAGGTTCGAGACCTCCCGAAAGTGGTGTGTTGCTTTTTTGCTTTGGGCTGATAGCTTTGAAGATATGTTCTGATGGTGGTGATTGTGGAGCAGGACTATCTCCGTGGCGCAATTGGCTAGCGCGATCGGCTGTTAACCGAAAGGTTGGAGGTTCGAGCCCACACGGTGGTGGTGCGGCGCTTTTTTTCCCTTGGGCTGATAGCTCTGAGGAAATGTTCTGACGGTGGTGAGGGTGTAGCACGACTGTCTCCGTGGCGCAATTGGCTAGCGCGATCGGCTGTTAACAGAAAGGTTGGAGGTTCGAGCCCTCCCGAGAGTGGTGTGTTGCTTTTTTTTCTTTGGGCTGATAGCTTTGAAGATATGTTCTGATGGTGGTGAGATTGGAGCAGGACTGTCTCCGTGGCGCAATTGGCTAGCGCGATCGGCTGTTAACCGAAAGGTTGGAGGTTTTAGCCCACCCGGTGGTGCTGCGGCGCTTTTTTTTCTTTGGGCTGATACCTTTGAAGATATGTTCTGATGGTGGTGAGAGTGGAGCAGGACTGTCTCCGTGGCGCAGTTGGCTGTTATCCGAAAGGTTGGAGGTTCGAGCCCTCCCGGCAGTGGTGTGTTGCTTTTTTCTTTGCGCTGATAGCTTTGAAGATATGTTCTGATGGTGTTGAGAGTGGAGCACGACTGTCTCCGTGGCGCAATTGGCTAGCGCGATCGGCTGTTAACCGAAAGGTTAGAGGTTCGAGCCCACCCGGTGTTGGTGCGGCGCTTTTTTTTCTTTGGGCTGATAGTCTGAAGAAATCTTCTGACGGTGGTGAGAGTGGAGCACGACTGTCTTCGTGGCGCAATTGGCTAGCGCGATCGGCTGTTAACCGAAAGGTTGGAATTTCGAGCCCTCCCGGGAGTGGTGTGTTGCTTTTTTCTTTGTGCTGATAGCTTTGAAGATTTGTTCTGATGGTGGTGAGAGTGGAGCACGACTGTATCCGTGGCGCAATTAGGTAGCGCGTTCGGCCGTTAACTGAAAGGCTGGAGGTTCGAGCCCACCCGGTGGTGGTGCGGCACTTTGTTTTCTTTGGGCTGATAGCTGTGAAGAAATGTTCTGACGGTGGTGAGAGTGGAACACGACTGTCTCCGTGGCGCAATTGGCTAGCACGATCGGCTGTTAACCGAAAGGTTGGAGGTTCGAGCCCACCCGGTGGTGGTGCGGCGCTTTTTTTCTTTGGGCCGATAGCTTTGAAGATATGTTATGCCTGTGGTGAAAGTATAGCAGGACTGTCTCCGTGGCGTAATTGGCTAGCGCGATCGGCTATTACCCAAAATTTTGGAGTTTCGAGCCCACCCGGTGGTGGTGCGGCGCTTTTTTTTCTTTGGGCTGATAGCTCTGAAGAAATGTTCTGATAGAGGTGGGAGTGCTGCACTGCTGTCTCCGTGGCGCAATTGGCTAGCGCGATTGGCTGTTAACCGAAAGGTTGGAATTTTGAGCCCTCCCAGGAGTGGTGGGTTGCTTTTTTCTTTGCGCTGATAGCTTTGAAGATATGCTCTGATGGTGGTGAGAGTGGAGCACGACTGTCTACGTGGCGCAATTGGCTAGCGCGATCGCCTGTTAACAGAAAGGCTGGAGGTTCGAGCCCACCCGGTGGTGGTGCGGCGCTTTTTTTTCTTTGGGCTGATAGCTCTGAAGAAATGTTCTGATGGTGGTGAGAGGAGAGCACGACTGTCTCCGTGGCGCGATTGGCTAGCGCGATCGGCTGTTAACCGAAATATTGGAAATTCGAGCCCACCCGGGAGTGGTGTGTTGCTTTTTTCTTTGCGCTGATAGCTTTGAAGAAATGTTCTGACGGTGGTGAGAGTGGAACACGACTGTCTCCGTGACGCAATTGGCTAGCGCGATTGGCTTTTAACCGAAAGGTTGGAGGTTCGAGCCCTCCCGGGAGTGGTGTGTTGCTTTTTTTTCTTCGGGCTGATAGCTTTGAAGATATGTTCTGATGGTGGTGAGAGTAGAGCACGACTGTCTCCGTGGCGCAATTGGCCAGCGCGATCGGCTATGAACCGAAATTTTGGAGGTTCGAGCCCACCCGGTGGTGGTGCGGCGCTTATTTATCTTTGCGCTGATAGCTTTGAAGATATGTTCTGATGGTGGTGATAGTGAAGCGCGACTGTCTCCGTGGCGCAATTGGCTAGTGCGATGGGCTGTTAACCGAAAGGTTGGAGGTTCGAGCCCACACGGTGGTGGTGCGGCGCTTTTTTGCTTTGGGCTGATAGCTTTGAAGATATGTTCTGATGGTGGTGAGAGTGGAGCAGGACTGTCTCCGTGGCGCAATTGGCTAGCGCGATCGGCTGTTAACCAAAAGGTGGGAGTTTCGAGCGCACCCGTGGACGGTATGTCGCTTTTTTTTGCGCTGATGGCGTAGAAGATATGTTCTGATGGTGGTTAGAGTGGAGCTCGGCTGTCTCCGTGGCATAATTGGCTAGCGCGATCGGCTGTTAACCGAAAGGTTGGGGGTTTGAGCCCACCCGCGAGTGGTGCGGCGCTTTTTTTCTTTGGGCTGATAGCTTTGAAAATTAGTTTAATGGTGGTGGGAGATGTGCAGGACTGTCTCCATGGCGCAACTGGCTACCGCGATTGGCTGTTAAGCGAAAGGCTGGAGGTTCGAGCCCACCCGGTGGTGGTGCGGCGCTTTCTTTTTTTTTGGGCTGATAGCTCTGAAGAAATGTTCTGACGGAGATGGAGTGCTGCACTACTGTCTCCGTGGCGCAATTGGCTAGCGCGATCGGCTGTTAACCGAAAGGTTGGAATTTCGAGCCCTCCCGGGAGTGGTGTGTTGCTTTTTTCTTTGCGCTGATAGCTTTGAAGATATGTTCTGATGGTGGTGAGAGTGGAGCACGACTGTATCCCTGGCGCGATTGGCTAGTGCGTTCGTCCGTTAACTGAAAGGCTGGAGGTTCGAGCCCACCCGGTGGTGGTGCGGCGCTTTTTTTTCTTTGGGCTGATAGCTGTGAAGAAATGTTCTGACGGTGGTAAGAGTGGAACACGACTGTCTCCGTGGCGCAATTGGCTAGCGCGATTGGCTTTTAACCGAAAAGATGGAGGTTTGAGCTCTCCCGGGAGTGGTGTGTTGCTTTTTTTCTTCGGGCTGATAGCTTTGAAGATATGTTCTGATGATGGTGAGAGTGAAGCACGACTGTCTCCGTGGTGCAATTGGCCAGCGCGATCAGCTATTACCCAAAATTTTGGAGTTTCGAGCCCACCCGGTGGTGGTTCGGCGCTTTTTTTTCTCTGGGCTGATAGCTCTGAAGAACTGTTCTGATGGAGGTGGGAGTGCTGGTATACTGTCTCCGTGGCGCAATTGGCTAGCGCGATTGGCTGTTAACCGAAAGGTTGGAATTTCGAGCCCTCCCAGGAGTGGTGTGTTGCTTTTTTCTTTGCGCTGATAGCTTTGAAAATATGTTCTGATGGTGGTGAGAGTAGAGCACGATTGTCTACGTGGCGCAATTGGCTAGCGCGATCGCCTGTTAACCGAAAGGCTGGAGGTTCGAGCCCACCCGGTCGTGGTGCGGCGCTTTCCTTTTCTTTGGGCTGATAGCTCTGAAGAAATGTTCTGACGGAGGTGGGAGCGCTGCACTACTGTCTCCGTGGCGCAATTGGCTAGCGCGATCGGCTGTTGACCGAAAGATTGGAAATTCGAGCCCTCCAGGGAGTGGTGTGTTACTTTTTTCTTTGCGCTGATGGCTTTGAAGAAATGTTCTGACGGCGGTGACAGTGGAACACGACTGCCTCCGTGACGCAATTGGCTAGCGCGATTGGCTTTTAACCGAAAGGTTGGAGGTTCGAGCCCTCCCGGGAGTGGTGTTTTGCTTTTTTTTCTTAGGGCTGATAGCTTTGAAGATATGTTCTGACGGTGGTGAGAGTGGCGCACGACTGTCTCCGTGGCACCATTGGCCAGCGCGATCGGCTATGAACCGAAATTTTGGAGGTTCGAGCCCACCCGGTGGTGGTGCGGCGCTTTTTTTTCTTTGGGCTGATAGCTCTGAAGAAATGTTCTGATGGTGGTGAGAGGAGAGCACGACTGTCTCCGTGGCGCAATGGGCTAGCGCTATAGGCTGTTGACCAAAAGGTTGGAGGTTCGAGCCCTCCCGGGAGTGGTGTGTTGCTTTTTTCTTTGCGCTGATAGCTTTGAATATATGTACTGATGGTGGTGAGAGTGAAGCACGACTGTCTCCGTGGCGCAATTGGCTAGTGCGATGGGCTGTTAACCGAAAGGTTGGAGGTTCGAGCCCACACGGTGGTGGTGCGGCGCTTTTTTTCCCTTGGGCTGATAGCTCTGAGGAAATGTTCTGACGGTGGTGAGGGTGTAGCACGACTGTCTTCGTGGCGCAATTGGCTAGCGCGATCGGCTGTTAACAGAAAGGTTGGAGGTTCGAGCCCTCCCGAGAGTGGTGTGTTGCTTTTTTTTCTTTGGGCTGATAGCTTTGAAGATATGTTCTGATGGTGGTGAGAGTGGAGCAGGACTGTCTCCGTGGGGCAATTGGCTAGCGCGATCGGCTGTTACCCGAAAGGTTGGAGGTTCGAGCCCACCCGGTGGTGCTGCGGCACTTTTTTTTTCTTTGGGCTGATACTTTGAAGATATGTTCTGATGGTGGTGAGAGTGGAGCAGGACTGTCTCCGTGGCGCAATTGGCTAGCGCGATCGGCTGTTAACCAAAAGGTGGGAGTTTCGAGCGCACCCGTGGACGGTGTGTCGCTTTTTTTTCTTCGGGCTGATAGCTTTGAAGATATGTTCTGATGGTGGTGAGAGTAGAGCACGACTGTCTCCGTGGCGCAATTGGCCAGCGCGATCGGCTATGAACCGAAGTTTTGGAGGTTCGAGCCCACCCGGTGGTGGTGCGGCGCTTATTTATCTTTGCGCTGATAGCTTTGAAGATATGTTCTGATGGTGGTGATAGTGAAGCGCGACTGTCTCCGTGGCGCAATTGGCTAGTGCGATGGGCTGTTAACCGAAAGGTTGGAGGTTCGAGCCCACACGGTGGTGGTGCGGCGCTTTTTTGCTTTGGGCTGATAGCTTTGAAGATATGTTCTGATGGTGGTGAGAGTGGAGCAGGACTATCTCCGTGGCGCAATTGGCTAGCGCGATCGGCTGTTAACCGAAAGGTTGGAGGTTCGAGCCCACCCAGTGGTGCTGCGGCACTTTTTTTTTCTTTGGGCTGATACCTTTGAAGATATGTTCTGATGGTGGTGAGAGTGGAGCAGGACTGTCTCCGTGGCGCAATTGGCTAGCGCGATCGGCTGTTAACCAAAAGGTGGGAGTTTCGAGCGCACCCGTGGACGGTGTGTCGCTTTTTTTTTGCGCTGATGGCGTAGAAGATATGTTCTGATGGTGGTGAGAGTGGAGCTCGACTGTCTCCGTGGCGTAATTGGCTAGCGCGATCGGCTGTTAACCGAAACGTTGGGGGTTTGAGCCCACCCGCGAGTGGTGCGGCGCTTTTTTTCTTTGGGCTGATAGCTTTGAAGATTAGTTTAATGGTGGTGAAAGTTGTGCAGGACTGTCTCCGTGGCGCAACTGGCTAGCGCGATTGGCTGTTAAGCGAAAGGCTGGAAGTTCGAGCCCACCCGGTGGTGGTGCGGCGCTTTCTTTTTCTTTGGGCTGATAGCTCTGAAGAAATGTTCTGACGGAGGTGGAGTGCTGCACTACTGTCTCCGTGGCGCAATTGGCTAGCGCGATCGGCTGTTAACCGAAAGGTTGGAATTTCGAGCCCTCCCGGGAGTGGTGTGTTGCTTTTTTCTTTGCGCTGATAGCTTTGAAGATATGTTCTGATGGTGGTGAGAGTGGAGCACGACTGTATCCCTGGCGCGATTGGCTAGCGCGTTCGTCCGTTAACTGAAAGGCTGGAGGTTCGAGCCCACCCGGTGGTGGTGCGGCGCTTTTTTTTCTTTGGGCTGATAGCTGTGAAGAAATGTTCTGACGGTGGTGAGAGTGGAACACGACTGTCTCCATGGCGCAATTGGCTAGCGCGATTGGCTTTTAACCGAAAAGATGGAGGTTCGAGCTCTCCCGGGAGTGGTGTGTTGCTTTTTTTTCTTCGGGCTGATAGCTTTGAAGATATGTTCTGATGATGGTGAGAGTGAAGCACGACTGTCTCCGTGGTGCAATTGGCCAGCGCGATCAGCTATTACCCAAAATTTTGGAGTTTCGAGCCCACCCGGTGGTGGTTCGGCGCTTTTTTTTCTCTGGGCTGATAGCTCTGAAGAACTGTTCTGATGGAGGTGGGAGTGCTGCACTACTGTCTCCGTGGCGCAATTGGCTAGCGCGATTGGCTGTTAACCGAAAGGTTGGAATTTCGAGCCCTCCCAGGAGTGGTGTGTTGCTTTTTTCTTTGCGCTGATAGCTTTGAAGATATGTTCTGATGGTGGTGAGAGTAGAGCACGATTGTCTACGTGGCGCAATTGGCTAGCGCGATCGCCTGTTAACCGAAAGGCTGGAGGTTCGAGCCCACCCGGTGGTGGTGCGGCGCTTTCCTTTTCTTTGGGTTGATAGCTCTGAAGAAATGTTCTGACGGAGGTGGGAGCGCTGCACTACTGTCTCCGTGGCGCAATTGGCTAGCGCGATCGGCTGTTGACCGAAAGATTGGAAATTCGAGCCCTCCAGGGAGTGGTGTGTTACTTTTTTCTTTGCGCTGATGGCTTTGAAGAAATGTTCTGACGGTGGTGACAGTGGAACACGACTGCCTCCGTGACGCAATTGGCTAGCGCGATTGGCTTTTAACCGAAAGGTTGGAGGTTCGAGCCCTCCCGGGAGTGGTGTTTTGCTTTTTTTCTTAGGGCTGATAGCTTTGAAGATATGTTCTGACGGTGGTGAGAGTGGCGCACGACTGTCTCCGTGGCACCATTGGCCAGCGCGATCGGCTATGAACCGAAATTTGGGAGGTTCGAGCCCACCCGGTGGTGGTGCGGCGCTTTTTTTTCTTTGGGCTGATAGCTCTGAATAAATGTTCTGATGGTGGTGAGAGGAGAGCACGACTGTCTCCGTGGCGCAATGGGCTAGCGCTATAGCCTGTTGACCGAAAGGTTGGAGGTTCGAGCCCTCCCGGGAGTGGTGTGTTGCTTTTTTCTTTGCGCTGATAGCTTTGAAGATATGTACTGATGGTGGTGAGAGTGAAGCACGACTGTCTCCGTGGCGCAATTGGCTAGTGCGATGGGCTGTTAACCGAAAGGTTGGAGGTTCGAGCCCACACGGTGGTGGTGCGGCGCTTTTTTTCCCTTGGGCTGATAGCTCTGAGGAAATGTTCTGACGGTGGTGAGGGTGTAGCACGACTGTCTCCGTGGCGCAATTGGCTAGCGCGATCGGCTGTTAACAGAAAGGTTGGAGGTTCGAGCCCTCCCGAGAGTGGTGTGTTGCTTTTTTTTCTTTGGGCTGATAGCTTTGAAGATATGTTCTGATGGTGGTGAGAGTGGAGCAGGACTGTCTCCGTGGCGCAATTGGCTAGCGCGATCGGCTGTTACCCGAAAGGTTGGAGGTTCGAGCCCACCCGGTGGTGCTGCGGCGCTTTTTTTTCTTTGGGCTGATACCTTTGAAGATATGTTCTGATGGTGGTGAGAGTGGAGCAGGACTGTCTCCGTGGCGCAATTGGCTGTTAACCGAAAGGTTGGAGGTTCGAGCCCTCCCGGAAGTGGTGTGTTGCTTTTTTTTTGCGCTGATAGCTTTGAAGATATGTTCTGATGGTGGTGAGAGTGGAGCACGACTGTCTCCGTGGCGCAATTGGCTAGCGCGATCGGCTGTTAACCGAAAGGTTAGAGGTTCGAGCCCACCCGGTGTTGGTGCGGCGCTTTTTTTTCTTTGGGCTGATAGTCTGAAGAAATGTTCTGACGGTGGTGAGAGTGGAGCACGACTGTCTTCGTGGCGCAATTGGCTAGCGCGATCGGCTGTTAACCGAAAGGTTGGAATTTCGAGCCCTCCCGGGAGTGGTGTTTTGCTTTTTTCTTTGTGCTGATAGCTTTGAAGATTTGTTCTGATGGTGGTGAGAGTGGAGCACGACTGTATCCGTGGTGCAATTAGCTAGCGCGTTCGGCCGTTAACTGAAAGGCTGGTGGTTCGAGCCCACCCGGTGGTGGTGCGGCGCTTTTTTTTCTTTGGGCTGATAGCTGTGAAGAAATGTTCTGACGGTGGTGAGAGTGGAGCACGACTGTCTCCGTGGCGCAATTGGCTAGCGCGATTGGCTTTAACCGAAAGGTTGGAGGTTCGAGCCCTCCCGGGAGTGGAGTGTTGCTTTTCTTTCTTCGGGCTGATAGCTTTGAAGATATGTTCTGATGGTGGTGAGAGTGAAGCAAGACTGTCTCCGTGGCGCAATTGGCCAGCGCGATCGGCTATTGCCCAAAATTTTGGAGTTTCGAGCCCACCCGGTGGTGGTGCGGCGCTTTTTTTTCTTTGGGCTGATAGCTCTGAAGAAATGTTCTGATGGAGGTGGGAGTGCTGCACTACTGTCTCCGTGGCGCAATTGGCTAGCGTGATTGGCTGTTAACCGAAAGGTTGGAATTTTGAGCCCTCCCAGGAGTGGTGTGTTGCTTTTTTCTTTGCGCTGATAGCTTTGAAGATATGTTCTGATTGTGGTGAGAGTGGAGCAGGACTGTCTCCGTGGCGCAATTGGCTAGCGCGATCGGCTGTTAACCGAAAGGTTGGAGGTTCGAGCCCACCCGGTGGTGCTGCGGCGCTTTTTTTTCTTTGGGCTGATACCTTTGAAGATATGTTCTGATGGTGGTGAGAGTGGAGCAGGACTGTCTCCGTGGCGCAATTGGCTGTTAACCGAAATGTTGGAGGTTCGAGCCCTCCCGGAAGTGGTGTGTTGCTTTTTTCTTTGCGCTGATAGCTTTGAAGATATGTTCTAATGGTGGTGAGAGTGGAGCACGACTGTCTCCGTGGCGCAATTGGCTAGCGCGAACGGCTGTTAACCGAAAGGTTAGAGGTTCGAGCCCACCCGGTGGTGGTGCGGCGCTTTCTTTTTCTTTGGGCTGATAGCTCTGAAGAAATGTTCTGACGGAGGTGGAGTGCTGCACTACTGTCTCCGTGGCGCAATTGGCTAGCGCGATCGGCTGTTAACCGAAAGGTTGGAATTTCGAGCCCTCCCGGGAGTGGTGTGTTGCTTTTTTCTTTGCGCTGATAGCTTTGAAGATATGTTCTGATGGTGGTGAGAGTGGAGCACGACTGTATCCCTTACGCGATTGGCTAGCGCGTTCGTCCGTTAACTGAAAGGCTGGAGGTTCGAGCCCACCCGGTGGTGGTGCGGCGCTTTTTTTTCTTTGGGCTGATAGCTGTGAAGAAATGTTCTGACGGTGGTGAGAGTGGAACACGACTGTCTCCATGGCGCAATTGGCTAGCGCGATTGGCTTTTAACCGAAAAGATGGAGGTTCGAGCTCTCCCGGGAGTGGTGTGTTGCTTTTTTTTCTTCGGGCTGATAGCTTTGAAGATATGTTCTGATGATGGTGAGAGTGAAGCACGACTGTCTCCGTGGTGCAATTGGCCAGCGCGATCAGCTATTACCCAAAATTTTGGAGTTTCGAGCCCACCCGGTGGTGGTTCGGCGCTTTTTTTTCTCTGGGCTGATAGCTCTGAAGAACTGTTCTGATGGAGGTGGGAGTGCTGCACTACTGTCTCCGTGGCGCAATTGGCTAGCGCGATTGGCTGTTAACCGAAAGGTTGGAATTTCGAGCCCTCCCAGGAGTGGTGTGTTGCTTTTTTCTTTGCGCTGATAGCTTTGAAGATATGTTCTGATGGTGGTGAGAGTAGAGCACGATTGTCTACGTGGCGCAATTGGCTAGCGCGATCGCCTGTTAACCGAAAGGCTGGAGGTTCGAGCCCACCCGGTGGTGGTGCGGCGCTTTCCTTTTCTTTGGGTTGATAGCTCTGAAGAAATGTTCTGACGGAGGTGGGAGCGCTGCACTACTGTCTCCGTGGCGCAATTGGCTAGCGCGATCGGCTGTTGACCGAAAGATTGGAAATTCGAGCCCTCCAGGGAGTGGTGTGTTACTTTTTTCTTTGCGCTGATGGCTTTGAAGAAATGTTCTGACGGTGGTGACAGTGGAACACGACTGCCTCCGTGACGCAATTGGCTAGCGCGATTGGCTTTTAACCGAAAGGTTGGAGGTTCGAGCCCTCCCGGGAGTGGTGTTTTGCTTTTTTTCTTAGGGCTGATAGCTTTGAAGATATGTTCTGACGGTGGTGAGAGTGGCGCACGACTGTCTCCGTGGCACCATTGGCCAGCGCGATCGGCTATGAACCGAAATTTGGGAGGTTCGAGCCCACCCGGTGGTGGTGCGGCGCTTTTTTTTCTTTGGGCTGATAGCTCTGAATAAATGTTCTGATGGTGGTGAGAGGAGAGCACGACTGTCTCCGTGGCGCAATGGGCTAGCGCTATAGCCTGTTGACCGAAAGGTTGGAGGTTCGAGCCCTCCCGGGAGTGGTGTGTTGCTTTTTTCTTTGCGCTGATAGCTTTGAAGATATGTACTGATGGTGGTGAGAGTGAAGCACGACTGTCTCCGTGGCGCAATTGGCTAGTGCGATGGGCTGTTAACCGAAAGGTTGGAGGTTCGAGCCCACACGGTGGTGGTGCGGCGCTTTTTCTCCCTTGGGCTGATAGCTCTGAGGAAATGTTCTGACGGTGGTGAGGGTGTAGCACGACTGTCTCCGTGGCGCAATTGGCTAGCGCGATCGGCTGTTAACAGAAAGGTTGGAGGTTCGAGCCCTCCCGAGAGTGGTGTGTTGCTTTTTTTTCTTTGGGCTGATAGCTTTGAAGATATGTTCTGATGGTGGTGAGAGTGGAGCAGGACTGTCTCCGTGGCGCAATTGGCTAGCGCGATCGGCTGTTACCCGAAAGGTTGGAGGTTCGAGCCCACCCGGTGGTGCTGCGGCGCTTTTTTTTCTTTGGGCTGATACCTTTGAAGATATGTTCTGATGGTGGTGAGAGTGGAGCAGGACTGTCTCCGTGGCGCAATTGGCTGTTAACCGAAAGGTTGGAGGTTCGAGCCCTCCCGGAAGTGGTGTGTTGCTTTTTTTTGCGCTGATAGCTTTGAAGATATGTTCTGATGGTGGTGAGAGTGGAGCACGACTGTCTCCGTGGCGCAATTGGCTAGCGCGATCGGCTGTTAACCGAAAGGTTAGAGGTTCGAGCCCACCCGGTGTTGGTGCGGCGCTTTTTTTTCTTTGGGCTGATAGTCTGAAGAAATGTTCTGACGGTGGTGAGAGTGGAGCACGACTGTCTTCGTGGCGCAATTGGCTAGCGCGATCGGCTGTTAACCGAAAGGTTGGAATTTCGAGCCCTCCCGGGAGTGGTGTTTTGCTTTTTTCTTTGTGCTGATAGCTTTGAAGATTTGTTCTGATGGTGGTGAGAGTGGAGCACGACTGTATCCGTGGCGCAATTAGCTAGCGCGTTCGGCCGTTAACTGAAAGGCTGGTGGTTCGAGCCCACCCGGTGGTGGTGCGGCGCTTTTTTTTCTTTGGGCTGATAGCTGTGAAGAAATGTTCTGACGGTGGTGAGAGTGGAGCACGACTGTCTCCGTGGCGCAATTGGCTAGCGCGATTGGCTTTAACCGAAAGGTTGGAGGTTCGAGCCCTCCCGGGAGTGGAGTGTTGCTTTTCTTTCTTCGGGCTGATAGCTTTGAAGATATGTTCTGATGGTGGTGAGAGTGAAGCAAGACTGTCTCCGTGGCACAATTGGCCAGCGCGATCGGCTATTGCCCAAAATTTTGGAGTTTCGAGCCCACCCGGTGGTGGTGCGGCGCTTTTTTTTCTTTGGGCTGATAGCTCTGAAGAAATGTTCTGATGGAGGTGGGAGTGCTGCACTACTGTCTCCGTGGCGCAATTGGCTAGCGTGATTGGCTGTTAAAGGAAAGGTTGGAATTTTGAGCCTTCCCAGGAGTGGTGTGTTGCTTTTTTCTTTGCGCTGATAGCTTTGAAGATATGTTCTGATTGTGGTGAGAGTGGAGCAGGACTGTCTCCGTGGCGCAATTGGCTAGCGCGATCGGCTGTTAACCGAAAGGTTGGAGGTTCGAGCCCACCCGGTGGTGCTGCGGCGCTTTTTTTTCTTTGGGCTGATACCTTTGAAGATATGTTCTGATGGTGGTGAGAGTGGAGCAGGACTGTCTCCGTGGCGCAATTGGCTGTTAACCGAAATGTTGGAGGTTCGAGCCCTCCCGGAAGTGGTGTGTTGCTTTTTTCTTTGCGCTGATAGCTTTGAAGATATGTTCTAATGGTGGTGAGAGTGGAGCACGACTGTCTCCGTGGCGCAATTGGCTAGCGCGAACGGCTGTTAACCGAAAGGTTAGAGGTTCGAGCCCACCCGGTTTGGTGCGGCGCTTTTTTTTCTTTGGGCTGATAGTCTGAAGAAATCTTCTGACGGTGGTGAGAGTGGAGCACGACTGTCTACGTGGCGCAATTGGCTAGCGCGATTGGCTTTTAACCGAAAGGTTGGAGGTTCGAGCCCTCCCGGGAGTGGTGTTTTGCTTTTTTTTCTTAGGGCTGATAGCTTTGAAGATATGTTCTGACGGTGGTGAGAGTGGCGCACGACTGTCTCCGTGGCACCATTGGCCAGCGCGATCGGCTATGAACCGAAATTTGGGAGTTTCGAGCCCACCCGGTGGTGGTGCGGCGCTTTTTTTTCTTTGGGCTGATAGCTCTGAAGAAATGTTCTGATGGTGGTGAGAGGAGAGCACGACTGTCTCCGTGGCGCAATGGGCTAGCGCTATAGGCTGTTGACCGAAAGGTTGGAGGTTCGAGCCCTCCCGGGAGTGGTGTGTTGCTTTTTCTTTGCGCTGATAGCTTTGAATATATGTACTGATGGTGGTGAGAGTGATGCACGACTGTCTCCGTGGCGCAATTGGCTAGTGCGATGGGCTGTTAACCGAAAGGTTGGAGGTTCGAGCCCACACGGTGGTGGTGCGGCGCTTTTTTTCCCTTGGGCTGATAGCTCTGAGGAAATGTTCTGACGGTGGTGAGGGTGTAGCACGACTGTCTCCGTGGCGCAATTGGCTAGCGCGATCGGCTGTTAACAGAAAGGTTGGAGGTTCGAGCCCTCCCGAGAGTGGTGTGTTGCTTTTTTTTCTTTGGGCTGATAGCTTTGAAGATATGTTCTGATGGTGGTGAGAGTGGAGCAGGACTGTCTCCGTGGCGCAATTGGCTAGCGCGATCGGCTGTTACCCGAAAGGTTGGAGGTTCGAGCCCACCCGGTGGTGCTGCGGCACTTTTTTTTTCTTTGGGCTGATACCTTTGAAGATATGTTCTGATGGTGGTGAGAGTGGAGCAGGACTGTCTCCGTGGCGCAATTGGCTAGCGCGATCGGCTGTTAACCAAAAGGTGGGAGTTTCGAGCGCACCCGTGGACGGTGTGTCGCTTTTTTTTCTTCGGGCTGATAGCTTTGAAGATATGTTCTGATGGTGGTGAGAGTAGAGCACGACTGTCTCCGTGGCGCAATTGGCCAGCGCGATCGGCTATGAACCGAAATTTTGGAGGTTCCAGCCCACCCGGTGGTGGTGCGGCGCTTATTTATCTTTGCGCTGATAGCTTTGAAGATATTGTTACGTGAGTAACGAGACAAAGTATTGCGAATATATTCGAAAAATATATTTGCAAGAGCGGTTGCAGCACTGGCCAGTCTGGCTCCGAGCTCGAGCAGCCAGCGAGCCTCATCTTCCTCGTCGGGCGCACACGCGCATTCGCACTATGGTTTGTGGCAGCCTACAGGTAGCATAACCCCCGTCGGCAAAGGCGCCGTCTCGGCGCATCTAGATGTCAAGATCATTGGGCGAGTGGTACTGCTTCAGGCGTGCGACGTGTACGATGTCGGTGGCCCTAGGGGTGGATGAAGACGGCGAGGCAGCAGGAGTGATTTCATAAGTGACGGGAGTCACCTCACGAAGCACTCTGTAGGGCCCTGTGTACCGAGAGAGCAGCTTGTCAGACAGGCCAACGTGCCTGGTCGGAGACCACAGCAGAACCAACGAACCGGGCGAAAAGTGCACATCGCGGTGTCGTTGGTCGTACCGACGCCGTTGGTTTGCTTGGGAGGTCAGAAGGCGAGCACGAGCGGTTTCGCGTGCGTGGGCGGCCCGGCTGATGGCGTCCAGAGCATATTGTGAAGTTGGAGCTGCTGGTAACGGAATCGTCGTATCGAGGGGTAATGTGGGTTCGCGGCCGAACAGCAAGAAAAAAGGGGAGTAACCAGCCGTGTCGTGGCGCGAAGAATTGTAGGCAAATGTCACGTATGGTAAAGCGATGTCCCAGTCAGAGTGATCTGAGGAAACGTACTTTGCAAGCATGTCAGTTAGGGTTCGGTTCAGGCGTTCTGTGAGGCCATTTGTTTGCGGATGGTACGACGTAGTGAGCTTGTGGCGTGTTGCACAAGAGCGTAGGATGTCCGCTATGACTTTCGATAGAAATGTGCGGCCTCGGTCCGTGAGCAGCTGGCGTGGAGCACCATGTTGCAAGATCACGTCGTGTAGAAGAAAATCGGCGACGTCAGTGGCGCAACTTGTTGGAAGGGCGCGTGTGATTGCGTAGCGTGTGGCGTAGTCTGTGGCCACAGCTATCCACCTGTTGCCAGCAGAAGACAGAGGAAAAGGGCCGAGTAAGTCCAAGCCGACGCGAAAGAAAGGTTCCGTAGAAATATCGAGTGGTTGAAGGCGCCCAGCCGGAAGCGTCGATGGTGTTTTGCGGCGCTGACATTCCTCACACGCCGCGACGTATCTTCTGACGGACCGTGCCAGACCTGGCCAATAGAAGCGACGGCGAATCCGGTCGTATGTGCGGGACACACCCAGGTGACCGGCAGTAGGAACGTCATGAAGTTCGTGGAGTACAGCCAAGCGGAGGTGTTTGGGTATGGCAAGCAGCAGAGATGGGCCGTCTGGATGGAAGTTATGCCGGTATAATGTGCCATTCTGGAGTACGAACGAGCGATAGGATCGGTTCGATGGGGAGGAGTCGAGGCGCTCAATGATAGCTCGTAGGGCTGCATCACGGCGTTGCTCGTCGGCTATGTGGTTCAGTTGAGAAACGGAGCACACGCAGGCGTCGTTGTCAGGTATGGTGGCCGATGGGTCAACTGGATAGCGAGAAAGGCAATCGGCGTCCTGGTGCAGGCGTCCAGACTTGTATATCACAGAAAAGGTGTATTCTTGCAGTCGCAGAGCCCAGCGACCAAGTCGACCTGTAGGATCTCTTAAGGATGAAAGCCAGCAGAGCGCGTGGTGGTCGGTGACGACGGAAAAGTGAGTGCCATATAAATATGGACGGAATTTTGAGACCGCCCAGACAAGAGCAAGGCATTCTCGCTCCGTGATCGAATAGTTACGCTCTGCAGGTGTAAGGAGGCGGCTAGCATACGCGATAACGCGGTCGTGTCCCTGTTGGCATTGGGCGAGAACGGCTCCGATACCGTGACCACTGGCATCAGTTCGGACCTCAGTTCGGGCAGATGGGTCAAAGTGGGCGAGGATAGGGGGCGTCGTCAAAAGTGTTATGAGGTGAGAGAAGGCGGCAGCTTGAGTGGACCCCCACGAAAATGGAACGCCTTTCTTCAAAAGATCGGTAAGTGGTTGGGCGATTGCCGCAAAATCTTTCACGAACCGCCTAAAGTAGGAGCAAAGTCCCACAAAGCTCCGGACATCTTTGGCGGATTGGGGTACTGGGAAACTCGTGACGGCACGAATTTTCTCAGGGTCCGGTCTCACACCAGAAGCATCGACAAGGTGGCCCAGCACGGTAATCTGTCGGCGGCCGAAGTGACACTTCGAGGAGTTCAACTGGAGGCCAGCTTTGCGGAAGACGTCGAGAATGGCCGACAGACGCTCAAGGTGGGTCTCAAACGTAGGTGCAAATACGAGGACGTCGTCTAGGTAACACAGGCATGTTGACCATTTGAACCCGTGTAGCAGAGAGTCCATCATACGTTCGAACGTGGCGGGGGCATTGCATAGACCGAAGGGCATAACCTTGAATTGGTATAGGCCATCTGGAGTGATGAAGGCGGTCTTTTCTTGGTCTTTCTCGTCTACGGCAATCTGCCAATAACCAGAACGAAGGTCGATGGATGAAAAGTAGCGTGCGCCGTGGAGACAATCGAGGGCGTCATCAATACGTGGTAAAGGATACACGTCCTTTTTGGTGATTCGATTTAGATGCCGGTAATCGATGCAAAAACGCCATGTGTTGTCCTTCTTTTTAACCAGGACGACGGGTGACGCCCATGGGCTTGATGAGGGCTCAATAATGCCTTTAGTTAACATCTTATTCACTTCAGCTTGAATAATCTGGCGCTCCGACGCGGACACGCGATACGGTCGACGGTGAATGGGAGCAGCATCACCGGTGTTGATGCGGTGCTTTACAAGAGAAGTTTGGCCGAGTGGGCGGTCGTCAAGGTCGAAGATGTCACGGTAGGAAGCTAGAAGGCGTGCGAGAGCGGCTGATTGCGCTGGGGGAAGGTCAGGGTCGATCATGGGACGTATTGACATGTCGAGGCATGTGGCATCGAGTGGGCGACAAGGAAAATTGGGGCATGCGTCGGCTGCGAAAGTGGTGACGTGATCATCGGCTAAGGACCGCAACGTGGCAATTAGGATGCCTTCAGGGAGGACTTGCTTTGTGAAGCCGAAATTTATGACGGGTAGACGGGTCCGGTTGGAGGCTACAGTTACGATGCAGTGAGGGACGGTGACGTCACGTGCCAGTAGGACATCAGGAATCGGCGTGACGATGTAATTCCCATCCAATACGGGTGAGGTCGTGGCAAATTCGGTGAATGTGAGGGCTTTAGGCGGTAAGCGGAGGAAGTCTGTGGCAGAAAGGCCGTGTTGAGGTTCAGGGTGAATATCCGGCTGAAGAGGAAGGTCTAAGCAAAGAGTACCAGCGGAACAGTCGATGAGAGCAGAATGGGTCGACAGGAAGTCCATCCCTAAGATGAGGTCATGAGGACAGTTCTGGAGCACCGTGAATAGAACAGGGATGTAACGGTCGGCGATGCGTATGCGAGCCGTACACATGCCAATGACAGGAACAGTGCCGCCATCGGCCACACGTACAGCTTCGGTAGCAGGGGGCGTGAGTACTTTTCTTAAGCGGCGACAAAGATGAACGCTGATTATGGACACATGAGCGCCAGTATCGACTAGTGCCGACAGAGAAATACCGTCCACGTGTACATCGACAAGATTTTTGTTCGTATGAAGCGTCAATGGAGGGTTTGGTTCAGACAGGGATGATGCAGCACTACCTCCAGGGGCTGCACTGTCTAGTTTTCCGTCGGGTACGATGAAAAGTTAGGCGGCGAGTGATGGCGGCGTGGCTGGGGCGACGGGGAACGACGGCGTTGAGGGGACGGAGAACGAGCAGGAAGGCGGCTGTTAGACGTGTCGAAAGCAGGGGCGGTACGGCTGGACGAATACCGGCGAAGATCTTCATATGGGCTATAAGGTGCGAAAAAACTGGCTCCTATGTGGCGGCGTCCAGGAGGCACGGCAGTAGCGGGAGACATGTCCAACGCGGTGGCACCGGAAGCAGATCGGTTTGTCGTCAGGAGTTCGCCATTCCGCCGGGTTGCGAGATCGTGGAGCAACAAATGGGTCACGTCGAGGTGCATTAGTGGGAATTGGTCTGGAGGAGGGGCAAGAGATGGGGCAAGCATCAGGGAACCCGCGGTTGGCGAATTCTTGTCGTACGACCGCCTGAATAACGGAGATCGCGGGGTTGTCGGTATCGTATGTTCGAAAGAAGTGGGCTGAAGCGGCGCTGGACTTGCTGCTTCAAGTTCCCGTCGAACGATACGCGTTACACTCTGCTCAAAGGGCGGTGTGACGGTAGAATCGGAGCAGGTGGACGTAGCCGCCGTGTTTGGCAACCGAGAAAAAGGAGGGCGCACCCGACGGCTTTTTGCTGTTTCGAAACGGCGGCATTCTTGAATTACACGGTCGATGGTCGAGACGTTAGTGTACACCAGCAAATTGAAGGCGTCGTCCGCGATCCCCTTCAAAACGTGTCCAACCTTTTCAGCCTCAGACATCGCCTCGTCCACTTTTCGGCAAAGGGCGAGAACTTCTTGGATGTATGACACATACGATTCAGTTGGCGACTGGACACGGGTAGCCAGCTCCTGTCGTGCAGCTGCGTGGCGACCGGTCGGGTCCCCAAAGATGTCACGTAGCTTCTCCTTGAACGTGTCCCAGCTGGTGAGTTCGGACTCATTTGTCTCGTACCAGACACGCGGGGTTCCGTCCAAGTAGAAGAGAACATTAGCGAGCATCATGGTAGGGTCCCAACGGTGAGTTTGACTGACCCGTTCATAAAGGCGAAGCCATTTGTCGACGTCGAGGCCAGGTTGCGCAGAAAATGTCCCGGGATCACGTGGTGTTTGGACGGCGACAAAGGTTGTCGGAGAAGCCGCAGATGATGAAGCGGACGCGTTGTCACTGGAAGCCATGGCGGAAAGCTGGAGGATGCGGCCACTGCGGAGCTGCGTGGTGAGGACGGGGATCGTTCCACCTCCACCAAATATGTTACGTGAGTAACGAGACAAAGTATTGCGAATATATTCGAAAAATATATTTGCAAGAGCGGTTGCAGCACTGGCCAGTCTGGCTCCGAGCTCGAGCAGCCAGCGAGCCTCATCTTCCTCGTCGGGCGCACACGCGCATTCGCACTATGGTTTGTGGCAGCCTACAGGTAGCAATATGTTCTGATGGTGGTGATAGTGAAGCGCGACTGTCTCCGTGGCGCAATTGGCTAGTGCGATGGGCTGTTAACCGAAAGGTTGGAGGTTCGAGCCCACACGGTGGTGGTGCGGCGCTTTTTTGCTTTGGGCTGATAGCTTTGAAGATATGTTCTGATGGTGGTGAGAGTGGAGCAGGACTATCTCCATGGCGCAATTGGCTAGCGCGATCGGCTGTTAACCGAAAGGTTGGAGGTTCGAGCCCACCCAGTGGTAATGCGGCACTTTTTTTTTCTTTGGGCTGATACCTTTCAAGATATGTTCTGATGGTGGTGAGAGTGGAGCAGGACTGTCTCCGTGGCGCAATTGGCTAGCGCGATCGGCTGTTAACCAAAAGGTGGGAGTTTCGAGCGCACCCGTGGACGGTGTGTCGCTTTTTTTTTGCGCTGATGGCGTAGAAGATATGTTCTGATGGTGGTGAGAGTGGAGCTCGACTGTCTCCGTGGCGTAATTGGCTAGCGCGATCGGCTGTTAACCGAAAGGTTGGGGGTTTGAGCCCACCCGCGAGTGGTGCGGCGCTTTTTTTCTTTGGGCTGATAACTTTGAAGATTAGTTTAATGGTGGTGGGAGTTGTGCAGGACTGTCTCCGTGGCGCAACTGGCTAGCGCGATTGGCTGTTAAGCGAAAGGCTGGAGGTTCGAGCCCACCCGGTGGTGGTGCGGCGCTTTCTTTTTCTTTGGGCTGATAGCTCTGAAGAAATGTTCTGACGGAGGTGGAGTGCTGCACTACTGTCTCCGTGGCGCAATTGGCTAGCGCGATCGGCTGTTAACCGAAAGGTTGGAATTTCGAGCCCTCCCGGGAGTGGTGTGTTGCTTTTTTCTTTGCGCTGATAGCTTTGAAGATATGTTCTGATGGTGGTGAGAGTGGAGCACGGCTGTATCCCTGGCGCGATTGGCTAGCGCGTTCGTCCGTTAACTGAAAGGCTGGAGGTTCGAGCCCACCCGGTGGTGGTGCGGCGCTTTTTTTTCTTTGGGCTGATAGCTGTGAAGAAATGTTCTGACGGTGGTGAGAGTGGAACACGACTGTCTCCATGGCGCAATTGGCTAGCGCGATTGGCTTTTAACCGAAAAGATGGAGGTTCGAGCTCTCCCGGGAGTGGTGTGTTGCTTTTTTTTCTTCGGGCTGATAGCTTTGAAGATATGTTCTGATGATGGTGAGAGTGAAGCACGACTGTCTCCGTGGTGCAATTGGCCAGCGCGATCAGCTATTACCCAAAATTTTGGAGTTTCGAGCCCACCCGGTGGTGGCTCGGCGCTTTTTTTTCTCTGGGCTGATAGCTCTGAAGAACTGTTCTGATGGAGGTGGGAGTGCTGCACTACTGTCTCCGTGGCGCAATTGGCTAGCGCGATTGGCTGTTAACCGAAAGGTCGGAATTTCGAGCCCTCCCAGGAGTGGTGTGTTGCTTTTTTCTTTGCGCTGATAGCTTTGAAGATATGTTCTGATGGTGGTGTGAGTAGAGCACGATTGTCTACGTGGCGCAATTGGCTAGCGCGATCGCCTGTTAACCGAAAGGCTGGAGGTTCGAGCCCACCCGGTGGTGGTGCGGCGCTTTCCTTTTCTTTGGGCTGATAGCTCTGAAGAAATGTTCTGACGGAGGTGGGAGCGCTGCACTACTGTCTCCGTGGCGCAATTGGCTAGCGCGATCGGCTGTTGACCGAAAGATTGGAAATTCGAGCCCTCCAGGGAGTGGTGTGTTACTTTTTTCTTTGCGCTGATGGCTTTGAAGAAATGTTCTGACGGTGGTGACAGTGGAACACGACTGCCTCCGTGACGCAATTGGCTAGCGCGATTGGCTTTTAACCGAAAGGTTGGAGGTTCGAGCCCTCCCGGGAGTGGTGTTTTGCTTTTTTTCTTAGGGCTGATAGCTTTGAAGATATGTTCTGACGGTGGTGAGAGTGGCGCACGACTGTCTCCGTGGCACCATTGGCCAGCGCGATCGGCTATGAACCGAAATTTGGGAGGTTCGAGCCCACCCGGTGGTGGTGCGGCGCTTTTTTTTCTTTGGGCTGATAGCTCTGAATAAATGTTCTGATGGTGGTGAGAGGAGAGCACGACTGTCTCCGTGGCGCAATGGGCTAGCGCTATAGCCTGTTGACCGAAAGGTTGGAGGTTCGAGCCCTCCCGGGAGTGGTGTGTTGCTTTTTTCTTTGCGCTGATAGCTTTGAAGATATGTACTGATGGTGGTGAGAGTGAAGCACGACTGTCTCCGTGGCGCAATTGGCTAGTGCGATGGGCTGTTAACCGAAAGGTTGGAGGTTCGAGCCCACACGGTGGTGGTGCGGCGCTTTTTTTCCCTTGGGCTGATAGCTCTGAGGAAATGTTCTGACGGTGGTGAGGGTGTAGCACGACTGTCTCCGTGGCGCAATTGGCTAGCGCGATCGGCTGTTAACAGAAAGGTTGGAGGTTCGAGCCCTCCCGAGAGTGGTGTGTTGCTTTTTTTTCTTTGGGCTGATAGCTTTGAAGATATGTTCTGATGGTGGTGAGAGTGGAGCAGGACTGTCTCCGTGGCGCAATTGGCTAGCGCGATCGGCTGTTACCCGAAAGGTTGGAGGTTCGAGCCCACCCGGTGGTGCTGCGGCGCTTTTTTTTCTTTGGGCTGATACCTTTGAAGATATGTTCTGATGGTGGTGAGAGTGGAGCAGGACTGTCTCCGTGGCGCAATTGGCTGTTAACCGAAAGGTTGGAGGTTCGAGCCCTCCCGGAAGTGGTGTGTTGCTTTTTTCTTTGCGCTGATAGCTTTGAAGATATGTTCTGATGGTGGTGAGAGTGGAGCACGACTGTCTCCGTGGCGCAATTGGCTAGCGCGATCGGCTGTTAAGCGAAAGGTTAGAGGTTCGAGCCCACCCGGTGTTGGTGCGGCGCTTTTTTGTCTTTGGGCTGATAGTCTGAAGAAATGTTCTGACGGTGGTGAGAGTGGAGCACGACTGTCTTCGTGGCGCAATTGGCTAGCGCGATCGGCTGTTAACCGAAAGGTTGGAATTTCGAGCCCTCCCGGGAGTGGTGTGTTGCTTTTTTCTTTGTGCTGATAGCTTTGAAGATTTGTTCTGATGGTGGTGAGAGTGGAGCACGACTGTATCCGTGGCGCAATTAGCTAGCGCGTTCGGCCGTTAACTGAAAGGCTGGAGGTTCGAGCCCACCCGGTGGTGGTGCGGCGCTTTTTTTTCTTTGGGTTGATAGCTGTGAAGAAAAGTTCTGACGGTGGTGAGAGTGGAGCACGACTGTCTCCGTGGCGCAATTGGCTAGCGCGATTGGCTTTAACCGAAAGGTTGGAGGTTCGAGCCCTCCCGGGAGTGGAGTGTTGCTTTTCTTTCTTCGGGCTGATAGCTTTGAAGATATGTTCTGATGGTGGTGAGAGTGAAGCAAGACTGTCTCCGTGGAGCAATTGGCCAGCGCGATCGGCTATTACCCAAAATTTTGGAGTTTCGAGCCCACCCGGTGGTGGTGCGGCGCTTTTTTTTCTTTGGGCTGATAGCTCTGAAGAAATGTTCTGATGGAGGTGGGAGTGCTGCACTACTGTCTCCGTGGCGCAACTGGCTAGCGTGATTGGCTGTTAACCGAAAGGTTGTAATTTTGAGCCCTCCCAGGAGTGGTGTGTTGCTTTTTTCTTTGCGCTGATAGCTTTGAAGATATGTTCTGATTGCGGTGAGAGTGGAGCAGGACTGTCTCCGTGGCGCAATTGGCTAGCGCGATTGGCTGTTAACCGAAAGGTTGGAGGTTCGAGCCCACCCGGTGGTGCTGCGGCGCTTTTTTTTCTTTGGGCTGATACCTTTGAAGATATGTTCTGATGGTGGTGAGAGTGGAGCAGGACTGTCTCCGTGGCGCAATTGGCTGTTAACCGAAAGGTTGGAGGTTCGAGCCCTCCCGGAAGTGGTGTGTTGCTTTTTTCTTTGCGCTGATAGCTTTGAAGATATGTTCTAATGGTGGTGAGAGTGGAGCACGACTGTCTCCGTGGCGCAATTGGCTAGCGCGATCGGCTGTTAACCGAAAGGTTAGAGGTTCGAGCCCACCCGGTTTGGTGCGGCGCTTTTTTTTCTTTGGGCTGATAGTCTGAAGAAATCTTCTGACGGTGGTGAGAGTGGAGCACGACTGTCTACGTGGCGCAATTGGCTAGCGTGATCGCCTGTTAACCGAAAGGCTGGAGGTTCGAGCCCACCCGGTGGTGGTGCGGCGCTTTCTGTTTCTTTGGGCTGATAGCTCTGAAGAAATGTTCTGACGGAGGTGGGAGCGCTGCACTACTGTCTCCGTGGCGCAATTGGCTAGCGCGAACGGCTGTTACCCGAAATATTGGAAATTCGAGCCCTCCCGGGAGTGGTGTGTTGCTTTTTTCTTTGCGCTGATAGCTTTGAAGAAATGTTCCGACGGGGTTGAGAGTGGAACACGACTGTCTCCGTGGCGCAATTGGCTAGCGCGATCGGCTGTTAACCGAAAGGTCGGAGGTTCGAGCCCACCCGGTGGTGCTGCGGCGCTTTTTTTTCTTTGGGCTGATACCTTTGAAGATATGTTCTGATGGTGGTGAGAGTGGAGCAGGACTGTCTCCGTGGCGCAAATGGCTAGCGCGATCGGCTGTTAACCAAAAGGTGGGAGTTTCGAGCGCACCCGTGGACGGTGTGTCGCTTTTTTTTTCTTTGCGCTGATGGCGTAGAAGATATGTTTTGATGGTGGTGAGAGTGGAGCACGACTGTCTCCGTGGCGTAATTGGCTAGCGCGATCGGCTGTTAACCGAAAGGTTGGGGGTTCGAGCCCACCCGCGAGTGGTGCGGCGCTTTTTTTCTTTGGGCTGATAGCTTTGAAGATTAGTTTAATGGTGGTGGGAGTTGTGCAGGACTGTCTCCGTGGCGCAACTGGCTAGCGCGATTGGCTGTTAAGCGAAAGGCTGGAGGTTCGAGCCCACCCGGTGGTGGTGCGGCGCTTTCTTTTTCTTTGGGCTGATAGCTCTGAAGAAATGTTCTGACGGAGGTGGAGTGCTGCACTACTGTCTCCGTGGCGCAATTGGCTAGAGCGATCGGCTGTTAACCGAAAGGTTGGAATTTCGAGCCCTCCCGGGAGTGGTGTGTTGCTTTTTTCTTTGTTCTGATAGCTTTGAAGATATGTTCTGATGATGGTGAGTGTGAAGCACGACTGTGTCCGTGGCGCAATTGGCTAGCGCGTTCGGCGGTTAACTGAAAGGCTGGAGGTTCGAGCCCACCCGGTGGTGGTGCGGCGCTTTTTTTTCTTTGGGCTGATAGCTGTGAAGAAATGTTCTGACGGTGGTGAGAGTGGAACACGACTGTATCCGTGGCGCAATTGGCCAGCGCGATCGGCTATGAACCGAAATTTTGGAGGTTCGAGCCCACCCGGTGGTGGTGCGGCGCTTTTTTTTCTTTGCGCTGATAGCTCTGAAGAAATGTTCTGATGGTGGTGACAGGAGAGAACGACTGTCTCCGTGGCGCAATGGGCTAGCCCTATAGGCTGTTGACCGAAAGGTTGCAGGTTCGAGCCCTCCCGGGAGTGGTGTGTTGCTTTTTTCTTTGCGCTGATAGCTTTGAAGATATGTACTGATGGTGGTGAGAGTTAAGCACGACTGTCTCCGTGGCGCAATTGGCTAGTGCGATGGGCTGTTAACCGAAAGGTTGGAGGTTAGAGCCCACACGGTGGTGGTGCGGCGCTCTTTTTCCCTTGGGCCGATAGCTCTGAGGAAATGTTCTGACGGTGGTGAGGGTGTAGCGCGACTGTCTCCGTGGCGCAATTGGCTAGCACGATCGGCTGTTAACAGAAAGGTTGGAGGTTCGAGCCCTCCCGAGAGTGGTGTGTTGCTTTTTTTTCTTTGGGCTGATAGCTTTGAAGATATGTTGTGATGGTAGTGAGAGTTGAGCAGGACAGTTTGCGTGGCGCAATTGGCTAGCGCGATCGGCTGTTGACCGAAAGGTTGGAGGTTCGAGCCCTCCCGGGAGTAGTGTGTTGCTTTTTTCTTTGCGCTGATAGCTTTGAAGATATGTACTGATGGTGGTGAGAGTGGAGCACGACTGTCTTCGTGGCGCAATTGGCCAGCGCGATCAGCTATTAACCGACATTTTGGAGGTTCGAGCCCACCCGGTGGTGGTGCGGCGCTTTTTTTTCTTTGGGCTGATATCTCTGAAGAAGTGTTCCGATGGTGGTGAGAGGAGAGCACGACTGTCTCCGTGGCGCAATGGGCTAGCGCTATAGGCTGTTGACCGAAATGTTGGAGGTTCGAGCCCTCCCGGGAGTGGTGTGTTGCTTTTTTTTCTTTGATCTGATAGCTTTGAAGATATGTTCTGATGGTGGTGAGAGTGGAGCAGGACTGTCTCCGTGGCTCAATTGGCTAGCGCGATCGGCTGTTAACCGAAAGGTTGGAGGTTCGAGCCCACCCAGTGGTGCTGCGGCGCTTTTTTTCTTTGGGCTGATACCTTTGAAGATATGTTGTGATGGTGGTGAGAGTGGAGCAGGACTGTCTCCGTGGCGCAATTGGCTAGCACGATCGGCTGTTAACCGAAAGGTTGGAGGTTCGAGCCCACCCGGGATGGTGCGGCGCTTTTTTTCTTTGGGCCGATAGCTTTGAAGATATGTTATGCTTGTGGTGAAAGTATTGCAGGACTGTCTCCGGGGCGCAATTGGCCAGCGCGATCGGCTATGAACCGAAATTTTGGAGGTTCGAGCCCACCTGGTGGTGGTGCGGCGCTTTTTTTTCTTTGGGCTGATAGCTCTGAAGAAATGTTCTGATGGTAGTGAGAGGAGAACACGACTGTCTCCGCGGTGCAATTGGCTAGCGCGATCGGCTGTTAACCGAAATATTGGAAATTCGAGCCCACCCGAGAGTGGTGTGTTGCTTTTTTTTCTTTGGGCTGATAGCTTTGAAGATATGTTGTGATGGTAGTGAAAGTTGAGCAGGACAGTTTGCGTGGCGCAATTGGCTAGCGCGATCGGCTGTTGACCGAAAGGTTGGAGGTTCGAGCCCTCCCGGGAGTGGTGTGTTGCTTTTTTCTTTGCGCTGATAGCTTTGAAGATATGTACTGATGGTGGTGAGAGTGGAGCACGACTGTCTCCGTGGCGCAGTTGGCTAGCGCGATCGGCTGTTAACCGAAAGGTTGGAGGTTCGAGTCCACCCTGTGGTGGTTCGGCGCTTTTTTTTTCTTTGGGCTGATCGCTTTCAAGATATGTTCTGATGGTGGTAAGAGTGGAGCAGGACTGTCTCCGTGGCGCAATTGGTTAGCGCGATTGGCTGTTAACCGAAAGGTTGGAGGTTCGAGCCCACCCAGTGGTGGTGCGGCGATTTTTTTTTCTTTGGGCTGATGGCTTTGAAGATATGTTCTTATAGTGGTGAGAGTGGAGCAGAACTGTCTCCGTAGCGAAATTGGCTAGGGCGATCGGCTGTTAACCGAAAGGTTGGAGTTTCGAGCCCTCCCGGGACAGGTGTGTTGCTTTTTTCTTTGCGCTGATAGCTTTGAAGATATTGTGAGGAACCGGTTTATTCGGCCAGGCTCGAGCTCAATCACGCCGGTGATGATATCCTTAGATGAAGATGTACAGGTGATGATGATTACAAAGAGAATAAAGAGTCATTCGCTTGTCGCGCTCAAATCATGTTCTGATGGTGGTGAGGGTGGAGCACGACTGTCTCCGTGGCGCAGTTGGCTAGCGCGATCGGCTGTTAAACGAAAGGTTGGAGGTTCGAGCCCACCCGGTGGTGGTTCGGCACTTTTTTTCCTTTGTGCTGATAGCTTTGAAGATATGTTCCTATGGTGGTGAGAGTGGAGCAGGACTATCTTCGTGGCGCAAATGGCTAGCGCGATTGGCTGTTAACCGAAAGGTTGGAGGTCTGATGGTGGTGAGAGTGGAGCAGGACTATCTCCGTGGCGCAAATGGCTAGCGCGATCGGCTGTTAACCGAAAGGTTGGAGGTTCAAGCCCACCCGGTGGTGGTGCGGTGCTTTTTTTTTCTTTGGGCTGATAGCTTTGGAGAAATGTTCAGACGGTGGTGAGAGTGGAGCAGGACTGTCTCCGTGGCGCAGTTGGCTAGCGCGATCGGCTGTTAACCGAAAGGTTGGAGGTTCAAGCCCACCCTGTGGTGGTTCGGCGCTTTTTTTTTCTTTGGGCTGATGGCTTTCAAGATATGTTCTGATGGTGGTAAGAGTGGAGCAGGACTGTCTCCGTGGCGCAATTGGCTAGCGCGATTGGCTGTTAACCGAAAGGTTGGAGGTTCGAGCCCACCCGGAGGTGGTGCGGTGCTTTTTTTTTTCTTTGGGCTGATAGCTTCGGAGAAAAGTTCTAATGGTGGTGAGTGTGGAGCATACTGTCTCCGTGGCGCAATTGGCTAGCGCGATCAGCTGTTAACCGAAAGGTTGGAGTTTCGAGCCCTCCCGGGAGATGTGTGTTGCTTTTTTCTTTGCGCCGATAGATTAGAAGATATGTTCTGAAGGTGGTGAGAGTGGAGCAGGACTGTCTCCGTGGCACAATTGGCTAGCGCGATCGGCTGTTAACCGAAAAGTCGGAAGTTCGAGCCCACCCGGTGGTGGTGCGGCGCTTTTTTTTCTTCTGGCGTATAGCTTTGAAGATATGTTCTGATGGTGGTGAGAGTGGAGCTGGACTGTCTCCGTGGCGCAATTGGCTAGCGCGATCAGCTGATAACCGAAAGGTCGGAGGTTCGAGCCCACCCGGTGGTGGTGCGCCACTTTTTTTCTTTGCGCTGATAGCTTTGAAGATATGTTCTGATGGTGGTGAGAGTAGAGAGGGACTGTCTCCATGGCGCATTAGGCTAGCGCGATTGGCTTTAAACCAAAAGGTCGGAGGTTCGAGCCCACCCGGTGGTGGTGCGGCGCTTTTTTTTCTTTGGGCTGATAGCTTTGAAGATATGTTCTGATGGTGGTGAGAGTGGAAAGTACTGTCTCGGTGGCGCAATTGGGTAGCGCGATCGGCTGTTAACCGAAAAGTTGGAGGTTCGAGCCCACCCGGTGGTTGTGCGGCACTTTTTTTTCTGTGGGCTGATAGCTTTGAAGATATGTTCTGATCGTGGTGAGAATGGAGCAGGACTGTCTCCGTGGCGCAATTGGCTAGCGTGATCGGCTGTTAACCGAAAAGTTGGAGGTTTGAGCCCACCCGGTGGTGGTGCGGCGCTTTTTTTTCTTTGGGCTGATAGCTTTGAAGATATGTTCTGATGGTGGTGAGAGTGGAGCAGGACTGTCTCCGTGGCGCAATAGGCTAGCGCGATCGGCTGTTAACCGAAGGATTGGGGTTTCGAGCCCACCCGGTGGTGGTGCGGCGCTTTTTTTCTTTAGGCTGATAGCTTTGAAGATATGTTTTGATGGTGGTGTGAGTAGAGCAGGACTGTCTCCGTGGCGCAATTGGCTAGCGCGATCGGCTGTTAACCAAAAGGTTGGAGTTTCGAGCCCTCCCGGGAGTGGTGTGTTGCTTTTTTCTTTGCGCTGATAGCTTTGAAGATATGTTCTGATGGTGGTGTAGGTGGAGCACGACTAACTCCGTGGCGCAGTTGGCTAGCGCGATCGGCTGTTAACCGAAAGGTTGGAGGTTCGAGCCCATCCGGTGGTGGTTCGGCGCTTTTTTTTCTTTGTGCTGATAGCTTTGAAGATATGTTCTGATGGTGATGAGAGTGGAGCAGGACTATCACCGTGGCGCAATTGGCTAGCACGATTGGCTGTTAACCGAAAGGTTGGAGGTTCGAGCCCACCCGGTGGATGTGCGGTGCTTTTTTTCTTTGGGCTGATAGCTTTGAAGATATGTTCTGATGGTGGTGAGAGTGGAGCAAGACTGTCTTCGTTGCGCAACTGGCTAGCGCGATCGGCTGTTAACCGAAAGGTTGGAGGTTTGAGCCCACCCAGTGGTGGTGCGGCGCTTTTTTTCTTTGCGCTGATAGCTTTGAAGATATGTTCGGTTGGTGGTAAGAGTGGAGCAAGACTGTCTACGTGGCGCAATTGGCTAGCGCGATCGGCTGTTAACCGAAAGGTCGGAGTTTCGAGCCCTCCCGTGAGTGGTGTGTTGCTTTTTTCTTTGCGGTAATAGCTTTGAAGATATGTTCTGATGGTTGTGAGAGTGGAGCAGGACTGTCTTCGGGGCGCAATTGGCTAGCGCGACCGGCTGTTAACCGAAAGGTTGGAGGTTCGAGCCCACCCGGTGGTGGTGCGGCGCTTTTTTTCTTTGGGGTGATAACTCTGAAGAAATGTTCTGACGGTGGTGAGAGTGGAGACGACTGTCTCAGCGGGGCAATTGGCTAGCGCGATCGGCTGTTAACCGAAAGGTTGGAGGTTTGAGCCCACACGGTGGTGGTGCGGTGCTTTTTTTCTTTGGGCTGATAGCTTTGAAGTTATGTTCTAATGGTGGTGAGAGTGGAGCAGGACTGTCTCCGTGGCGCAATTGGCTAGCGCGATCGGCTGTTAACCGAAAGGTGGGAGTTTCGAGACCTCCCGGGAGTGGTGTGTTGCTTTTTTCTTTACGCCGATAGATTTGAAGATATGTACTGATGGTGGTGAGAGTGGAGCACGACTGTCTCCGTGGCGCAATTGGCTAGCGCGATCGGCTGTTAACCGAAAGGTCGGAGCTTCGAGCCCACCCAGTAGTGGTGCGGCGCTTTTTTTTTCTTTGGGCTGATGGCTTTGAAGATATGTTCTGATGGTGGTAAGAGTGGAGCAGGACTGTCTCCGTGGCGCAATTGGCTAGCGCGATTGGCTGTTAACCGAAAGGTTGGAGGTTCGAGCCCACCCAGTGGTGGTGCGGCGCTTTTTTTTCTTTGGGCTGATGGCTTTGAAGATATGTTCTGATGGTGGTGAGAGTGGAGCAAGACTGTCTCCGTGGCGCAATACGCTAGCGCGATCGGCTGTTAACCGAAAGGTTGGAGTTTCGAGCCCTCCCGAGAGTGGTGTGTTGAATTTTTCTTTCCTTTAATAGCTTTGAAGATATGTTCTGCTGGTGGTGAGAGTGGAGCAGGACTGTCTTTGTGGCGCAATTGGGTAGCGCGATCGGCTGTTAACCGAAAAGTTGGAGGTTCGAGCCCATCCGGTGGTGGTTCGGCGCTTTTTTTTCTTTGGGGTGATAGCTCTGAAGAAATGTTCTGACGGTTGTGAGAGTGGAACACGACTGTCTCCGTGGGGCAATTGGCTAGCGCGATCGGCTGTTAACCGAAAGGTTGGAGGTTCGAGCCCACCCGGTGGTGGTGCGGTGCTTTTTTTCTTTGGGCTGATAGCTTTCAAGATATGTTCTAATGGTGGTGAGAGTGCAGCAGGACTGTCTCCGTGGCGCAATTGGCTAGCGCGATCGGCTGTTAACCGAAAGGTTGGAGTTTCGAGCCCTCCCGGGAGTGGTGTGTTCCTTTTTTCTTTGCGCCGATAGATTTGAAGATATGTTCTGATGGTGGTGAGAGTGGAGCACGACTGTCTTTGTGGCGCAATTGGCTAGCGCGATCGGCTGTTAACCGAAAGGTTGTAGGTTCAAGCCCACCCGGTGGTGGTGCGGTGCTTTTTTTTTCTTTGGGCTGATAGCTTTGAAGATATGTTCTGATGGTGGTGAGAGTGGAGCAGGACTGTCTCCGTGGCACAATTGGCTAGCGCGATCGGCTGTTAACCGAAAAGTCGGAAGTTCGAGCCCACCCGGTGGTGGTGCGGCGCTTTTTTTTCTTTGGGCGTATAGCTTTGAAGATATGTTCTGATGGTGGTGAGAGTGGAGCTGGACTGTCTCCGTGGCGCAATTGGCTAGCGCGATCGGCTGATAACCGAAAGGTCGGAGGTTCGAGCCCACCCGGTGGTGGTGCGCCACTTTTTTTCTTTGCGCTGATAGCTTTGAAGATATGTTCTGATGGTGGTGAGAGTGGAGAGGGACTGTCTCCATGGCGCAATAGGCTAGCGCGATTGGCTTTAAACCAAAAGGTCGGAGGTTCGAGCCCACCCAGTGGTGGTGCGGCGCTTTTTTTTCTTTGGGCTGATGGCTTTGAAGATATGTTCTGATGGTGGTGAGAGTGGAGCAGGACTGTCTCCGTGGCGCAATTGGCTGTTAACCGAAAGGTTGGAGGTTCGAGCCCTCCCGGAAGTGGTGTGTTGCTTTTTTCTTTGCGCTGATAGCTTTGAAGATATGTTCTAATGGTGGTGAGAGTGGAGCACGACTGTCTCCGTGGCGCAATTGGCTAGCGCGATCGGCTGTTAACCGAAAGGTTAGAGGTTCGAGCCCACCCGGTTTGGTGCGGCGCTTTTTTTTCTTTGGGCTGATAGTCTGAAGAAATCTTCTGACGGTGGTGAGAGTGGAGCACGACTGTCTACGTGGCGCAATTGGCTAGCGTGATCGCCTGTTAACCGAAAGGCTGGAGGTTCGAGCCCACCCGGTGGTGGTGCGGCGCTTTCTGTTTCTTTGGGCTGATAGCTCTGAAGAAAAGTTCTGACGGAGGTGGGAGCGCTGCACTACTGTCTCCGTGGCGCAATTGGCTAGCGCGAACGGCTGTTACCCGAAATATTGGAAATTCGAGCCCTCCCGGGAGTGGTGTGTTGCTTTTTTCTTTGCGCTGATAGCTTTGAAGAAATGTTCCGACGGGGTTGAGAGTGGAACACGACTGTCTCCGTGGCGCAATTGGCTAGCGCGATCGGCTGTTAACCGAAAGGTCGGAGGTTCGAGCCCACCCGGTGGTGCTGCGGCGCTTTTTTTTCTTTGGGCTGATACCTTTGAAGATATGTTCTGATGGTGGTGAGAGTGGAGCAGGACTGTCTCCGTGGCGCAAATGGCTAGCGCGATCGGCTGTTAACCAAAAGGTGGGAGTTTCGAGCGCACCCGTGGACGGTGTGTCGCTTTTTTTTTCTTTGCGCTGATGGCGTAGAAGATATGTTTTGATGGTGGTGAGAGTGGAGCACGACTGTCTCCGTGGCGTAATTGGCTAGCGCGATCGGCTGTTAACCGAAAGGTTGGGGGTTCGAGCCCACCCGCGAGTGGTGCGGCGCTTTTTTTCTTTGGGCTGATAGCTTTGAAGATTAGTTTAATGGTGGTGGGAGTTGTGCAGGACTGTCTCCGTGGCGCAACTGGCTAGCGCGATTGGCTGTTAAGCGAAAGGCTGGAGGTTCGAGCCCACCCGGTGGTGGTGCGGCGCTTTCTTTTTCTTTGGGCTGATAGCTCTGAAGAAATGTTCTGACGGAGGTGGAGTGCTGCACTACTGTCTCCGTGGCGCAATTGGCTAGCGCGATCGGCTGTTAACCGAAAGGTTGGAATTTCGAGCCCTCCCGGGAGTGGTGTGTTGCTTTTTTCTTTGTTCTGATAGCTTTGAAGATATGTTCTGATGATGGTGAGTGTGAAGCACGACTGTGTCCGTGGCGCAATTGGCTAGCGCGTTCGGCCGTTAACTGAAAGGCTGGAGGTTCGAGCCCACCCGGTGGTGGTGCGGCGCTTTTTTTTCTTTGGGCTGATAGCTGTGAAGAAATGTTCTGACGGTGGTGAGAGTGGAACACGACTGTATCCGTGGCGCAATTGGCCAGCGCGATCGGCTATGAACCGAAATTTTGGAGGTTCGAGCCCACCCGGTGGTGGTGCGGCGCTTTTTTTTCTTTGCGCTGATAGCTCTGAAGAAATGTTCTGATGGTGGTGACAGGAGAGCACGACTGTCTCCGTGGCGCAATGGGCTAGCCCTATAGGCTGTTGACCGGAAGGTTGCAGGTTCGAGCCCTCCCGGGAGTGGTGTGTTGCTTTTTTCTTTGCGCTGATAGCTTTGAAGATATGTACTGATGGTGGTGAGAGTTAAGCACGACTGTCTCCGTGGCGCAATTGGCTAGTGCGATGGGCTGTTAACCGAAAGGTTGGAGGTTAGAGCCCACACGGTGGTGGTGCGGCGCTCTTTTTCCCTTGGGCCGATAGCTCTGAGGAAATGTTCTGACGGTGGTGAGGGTGTAGCGCGACTGTCTCCGTGGCGCAATTGGCTAGCACGATCGGCTGTTAACAGAAAGGTTGGAGGTTCGAGCCCTCCCGAGAGTGGTGTGTTGCTTTTTTTTCTTTGGGCTGATAGCTTTGAAGATATGTTGTGATGGTAGTGAGAGTTGAGCAGGACAGTTTGCGTGGCGCAATTGGCTAGCGCGATCGGCTGTTGACCGAAAGGTTGGAGGTTCGAGCCCTCCCGGGAGTGGTGTGTTGCTTTTTTCTTTGCGCTGATAGCTTTGAAGATATGTACTGATGGTGGTGAGAGTGGAGCACGACTGTCTCCGTGGCGCAATTGGCCAGCGCGATCAGCTATTAACCGACATTTTGGAGGTTCGAGCCCACCCGGTGGTGGTGCGGCGCTTTTTTTTCTTTGGGCTGATATCTCTGAAGAAGTGTTCCGATGGTGGTGAGAGGAGAGCACGACTGTCTCCGTGGCGCAATGGGCTAGCGCTATAGGCTGTTGACCGAAATGTTGGAGGTTCGAGCCCTCCCGGGAGTGGTGTGTTGCTTTTTTTTCTTTGATCTGATAACTTTGAAGATATGTTCTGATGGTGGTGAGAGTGGAGCAGGACTGTCTCCGTGGCTCAATTGGCTAGCGCGATCGGCTGTTAACCGAAAGGTTGGAGGTTCGAGCCCACCCAGTGGTGCTGCGGCGCTTTTTTTCTTTGGGCTGATACCTTTGAAGATATGTTGTGATGGTGGTGAGAGTGGAGCAGGACTGTCTCCGTGGCGCAATTGGCTAGCACGATCGGCTGTTAACCGAAAGGTTGGAGGTTCGAGCCCACCGGGTGGTGGTGCGGCGCTTTTTTTCTTTGGGCTGATAGTCTGAAGAAATCTTCTGACGGTGGTGAGAGTGGAGCACGACTATCTTCGTGGCGCAATTGGCTAGCGCGATCGGATGTTAACCGAAAGGTTGGAGGTTCGAGCCCACCCGGGATGGTGCGGCGCTTTTTTTCTTTGGGCCGATAGCTTTGAAGATATGTTATGCTTGTGGTGAAAGTATTGCAGGACTGTCTCCGGGGCGCAATTGGCCAGCGCGATCGGCTATGAACCGAAATTTTGGAGGTTCGAGCCCACCTGGTGGTGGTGCGGCGCTTTTTTTTCTTTGGGCTGATAGCTCTGAAGAAATGTTCTGATGGTAGTGAGAGGAGAACACGACTGTCTCCGCGGTGCAATTGGCTAGCGCTATCGGCTGTTAACCGAAATATTGGAAATTCGAGCCCACCCGGGAGTGGTGTGTTGCTTTTTTCTTTGCGCTGATAGCTTTGAAGAAATGTTCTGATGGTGGTGACAGGAGAGCACGACTGTCTCCGTGGCGCAATGGGCTAGCGCTATAGGCTGTTGACCGAAAGGTTCCAGGTTCGAGCCCTCCCGGGAGTGGTGTGTTGCTATTTTCTTTGCGCTGATAGCTTTGAGGATATGTACTGATGGTGGTGAGAGTTAATCACGACTGTCTCCGTGGCGCAATTGGCTAGTGCGATGGGCTGTTAACCGAAAGGTTGGAGGTTAGAGCCCACACGGTGGTGGTGCGGCGCTCTTTTTCCCTTGGGCCGATAGCTCTGAGGAAATGTTCTGACGGTGGTGAGGGTGTAGCGCGACTGTCTCCGTGGCGCAATTGGCTAGCGCGATCGGCTGTTAACAGAAAGGTTGGAGGTTCGAGCCCTCCCGAGAGTGGTGTGTTGCTTTTTTTTCTTTGGGCTGATAGCTTTGAAGATATGTTGTGATGGTAGTGAAAGTTGAGCAGGACAGTTTGCGTGGCGCAATTGGCTAGCGCGATCGGCTGTTGACCGAAAGGTTGGAGGTTCGAGCCCTCCCGGGAGTGGTGTGTTGCTTTTTTCTTTGCGCTGATAGCTTTGAAGATATGTACTGATGGTGGTGAGAGTGGAGCACGACTGTCTCCGTGGCGCAGTTGGCTAGCGCGATCGGCTGTTAACCGAAAGGTTGGAGGTTCGAGCCCACCCTGTGGTGGTTCGGCGCTTTTTTTTTCTTTGGGCTGATGGCTTTCAAGATATGTTCTGATGGTGGTAAGAGTGGAGCAGGACTGTCTCCGTGGCGCAATTGGTTAGCGCGATTGGCTGTTAACCGAAAGGTTGGAGGTTCGAGCCCACCCAGTGGTGGTGCGGCGATTTTTTTTTCTTTGGGCTGATGGCTTTGAAGATATGTTCTTATAGTGGTGAGAGTGGAGCAGAACTGTCTCCGTGGCGAAATTGGCTAGGGCGATCGGCTGTTAACCGAAAGGTTGGAGTTTCGAGCCCTCCCGGGACAGGTGTGTTGCTTTTTTCTTTGCGCTGATAGCTTTGAAGATATTGTGAGGAACCGGTTTATTCGGCCAGGCTCGAGCTCAATCACGCCGGTGATGATATCCTTAGATGAAGATGTACAGGTGATGATGATTACAAAGAGAATAAAGAGTCATTCGCTTGTCGCGCTCAAATCATGTTCTGATGGTGGTGAGGGTGGAGCACGACTGTCTCCGTGGCGCAGTTGGCTAGCGCGATCGGCTGTTAAACGAAAGGTTGGAGGTTCGAGCCCACCCGGTGGTGGTTCGGCACTTTTTTTCCTTTGTGCTGATAGCTTTGAAGATATGTTCCTATGGTGGTGAGAGTGGAGCAGGACTATCTTCGTGGCGCAAATGGCTAGCGCGATTGGCTGTTAACCGAAAGGTTGGAGGTCTGATGGTGGTGAGAGTGGAGCAGGACTATCTCCGTGGCGCAAATGGCTAGCGCGATCGGCTGTTAACCGAAAGGTTGGAGGTTCAAGCCCACCCGGTGGTGGTGCGGTGCTTTTTTTTTCTTTGGGCTGATAGCTTTGGAGAAACGTTCAGACGGTGGTGAGAGTGGAGCAGGACTGTCTCCGTGGCGCAGTTGGCTAGCGCGATCGGCTGTTAACCGAAAGGTTGGAGGTTCAAGCCCACCCTGTGGTGGTTCGGCGCTTTTTTTTTTCTTTGGGCTGATGGCTTTCAAGATATGTTCTGATGGTGGTAAGAGTGGAGCAGGACTGTCTCCGTGGCGCAATTGGCTAGCGCGATTGGCTGTTAACCGAAAGGTTGGAGGTTCGAGCCCACCCGGAGGTGGTGCGGTGCTTTTTTTTTCTTTGGGCTGATAGCTTCGGAGAAAAGTTCTAATGGTGGTGAGTGTGGAGCATACTGTCTCCGTGGCGCAATTGGCTAGCGCGATCAGCTGTTAACCGAAAGGTTGGAGTTTCGAGCCCTCCCGGGAGATGTGTGTTGCTTTTTTCTTTGCGCCGATAGATTAGAAGATATGTTCTGAAGGTGGTGAGAGTGGAGCAGGACTGTCTCCGTGGCGCAGTTGGCTAGCGCGATCGGCTGTTAACCGAAAGGTTGGAGGTTCAAGCCCACCCTGTGGTGGTTCGGCGCTTTTTTTTTCTTTGGGCTGATGGCTTTGAAGATATGTTCTGATGGTGGTGAGAGTGGAGCTGGACTGTCTCCGTGGCGCAATTGGCTAGCGCGATCAGCTGATAACCGAAAGGTCGGAGGTTCGAGCCCACCCGGTGGTGGTGCGCCACTTTTTTTCTTTGCGCTGATAGCTTTGAAGATATGTTCTGATGGTGGTGAGAGTAGAGAGGGACTGTCTCCATGGCGCATTAGGCTAGCGCGATTGGCTTTAAACCAAAAGGTCGGAGGTTCGAGCCCACCCGTTGGTGGTGCGGCGCTTTTTTTTCTTTGGGCTGATAGCTTTGAAGATATGTTCTGATGGTGGTGAGAGTGGAAAGTACTGTCTCCGTGGCGCAATTGGGTAGCGCGATCGGCTGTTAACCGAAAAGTTGGAGGTTCGAGCCCACCCGGTGGTTGTGCGGCACTTTTTTTTCTGTGGGCTGATAGCTTTGAAGATATGTTCTGATCGTGGTGAGAATGGAGCAGGACTGTCTCCGTGGCGCAATTGGCTAGCGTGATCGGCTGTTAACCGAAACGTTGGAGGTTTGAGCCCACCCGGTGGTGGTGCGGCGCTTTTTTTTCTTTGGGCTGATAGCTTTGAAGATATGTTCTGATGGTGGTGAGAGTGGAGCAGGACTGTCTCCGTGGCGCAATAGGCTAGCGCGATCGGCTGTTAACCGAAGGATTGGGGTTTCGAGCCCACCCGGTGGTGGTGCGGCGCTTTTTTTCTTTAGGCTGATAGCTTTGAAGATATGTTTTGATGGTGGTGTGAGTAGAGCAGGACTGTCTCCGTGGCGCGATTGGCTAGCGTGGTTGGCTGTTAACCGAAAAGTTGGAGTTTCGAGCCCTCCCGGGATTGGCGTGTTGCTTTTTTCTTTGCGATGATAGCTTTGAAGATATGTTCTGATGGTGGTGAGGGTGGAGCACGACTGTCTCCGTGGCGCAGTTGGCTAGCGCGATCGGCTGTTAACCGAAAGGTTGGAGGTTCGAGCCCACCCTGTGGTGGTTCGGCGCTTTTTTTTTCTTTGGGCTGATGGCTTTCAAGATATGTTCTGATGGTGGTAAGAGTGGAGCAGGACTGTCTCCGTGGCGCAATTGGTTAGCGCGATTGGCTGTTAACCGAAAGGTTGGAGGTTCGAGCCCACCCAGTGGTGGTGCGGCGATTTTTTTTCTTTGGGCTGATGGCTTTGAAGATATGTTCTTATAGTGGTGAGAGTGGAGCAGAACTGTCTCCGTGGCGAAATTGGCTAGGGCGATCGGCTGTTAACCGAAAGGTTGGAGTTTCGAGCCCTCCCGGGACAGGTGTGTTGCTTTTTTCTTTGCGCTGATAGCTTTGAAGATATTGTGAGGAACCGGTTTATTCGGCCAGGCTCGAGCTCAATCACGCCGGTGATGATATCCTTAGATGAAGAAGATGTACAGGTGATGATGATTACAAAGAGAATAAAGAGTCATTCGCTTGTCGCGCTCAAATCATGTTCTGATGGTGGTGAGGGTGGAGCACGACTGTCTCCGTGGCGCAGTTGGCTAGCGCGATCGGCTGTTAAACGAAAGGTTGGAGGTTCGAGCCCACCCGGTGGTGGTTCGGCACTTTTTTTCCTTTGTGCTGATAGCTTTGAAGATATGTTCCTATGGTGGTGAGAGTGGAGCAGGACTATCTTCGTGGCGCAAATGGCTAGCGCGATTGGCTGTTAACCGAAAGGTTGGAGGTCTGATGGTGGTGAGAGTGGAGCAGGACTATCTCCGTGGCGCAAATGGCTAGCGCGATCGGCTGTTAACCGAAAAGTTGGAGGTTCAAGCCCACCCGGTGGTGGTGCGGTGCTTTTTTTTTCTTTGGGCTGATAGCTTTGGAGAAATGTTCAGACGGTGGTGAGAGTGGAGCAGGACTGTCTCCGTGGCGCAGTTGGCTAGCGCGATCGGCTGTTAACCGAAAGGTTGGAGGTTCAAGCCCACCCTGTGGTGGTTCGGCGCTTTTTTTTTCTTTGGGCTGATGGCTTTCAAGATATGTTCTGATGGTGGTAAGAGTGGAGCAGGACTGTCTCCGTGGCGCAATTGGCTAGCGCGATTGGCTGTTAACCGAAAGGTTGGAGGTTCGAGCCCACCCGGTGGTGGTGCGGTGCTTTTTTTTTTCTTTGGGCTGATAGCTTCGGAGAAAAGTTCTAATGGTGGTGAGTGTGGAGCATACTGTCTCCGTGGCGCAATTGGCTAGCGCGATCAGCTGTTAACCGAAAGGTTGGAGTTTCGAGCCCTCCCGGGAGATGTGTGTTGCTTTTTTCTTTGCGCCGATAGATTAGAAGATATGTTCTGAAGGTGGTGAGAGTGGAGCAGGACTGTCTCCGTGGCACAATTGGCTAGCGCGATCGGCTGTTAACCGAAAAGTCGGAAGTTCGAGCCCACCCGGTGGTGGTGCGGCGCTTTTTTTTCTTTGGGCGTATAGCTTTGAAGATATGTTCTGATGGTGGTGAGAGTGGAGCTGGACTGTCTCCGTGGCGCAATTGGCTAGCGCGATCGGCTGATAACCGAAAGGTCGGAGGTTCGAGCCCACCCGGTGGTGGTGCGCCACTTTTTTTCTTTGCGCTGATAGCTTTGAAGATATGTTCTGATGGTGGTGAGAGTAGAGAGGGACTGTCTCCATGGCGCAATAGGCTAGCGCGATTGGCTTTAAACCAAAAGGTCGGAGGTTCGAGCCCACCCGGTGGTGGTGCGGCGCTTTTTTTTCTTTGGGCTGATAGCTTTGAAGATATGTTCTGATGGTGGTGAGAGTGGAAAGTACTGTCTCCGTGGCGCAATTGGGTAGCGCGATCGGCTGTTAACCGAAAAGTTGGAGGTTCGAGCCCACCCGGTGGTTGTGCGGCACTTTTTTTTCTGTGGGCTGATAGCTTTGAAGATATGTTCTGATCGTGGTGAGAATGGAGCAGGACTGTCTCCGTGGCGCAATTGGCTAGCGTGATCGGCTGTTAACCGAAAAGTTGGAGGTTTGAGCCCACCCGGTGGTGGTGCGGCGCTTTTTTTTCTTTGGGCTGATAGCTTTGAAGATATGTTCTGATGGTGGTGAGAGTGGAGCAGGACTGTCTCCGTGGCGCAATAGGCTAGCGCGATCGGCTGTTAACCGAAGGATTGGGGTTTCGAGCCCACCCGGTGGTGGTGCGGCGCTTTTTTTCTTTAGGCTGATAGCTTTGAAGATATGTTTTGATGGTGGTGTGAGTAGAGCAGGACTGTCTCTGTGGCGCAATTGGCTAGCGCGATCGGCTGTTAACCAAAAGGTTGGAGTTTCGAGCCCTCCCGGGAGTGGTGTGTTGCTTTTTTCTTTGCGCTGATAGCTTTGAAGATATGTTCTGATGGTGGTGTAGGTGGAGCACGACTAACTCCGTGGCGCAGTTGGCTAGCGCGATCGGCTGTTAACCGAAAGGTTGGAGGTTCGAGCCCATCCGGTGGTGGTTCGGCGCTTTTTTTTCTTTGTGCTGATAGCTTTGAAGATATGTTCTGATGGTGATGAGAGTGGAGCAGGACTATCACCGTGGCGCAATTGGCTAGCACGATTGGCTGTTAACCGAAAGGTTGGAGGTTCGAGCCCACCCGGTGGATGTGCGGTGCTTTTTTTTCTTTGGGCTGATAGCTTTGAAGATATGTTCTGATGGTGGTGAGAGTGGAGCAAGACTGTCTTCGTTGCGCAACTGGCTAGCGCGATCGGCTGTTAACCGAAAGGTTGGAGGTTTGAGCCCACCCAGTGGTGGTGCGGCGCTTTTTTTCTTTGCGCTGATAGCTTTGAAGATATGTTGTGATGGTAGTGAGAGTTGAGCAGGACAGTTTGCGTGGCGCAATTGGCTAGCGCGATCGGCTGTTGACCGAAAGGTTGGAGGTTCGAGCCCTCCCGGGAGTGGTGTGTTGCTTTTTTCTTTGCGCTGATAGCTTTGAAGATATGTACTGATGGTGGTGAGAGTGGAGCACGACTGTCTCCGTGGCGCAATTGGCCAGCGCGATCAGCTATTAACCGACATTTTGGAGGTTCGAGCCCACCCGGTGGTGGTGCGGCGCTTTTTTTTCTTTGGGCTGATATCTCTGAAGAAGTGTTCCGATGGTGGTGAGAGGAGAGCACGACTGTCTCCGTGGCGCAATGGGCTAGCGCTATAGGCTGTTGACCGAAATGTTGGAGGTTCGAGCCCTCCCGGGAGTGGTGTGTTGCTTTTTTTTCTTTGATCTGATAACTTTGAAGATATGTTCTGATGGTGGTGAGAGTGGAGCAGGACTGTCTCCGTGGCTCAATTGGCTAGCGCGATCGGCTGTTAACCGAAAGGTTGGAGGTTCGAGCCCACCCAGTGGTGCTGCGGCGCTTTTTTTCTTTGGGCTGATACCTTTGAAGATATGTTGTGATGGTGGTGAGAGTGGAGCAGGACTGTCTCCGTGGCGCAATTGGCTAGCACGATCGGCTGTTAACCGAAAGGTTGGAGGTTCGAGCCCACCGGGTGGTGGTGCGGCGCTTTTTTTCTTTGGGCTGATAGTCTGAAGAAATCTTCTGACGGTGGTGAGAGTGGAGCACGACTATCTTCGTGGCGCAATTGGCTAGCGCGATCGGATGTTAACCGAAAGGTTGGAGGTTCGAGCCCACCCGGGATGGTGCGGCGCTTTTTTTCTTTGGGCCGATAGCTTTGAAGATATGTTATGCTTGTGGTGAAAGTATTGCAGGACTGTCTCCGGGGCGCAATTGGCCAGCGCGATCGGCTATGAACCGAAATTTTGGAGGTTCGAGCCCACCTGGTGGTGGTGCGGCGCTTTTTTTTCTTTGGGCTGATAGCTCTGAAGAAATGTTCTGATGGTAGTGAGAGGAGAACACGACTGTCTCCGCGGTGCAATTGGCTAGCGCGATCGGCTGTTAACCGAAATATTGGAAATTCGAGCCCACCCGGGAGTGGTGTGTTGCTTTTTTCTTTGCGCTGATAGCTTTGAAGAAATGTTCTGATGGTGGTGACAGGAGAGCACGACTGTCTCCGTGGCGCAATGGGCTAGCGCTATAGGCTGTTGACCGAAAGGTTCCAGGTTCGAGCCCTCCCGGGAGTGGTGTGTTGCTATTTTCTTTGCGCTGATAGCTTTGAGGATATGTACTGATGGTGGTGAGAGTTAATCACGACTGTCTCCGTGGCGCAATTGGCTAGTGCGATGGGCTGTTAACCGAAAGGTTGGAGGTTAGAGCCCACACGGTGGTGGTGCGGCGCTCTTTTTCCCTTGGGCCGATAGCTCTGAGGAAATGTTCTGACGGTGGTGAGGGTGTAGCGCGACTGTCTCCGTGGCGCAATTGGCTAGCGCGATCGGCTGTTAACAGAAAGGTTGGAGGTTCGAGCCCTCCCGGGAGTGGTGTGTTGCTTTTTTCTTTGCGCTGATAGCTTTGAAGATATGTTCTGATGGTGGTGTAGGTGGAGCACGACTAACTCCGTGGCGCAGTTGGCTAGCGCGATCGGCTGTTAACCGAAAGGTTGGAGGTTCGAGCCCATCCGGTGGTGGTTCGGCGCTTTTTTTTCTTTGTGCTGATAGCTTTGAAGATATGTTCTGATGGTGATGAGAGTGGAGCAGGACTATCACCGTGGCGCAATTGGCTAGCACGATTGGCTGTTAACCGAAAGGTTGGAGGTTCGAGCCCACCCGGTGGATGTGCGGTGCTTTTTTTTCTTTGGGCTGATAGCTTTGAAGATATGTTCTGATGGTGGTGAGAGTGGAGCAAGACTGTCTTCGTTGCGCAACTGGCTAGCGCGATCGGCTGTTAACCGAAAGGTTGGAGGTTTGAGCCCACCCAGTGGTGGTGCGGCGCTTTTTTTCTTTGCGCTGATAGCTTTGAAGATATGTTCGGTTGGTGGTAAGAGTGGAGCAAGACTGTCTACGTGGCGCAATTGGCTAGCGCGATCGGCTGTTAACCGAAAGGTCGGAGTTTCGAGCCCTCCCGTGAGTGGTGTGTTGCTTTTTTCTTTGCGGTAATAGCTTTGAAGATATGTTCTGATGGTTGTGAGAGTGGAGCAGGACTGTCTTCGGGGCGCAATTGGCTAGCGCGACCGGCTGTTAACCGAAAGGTTGGAGGTTCGAGCCCACCCGGTGGTGGTGCGGCGCTTTTTTTCTTTGGGGTGATAACTCTGAAGAAATGTTCTGACGGTGGTGAGAGTGGAGACGACTGTCTCAGCGGGGCAATTGGCTAGCGCGATCGGCTGTTAACCGAAAGGTTGGAGGTTTGAGCCTACACGGTGGTGGTGCGGTGCTTTTTTTCTTTGGGCTGATAGCTTTGAAGTTATGTTCTAATGGTGGTGAGAGTGGAGCAGAACTGTCTTCGTGGCGCAATTGGCTAGCGCGATCGGCTGTTAACCGAAAGGTGGGAGTTTCGAGACCTCCCGGGAGCGGTGTGTTGCTTTTTTCTTTACGCCGATAGATTTGAAGATATGTACTGATGGTGGTGAGAGTGGAGCACGACTGTCTCCGTGGCGCAATTGGCTAGCGCGATCGGCTGTTAACCGAAAGGTCGGAGCTTCGAGCCCACCCAGTAGTGGTGCGGCGCTTTTTTTTTCTTTGGGCTGATGGCTTTGAAGATATGTTCTGATGGTGGTAAGAGTGGAGCAGGACTGTCTCCGTGGCGCAATTGGCTAGCGCGATTGGCTGTTAACCGAAAGGTTGGAGGTTCGAGCCCACCCAGTGGTGGTGCGGCGCTTTTTTTTCTTTGGGCTGATGGCTTTGAAGATATGTTCTGATGGTGGTGAGAGTGGAGCAAGACTGTCTCCGTGGCGCAATACGCTAGCGCGATCGGCTGTTAACCGAAAGGTTGGAGTTTCGAGCCCTCCCGAGAGTGGTGTGTTGAATTTTTCTTTGCGGTAATAGCTTTGAAGATATGTTCTGCTGGTGGTGAGAGTGGAGCAGGACTGTCTTTGTGGCGCAATTGGGTAGCGCGATCGGCTGTTAACCGAAAAGTTGGAGGTTCGAGCCCATCCGGTGGTGGTTCGGCGCTTTTTTTTCTTTGGGGTGATAGCTCTGAAGAAATGTTCTGACGGTTGTGAGAGTGGAACACGACTGTCTCCGTGGGGCAATTGGCTAGCGCGATCGGCTGTTAACCGAAAGGTGGGAGTTTCGAGACCTCCCGGGAGTGGTGTGTTGCTTTTTTCTTTGGGCTGATAGCTTTGAAGATATGTTCTGATGGTGGTGAGAGTGGAGCAGGACTGTCTCCGTGGCACAATTGGCTAGCGCGATCGGCTGTTAACCGAAAAGTCGGAAGTTCGAGCCCACCCGGTGGTGGTGCGGCGCTTTTTTTTCTTTGGGCGTATAGCTTTGAAGATATGTTCTGATTATGGTGAGAGTGGAGCTGGACTGTCTCCGTGGCGCAATTGGCTAGCGCGATCGGCTGATAACCGAAAGGTCGGAGGTTCGAGCCCACCCGGTGGTGGTGCGCCACTTTTTTTCTTTGCGCTGATAGCTTTGAAGATATGTTCTGATGGTGGTGAGAGTGGAGAGGGACTGTCTCCATGGCGCAATAGGCTAGCGCGATTGGCTTTAAACCAAAAGGTCGGAGGTTCGAGCCCACCCAGTGGTGGTGCGGCGCTTTTTTTTCTTTGGGCTGATGGCTTTGAAGATATGTTCTGATGGTGGTAAGAGTGGAGCAGGACTGTCTCCGTGGCACAATTGGCTAGCGCGATCGGCTGTTAAACGAAAGGTTGGAGGTTTGAGCCCACCCGGTGGTGGTTCGGCGCTTTTTTTTCTTTGTGCTGATAGCTTTGAAGATATGTTCTGATGGTGGTGAGAGTGGAGCAGGACTATCTCCGTGGCGCAAATGGCTAGCGCGATCGGCTGTTAACCGAAAGGTTGGAGGTTCAAGCCCACCCGGTGGTGGTGCGGTGCTTTTTTTTTCTTTGGGCTGATAGCTTTGGAGAAATGTTCAGACGGTGGTGAGAGTGGAGCAGGACTGTCTCCGTGGCGCAGTTGGCTAGCGCGATCGGCTGTTAACCGAAAGTTTGGAGGTTCAAGCCCACCCTGTGGTGGTTCGGCGCTTTTTTTTTCTTTGGGCTGATGGCTTTCAAGATATGTTCTGATGGTGGTAAGAGTGGAGCAGGACTGTCTCCGTGGCGCAATTGGCTAGCGCGATTGGCTGTTAACCGAAAGGTTGGAGGTTCGAGCCCACCCGGTGGTGGTGCGGTGCTTTTTTTTTTCTTTGGGCTGGTAGCTTCGGAGAAAAGTTCTAATGGTGGTGAGAGTGGAGCATACTGTCTCCGTGGCGCAATTGGCTAGCGCGATCAGCTGTTAACCGAAAGGTTGGAGTTTCGAGCCCTCCCGGGAGATGTGTGTTGCTTTTTTCTTTGCGCCGATAGATTAGAAGATATGTTCTGAAGGTGGTGAGAGTGGAGCAGGACTGTCTCCGTGGCACAATTGGCTAGCGCGATCGGCTGTTAACCGAAAAGTCGGAAGTTCGAGCCCACCCGGTGGTGGCGCGGCGCTTTTTTTTCTTTGGGCGTATAGCTTTGAAGATATGTTCTGATGGTGGTGAGAGTGGAGCTGGACTGTCTCCGTGGCGCAATTGGCTAGCGCGATCGGCTGATAACCGAAAGGTCGGAGGTTCGAGCCCACCCGGTGGTGGTGCGCCACTTTTTTTCTTTGCGCTGATAGCTTTGAAGATATGTTCTGATGGTGGTGAGAGTAGAGAGGGACTGTCTCCATGGCGCAATAGGCTAGCGCGATTGGCTTTAAACCAAAAGGTCGGAGGTTCGAGCCCACCCGGTGGTGGTGCGGCGCTTTTTTTTCTTTGGGCTGATAGCTTTGAAGATATGTTCTGATGGTGGTGAGAGTGGAAAGTACTGTCTCCGTGGCGCAATTGGGTAGCGCGATCGGCTGTTAACCGAAAAGTTGGAGGTTCGAGCCCACCCGGTGGTTGTGCGGCACTTTTTTTTCTGTGGGCTGATAGCTTTGAAGATATGTTCTGATGGTGGTGAGAATGGAGCAGGACTGTCTCCGTGGCGCAATTGGCTAGCGTGATCGGCTGTTAACCGAAAAGTTGGAGGTTTGAGCCCACCCGGTGGTGGTGCGGCGCTTTTTTTTCTTTGGGCTGATAGCTTTGAAGATATGTTCTGATGGTGGTGAGAGTGGAGCAGGACTGTCTCCGTGGCGCAATAGGCTAGCGCGATCGGCTGTTAACCGAAGGATTGGGGTTTCGAGCCCACCCGGTGGTGGTGCGGCGCTTTTTTTCTTTAGGCTGATAGCTTTGAAGATATGTTTTGATGGTGGTGTGAGTAGAGCAGGACTGTCTCTGTGGCGCAATTGGCTAGCGCGATCGGCTGTTAACCAAAAGGTTGGAGTTTCGAGCCCTCCCGGGAGTGGTGTGTTGCTTTTTTCTTTGCGCTGATAGCTGTGAAGATATGTTCTGATGGTGGTGTAGGTGGAGCACGACTAACTCCGTGGCGCAGTTGGCTAGCGCGATCGGCTGTTAACCGAAAGGTTGGAGGTTCGAGCCCATCCGGTGGTGGTTCGGCGCTTTTTTTTCTTTGTGCTGATAGCTTTGAAGATATGTTCTGATGGTGATGAGAGTGGAGCAGGACTATCACCGTGGCGCAATTGGCTAGCACGATTGGCTGTTAACCGAAAGGTTGGAGGTTCGAGCCCACCCGGTGGATGTGCGGTGCTTTTTTTTCTTTGGGCTGATAGCTTTGAAGATATGTTCTGATGGTGGTGAGAGTGGAGCAAGACTGTCTTCGTTGCGCAACTGGCTAGCGCGATCGGCTGTTAACCGAAAGGTTGGAGGTTTGAGCCCACCCGGTGGTGGTGCGGCGCTTTTTTTCTTTGCGCTGATAGCTTTGAAGATATGTTCGGTTGGTGGTAAGAGTGGAGCAAGACTGTCTACGTGGCGCAATTGGCTAGCGCGATCGGCTGTTAACCGAAAGGTCGGAGTTTCGAGCCCTCCCATGAGTAGTGTGTTGCTTTTTTCTTTGCGGTAATAGCTTTGAAGATATGTTCTGATGGTTGTGAGAGTGGAGCAGGACTGTCTTCGGGGCGCAATTGGCTAGCGCGACCGGCTGTTAACCGAAAGGTTGGAGGTTCGAGCCCACCCGGTGGTGGTGCGGCGCTTTTTTTCTTTGGGGTGATAACTCTGAAGAAATGTTCTGACGGTGGTGAGAGTGGAGACGACTGTCTCAGCGGGGCAATTGGCTAGCGCGATCAGCTGTTAACCGAAAGGTTGGAGGTTTGAGCCCACACGGTGGTGGTGCGGTGCTTTTTTTCTTTGGGCTGATAGCTTTGAAGATATGTTCTAATGGTGGTGAGAGTGGAGCAGGACTGTCTCCGTGGCGCAATTGGCTAGCGCGATCGGCTGTTAACCGAAAGGTGGGAGTTTCGAGACCTCCCGGGAGTGGTGTGTTGCTTTTTTCTTTACGCCGATAGATTTGAAGATATGTACTGATGGTGGTGAGAGTGGAGCACGACTGTCTCCGTGGCTCAATTGGCTAGCGCGATCGGCTGTTAACCGAAAGGTCGGAGCTTCGAGCCCACCCAGTAGTGGTGCGGCGCTTTTTTTTTCTTTGGGCTGATGGCTTTGAAGATATGTTCTGATGGTGGTAAGAGTGGAGCAGGACTGTCTCCGTGGCGCAATTGGCTAGCGCGATTGGCTGTTAACCGAAAGGTTGAGGTTCGAGCCCACCCAGTGGTGGTGCGGCGCTTTTTTTCTTTGGGCTGATGGCTTTGAAGATATGTTCTGATGGTGGTGAGAGTGGAGCAAGACTGTCTCCGTGGCGCAATACGCTAGCGCGATCGGCTGTTAACCGAAAAGTTGGAGGTTCGAGCCCATCTGGTGGTGGTTCGGCGCTTTTTTTTCTTTGGGGTGATAGCTGTGAAGAAATGTTCTGACGGTTGTGAGAGTGGAACACGACTGTCTCCGTGGGGCAATTGGCTAGCGCGATCGGCTGTTAACCGAAAGGTTGGAGGTTCGAGCCCACCCGGTGGTGGTGCGGTGCTTTTTTTCTTTGGGCTGATAGCTTTCAAGATATGTTCTAATGGTGGTGAGAGTGCAGCAGGACTGTCTCCGTGGCGCAATTGGCTAGCGCGATGGGCTGTTAACCGAAAGGTTGGAGTTTCGAGCCCTCCCGGGAGTGGTGTGTTCCTTTTTTCTTTGCGCCGATAGATTTGAAGATATGTTCTGATGGTGGTGAGAGTTGAGCACGACTGTCTTTGTGGCGCAATTGGCTAGCGCGATCGGCTGTTAACCGAAAGCTCGGAGCTTCGAGCCCACCCAGTGGTGGTGCGGCGCTTTTTTTTCTTTGGGCTGATGGCTTTGAAGATATGTTTTGATGGTGGTAAGAGTGGAGCAGGACTGTCTCCGTGGCGCAATTGGCTAGCGCGATCGGCTGTTAAACGAAAGGTTGGAGGTTTGAGCCCACCCGGTGGTGGTTCGGCGCTTTTTTTTCTTTGTGCTGATAGCTTTGAAGATATGTTCTGATGGTGGTTTGAGTGGAGCAGGACTATCTCCGTGGCGCAAATGGCTAGCGCGATTGGCTGTTAACCGAAAGGTTGTAGGTTCAAGCCCACCCGGTGGTGGTGCGGTGCTTTTTTTTCTTTGGGCTGACAGCTTTGAAGATATGTTCTGATGGTGGTGAGAGTGGAGCAGGACTGTCTCCGTGGCACAATTGGCTAGCGCGATCGGCTGTTAACCGAAAAGTCGGAAGTTCGAGCCCACCCGGTGGTGGTGCGGCGCTTTTTTTTCTTTGGGCGTATAGCTTTGAAGATATGTTCTGATGGTGGTGAGAGTGGAGCTGGACTGTCTCCGTGGCGCAATTGGCTAGCGCGATCGGCTGATAACCGAAAGGTCGGAGGTTCGAGCCCACCCGGTGGTGGTGCGCCACTTTTTTTCTTTGCGCTGATAGCTTTGAAGATATGTTCTGATGGTGGTGAGAGTGGAGAGGGACTGTCTCCATGGCGCAATAGGCTAGCGCGATTGGCTTTAAACCAAAAGGTCGGAGGTTCGAGCCCACCCGGTGGTGGTGCGGCGCTTTTTTTTCTTTGGGCTGATAGCTTTGAAGATATGTTCTGATGGTGGTGAGAGTAGAAAGTACTGTCTCCGTGGCGCAATTGGGTAGCGCGATCGGCTGTTAACCGAAAAGTTGGAGGTTCGAGCCCACCCGGTGGTTGTGCGGCACTTTTTTTTCTGTGGGCTGATAGCTTTGAAGATATGTTCTGATGGTGGTGAGAATGGAGCAGGACTGTCTCCGTGGCGCAATTGGCTAGCGTGATCGGCTGTTAACCGAAAAGTTGGAGGTTTGAGCCCACCCGGTGGTGGTGCGGCGCTTTTTTTTCTTTGGGCTGATAGCTTTGAAGATATGTTCTGATGGTGGTGAGAGTGGAGCAGGACTGTCTCCGTGGCGCAATAGGCTAGCGCGATCGGCTGTTAACCGAAGGGTTGGGGTTTCGAGCCCACCCGGTTGTGGTGCGGCGCTTTTTTTCTTTAGGCTGATAGCTTTGAAGATATGTTTTTATGGTGGTGTGAGTAGAGCAAGACTGTCTCTGTGGCGCAATTGGCTAGCGCGATCGGCTGTTAACCAAAAGGTTGGAGTTTCGAGCCCTCCCGGGAGTGGTGTGTTGCTTTTTTCTTTGCGCTGATAGCTTTGAAGATATGCTCTGATGGTGGTGTAGGTGGAGCACGACTAACTCCGTGGCGCAGTTGGCTAGCGCGATCGGCTGTTAACCGAAAGGTTGGAGGTTCGAGCCCATCCGGTGGTGGTTCGGCGCTTTTTTTTCTTTGTGCTGATAGCTTTGAAGATATCTTCTGATGGTGATGAGAGTGGAGCAGGACTATCACCGTGGCGCAATTGGCTAGCACGATTGGCTGTTAACCGAAAGGTTGGAGGTTCGAGCCCACCCGGTGGATGTGCGGTGCTTTTTTTTCTTTGGGCTGATAGCTTTGAAGATATGTTCTGATGGTGGTGAGAGTGGAGCAAGACTGTCTCCGTTGCGCAACTGGCTAGCGCGATCGGCTGTTAACCGGAAGGTTGGAGGTTTGAGCCCACCCGGTGGTGGTGCGGCGCTTTTTTTCTTTGCGCTGATAGCTTTGAAGATATGTTCGGTTGGTGGTAAGAGTGGAGCAAGACTGTCTACGTGGCGCAATTGGCTAGCGCGATCGGCTGTTAACCGAAAGGTTGGAGGTTTGAGCCCACACGGTGGTGGTGCGGTGCTTTTTTTCTTTGGGCTGATAGCTTTGAAGATATGTTCTAATGGTGGTGAGAGTGGAGCAGGACTGTCTCCGTGGCGCAATTGGCTAGCGCGATCGGCTGTTAACCGAAAGGTTGGAGTTTCGAGACCTCCCGGGAGTGGTGTGTTGCTTTTTTCTTTACGCCGATAGATTTGAAGATATGTACTGATGGTGGTGAGAGTGGAGCACGACTGATGGTGGTGAGAGTGGAGCACGGCTGTTAACCACACACGCACTCACTCAGCAGCAGCAGCGGAGCTGTCAGATCGGCGACTGAGCGGCTAAACACGTTTTTCGAACATTGCAGGAACCGTGGCCTTAAACCAGCACTTGCCACGACGAACGTTGGAACGGACAAGGGAGCGATTAGATCAAGCGGAGACCACGTGGATCATCACGTGTGGTACACCCATCGTGACGGCCTACAAAAGGACATCGCCCCCTTTGGACTGCCGCACACGCACTCAGCAGCAGCAGCGGAGCTGTCAGATCGGCGACTGAGCGGCTAAACACGTTTTTCGAACATTGCAGGAACCGTGGCCTTAAACCAGCACTTGCCACGACGAACGTTGGAACATACAAGGGAGCGATTAAATCAAGCGGAGACCACGTGGATCATCACGTGTGGTACACCCATCGTGACGGCCTACAAAAGGACATCGCCCCCTTTGGACTGCCGCACACGCACTCAGCATCAGCAGCGGAGCTGTCAGATCGGCGACTGAGCGGCTAAACACGTTTTTCGAACATTGCAGGTTAGTCTGTTCTCATGGCCTCTTGAAGGCCTTTTCTGTTCTGTTCCACTTCCTGCTGCTGCTGGGTGCCCTTTGTGAGCGAACTTTGAAGTGTATGTGTGCTAGGTATAATGAGTGACATATGTCCTTCGTGCGAAGGCAAAATTCATGAATCTGAGTCATGGCTTCTGTGTTCAGAATGTAAATGTAGTTATCATATTGGCTCATGTTCGGCGGTTACTGACAACGCCTACAAAAAGAAATATGCGGCTGCCAAAAAATCTTGGACATGCGTAGCATGCAAAGCGCCGACGCGTGTTGCACAGACCGCGCAAGTGCAGAACGGAGCAGTGGAAAAGAATTTTGCCTCAGAGCTGGCGGAAATTCATCACAAGCTTACTGAACTACTGGGCATCAAAGTAAAGGTCGACGCCTTGTTGGAAATAAAAATAACTGTCGATAAAATTGAAGAATCGATGGAAGTTATGTCCAGTAAGTACGATGAAGTTCTTGAACAGATGGCAAAACAATCGGCAGAAATGTCAGATCTCAGAAAGCGGGTTATGAGGCTTGAAGCACAAGATAAACAAAAAGATGTGGAAAAACTTCAGCAGGAGTTGAACGAGTTAGACCAGTACAGCAGGCGTCTCAACCTCGAAGTGAATGGGTTAACTTATCACGAAAACGAAAACCTATTGGCGAAGCTCAACCAACTGGCAACTGATCTAAAGCTTCCACAACTTTCTGAGTCTGACATCGAAGCCGCCCACAGAGTACCGTCAAGAAACGAAAGAACTCGAGACAAGCCCAATACTGTGATAGTTCGATTTGCATCTCGCAAAACGAAAGAAAAATGGCTTGAAAAGAAAGGGAAACTGAAGAAAGCAAAGTCAGCTATATTCTTCAGTGAAAACCTAACGGCATACAACAAGAACCTCTTCTGGCAAATGAAAACTAAAGCACTTGAAAACAATTACAATTTTGCATGGCACAAGAACGGCAAACTTTTCGTACGCCGAAGCCCGAATGATAGGTTGATTAGAATCGCAACTGCGCAAGACCTTGAAAAATACGATGAAGTGAAAGATAGCTGACCACAAGAGATGACTGCTTTTTATTCGCAAACATGGCAACCAACTACTATGACGCCGAGGCCTTCCAAAAAGTTGCTTCACTGAACAAAAAAAAGTTATCACTGATTCATCTTAATGCACAAAGCCTTCAAAATAAAAAAGAATCTGTTGACCTCCTTCTGAACAACTTGAATCACCGGTTTGACTTCTTAGCTTTCACCGAAACGTGGTCTATTGATAACCGTGATAACATACAGTTTACGAACTACAGTTGTGCATCAATCTGTAGGGAAAATAAACGCGGGGGTGGTGTGTCGATTTATGTTCACGAGAGCATGAAATACAATATTGTCGAAGAATACACTGTAATATCGACGCATTTTGAATCTGTCATGGTAAAATGTCAAAGCCTTTTAGTAGCTGCTCTATATAGGCCCCCTTCAGGCGCTATGTCTAATTTCCTAGATTTCATATATGAAATGCTTGAGTACTGTGAAAAAAGTGGCGCACGGGCAATTATTACCGGAGATTTTAACATAGATATGCTGTCCTCAAGTTGCAACAAGCGAAACTTTCTTGACCAAATGCTTTCTTTTGGTTATGAAAATACAATTTATGTAGCCACCAGGATTACACAATTAACTGAAACTGCATTAGATTTATGCTTCACGAACTGTAAAAATGAGGTATGCGCAGGAGTTTTGACAGCCGGAGTCAGCGATCACCTTCCAATTTTTGCATTTTTTACCTGGGCAATAAAACAACGAAGTCCAGTAAATCCTACGCATTATCGAAAAATTAACCAAGAAAATATCAAGCTTTTCCAAAACGTTATCGCACGAGAGAGCTGGAATAATGTTTACAATAACGCTGACCCTGTGAGCGCCTACGACATATTTATAACAAAGATAACAGAGCTTTACGATCTAGCCTTTCCTTTCGTGGCATACAAAAAACCCAAGAAGGCACGAAAACCATGGATTGATGCTGCACTTCTAAAAAGGATGAAAGCAAGAGATAAGTTATTCACTGAATTCATAAAATCTAAACGCCTAAAGTACTTGATGGAGTTTAAGCAGGTCAGAAATAAATTAGCGTCTGATATTAGAAAGGCCCGAATAAACTACTACGAAAATAAGTTTGCGAATATACTCAATGATCAAAAAGCTATTTGGAACACTATCAACGATCTTTTGCAACACAAGAATACGAAGACCATTTCTGAGGTTCAAATAGAGGGCAGATCTTATTCCGGTACTCAACTTGCCCATATGTTCAACGACCATTTCTTGAGATCAGGAGCTTCCGATACTTCAGTTGGTGCCGTCCAGCCTTATCAATCGTATATTACAGCATGCATCCCGGAATCCATTTTCCTAACTCCCACAGATGAATCGGAAGTAGCCGTGCTGATAAAGAATTTAAACAACAATTCTGCTGCTGGCTTTGACGGTTTAAAGGCTGAACCCTTGAAAGCAGTTTCAGAGAATATTAGCGCACCTTTTTCCCATATCTGCAATCTTATCTTGAACACTGGAACGTTCCCTGACAAACTAAAAGTAGCTAAAGTGTCTGTTATCCACAAAGGTGGTGATGAAAATGACATGGGTAATTACAGGCCCATTTCTGTTTTGCCCATATTTTCCAAAATCATAGAACGTGTGATATATGTACGATTTGCAAATTTCTGTAGCTCAAGAAAAGTAATTACAGAACATCAGTATGGATTTCAGAAGAATAAGTTTACTGAAAAAGCCCTGCTATCTATTAAAGATAAAATAATCGATAATTTTGAACAAAAACGCCTCACAATCGGAATATTTCTTGACTTTAAGAAAGCGTTTGATTCTATTAAGCATGAAATTCTTCTACAAAAGATTACCGAATACGGAATAAGGGGCTCGTCTCTTAATTTAATAAGAAGTTACCTTAGTAACCGGTTCCAATATACTGATATAAAACACTCAAAGTCTGAAATGGGCAAGATAAATTATGGCGTCCCACAGGGCTCCATACTTGGGCCACTTCTATTTCTATTATATATAAACGATATCGTAAACGTACCTCTAACAGCAGATATTATATTATACGCAGACGACACTAATGTATTTTTTTCCGGTCAGGATATCTCTAGTATAGAAAAACAAGCTAACCTTTGGCTTAACAATTTGTCTCTATGGTTGAAAATAAATCAGTTAGAACTAAATATCAAGAAAACAAAGTACATTATTTTTCACCCTCGAAACCATTCCATTCTCCGTAATACGCAGCTGTCATTCAGAGGAGTTTCGATTGAGCGAGTTCAGACTCAAAAGTTCTTAGGCGTCATTTTTCACGAAACGTTGAACTGGTCTAGTCACATAGATAAACTACGTAACCAGGTATCACGGTCCATTGGTGTGATTGGAAAAATTAGGTGCTTTCTACCCCTTTGGGTGACAAAGCAACTTTACTACGCTTTAGTTTATTCCCCCATACAATACTGCCTGTTAATCTGGGGCTCGACAACAAAAACAAATAAAATTGGGATTCACCGACTGCAAAAAAGAATGCTACGTATAATCGAGAATGTTCCGCGTCGAACGCCTTCTGCTCCTCTTTTCCTTAAGCATGGAATCCTAACATTTGAAAATATCTTTCATAAAAAGCTAGCGACAGTCATTTACAATCAAATCAAATCAAACGCAGTTAAATTTCATGATGCTTACTCCCGGAAACTACCAATGTATAACTTTAGAAGAACCACCTATTACAGTGAGAGGACTCAGACCAACTACGGTAGACAAAAGCTAGCGCACCTTATTCCTTCGTTTTTAAACTCAAATACCATGGCCACCACCATAGTGAATGAAAGTCAATCCCCAGCAATTTTCAAAAAGAAGATACACGCATATCTACTCATGCTTCAAACGTGATATGTATTTTTTGTGTGTTAATGAAGTGCAACTCGTGTAGCTTTGCTGAAACGCACTGTAAATTTTTCACTTCCTCACAACTGTTCACAACTACGTTTTTGTTTTTATAGGATTTTAAAGGGCTTTTATGTGTAAAGAGTGCATTTATAGATGTGTAATTATTTCTTATCTTTTCCACGCTCTACGTCTACACTTTGTATATTTCACTGTATTTAATCTATGTATTTATGCTCTAGACACACATGCTGAGTGTTGTGCATTATTGTGGTCTGGGCGGGGATCGGTGCATTGTCAGGCATTCAGTTGCCTTTTCACCACCCCTTTCCATTCAACCACTGGAGAAGTGATGTATGTTTAAAACTATGATGATGAATAAACTTCAAACTTCAAACTTCACTGTCAAACTTCAAACTTCAAACTTCAAACTTCACTGTCTCCGTGGCGCAATTGGCTAGCGCGATCGGCTGTTAACCGAAAGGTCGGAGCTTCGAGCCCACCCAGTAGTGGTGCGGCGCTTTTTTTTTCTTTGGGCTGATGGCTTTGAATATATGTTCTGATGGTGGTAAGAGTGGAGCAGGACTGTCTCCGTGGCGCAATTGGCTAGCGCGATTGGCTGTTAACCGAAAGGTTGGAGGTTCGAGCCCACCCAGTGGTGGTGCGGCGCTTTTTTTTCTTTGGGCTGATGGCTTTGAAGATATGTTCTGATGGTGGTGAGAGTGGAGCAAGACTGTCTCCGTGGCGCAATACGCTAGCGCGATCGGCTGTTAACCAAAAGGTTGGAGTTTCGATCCCTCCCGAGAGTGGTCTGTTGAATTTTTCTTTGCGGTAATAGCTTTGAAGATATGTTCTGCTGGTGGTGAGAGTGGAGCAGGACTGTCTTTGTGGCGCAATTGGCTAGCGCGACCGGCTGTTAACCGAAAGGTTGGAGGTTCGAGCCCACCCGGTGGTGGTGTGGCGCTTTTTTTTTGGGCTGATAGCTCTGAAGAAATGTTCTGACGGTGGTGAGAGTAGGACTGTCTCAGTGGCGCGATTCGATAGCGTGATCGGCTGTTAACCGAAACGTTGGAGGTTCGAGCCCACCCAGTGGTGGTGCGGCGCTTTTTTTTTCTTTGGGCTGATAGCTTTGAAGATATGTTTTGATGGTGGTGAGAGTAGAGCAGGACTGTCTCCGTGGCGAAATTGGCTAGGGCGATCGGCTGTTAACCGAAAGGTTGGAGTTTCGAGCCCTCCCGGGAATGGTGTGTTGCTTTTTTCTTTGCGAAGATAGCTTTGAAGACATGTTCTGATGGTGGTGAGGGTGGAGCACGACTGTCTCCGTGGCGCAGTTGGCTAGCGCGATCGGCTGTTAAACGAAAGGTAGGAGGTTCGAGCCCACCCGGTGGTGGTTCGGCGCTTTTTTTTTTGCTGATAGCTTTAAGATATGTTCTGATGGTGGTGAGAGTGGAGCAGGACTATCTCCGAGGCGCAAATGGCTAGCGCGATTGGCTGTTAACCGAAAGGTTGGAGGTCTGATGGTGGTGAGAAAGGAGCAGGACTATCTCCGTGGCGCAAATGGCTAGCGCGATTGGCTGTTAACCGAAAGGTTGGAGGTTCAAGCCCACCCGGTGGTGGTGCGGTGCTTTTTTTTCTTTTGGCTGATAGCTTTGAAGATATGTTCTGCAGGTGGTGAGACAGGAGCAGGACTGTCTCCGTGGCGCAATTGGCTAGCGCGATCGGCTGTTAACCGAAAATTCGGAGGTTCGAGCCCACCCGGTGGTGGTGCGGCGCTTTTTTTTCTTTGGGCTGATAGCTTTGTAGATATGTTCTGATGGTGGTAAGAGTGGATCAGGACTGTCTCCGTGGTGCAATTGGCTAGCGCGATCGGCTGTTAACCGAAAGGTTGGAGGTTCGAGACCACCCGGTGGTGGTGCGGCGCTTTTTTTTGCGCTGATAGCTTTGAAGATATAATCTGATGGTGGTGAGAGTGGAGCAAGACTGTCTCCGAGGCGCAATAGGCTAGCGCGATCGGCTGTTAACCAAAAGGTCGGAGGTTCGAGCCCACCCGGTGGTGGTGCGGCGCTTTTTTTTCTTTGGGCTGATAGCTTTGAAGATATGTTCTGATGGTGGTGAGAGTGGAGCAGGACTGTCTCCGTGGCGCAATTGGGTAGCGCGATCGGCTGTTAACCGAAAAGCTGGAGGTTCTAGCCCACCCGGTGGTATTGCGGCGCTTTTTTTCTGTGGGCTGATAGCTTTGAAGATAAGTTCTGCTGGTGGTGAGAATGGAGCAGGACTGTCTCCGTGGCGCAATGGGCTAGCGCGATCGGCTGTTAATCGAAAGGTTGGAGTTTCGAGCCCACCCGGTGGTGGTGCGGCGCTTTTTTTCTTTAGGCTGATAGCTTTGAAGATATGTTTTGATGGTGGTGTGAGTAGAGCAGGACTGTCTCTGTGGCGCAATTGGCTAGCGCGATCGGCTGTTAACCGAAAGGTTGGAGTTTCGAGCCCTCCCGGGAGTAGTGTGTTGCTTTTTTCTTTGCGCTGATAGCTTTGAAGATATGTTCTGATGGTTGTGTGGGTGGAGCACGACTAACTCCGTGGCGCAGTTGGCTAGCGCGATCAGCTGTTAACCGAAAGGTCGGAGGTTCGAGCCCCTCCGGTGGTGGTTCGGCGCTTTTTTTTCTTTGGGGTGATAGCTCTGAAGAAATGTTCTGACGGTGGTGAGAGTGCAGCACGACTGTCTCCGTGGGGCAATTGGCTAGCGCGATTGGCTGTTAACCGAAAGGTTGGAGGTTCGAGCCCACCCGGTGGTGGTTCGGCGCTTTTTTTTCTTTGTGCTGATAGCTTTGAAGATATGTTCTGATGGTGGTGAGAGTGGAGCAGGACTGTCTCCGTGGCGCGATTGGGTAGCGCGATGGGCTGTTAACCGAAAAGTTGGAGGTTCGAGCCCACCCGGTGGTTGTTCGGCGCTTTTTTTTCTTTGGGGTGATAGCTCTGAAGAATTGTTGTAATGGTGGTGAGAGTGGAGCAGGACTGTCTCCGTGGCGCAATTGGCTAGCGCGATCGGCTATTAACCGAAAGGTTGGAGTTTCGAGCCATCCCCGGAGTGGTGTGTTCCTTTTTTATTTGCGCCGATAGATTTGAAGATATGTTCTGATGGTGGTAAGAGTGGAGCACGACTGTCTCCGTGGCCTATTGGCTAGCGCGATCGGCTGTTAACCGAAAGCTCGGAGCTTCGAGCCCACCAAGTGGTGGTGCGGCGCTTTTTTTTTCTTTGGGCTGATGGCTTTGAAGATATGTTCTGATGGTGGTGAGAGTGGAGCAGGACTGTCTCCTTGGCGCAATTGGGTAGCGCGATCGGCTGTTAACCGAAAAGTTGGAGGTTCGAGCCCACCCGGTGGTTGTGCGGCACTTTTTTTTCTGTGGGCTGATAGCTTTGAAGATATGTTCTGATGGTGGTAAGAATGAAGCAGGACTGTCTCAGTGGCGCAATTGGCTAGCGCGATCGGCTGTTAACCGAAACGTTGGAGTTTCGAGCCCACCCGGTGGTGGTGTGGTGCTTTTTTTCTTTAGGCTGATAGCTTTGAAGATATGTTTTGATGGTGGTGTGAGTAGAGCAGGACTGTCTCTGTGGCGCAATTGGCTAGCGCGATCGGCTGTTAACCGAAAGGTTGGAGTTTCGAGCCCTCCCGGGAGTGGTGTGTTGCTTTTTTCTTTGCGCTGATAGCTTTGAAGATATGTTCTGATGGTGGTGTGGGTGGAGCAAGACTGTCTCCGTGGCGCAATTGGCTAGCGCGATCGGCTGTTAACCGAAAGGTTGGAGTTTCGAGCCCTCCCGGGAGTGGTGTGTTGCTTTTTTCTTTGCGGTAATAGCTTTGAAGATGTGTTTTGATGGTTGTGAGAGTGTAGGAGGACTGTCTTCGTGGCGCAATTGGCTAGCGCGACCGGCTGTTAACCGGTAGGTTGGAGGTTCGAGCCCACCCGGTGGTGGTGCGGCGCTTTTTTTTCTTTGGGGTGATAGCTCTGAAGAAATGTTCTGACGGTGGTGAGAGTGGAGCACGACTGTCTCCGTGGCGCAATTGGCTAGCGCGATCGGCTGTTAACCGAAAGGTTCGAGTTTCGAGCCCACCCGGTGGTGGTGCGGCGCTTTTTTTCTTTAGGATGATAGCTTTGAAGATATGTTTTGATGGTGGTGTGAGTAGAGCAGGACTGTCTCTGTGGCGCAATTGGCTAGCGCGATCGGCTGTTAACCGAAAGGTTCGAGTTTCGAGCCCACCCGGTGGTGGTGCGGCGCTTTTTTTTCTTTGGGGAGATAGCTCTGAAGAAATGTTCTGACGGTGGTGAGAGTGGAGCACGACTGTATCCGTGGCGCAATTGGCTAGCGCGATCGGCTGTTAACCGAAAGCTCGGAGCTTCGAGCCCACCCAGGGGTGGTGCAGCGCTTTTTTTTTGGGCTGATGGCTTTGAAGATATGTTGTGATGGTGGTGAGAGTGGAGCAGGACTATCTCTGTGGCGCAAATGGCTAGCGCGATTGGCTGTTAACCGAAAGGTTGGAGGTTCAAGCCCACCCGGTGGTGGTGCGGTGCTTTTTTTTTGGGGCTGATAGCTTTCAAGATATGTTCTAATGGTGGTGAGAGTGGAGCAGGACTGTCTCCGTGGCGCAATTGGCTAGCGCGATCGGCTGTTAACCGAAAAGTCGGAGGTTCGAGCCCACCCGGTGGTGGTGCGGCGCTTTTTTTCTTTGGGCTGATAGCTTTGAAGATATGTTCTGATGGTGGTTAGAATGGAGCAGGACTGTCTCCGTGGCGCAATTGGCTAGCGTGATCAGCTGTTAACCGAAAAGTTGGAGGTTAGAGCCCACCCGGTGGTGGTGCGGCGCTTTTTTTTTGGACTGATAGCTTTGAAGATATATTCTGATGGTGGTGTGGGTGGAGCACGACTAACTCCGTGGCACAGTTGGCTAGCGCGATCGGCTGTTAACCGAAAGGTTGGAGGTACGAGCCCATCCGGTGGTGGTGCGGTGCTTTTTTTTCTTTGGGGTGATAGCTCTGAAGAAATCTTCTAATGGTGTTGAGAGTGGAGCAGGACTGTCTCCGTGGCGCAATTCGCTAGCGCGATTGGCTGTTAACCGAAAGGTTGGAGTTTCGAGCCATCCCCGGAGTGGTGTGTTCCTTTTTTCTTTGCGCCGATAAATTTGAAGATATGTTCTGATGGTGGTGAGAATGGAGCACGACTGTCTCCGTGGCGCAATTGGCTTGCGCGATCGGCTGTTAACCGAAAGCTCGGAGCTTCGAGCCCACCCAGTGGTAATGCGGCGCTTTTTTTTGGGCTGATGGCTTTGAAGATAAGTTCTGATGGTGGTGAGAGTGGAGCGGGACTGTCTCCGTGGCGCAATTGGGTAGCGCGATCGGCTGTTAACCGAAAAGTTGGAGGTTCGAGCCCACCCGGTGGTGGTGCGGCGCTTTTTTTTCTTTGGGCTGATAGCTTTGAAGATATGTTCTGATGGTGGTGAGAGTGGAGCAGGACTGTCTCCGTGGCGCAATTGGGTAGCGCGATCGGCTGTTAACCGAAAAGCTGGAGGTTCTAGCCCACCCGGTGGTATTGCGGCGCTTTTTTTCTGTGGGCTGATAGCTTTGAAGATAAGTTCTGCTGGTGGTGAGAATGGAGCAGGACTGTCTCCGTGGCGCAATGGGCTAGCGCGATCGGCTGTTAATCGAAAGGTTGGAGTTTCGAGCCCACCCGGTGGTGGTGCGGCGCTTTTTTTCTTTAGGCTGATAGCTTTGAAGATATGTTTTGATGGTGGTGTGAGTAGAGCAGGACTGTCTCTGTGGCGCAATTGGCTAGCGCGATCGGCTGTTAACCGAAAGGTTGGAGTTTCGAGCCCTCCCGGGAGTAGTGTGTTGCTTTTTTCTTTGCGCTGATAGCTTTGAAGATATGTTCTGATGGTTGTGTGGGTGGAGCACGACTAACTCCGTGGCGCAGTTGGCTAGCGCGATCAGCTGTTAACCGAAAGGTCGGAGGTTCGAGCCCCTCCGGTGGTGGTTCGGCGCTTTTTTTTCTTTGGGGTGATAGCTCTGAAGAAATGTTCTGACGGTGGTGAGAGTGCAGCACGACTGTCTCCGTGGGGCAATTGGCTAGCGCGATTGGCTGTTAACCGAAAGGTTGGAGGTTCGAGCCCATCCGGTGGTGGTTCGGCGCTTTTTTTTCTTTGTGCTGATAGCTTTGAAGATATGTTCTGATGGTGGTGAGAGTGGAGCAGGACTGTCTCCGTGGCGCGATTGGGTAGCGCGATGGGCTGTTAACCGAAAAGTTGGAGGTTCGAGCCCACCCGGTGGTTGTTCGGCGCTTTTTTTTCTTTGGGGTGATAGCTCTGAAGAATTGTTGTAATGGTGGTGAGAGTGGAGCAGGACTGTCTCCGTGGCGCAATTGGCTAGCGCGATCGGCTATTAACCGAAAGGTTGGAGTTTCGAGCCATCCCCGGAGTGGTGTGTTCCTTTTTTCTTTGCGCCGATAGATTTGAAGATATGTTCTGATGGTGGTAAGAGTGGAGCACGACTGTCTCCGTGGCCTATTGGCTAGCGCGATCGGCTGTTAACCGAAAGCTCGGAGCTTCGAGCCCACCAAGTGGTGGTGCGGCGCTTTTTTTTTCTTTGGGCTGATGGCTTTGAAGATATGTTCTGATGGTGGTGAGAGTGGAGCAGGACTGTCTCCTTGGCGCAATTGGGTAGCGCGATCGGCTGTTAACCGAAAAGTTGGAGGTTCGAGCCCACCCGGTGGTTGTGCGGCACTTTTTTTTCTGTGGGCTGATAGCTTTGAAGATATGTTCTGATGGTGGTAAGAATGAAGCAGGACTGTCTCAGTGGCGCAATTGGCTAGCGCGATCGGCTGTTAACCGAAACGTTGGAGTTTCGAGCCCACCCGGTGGTGGTGTGGTGCTTTTTTTCTTTAGGCTGATAGCTTTGAAGATATGTTTTGATGGTGGTGTGAGTAGAGCAGGACTGTCTCTGTGGCGCAATTGGCTAGCGCGATCGGCTGTTAACCGAAAGGTTGGAGTTTCGAGCCCTCCCGGGAGTGGTGTGTTGCTTTTTTCTTTGTGCTGATAGCTTTGAAGATATGTTCTGATGGTGGTGTGGGTGGAGCAAGACTGTCTCCGTGGCGCAATTGGCTAGCGCGATCGGCTGTTAACCGAAAGGTTGGAGTTTCGAGCCCTCCCGGGAGTGGTGTGTTGCTTTTTTCTTTGCGGTAATAGCTTTGAAGATGTGTTTTGATGGTTGTGAGAGTGTAGGAGGACTGTCTTCGTGGCGCAATTGGCTAGCGCGACCGGCTGTTAACCGGTAGGTTGGAGGTTCGAGCCCACCCGGTGGTGGTGCGGCGCTTTTTTTTCTTTGGGGTGATAGCTCTGAAGAAATGTTCTGACGGTGGTGAGAGTGGAGCACGACTGTCTCCGTGGCGCAATTGGCTAGCGCGATCGGCTGTTAACCGAAAGGTTCGAGTTTCGAGCCCACCCGGTGGTGGTGCGGCGCTTTTTTTCTTTAGGATGATAGCTTTGAAGATATGTTTTGATGGTGGTGTGAGTAGAGCAGGACTGTCTCTGTGGCGCAATTGGCTAGCGCGATCGGCTGTTAACCGAAAGGTTCGAGTTTCGAGCCCACCCGGTGGTGGTGCGGCGCTTTTTTTTCTTTGGGGAGATAGCTCTGAAGAAATGTTCTGACGGTGGTGAGAGTGGAGCACGACTGTATCCGTGGCGCAATTGGCTAGCGCGATCGGCTGTTAACCGAAAGCTCGGAGCTTCGAGCCCACCCAGGGGTGGTGCAGCGCTTTTTTTTTGGGCTGATGGCTTTGAAGATATGTTGTGATGGTGGTGAGAGTGGAGCAGGACTATCTCTGTGGCGCAAATGGCTAGCGCGATTGGCTGTTAACCGAAAGGTTGGAGGTTCAAGCCCACCCGGTGGTGGTGCGGTGCTTTTTTTTTGGGGCTGATAGCTTTCAAGATATGTTCTAATGGTGGTGAGAGTGGAGCAGGACTGTCTCCGTGGCGCAATTGGCTAGCGCGATCGGCTGTTAACCGAAAAGTCGGAGGTTCGAGCCCACCCGGTGGTGGTGCGGCGCTTTTTTTCTTTGGGCTGATAGCTTTGAAGATATGTTCTGATGGTGGTTAGAATGGAGCAGGACTGTCTCCGTGGCGCAATTGGCTAGCGTGATCAGCTGTTAACCGAAAAGTTGGAGGTTAGAGCCCACCCGGTGGTGGTGCGGCGCTTTTTTTTTGGACTGATAGCTTTGAAGATATATTCTGATGGTGGTGTGGGTGGAGCACGACTAACTCCGTGGCACAGTTGGCTAGCGCGATCGGCTGTTAACCGAAAGGTTGGAGGTACGAGCCCATCCGGTGGTGGTGCGGTGCTTTTTTTTCTTTGGGGTGATAGCTCTGAAGAAATCTTCTAATGGTGTTGAGAGTGGAGCAGGACTGTCTCCGTGGCGCAATTCGCTAGCGCGATTGGCTGTTAACCGAAAGGTTGGAGTTTCGAGCCATCCCCGGAGTGGTGTGTTCCTTTTTTCTTTGCGCCGATAAATTTGAAGATATGTTCTGATGGTGGTGAGAATGGAGCACGACTGTCTCCGTGGCGCAATTGGCTTGCGCGATCGGCTGTTAACCGAAAGCTCGGAGCTTCGAGCCCACCCAGTGGTAATGCGGCGCTTTTTTTTGGGCTGATGGCTTTGAAGATAAGTTCTGATGGTGGTGAGAGTGGAGCGGGACTGTCTCCGTGGCGCAATTGGGTAGCGCGATCGGCTGTTAACCGAAAAGTTGGAGGTTCGAGCCCACCCGGTGGTTGTGCGGCACTTTTTTTTTCTGTGGGCTGATAGCTTTGAAGATATGTTCTGATGGTGGTGGGAATGGAGCAGGACTGTCTCCGTGGCGCAATGGCTAGCGCGATCGGCTGTTAACCGAAAGGTTGGAGTTTCGAGCCCTCCCGGGAGTGGTGTGTTGCTTTTTTCTTTGCGCTGATCGCTTTGAAGATATGTTCTGATGGTGGTGTGGGTGGAGCAAGACTGTCTCCGTGGCGCAATTGGCTAGCGCGATCGGCTGTTAACCGAAAGGTTGGAGTTTCGAGCCCTCCCGGGAGTGGTGCGTTGCTTTTTTTTTGCGGTAATAGCTTTGAAGATATGTTCTGATGGTTGTGAGAGTGTAGCAGGACTGTCTTCGTGGCGCAATTGGCTAGCGCGACCAGCTGTTATTGGAAGGTTGGAGGTTCAAGCCCACCCGGTGGTGGTGCGGCGCTTTTTTTTCTTTGAGGTGATAGCTCTGAAGAAATGTTCTGACGGTGGTTAGAGTGGAGCACGACTGTCTCCGTGGTGCAATTGGCTAGCGCGATCGGCTGTTAACCGAAAGCTCGGAGCTTCGAGCCCACCCAGTGGTGGTGCGGCGCTTTTTTTTTCTTTGGGCTGATGGCTTTGAAGATATGTTCTGATGGTGGTGAGAGTGGAGCAGGACTGTCTCCGTGGCGCAATTGGGTAGCGCGATTGGCTGTTAACCGAAAAGATGGAGGTTCGAGCCCACCCGGTGGTTGTGTGGCACTTTTTTTTCTGTGGGCTGATAGCTTTGAAGATATGTTCTGATGGTGGTGAGAATGGAGCAGGACTGTCTCCGTGGCGCAATTGGCTAGCGCGATCGGCTGTTAACCGGAAGGTTGGAGGTTCGAGCCCACCCGGTGGTGGTGTTGCGCTTTTTTTTCTTTGGGTTGATAGCTCTTAAGAAATGTTCTGACGGTGGTGAGAGTGGAGCACGACTGTCTCCGTGACGCAATTCGCTAGCGCGATCGGCAGTTAACCGAAAGCTCGGAGCTTCGAGCCCACCCAGTGGTGGTGCGGCGCTTTTTTTTTCTTTGGGCTGATGGCTTTGAAGATATGTTCTGATGGTGGTGAGAGTGGAGCAGGACTGTCTCCGTGGCGCAATTGGCTAGCGCGATCGGCTGTTAACCGAAAGGTTGGAGTTTCGAGCCCTCCCGGGAGTGGTGTGTTGCTTTTTTCTTTGCGCTGATAGCTTTGAAGATATGTTCTGATGGTTGTGAGAGTGTAGCAGGACTGTCTTCGTGGCGCAATTGGCTAGCGCGACCGGCTGTTATTGGAAGGTTGGAGGTTCAAGCCCACCCGGTGGTGGTGCGGCGCTTTTTTTTCTTTGGGGTGATAGCTCTGAAGAAATGTTCTGACGGTGGTTAGAGTGGAGCACGACTGTCTCCGTGGTGCAATTGGCTAGCGCGATCGGCTGTTAACCGAAAGCTCGGAGCTTCGAGCCCACCCAGTGGTGGTGCGGCGCTTTTTTTTTTCTTTGGGCTGATGGCTTTGAAGATATGTTCTGATGGTGGTGAGAGTGGAGCAGGACTGTCTCCGTGGCGCAATTGGGTAGCGCGATTGGCTGTTAACCGAAAAGATGGAGGTTCGAGCCCACCCGGTGGTTGTGTGGCACTTTTTTTTCTGTGGGCTGATAGCTTTGAAGATATGTTCTGATGGTGGTGAGAATGGAGCAGGACTGTCTCCGTGGCGCAATTGGCTAGCGCGATCGGCTGTTAACCGGAAGGTTGGAGGTTCGAGCCCACCCGGTGCTGGTGTTGCGCTTTTTTTTCTTTGGGTTGATAGCTCTTAAGAAATGTTCTGACGGTGGTGAGAGTGGAGCACGACTGTCTCCGTGACGCAATTCGCTAGCGCGATCGGCAGTTAACCGAAAGCTCGGAGCTTCGAGCCCACCCAGTGGTGGTGCGGCGCTTTTTTTTTCTTTGGGCTGATGGCTTTGACGATATGTTCTGATGGTGGTGAGAGTGGAGCAGGACTGTCTCCGTGGCGCAATTGGCTAGCGCGATCGGCTGTTAACCGAAAGGTTGGAGTTTCGAGCCCTCCCGGGAGTGGTGTGTTGCTTTTTTCTTTGCGCTGATAGCTTTGAAGATATGTTCTGATGGTTGTGAGAGTGTAGCAGGACTGTCTTCGTGGCGCAATTGGCTAGCGCGACCGGCTGTTATTGGAAGGTTGGAGGTTCAAGCCCACCCGGTGGTGGTGCGGCGCTTTTTTTTCTTTGGGGTGATAGCTCTGAAGAAATGTTCTGACGGTGGTTAGAGAGGAGCACGACTGTCTCCGTGGTGCAATTGGCTAGCGCGATCGGCTGTTAACCGAAAGCTCGGAGCTTCGAGCCCACCCAGTGGTGGTGCGGCGCTTTTTTTTTCTTTGGGCTGATGGCTTTGAAGATATGTTCTGATGGTGGTGAGAGTGGAGCAGGACTGTCTCCGTGGCGCAATTGGGTAGCGCGATTGGCTGTTAACCGAAAAGATGGAGGTTCGAGCCCACCCGGTGGTTGTGTGGCACTTTTTTTTTCTGTGGGCTGATAGCTTTGAAGATATGTTCTGATGGTGGTGAGAATTGAGCAGGACTGTCTCCGTGGCGCAATTGGCTAGCGCGATCGGCTGTTAACCGGAAGGTTGGAGGTTCGAGCTCTCCCGGTGGTGATGTTGCGCTTTTTTTTCTTTGGGTTGATAGCTCTTAAGAAATGTTCTGATGATGGTGTGAGTGGAGCACGACTGTCTCCGTGGCGCAGTTGAGTAGCGCGATCGGCTGTTAACCGAAAGGTTGGAGGTTCGAGCCCATCCGGTGGTGGTTCGGCGCTTTTTTTTCTTTGGGGTGATAGCTCTGAAGATATGTTCTGATGGTGGTGAGAGTGGAGCAGGACTGTCTCCGTGGCGCAATTGGGTAGCGCGATCGGCTCTTAACCGAAACGTTGGAGGTTCGAGCCCACCCGGTGGTTGTGCGGCACTTTTTTTTTCTGTGGGCTGATAGCTTTGAAGATATGTTCTGATGGTGGTGAGAATGGAGCAGGACTGTCTCCGTGGCGCAATTGGCTAGCGCGATCGGCTGTTAACCGGAAGGTTGGAGGTTCGAGCCCACCCGGTGGTGGTGCGGCGCTTTTTTTTCTTTGGGTTGATAGCTCTGAAGAAATCTTCTGACGGTGGTGAGAGTGGAGCACGACTGTCTCCGCGACGCAATTCGCTAGCGCGATCGGCTGTTAACCGAAAGCTCAGAGCTTCGAGCCCACCCAGTGGTGGTGCGGCGCTTTTTTTTCTTTGGGCTGATGGCTTTGAAGATATGTTCTGATGGTGGTGAGAGTGGAGCAGGACTGTCTTCGTGGCGCAATTGGCTAGCGCGATCGGCTGTTAACCGAAAGGTTGGAGTTTCGATCCCTCCCGGGAGTGGTGTGTTGCTTTTTTCTTTGCGCTGATAGCTTTGAAGATATGTTCTGATGGTGGTGTGGGTGGAGCACGACTAACTCCGTGGCGCAGTTGGCTAGCGCGATCGGCTGTTAACCGAAAGGTTGGAGGTTCGAGCCCATCCGGTGGTGGTTCGGCGCTTTTTTTTCTTTGAGGTGATAGCTCTGAAGATATGTTCTGATGGTGGTGAGAGGGGAGCAGGACTGTCTCCGTGGCGCGATTGGATAGCGCGATCGGCTGTTAACCGAAAAGTTGGAGGTTCGAGCCCACCCGGTGGTTGTGCGGCGCTTTTTTTTTCTGTGGGCTGATAGCTTTGAAGATATCTTCTGATGGTGGTGAGCATGGAGCAGGACCTTCTCCGTGGCGCAATTGGCTAGCGTGATCGGCTGTTAACCGAAAAGTTGGAGGTTAGAGCCCACCCGGTGGTGGTGCGGCGCTTTTTTTCTTTGGACTGATAGCTTTGAAGATATGTTCTGATGGTGGTGTGGGTGGAGCACGACTAACTCCGTGGCACAGTTGGCTAGCGCGATCGGCTGTTAACCGAAAGGTTGGAGGTTCGAGCCCATCCGGTGGTTGTTCGGCGCTTTTTTTTCTTTGGGGTGATAGCTCTGAAGAAATGTTCTAATGGTGGTGAGAGTGGAGCAGGACTGTCTCCGTGGCGCAATTGGCTAGCGCGATCGGCTGTTAACCGAAAGGTTGGAGTTTCGAACCATCCCCGGAGTGGTGTGTTCCTTTTTTCTTTGCGCCGATAGATTTGAAGATATGTTCTGATGGTGGTGAGAGTGGAGCACGACTGTCTCCGTGGCGCAATTGGCTAGCGCGATCGGCTGTTAACCGAAAGGTTGGAGTTTCGAGCCCACCCGGTGGTGGTGCGGCGCTTTTTTTCTTTAGGCTGATAGCTTTGAAGATATGTTTTGATGGTGGTGTGAGTAGAGCAGGACTGTCTCTGTGGCGCAATTGGCTAGCGTGATCGGCTGTTAACCGAAAGGTTGGAGTTTCGAGCCCTCCCGGGAGTGGTGTGTTGCTTTTTTCTTTGCGCTGATAGCTTTGAAGATATGTTCTCATGGTGGTGTGGGTGGAGCAAGACTGTCTCCGTGGCGCAATTGGCTAGCGCGATCGGCTGTTAACCGAAAGGTTGGAGTTTCGAGCCCTCCCGGGAGTGGTGTGTTGCTTTTTTCTTTGCGGTAATAGCTTTGAAGATATGTTCTGATGGTTGTGAGAGTTTCGCAGGACTGTCTTCGTGGCGCAATTGGCTAGCGCGACCGGCTGTTAACCGAAAGGTTGGAGGTTCGAGCCCACCCGGTGGTGGTGCGGCGCTTTTTTTTCTTTGGGGTGATAGCTCTGAAGAAATGTTCTGACGGTGGTGAGAGTGGAGCAAGACTGTCTCCGTGGCGCAATTGGCTAGCGCGATCGGCTGTTAACCGAAAGGTTGGAGGTTAGAGCCCACCCGGTGGTGGTGCGGCGCTTTTTTTCTTTGGACTGATAGCTTTGAAGATATGTTTCGATGGTGGTGTGGGTGGAGCACGACTAACTCCGTGACACAGTTGGCTAGCGCGATCGGCTGTTAACCGAAAGGTTGGAGGTTCGAGCCCATCCGGTGGTCGTTCGGCGCTTTTTTTTCTTTGGGGTGATAGCTCTGAAGAAATGTTCTGATGGTGGTGAGAGTGGAGCAGGACTGTCTCCGTGGCGCAATTGGGTAGCGCGATCGGCTGTTAACCGAAAAGTTGGAGGTTCGAGCCCACCCGGTGTTTGTGCGGCACTTTTTTTTCTGTGGGCTGATAGCTTTGAAGATATGTTCTGATGGTGGTGAGAATAGAGCAGGACTGTCTCCGTGGCGCAATTGGCTAGCGCGATCGGCTGTTAACCGGAAGGTTGGAGGTTCGAGCCCACCCGGTGGTGGTTCGGCGCTTTTTTTTCTTTGGGGTGATAGCTCTGAAGATATGTTCTGATGGTGGTGAGAGTGGAGCAGGACTGTCTCCGTGGCGCAATTGGGTAGCGCGATCGGCTGTTAACCGAAAAGTTGGAGGTTCGAGCCCACCCGGTGGTTGTGCGGCACTTTTTTTTTGCTGTGGGCTGATAGCTTTGAAGATATGTTCTGATGGTGGTGAGAATGGAGCAGGACTGTCTCCGTGGCGCAATTGGCTAGCGCGATCGGCTGTTAACCGGAAGGTTGGAGGTTCGAGCCCACCCGGTGGTGGTGCGGCGCTTTTTTTTCTTTGGGTTGATAGCTCTGAAGAAATGTTCTGACGGTGGTGAGAGTGGATCACGACTGTCTCCGTGACGCAATTCGCTAGCGCGATCGGCTGTTAACCGAAAGCTCGGGGCTTCGAGCCCACCCAGTGGTAGTGCGGCGCTTTTTTTTTTCTTTGGGCTGATGGCTTTCAAGATATGTTCTGATGGTGGTGAGAGTGGAGCAGGACTGTCTCCGTGGCGCAATTGGCTAGCGCGATCGGCTGTTAACCGAAAGGTTGGAGTTTCGAGCCCTCCCGGGAATGGTGTGCTGCTTTTTTCTTTGCGCTGATAGCTTTGAAGATATGTTCTGATGGTGGTGTGGGTGGAGCACGACTAACTCTGTGGCGCAGTTGGCTAGCGCGATCGGCTGTTAACCGAAAGGTTGGAGGTTCGAGCCTATCCGGTGGTGGTTCGGCGCTTTTTTTCTTTGAGGTGATAGCTCTGAAGAAATGTTCTGACGGTGGTGAGAGTGGAGCACGACTGTCTCCGTGGGGCAATTGGCTAGCGCGATTGGCTGTTAACAGAAAGGTTGGAGGTTCGAGCCCACCCGGTGGTGGTGCGGCGCTTTTTTTTCTTTGGGCTGATAGCTTTGAAGATATGTTCTGATGGTGGTGAGAGTGGAGCAGGACTGTCTCCGTGGTGCTATTGGGTAGCGCGATTGGCTGTTAACCGAAAAGTTGGAGGTTCGAGCCCACCCGGTGGTTGTGCGGCGCTTTTTTTTCTGTGGGCTGATAGCTTTGAAGATATGTTCTGATGGTGGTGAGAATGGAGCAGCACTGTCTCCGTGGCGCAATTGGCTAGCGTGATCGGCTGTTAACCGAAAAGTTGGAGGTTAGAGCCCACCCGGTGGTGGTGCGGCGCTTTTTTTCTTTGGACTGATAGCTTTGAAGATATGTTCTCATGGTGGTGTGGGTGGAGCACGACTAACTCCGTGGCACAGTTGGCTAGCGCGATCGGCTGTTAACCGAAAGGTTGGACGTTCGAGCCCATCCGGTGGTTGTTCGGCGCTTTTTTTTCTTTGGGGTGATAGCTCTGAAAAATTGTTCTAATGGTGGTGAGAGTGGAGCAGGACTGTCTCCGTGGCGCAATTGGCTAGCGCGATCGGCTGTTAACCGAAAGGTTGGAGTTTCGAGCCATCCCCGGAGTGGTGTGTTCCTTTTTTCTTTGCGCCGATAGATTTGAAGATATTTTCTGATGGTGGTGAGAGTGGAGCACGACTGTCTCCGTGGCGCAATTGGCTAGCGCGATCGGCTGTTAACCGAAAGCTCGGAGCTTTGAGCCCACCCAGTGGTGGTGCGGCGCTTTTTTTTTTCTTTGGGCTGATGGCTTTGAAGATATGTTCTGATGGTGGTGAGAGTGGAGCAGGACTGTCTCCGTGGCGCAATACGCTAGCGCGATCGGCTGTTAACCGAAAGGTTGGAGTTTCGAGCCCTCCCGAGAGTGGTCTGTTGAATTTTTCTTTGCGGTAATAGCTTTGAAGATATGTTCTGCTGGTGGTGAGAGTGGAGCAGGACTGTCTCAGTGGCGCGATTCGATAGCGTGATCGGCTGTTAACCGAAACGTTGGAGGTTCGAGCCCACCCGGTGGTGGTGCGGCGCTTTTTTTTCTTTGGGCTGATAGCTTTGAAGATATGTTTTGATGGTGGTTAGAGTAGAGCAGGACTGTCTCCGTGGCGAAATTGGCTAGCGCGATCGGCTGTTAACCGAAAGGTTGAAGTTTCGAGCCCTCAAGGGAGTGGTGTGTTGCTTTTTCTTTGCGCCGATAGATTTGAAGATATGTTCTGATGGTGGTGAGAGTGGAGCACGGCTGTCTCCGTGGCGCAATTGGCTAGCGCGATCGGCTGTTAACCGAAAGGTTCGAGGTTCGAGCCCACCCAGTGGTGGTGCGGCGCTTTTTTTTCTTTGGGCTGATGGCTTTGAAGATATGTTCTGATGGTGATGAGAGTGGAGCAGAACTGTCTCCATGGCGCAATTGGCTAGTGCGATCGGCTGTTAACCTAAAGGTTGGAGTTTCGAGCCCATCCGGTGGTGGTGCGGCGCTTTTTTTCCTTTGGGCTGATAGCTTTGAAGATTTGTTCTGATGGTGGTGAGAGTAGAGCAGGACTGTCTCCGTGGCGAAATTGGCTAGGGCGATCGGCTGTTAACCGAAAGGTTGAAGTTTCGAGCCCTCCCGGGAATGGTGTGTTGCTTTTTTCTTTGCGAAGATAGCTTTGAAGACATGTTCTGATGGTGGTGAGGGTGGAGCACGACTGTCTCCGTGGCGCAGTTGGCTAGCGCGATCGGCTGTTAAACGAAAGGTAGGAGGTTCGAGCCCATCCGGTGGTGGTTCGGCGCTTTTTTTCTTTGTGCTGATAGCTTTAAGATATGTTCTGATGGTGGTGAGTGTGGAGCAGGACTATCTCCGAGGCGCAAATGGCTAGCGCGATTGGCTGTTAACCGAAAGGTTGGAGGTCTGATGGTGGTGAGAAAGGAGCAGGACTATCTCCGTGGCGCAAATGGCTAGCGCGATTGGCTGTTACCCGAAAGGTTGGAGGTTCAAGCCCACCCGGTGGTGGTGCGGTGCTTTTTTTTCTTTTGGCTGATAGCTTTGAAGATATGTTCTGCAGGTGGTGAGACAGGAGCAGGACTGTCTCCGTGGCGCAATTGGCTAGCGCGATCGGCTGTTAACCGAAAATTCGGAGGTTCGAGCCCACCCGGTGGTGGTGCGGCGCTTTTTTTTCTTTGGGCTGATAGCTTTGTAGATATGTTCTGATGGTGGTAAGAGTGGATCAGGACTGTCTCCGTGGTGCAATTGGCTAGCGCGATCGGCTGTTAACCGAAAGGTTGGAGGTTCGAGACCACCCGGTGGTGGTGCGGCGCTTTTTTTTGCGCTGATAGCTTTGAAGATATAATCTGATGGTGGTGAGAGTGGAGCAAGACTGTCTCCGAGGCGCAATAGGCTAGCGCGATCGGCTGTTAACCAAAAGGTCGGAGGTTCGAGCCCACCCGGTGGTGGTGCGGCGCTTTTTTTTCTTTGGGCTGATAGCTTTGAAGATAAGTTCTGATGGTGGTGAGAGTGGAGCAGGACTGTCTCCGTGGCGCAATTGGGTAGCGCGATCGGCTGTTAACCGAAAAGTTGGAGGTTCTAGCCCACCCGGTGGTATTGCGGCGCTTTTTTTCTGTGGGCTGATAGCTTTGAAGATAAGTTCTGCTGGTGGTGAGAATGGAGCAGGACTGTCTCCGTGGCGCAATGGGCTAGCGCGATCGGCTGTTAATCGAAAGGTTGGAGTTTCGAGCCCACCCGGTGGTGGTGCGGCGCTTTTTTTCTTTAGGCTGATAGCTTTGAAGATATGTTTTGATGGTGGTGTGAGTAGAGCAGGACTGTCTCTGTGGCGCAATTGGCTAGCGCGATCGGCTGTTAACCGAAAGGTTGGAGTTTCGAGCCCTCCCGGGAGTGGTGTGTTGCTTTTTTCTTTGCGCTGATAGCTTTGAAGATATGTTCTGATGGTTGTGTGGGTGGAGCACGACTAACTCCGTGGCGCAGTTGGCTAGCGCGATCAGCTGTTAACCGAAAGGTCGGAGGTTCGAGCCCATCCGGTGGTGGTTCGGCGCTTTTTTTTTCTTTGGGGTGATAGCTCTGAAGAAATGTTCTGACGGTGGTGAGAGTGGAGCACGACTGTCTCCGTGGGGCAATTGGCTAGCGCGATTGGCTGTTAACCGAAAGGTTGGAGGTTCGAGCCCACCCGGTGGTGGTTCGGCGCTTTTTTTTCTTTGTGCTGATAGCTTTGAAGATATGTTCTGATGGTGGTGAGAGTGGAGCAGGACTATCTCCGTGGCGCAAATGGCTAGCGCGATTGGCTGTTAACAGAAAGGTTGGAGGTTCAAGCCCACCCGGTGGTGGTGCGGTGCTTTTTTTCTTTGGGCTGATAGCTTTGAAGATATGTTCTAATGGTGGTGAGAGTGGAGCAGGACTGTCTCCGTAGCGCAATTGGCTAGCGCGATCGGCTGTTAACCGAAAAGTCGGAGGTTCGAGCCCACCCGGTGGTGGTGCGGCGCTTTTTTTTCTTTGGGCTGATAGCTTTGAAGATATGTTCTGATGGTGGTGAGAGTGGATCAGGACTGTCTCCGTGGCGCGATTGGGTAGCGCGATCGGCTGTTAACCGAAAAGTTGGAGGTTCGAGCCCACCCGGTGGTTGTTCGGCGCTTTTTTTTCTTTGGGGTGATAGCTCTGAAGAATTGTTGTAATGGTGGTGAGAGTGGATCAGGACTGTCTCCGTGGCGCAATTGGCTAGCGCGATCGGCTATTAACCGAAAGGTTGGAGTTTCGAGCCATCCCCGGAGTGGTGTGTTCCTTTTTTCTTTGCGCCGATAGATTTGAAGATATGTTCTGATGGTGGTAAGAGTGGAGCACGACTGTCTCCGTGGCCTATTGGCTAGCGCGATCGGCTGTTAACCGAAAGCTCGGAGCTTCGAGCCCACCAAGTGGTGGTGCGGCGCTTTTTTTTTCTTTGGGCTGATGGCTTTGAAGATATGTTCTGATGGTGGAGAGAGTGGAGCAGGACTGTCTCCTTGGCGCAATTGGGTAGCGCGATCGGCTGTTAACCGAAAAGTTGGAGGTTCGAGCCCACCCGGTGGTTGTGCGGCACTTTTTTTTCTGTGGGCTGATAGCTTTGAAGATATGTTCTGATGGTGGTAAGAATGAAGCAGGACTGTCTCAGTGGCGCAATTGGCTAGCGCGATCGGCTGTTAACCGAAAGGTTGGAGTTTCGAGCCCACCCGGTGGTGGTGCGGTGCTTTTTTTCTTTAGGCTGATAGCTTTGAAGATATGTTTTGATGGTGGTGTGAGTAGAGCAGGACTGTCTCTGTGGCGCAATTGGCTAGCGCGATCGGCTGTTAACCGAAAGGTTGGAGTTTCGAGCCCTCCCGGGAGTGGTGTGTTGCTTTTTTCTTTGCGCTGATAGCTTTGAAGATATGTTCTGATGGTGGTGTGGGTGGAGCAAGACTGTCTCCGTGGCGCAATTGGCTAGCGCGATCGGCTGTTAACCGAAAGGTTGGAGTTTCGAGCCCTCCCGGGAGTGGTGTGTTGCTTTTTTCTTTGCGGTAATAGCTTTGAAGATGTGTTTTGATGGTTGTGAGAGTGTAGGAGGACTGTCTTCGTGGCGCAATTGGCTAGCGCGACCGGCTGTTAACCGGTAGGTTGGAGGTTCGAGCCCACCCGGTGGTGGTGCGGCGCTTTTTTTTCTTTGGGGTGATAGCTCTGAAGAAATGTTCTGACGGTGGTGAGAGTGGAGCACGACTGTCTCCGTGGCGCAATTGGCTAGCGCGATCGGCTGTTAACCGAAAGGTTCGAGTTTCGAGCCCACCCGGTGGTGGTGCGGCGCTTTTTTTCTTTAGGATGATAGCTTTGAAGATATGTTTTGATGGTGGTGTGAGTAGAGCAGGACTGTCTCTGTGGCGCAATTGGCTAGCGCGATCGGCTGTTAACCGAAAGGTTCGAGTTTCGAGCCCACCCGGTGGTGGTGCGGCGCTTTTTTTTCTTTGGGGAGATAGCTCTGAAGAAATGTTCTGACGGTGGTGAGAGTGGAGCACGACTGTATCCGTGGCGCAATTGGCTAGCGCGATCGGCTGTTAACCGAAAGCTCGGAGCTTCGAGCCCACCCAGGGGTGGTGCAGCGCTTTTTTTTTTGGGCTGATGGCTTTGAAGATATGTTGTGATGGTGGTGAGAGTGGAGCAGGACTGTCTCCGTGGCGCAATTGGCTAGTGCGATCGGCTGTTAACCGAAAGGTTGGAGTTTCGAGCCGTTCCGGTAGTGGTGTGTTGCTTTTTTCTTTGCGCTGATAGCTTTGAAGATATGTTCTGATGGTGGTGTGGGTGGAGCACGACTAACTCCGTGGCGCAGTTGGCTAGCGTGATCGGCTGTTAACCGAAATGTTGGAGGTTCGAGCCCATCCGGTGGTGGTTCGGCGCTTTTTTTTCTTTGGGGTGATAGCTCTGAAGAAATGTTCTGACGGTGGTGAGAGTGGAGCACGACTGTCTCCGTGGGGCAATTGGCTAGCGCGATTGGCTGTTAACCGAAAGGTTGGAGGTTCGAGCCCATCCGGTGGTGGTTCGGCGCTTTTTTTTTTCTTTGTGCTGATAGCTTTGAAGATATGTTCTGATGGTGGTGAGAGTGGAGCAGGACTATCTCTGTGGCGCAAATGGCTAGCGCGATTGGCTGTTAACCGAAAGGTTGGAGGTTCAAGCCCACCCGGTGGTGGTGCGGTGCTTTTTTTTGGGGGCTGATAGCTTTCAAGATATGTTCTAATGGTGGTGAGAGTGGAGCAGGACTGTCTCCGTGGCGCAATAGGCTAGCGCGATCGGCTGTTAACCGAAAAGTCGGAGGTTCGAGCCCACCCGGTGGTGGTGCGGCGCTTTTTTTTTCTTTGGGCTGATGGCTTTGAAGATATGTTCTGATGGTGGTGAGAGTGGAGCAGGACTGTCTCCGTGGCGCAATTGGCTAGCGCGATCGGCTGTTAACCGAAAGGTTGGAGTTTCGAGCCCTCCCGGGAGTGGTGTGTTGCTTTTTTCTTTGCGCTGATAGCTTTGAAGATATGTTCTGATGGTTGTGAGAGTGTAGCAGGACTGTCTTCGTGGCGCAATTGGCTAGCGCGACCGGCTGTTATTGGAAGGTTGGAGGTTCAAGCCCACCCGGTGGTGGTGCGGCGCTTTTTTTTCTTTGGGGTGATAGCTCTGAAGAAATGTTCTGACGGTGGTTAGAGTGGAGCACGACTGTCTCCGTGGTGCAATTGGCTAGCGCGATCGGCTGTTAACCGAAAGCTCGGAGCTTCGAGCCCACCCAGTGGTGGTGCGGCGCTTTTTTTTTCTTTGGGCTGATGGCTTTGAAGATATGTTCTGATGGTGGTGAGAGTGGAGCAGGACTGTCTCCGTGGCGCAATTGGGTAGCGCGATTGGCTGTTAACCGAAAAGATGGAGGTTCGAGCCCACCCGGTGGTTGTGTGGCACTTTTTTTTTCTGTGGGCTGATAGCTTTGAAGATATGTTCTGATGGTGGTGAGAATGGAGCAGGACCGTCTCCGTGGCGCAATTGGCTAGCGCGATCGGCTGTTAACCGGAAGGTTGGAGGTTCGAGCCCTCCCGGTGGTGGTGCGGCGCTTTTTTTTCTTTGGGGTGATAGCTCTGAAGAAATGTTCTGACGGTGGTTAGAGTGGAGCACGACTGTCTCCGTGGTGCAATTGGCTAGCGCGATCGGCTGTTAACCGAAAGCTCGGAGCTTCGAGCCCACCCAGTGGTGGTGCGGTGCTTTTTTTTTCTTTGGGCTGATGGCTTTGAAGATATGTTCTGATGGTGGTGAGAGTGGAGCAGGACTGTCTCCGTGGCGCAATTGGCTAGCGCGATCGGCTGTTAACCGAAAGGTTGGAGTTTCGAGCCCTCCCGGGAGTGGTGTGTTGCTTTTTTCTTTGCGCTGATAGCTTTGAAGATATGTTCTGATGGTTGTGAGAGTGGAGCACGACTGTCTCCGTGGCGCAATTGGCTAGCGCGATCGGCTGTTAACCGAAAGCTCGGAGCTTTGAGCCCACCCAGTGGTGGTGCGGCGCTTTTTTTCTTTGGGGTGATAGCTCTGAAGAAATGTTCTGACGGTGGTTAGAGTGGAGCACGACTGTCTCCGTGGTGCAATTGGCTAGCGCGATCGGCTGTTAACCGAAAGCTTGGAGCTTCGAGCCCACCCAGTGGTGGTGCGGCGCTTTTTTTTTCTTTGGGCTGATGGCTTTGAAGATATGTTCTGATGGTGGTGAGAGTGGAGCAGGACTGTCTCCGTGGCGCAATTGGGTAGCGCGATTGGCTGTTAACCGAAAAGATGGAGGTTCGAGCCCACCCGGTGGTTGTGTGGCACTTTTTTTTTCTGTGGGCTGATAGCTTTGAAGATATGTTCTGATGGTGGTGAGAATGGAGCAGGACTGTCTCCGTGGCGCAATTGGCTAGCGCGATCGGCTGTTAACCGGAAGGATGGAGGTTCGAGCCCACCCGGTGCTGGTGTTGCGCTTTTTTTTCTTTGGGTTGATAGCTCTTAAGAAATGTTCTGACGGTGGTGAGAGTGGAGCACGACTGTCTCCGTGACGCAATTCGCTAGCGCGATCGGCAGTTAACCGAAAGCTCGGAGCTTCGAGCCCACCCAGTGGTGGTGCGGCGCTTTTTTTTTCTTTGGGCTGATGGCTTTGAAGATATGTTCTGATGGTGGTGAGAGTGGAGCAGGACTGTCTCCGTGGCGCAATTGGCTAGCGCGATCGGCTGTTAACCGAAAGGTTGGAGTTTCGAGCCCTCCCGGGAGTGGTGTGTTGCTTTTTTCTTTGCGCTGATAGCTTTGAAGATATGTTCTGATGGTTGTGAGAGTGTAGCAGGACTGTCTTCGTGGCGCAATTGGCTAGCGCAACCGGCTGTTATTGGAAGGTTGGAGGTTCAAGCCCACCCGGTGGTGGTGCGGCGCTTTTTTTTCTTTGGGGTGATAGCTCTGAAGAAATGTTCTGACGGTGGTTAGAGTGGAGCACGACTGTCTCCGTGGTGCAATTGGCTAGCGCGATCGGCTGTTAACCGAAAGCTCGGAGCTTCGAGCCCACCCAGTGGTGGTGCGGCGCTTTTTTTTCTTTGGGCTGATGGCTTTGAAGATATGTTCTGATGGTGGTGAGAGTGGAGCAGGACTGTCTCCGTGGCGCAATTGGGTAGCGCGATTGGCTGTTAACCGAAAAGATGGAGGTTCGAGCCCACCCGGTGGTTGTGTGGCACTTTTTTTTTCTGTGGGCTGATAGCTTTGAAGATATGTTCTGATGGTGGTGAGAATGGAGCAGGACTGTCTCCGTGGCGCAATTGGCTAGCGCGATCGGCTGTTAACCGGAAGGTTGGAGGTTCGAGCCCTCCCGGTGGTGGTGTTGCGCTTTTTTTTCTTTGGGTTGATAGCTCCTAAGAAATGTTCTGACGGTGGTGAGAGTGGAGCACGACTGTCTCCGTGGCGCAGTTGGCTAGCGCGATCGGCTGTTAACCGAAAGGTTGGAGGTTCGAGCCCATCCGGTGGTGGTTCGGCGCTTTTTTTTCTTTGGGGCGATAGCTCTGAAGATATGTTCTGATGGTGGTGAGAGTGGAGCAGGACTGTCTCCGTGGCGCAATTGGCTAGCGCGATCGGCTGTTAACCGGAAGGTTGGAGGTTCGAGCCCACCCGGTGGTTGTGCGGCGCTTTTTTTTCTTTGGGTTGATAGCTCTGAAGAAATCTTCTGACGGTGGTGAGAGTGGAGCACGACTGTCTCCGCGACGCAATTCGCTAGCGCGATCGGCTGTTAACCGAAAGCTCAGAGCTTCGAGCCCACCCAGTGGTGGTGCGGCGCTTTTTTTTCTTTGGGCTGATGGCTTTGAAGATATGTTCTGATGGTGGTGAGAGTGGAGCAGGACTGTCTTCGTGGCGCAATTGCCTAGCGCGATCGGCTGTTAACCGAAAGGTTGGAGTTTCGATCCCTCCCGGGAGTGGTGTGTTGCTTTTTTCTTTGCGCTGATAGCTTTGAAGATATGTTCTGATGGTGGTGTGGGTGGAGCACGACTAACTCCGTGGCGCAGTTGGCTAGCGCGATCGGCTGTTAACCGAAAGGTTGGAGGTTCGAGCCCATCCGGTGGTGGTTCGGCGCTTTTTTTTCTTTGAGGTGATAGCTCTGAAGATATGTTCTGATGGTGGTGAGAGGGGAGCAGGACTGTCTCCGTGGCGCGATTGGATAGCGCGATCGGCTGTTAACCGAAAAGTTGGAGGTTCGAGCCCACCCGGTGGTTGTGCGGCGCTTTTTTTTCTGTGGGCTGATAGCTTTGAAGATATCTTCTGATGGTGGTGAGCATGGAGCAGGACCTTCTCCGTGGCGCAATTGGCTAGCGTGATCGGCTGTTAACCGAAAAGTTGGAGGTTAGAGCCCACCCGGTGGTGGTGCGGCGCTTTTTTTCTTTGGACTGATAGCTTTGAAGATATGTTCTGATGGTGGTGTGGGTGGAGCACGACTAACTCCGTGGCACAGTTGGCTAGCGCGATCGGCTGTTAACCGAAAGGTTGGAGGTTCGAGCCCATCCGGTGGTTGTTCGGCGCTTTTTTTTCTTTGGGGTGATAGCTCTGAAGAAATGTTCTAATGGTGGTGAGAGTGGAGCAGGACTGTCTGCGTGGCGCAATTGGCTAGCGCGATCGGCTGTTAACCGAAAGGTTGGAGTTTCGAGCCATCCCCGGAGTGGTGTGTTCCTTTTTTCTTTGCGCCGATAGATTTGAAGATATGTTCTGATGGTGGTGAGAGTGGAGCACGACTGTCTCCGTGGCGCAATTGGCTAGCGCGATCGGCTGTTAACCGAAAGGTTGGAGTTTCGAGCCCACCCGGTGGTGGTGCGGCGCTTTTTTTCTTTAGGCTGATAGCTTTGAAGATATGTTTTGATGGTGGTGTGAGTAGAGCAGGACTGTCTCTGTGGCGCAATTGGCTAGCGTGATCGGCTGTTAACCGAAAGGTTGGAGTTTCGAGCCCTCCCGGGAGTGGTGTGTTGCTTTTTTCTTTGCGCTGATAGCTTGAAGATATGTTCTCATGGTGGTGTGGGTGGAGCAAGACTGTCTCCGTGGCGCAATTGGCAAGCGCGATCGGCTGTTAACCGAAAGGTTGGAGTTTCGAGCCCTCCCGGGAGTGGTGTGTTGCTTTTTTCTTTGCGGTAATAGCTTTGAAGATATGTTCTGATGGTTGTGAGAGTTTCGCAGGACTGTCTTCGTGGCGCAATTGGCTAGCGCGACCGGCTGTTAACCGAAAGGTTGGAGGTTCAAGCCCACCCGGTGGTGGTGCGGCGCTTTTTTTTCTTTGGGGTGATAGCTCTGAAGAAATGTTCTGACGGTGGTGAGAGTGGAGCACGACTGTCTCAGCGGGGCAATTGGCTAGCGCGATCGGCTGTTAACCGAAAGGTTGGAGTTTCGAGCCCTCCCGGGAGTGGTGTGTTGCTTTTTTCTTTGCGCCAATAGATTTGAAGATATGTTCTGATGGTTGTGAGAGTGGAGCAGGACTGTCTTCGTGGCGCAATTGGCTAGCGCGACCACCTGTTAACCGAAAGGTTGGAGGTTCAAGCCCACCCGGTGGTGGTGCGGCGCTTTTTTTTCCTTGGGGTGGTAGCTCTGAAGAAATGTTCTGACGGTGGTAAGAGGTGAGCAAGACTGTCTCCGTGGCGCAATTGGCTAGCGCGATCGGCTGTTAACCGAAAAGTTGGAGGTTAGAGCCCACCCGGTGGTGGTGCGGCGCTTTTTTTCTTTGGACTGATAGCTTTGAAGATATGTTTCGATGGTGGTGTGGGTGGAGCACGACTAACTCCGTGGCACAGTTGGCTAGCGCGATCGGCTGTTAACCGAAAGGTTGGAGGTTCGAGCCCATCCGGTGGTCGTTCGGCGCTTTTTTTTCTTTGGGGTGATAGCTCTGAAGAAATGTTCTGATGGTGGTGAGAGTGGAGCAGGACTGTCTCCGTGGCGCAATTGGGTAGCGCGATCGGCTGTTAACCGAAAAGTTGGAGGTTCGAGCCCACCCGGTGTTTGTGCGGCACTTTTTTTTTCTGTGGGCTGATAGCTTTGAAGATATGTTCTGATGGTGGTGAGAATGGAGCAGGACTGTCTCCGTGGCGCAATTGGCTAGCGCGATCGGCTGTTAACCGGAAGGTTGGAGGTTCGAGCCCACCCGGTGGTGGTTCGGCGCTTTTTTTTCTTTGGGGTGATAGCTCTGAAGATATGTTCTGATGGTGGTGAGAGTGGAGCAGGACTGTCTCCGTGGCGCAATTGGGTAGCGCGATCGGCTGTTAACCGAAAAGTTGGAGGTTCGAGCCCACCCGGTGGTTGTGCGGCACTTTTTTTTTGCTGTGGGCTGATAGCTTTGAAGATATGTTCTGATGGTGGTGAGAATGGAGCAGGACTGTCTCCGTGGCGCAATTGGCTAGCGCGATCGGCTGTTAACCGGAAGGTTGGAGGTTCGAGCCCACCCGGTGGTGGTGCGGCGCTTTTTTTTCTTTGGGTTGATAGCTCTGAAGAAATGTTCTGACGGTGGTGAGAGTGTATCACGACTGTCTCCGTGACGCAATTCGCTAGCGCGATCGGCTGTTAACCGAAAGCTCGGAGCTTCGAGCCCACCCAGTGGTAGTGCGGCGCTTTTTTTTTCTTTGGGCTGATGGCTTTGAAGATATGTTCTGATGGTGGTGAGAGTGGAGCAGGACTGTCTCCGTGGCGCAATTGGCTAGCGCGATCGGCTGTTAACCGAAAGGTTGGAGTTTCGAGCCCTCCCGGGAATGGTGTGCTGCTTTTTTCTTTGCGCTGATAGCTTTGAAGATATGTTCTGATGGTGGTGTGGGTGGAGCACGACTAACTCCGTGGCGCAGTTGGCTAGCGCGATCGGCTGTTAACCGAAAGGTTGGAGGTTCGAGCCTATCCGGTGGTGGTTCGGCGCTTTTTTTTCTTTGAGGTGATAGCTCTGAAGAAATGTTCTGACGGTGGTGAGAGTGGAGCACGACTGTCTCCGTGGGGCAATTGGCTAGCGCGATTGGCTGTTAACAGAAAGGTTGGAGGTTCGAGCCCACCCGGTGGTGGTGCGGCGCTTTTTTTTCTTTGGGCTGATAGCTTTGAAGATATGTTCTGATGGAGGTGAGAGTGGAGCAGGACTGTCTCCGTGGCGCGATTGGGTAGCGCGATTGGCTATTAACCGAAAAGTTGGAGGTTCGAGCCCACCCGGTGGTTGTGCGGCGCTTTTTTTTCTGTGGGCTGATAGCTTTGAAGATATGTTCTGATGGTGGTGAGAATGGAGCAGCACTGTCTCCGTGGCGCAATTGGCTAGCGTGATCGGCTGTTAACCGAAAAGTTGGAGGTTAGAGCCCACCCGGTGGTTGTGGGGCGCTTTTTTTCTTTGGACTGATAGCTTTGAAGATATGTTCTCATGGTGGTGTGGGTGGAGCACGACTAACTCCGTGGCACAGTTGGCTAGCGCGATCGGCTGTTAACCGAAAGGTTGGAGGTTCGAGCCCATCCGGTGGTGGTGCGGCGCTTTTTTTTTCTTTGGGCTGATGGCTTTGAAGATATGTTCTGATGGTGGTGAGAGTGGAGCAGGACTGTCTCCGTGGCGCAATTGGGTAGCGCGATCGGCTGTTAACCGAAAAGTTGGAGGTTCGAGCCCACCCGGTGGTTGTGCGGCACTTTTTTTTCTGTGGGCTGATAGCTTTGAAGATATGTTGTGATGGTGAAGGGAATGGAGCAGGACTGTCTCCGTGGCGCAATTGGCTAGCGCGATCGGCTGTTAACCGAAAGGTTGGAGTTTCGAGCCCACCCGGTGGTGGTGCGGTGCTTTTTTTCTTTAGGCTGATAGCTTTGAAGATATGTTTTGATGGTGGTGTGAGTAGAGCAGGACTGTCTCTGTGGCGCAATTGGCTAGCGCGATCGGCTGTTAACCAAAAGGTTGGAGTTTCGAGCCCTCCCGGGAGTGGTGTGTTGCTTTTTTCTTTGCGCTGATAGCTTTGAAGATATGTTCTCATGGTGGTGTGGGTGGAGCAAAACTGTCTCCGTGGCGCAATTGGCTAGCGCGATCGGCTGTTAACCGAAAGGTTGGAGTTTCGAGCCCTCCCGGGAGTGGTGTGTTGCTTTTTTCTTTGCGGTAATAGCTTTGAAGATATGTTCTGATGGTTGTGAGAGTTTCGCAGGACTGTCTTCGTGGCGCAATTGGCTAGCGCGACCGGCTGTTAACCGAAAGGTTGGAGGTTCGAGCCCACCCGGTGGTGGTGCGGCGCTTTTTTTTCTTTGGGGTGATAGCTCTGAAGAAATGTTCTGACGGTGGTGAGAGTGGAGCACGACTGTCTCAGCGGGGAAATTGGCTAGCGCGATCGGCTGTTAACCGAAAGGTTGGAGTTTCGAGCCCTCCCGGGAGTGGTGTGTTGCTTTTTTCTTTGCGCCAATAGATTTGAAGATATGTTCTGATGGTTGTGAGAGTGGAGCAGGACTGTCTTCGTGGCGCAATCGGCTAGCGCGACCAGCTGTTAACCGAAAGGTTGGAGGTTCGAGCCCACCCGGTGGTGGTGCGGCGCTTTTTTTTCTTTGGGCTGATAGCTTTGAAGATATGTTCTGATGGTGGTGAGAGTGGAGCAGGACTGTCTCCGTGGCGCGATTGGGTAGCGCGATCGGCTGTTAACCGAAACGTTGGAGGTTCGGCCCACCCGGTGGTTGTGCGGCGCTTTTTATTCTGTGGGCTGATAGCTTTGAAGATATGTTCTGATGGTGGTGAGAATGAAGCAGGACTGTCTCCGTGGCGCAATTGGCTAGCGTGATCGGCTGTTGACCGAAAAGTTGTAGGTTAGAGCCCACCCGGTGGTGGTGCGGCGCTTTTTTTCTTTGGACTGATAGCTTTGAAGATATGTTTCGATGGTGGTGTGGGTGGAGCACGACTAACTCCGTGGCACCGTTGGCTAGCGCGATCGGTTTAACCGAAAGGTTGGAGGTTCGAGCCCATCCGGTGGTCGTTCGGCACTTTTTTTTTCTTTGGGGTGATAGCTCTGAAGAAATGTTCTGATCGTGGTGAGAGTGGAGCAGGACTGTCTCCGTGGCGCAATTGGGTAGCGCGATCGGCTGTTAACCGAAAAGTTGGAGGTTCGAGCCCACCCGGTGGTTGTGCGGCACTTTTTTTTTCTGTGGGCTGATAGCTTTGAAGATATGTTCTGATGGTGGTGAGAATGGAGCAGGACTGTCTCCGTGGCGCAATTGGCTAGCGCGATCGGCTGTTAGCCGGAAGGTTGGAGGTTCGAGCCCACCCGGTGGTTGTGCGGCACTTTTTTTTGCTCTGGGCTGATAGCTTTGAAGATATGTTCTGATGGTGGTGAGAATGGAGCAGGACTGTCTCCGTGGCGCAATTGGCTAGCGCGATCGGCTGTTAACCGGAAGGTTGGAGGTTCGAGCCCACCCGGTGGTGGTGCGGCGCTTTTTTTTCTTTGGGTTGATAGCTCTGAAGAAATGTTCTGACGGTGGTGAGAGTGGATCACGACTGTCTCCGTGACGCAATTCGCTAGCGCGATCGGCTGTTAACCGAAAGCTCGGAGCTTCGAGCCCACCCAGTGGTGGTGCGGCGCTTTTTTTTCTTTGGGCTGATGGCTTTGAAGATATGTTCTGATGGTGGTGGGAGTGGAGCAGGACTGTCTCCGTGGCGCAATTGGCTAGCGCGATCGGCTGTTAACCGAAAGGTTGGAGTTTCGAGCCCTCCCGGGAGTGGTGTGTTGCTTTTTTCTTTGCGCTGATAGCTTTGAAGATATGTTCTGATGGTGGTGTGGGTGGAGCACGACTGTCTCCGTGGCGCAGTTGGCTAGCGCGATCGGCTGTTAACCGAAAGGTTGGAGGTTCGAGCCCATCCGGTGGTGGTTCGGCGCTTTTTTTTCTTTGAGGTGATAGCTTTGAAGATATGTTCTCATGGTGGTGCGGGTGGAGCACGACTAACTCCGTGGCACAGTTGGCTAGCGCGATCGGCTGTTAACCGAAAGGTTGGAGGTTCGAGCCCATCCGGTGGTTGTTCGGCGCTTTTTTTTCTTTGGGGTGATAGCTCTGAAAAATTGTTCTAATGGTGGTGAGAGTGGAGCAGGACTGTCTCCATGGCGCAATTGGCTAGCGCGATCGGCTGTTAACCGAAAGGTTGGAGTTTCGAGCCATCCCCGGAGTGGTGTGTTCCTTTTTTCTTTGCGCCGATAGATTTGAAGATATGTTCTGATGGTGGTGAGAGTGGAGCACGACTGTCTCCGTGGCGCAATTGGCTAGCGCGATCGGCTGTTAACCGAAAGCTCGGAGCTTCGAGCCCACCCAGTGGTGGTGCGGCGCTTTTTTTTTTCTATAGGCTGATGGCTTTGAAGATATGTTCTGATGGTGGTGAGAGTGGAGCAGGACTGTCTCCGTGGCGCAATTGGGTAGCGCGATCGGCTGTTAACCGAAAAGTTGGAGGTTCGAGCCCACCCGGTGGTTGTGCGGCACTTTTTTTTCTGTGGGCTGATAGCTTTGAAGATATGTTATGATGGAGGTGGGAATGGAGCAGGACTGTCTCCGTGGCGCAATTGGCTAGCGCGATCGGCTGTTAACCGAAAGGGTGGAGTTTCGAGCCCACCCGGTGGTGGTGCGGTGCTTTTTTTCTTTAGGCTGATAGCTTTGAAGATATGTTTTGATGGTGGTGTGAGTAGAGCAGGACTTTCTCTGTGGCGCAATTGGCTCGCGCGATCGGCTGTTAACCAAAAGGTTGGAGTTTCGAGCCCTCCCGGGAGTGGTGTGTTGCTTTTTTCTTTGCGCTGATAGCTTTGAAGATATGTTCTCATGGTGGTGTGGTTGGAGCAAAACTGTCTCCGTGGCGCAATTGGCTAGCGCGATCGGCTGTTAACCGAAAGGTTGGAGTTTCGAGCCCTCCCGGGAGTGGTGTGTTGCTTTTTTCTTTGCGGTAATAGCTTTGAAGATATGTTCTGATGGTTGTGAGAGTTTCGCAGGACTGTCTTCGTGGCGCAATTGGCTAGCGCGACCGGCTGTTAACCGAAAGGTTGGAGGTTCGAGCCCACCCGGTGGTGGTGCGGCGCTTTTTTTTCTTTCGGGTGATAGCTCTGAAGAAATGTTCTGACGGTGGTGAGAGTGGAGCACGACTGTCTCAGCGGGGCAATTGGCTAGCGCGATCGGCTGTTAACCGAAAGGTTGGAGTTTCGAGCCCTCCCGGGAGTGGTGTGTTGCTTTTTTCTTTGCGCCAATAGATTTGAAGATATGTTCTGATGGTTGTGAGAGTGGAGCAGGACTGTCTTCGTGGCGCAATTGGCTAGCGCGACCAGCTGTTAACCGAAAGGTTGGAGGTTCGAGCCCACCCGGTGGTGGTGCGGCGCTTTTTTTTCCTTGGGGTGATAGCTCTGAAGAAATGTTCTGACGGTGGTAAGAGTGGAGCAAGAGTGTCTCCGTGGCGCAATTGGCTAGCGCGATCGGCTGTTAACCGAAAGGTTGGAGTTTCGAGCCCTCCCGGGAGTGGTGTGTTGCTTTTTTTCTTTGCGGTAATAGCTTTGAAGATATGTTCTGATGGTTGTGAGAGTGGAGCAGGACTGTCTTCATGGCGCAATTGGCTAGCGCGACCGGCTGTTAACCGAAAGGTTGGAGGTTCGAGCCCACCCGGTGGTGGTGCGGCGCTTTTTTTTCTTTGGGGTGATAGCTCTGAAGAAATGTTCTGACGGTGGTAAGAGTGGAGCAAGACTGTCTCCATGGCGCAATTGGCTAGCGCGATCGGCTGTTAACCGAAAGGTTGGATGTTCGAGCCCACCCGGTGGTGGTGCGGCGCTTTTTTTTCTTTGGGCTGATAGCTTTGAAGATATGTTCTGATGGTGGTGAGAGTAGAGCAGGACTGTCTCCGTGGCGCGATTGGGTAGCGCGACCGGCTGTTAACCGAAAGGTTGGAGGTTCGAGCCCACCCGGTGGTGGTGCGGCGCTTTTTTTTTCTTTGGGGTGATAGCTCTGAAGAAATGTTCTGACGGTGGTAAGAGTGGAGCAAGACTGTCTCCGTGGCGCAATTGGCTAGCGCGATCGGCTGTTAACCGAGAGGTTGGATGTTCGGGCCCACCCGGTGGTGGTGCGGCGCTTTTTTTTCTTTGGGCTGATAGCTTTGAAGATATGTTCTGATGGTGGTGAGAGTGGAGCAGGACTGTCTCCGTGGCGCGATTGGGTAGCGCGATCGGCTGTTAACCGAAACATTGGAGGTTCGAGCCCACCCGGTGGTTGTGCGGCGCTTTTTTTCTGTGGGCTGATAGCTTTGAAGATATGTTCTGATGGTGGTGAGAATGGAGCAGGACTGTCTCCGTGGCGCAATTGGCTAGCGTGATCGGCTGTTAACCGAAAAGTTGGAGGTTAGAGCCCACCCGGTGGTGGTGCGGCGCTTTTTTTCTTTGGACTGATAGCTTTGAAGATATGTTCTCATGGTGGTGCGGGTGGAGCACGACTAACTCCGTGGCACAGTTGGCTAGCGCGATCGGCTGTTAACCGAAAGGTTGGAGGTTCGAGCCCATCCGGTGGTTGTTCGGCGCTTTTTTTTCTTTGGGGTGATAGCTCTGAAAAATTGTTCTAATGGTGGTGAGAGTGGAGCAGGACTGTCTCCATGGCGCAATTGGCTAGCGCGATCGGCTGTTAACCGAAAGGTTGGAGTTTCGAGCCATCCCCGGAGTGGTGTGTTCCTTTTTTCTTTGCGCCGATAGATTTGAAGATATGTTCTGATGGTGGTGAGAGTGGAGCACGACTGTCTCCGTGGCGCAATTGGCTAGCGCGATCGGCTGTTAACCGAAAGCTCGGAGCTTCGAGCCCACCCAGTGGTGGTGCGGCGCTTTTTTTTTCTTTGGGCTGATGGCTTTGAAGATATGTTCTGATGGTGGTGAGAGTGGAGCAGGACTGTCTCCGTGGCGCAATTGGGTAGCGCGATCGGCTGTTAACCGAAAAGTTGGAGGTTCGAGCCCACCCGGTGGTTGTGCGGCACTTTTTTTTCTGTGGGCTGATAGCTTTGAAGATATGTTATGATGGTGGTGGGAATGGAGCAGGACTGTCTCCGTGGCGCAATTGGCTAGCGCGATCGGCTGTTAACCGAAAGGGTGGAGTTTCGAGCCCACCCGGTGGTGGTGCGGTGCTTTTTTTCTTTAGGCTGATAGCTTTGAAGATATGTTTTGATGGTGGTGTGAGTAGAGCAGGACTGTCTCTGTGGCGCAATTGGCTAGCGAGATCGGCTGTTAACCAAAAGGTTGGAGTTTCGAGCCCTCCCGGGAGTGGTGTGTTGCTTTTTTCTTTGCGCTGATAGCTTTGAAGATATGTTCTCATGGTGGTGTGGGTGGAGCAAAACTGTCTCCGTGGCGCAATTGGCTAGCGCGATCGGCTGTTAACCGAAAGGTTGGAGTTTCGAGCCCTCCCGGGAGTGGTGTGTTGCTTTTTTCTTTGCGGTAATAGCTTTGAAGATATGTTCTGATGGTTGTGAGAGTTTCGCAGGACTGTCTTCGTGGCGCAATTGGCTAGCGCGACCGGCTGTTAACCGAAAGGTTGGAGGTTCGAGCCCACCCGGTGGTGGTGCGGCGCTTTTTTTTCTTTGGGGTGATAGCTCTGAAGAAATGTTCTGACGGTGGTGAGAGTGGAGCACGACTGTCTCAGCGGGGCAATTGGCTAGCGCGATCGGCTGTTAACCGAAAGGTTGGAGTTTCGAGCCCTCCCGGGAGTGGTGTGTTGCTTTTTTCTTTGCGCCAATAGATTTGAAGATATGTTCTGATGGTTGTGAGAATGGAGCAGGACTGTCTTCGTGGTGCAATTGGCTAGCGCGACCAGCTGTTAACCGAAAGGTTGGAGGTTCGAGCCCACCCGGTGGTGGTGCGGCGCTTTTTTTTCCTTGGGGTGATAGCTCTGAAGAAATGTTCTGACGGTGGTAAGAGTGGAGCAAGAGTGTCTCCGTGGCGCAATTGGCTAGCGCGATCGGCTGTTAACCGAAAGGTTGGAGTTTCGAGCCCTCCCGGGAGTGGTGTGTTGCTTTTTTTCTTTGCGGTAATAGCTTTGAAGATATGTTCTGATGGTTGTGAGAGTGGAGCAGGACTGTCTTCATGGCGCAATTGGCTAGCGCGACCGGCTGTTAACCGAAAGGTTGGAGGTTCGAGCCCACCCGGTGGTGGTGCGGCGCTTTTTTTTCTTTGGGGTGATAGCTCTGAAGAAATGTTCTGACGGTGGTAAGAGTGGAGCAAGACTGTCTCCGTAGCGCGATTGGGTAGCGCGACCGGCTGTTAACCGAAAGGTTGGAGGTTCGAGCCCACCCGGTGGTGGTGCGGCGCTTTTTTTTCTTTGGGGTGATAGCTCTGAAGAAATGTTCTGACGGTGGTAAGAGTGGAGCAAGACTGTCTCCGTGGCGCAATTGGCTAGCGCGATCGGCTGTTAACCGAAAGGTTGGATGTTCGGGCCCACCCGGTGGTGGCTCGGCGCTTTTTTTTCTTTGGGCTGATAGCTTTGAAGATATGTTCTGACGGTGGTAAGAGTGGAGCAAGACTGTCTCCGTGGCGCGATTGGGTAGCGCGACCGGCTGTTAACCGAAAGGTTGGAGGTTCGAGCCCACCCGGTGGTGGTGCGGCGCTTTTTTTTCTTTGGGGTGATAGCTCTGAAGAAATGTTCTGACGGTGGTAAGAGTGGAGCAAGACTGTCTCCATGGCGCAATTGGCTAGCGCGATCGGCTGTTAACCGAAAGGTTGGATGTTCGAGCCCACCCGGTGGTGGTGCGGCGCTTTTTTTTCTTTGGGCTGATAGCTTTGAAGATATGTTCTGATGGTGGTGAGAGTAGAGCAGGACTGTCTCCGTGGCGCGATTGGGTAGCGCGACCGGCTGTTAACCGAAAGGTTGGAGGTTCGAGCCCACCCGGTGGTGGTGCGGCGCTTTTTTTTTCTTTGGGGTGATAGCTCTGAAGAAATGTTCTGACGGTGGTAAGAGTGGAGCAAGACTGTCTCCGTGGCGCAATTGGCTAGCGCGATCGGCTGTTAACCGAGAGGTTGGATGTTCGGGCCCACCCGGTGGTGGTGCGGCGCTTTTTTTTCTTTGGGCTGATAGCTTTGAAGATATGTTCTGATGGTGGTGAGAGTGGAGCAGGACTGTCTCCGTGGCGCGATTGGGTAGCGCGATCGGCTGTTAACCGAAACATTGGAGGTTCGAGCCCACCCGGTGGTTGTGCGGCGCTTTTTTTCTGTGGGCTGATAGCTTTGAAGATATGTTCTGATGGTGGTGAGAATGGAGCAGGACTGTCTCCGTGGCGCAATTGGCTAGCGTGATCGGCTGTTAACCGAAAAGTTGGAGGTTAGAGCCCACCCGGTGGTGGTGCGGCGCTTTTTTTCTTTGGACTGATAGCTTTGAAGATATGTTCTCATGGTGGTGCGGGTGGAGCACGACTAACTCCGTGGCACAGTTGGCTAGCGCGATCGGCTGTTAACCGAAAGGTTGGAGGTTCGAGCCCATCCGGTGGTTGTTCGGCGCTTTTTTTTCTTTGGGGTGATAGCTCTGAAAAATTGTTCTAATGGTGGTGAGAGTGGAGCAGGACTGTCTCCATGGCGCAATTGGCTAGCGCGATCGGCTGTTAACCGAAAGGTTGGAGTTTCGAGCCATCCCCGGAGTGGTGTGTTCCTTTTTTCTTTGCGCCGATAGATTTGAAGATATGTTCTGATGGTGGTGAGAGTGGAGCACGACTGTCTCCGTGGCGCAATTGGCTAGCGCGATCGGCTGTTAACCGAAAGCTCGGAGCTTCGAGCCCACCCAGTGGTGGTGCGGCGCTTTTTTTTTCTTTGGGCTGATGGCTTTGAAGATATGTTCTGATGGTGGTGAGAGTGGAGCAGGACTGTCTCCGTGGCGCAATTGGGTAGCGCGATCGGCTGTTAACCGAAAAGTTGGAGGTTCGAGCCCACCCGGTGGTTGTGCGGCACTTTTTTTTCTGTGGGCTGATAGCTTTGAAGATATGTTATGATGGTGGTGGGAATGGAGCAGGACTGTCTCCGTGGCGCAATTGGCTAGCGCGATCGGCTGTTAACCGAAAGGGTGGAGTTTCGAGCCCACCCGGTGCTGGTGCGGTGCTTTTTTTCTTTAGGCTGATAGCTTTGAAGATATGTTTTGATGGTGGTGTGAGTAGAGCAGGACTGTCTCTGTGGCGCAATTGGCTAGCGAGATCGGCTGTTAACCAAAAGGTTGGAGTTTCGAGCCCTCCCGGGAGTGGTGTGTTGCTTTTTTCTTTGCGCTGATAGCTTTGAAGATATGTTCTCATGGTGGTGTGGGTGGAGCAAAACTGTCTCCGTGGCGCAATTGGCTAGCGCGATCGGCTGTTAACCGAAAGGTTGGAGTTTCGAGCCCTCCCGGGAGTGGTGTGTTGCTTTTTTCTTTGCGGTAATAGCTTTGAAGATATGTTCTGATGGTTGTGAGAGTTTCGCAGGACTGTCTTCGTGGCGCAATTGGCTAGCGCGACCGGCTGTTAACCGAAAGGTTGGAGGTTCGAGCCCACCCGGTGGTGGTGCGGCGCTTTTTTTTCTTTGGGGTGATAGCTCTGAAGAAATGTTCTGACGGTGGTGAGAGTGGAGCACGACTGTCTCAGCGGGGCAATTGGCTAGCGCGATCGGCTGTTAACCGAAAGGTTGGAGTTTCGAGCCCTCCCGGGAGTGGTGTGTTGCTTTTTTCTTTGCGCCAATAGATTTGAAGATATGTTCTGATGGTTGTGAGAATGGAGCAGGACTGTCTTCGTGGTGCAATTGGCTAGCGCGACCAGCTGTTAACCGAAAGGTTGGAGGTTCGAGCCCACCCGGTGGTGGTGCGGCGCTTTTTTTTCCTTGGGGTGATAGCTCTGAAGAAATGTTCTGACGGTGGTAAGAGTGGAGCAAGAGTGTCTCCGTGGCGCAATTGGCTAGCGCGATCGGCTGTTAACCGAAAGGTTGGAGTTTCGAGCCCTCCCGGGAGTGGTGTGTTGCTTTTTTTCTTTGCGGTAATAGCTTTGAAGATATGTTCTGATGGTTGTGAGAGTGGAGCAGGACTGTCTTCATGGCGCAATTGGCTAGCGCGACCGGCTGTTAACCGAAAGGTTGGAGGTTCGAGCCCACCCGGTGGTGGTGCGGCGCTTTTTTTTCTTTGGGGTGATAGCTCTGAAGAAATGTTCTGACGGTGGTAAGAGTGGAGCAAGACTGTCTCCGTGGCGCGATTGGGTAGCGCGACCGGCTGTTAACCGAAAGGTTGGAGGTTCGAGCCCACCCGGTGGTGGTGCGGCGCTTTTTTTTCTTTGGGGTGATAGCTCTGAAGAAATGTTCTGACGGTGGTAAGAGTGGAGCAAGACTGTCTCCGTGGCGCAATTGGCTAGCGCGATCGGCTGTTAACCGAAAGGTTGGATGTTCGGGCCCACCCGGTGGTGGCTCGGCGCTTTTTTTTCTTTGGGCTGATAGCTTTGAAGATATGTTCTGACGGTGGTAAGAGTGGAGCAAGACTGTCTCCGTGGCGCGATTGGGTAGCGCGACCGGCTGTTAACCGCAAGGTTGGAGGTTCGAGCCCACCCGGTGGTGGTGCGGCGCTTTTTTTTCTTTGGGGTGATAGCTCTGAAGAAATGTTCTGACGGTGGTAAGAGTGGAGCAAGACTGTCTCCGTGGCGCAATTGGCTAGCGCGATCGGCTGTTAACCGAAAGGTTGGATGTTCGGGCCCACCCGGTGGTGGTGCGGCGCTTTTTTTTCTTTGGGCTGATAGCTTTGAAGATATGTTCTGATGGTGGTGAGAGTGGAGCAGGACTGTCTCCGTGGCGCGATTGGGTAGCGCGATCGGCTGTTAACCGAAACATTGGAGGTTCGAGCCCACCCGGTGGTTGTGCGGCGCTTTTTTTTCTGTGGGCTGATAGCTTTGAAGATATGTTCTGATGGTGGTGAGAATGGAGCAGGACCGTCTCCGTGGCGCAATTGGCTAGCGTGATCGGCTGGTAACCGACAAGTTGGAGGTTACAGCCCACCCGGTGGTGGTGCGGCGCTTTTTTTCTTTGGACTGATAGCTTTGAAGATATGTTTCGATGGTGGTGTGGGTGGAGCACGACTAACTCCGTGGCACAGTTGGCTAGCGCGATCGGCTGTTAACCGAGAGGTTGGAGGTTCGAGCCCATCCGGTGGTCGTTCGGCGCTCTTTTTTCTTTGGGGTGATAGCTCTGAAGAAATGTTCTAATGGTGGTGAGAGTGGAGCAGGACTGTCTCCGTGGCGCACTTGGCTAGCGCGATCGGCTGTTAACCGAAAGGTTGGAGTTTCGAGCCATCTTCGGAGTGGTGTGTTCCTTTTTTCTTTGCGCCGATAGATTTGAAGATATGTTCTGATGGTGGTGAGAGTGGAGCACGACTGTCTCCGTGGCGCAATTGGCTAGCGCGATCGGCTGTTAACCGAAAGCTCGGAGCTTCGAGCCCACCCAGTGGTGGTGCGGCGCTTTTTTGTTCTTTGGGCCGATGGCTTTGAAGATATGTTCTGATGGTGGTGAGAGCTGAGCAGGACTGTCTCCGTGGCGCAATTGGGTTGCGCGATCGGCTGTTAACCGAAAAGTCGGAGGTTCGAGCCCACCCGGTGGTTGTGCGGCACTTTTTTTTTTCTGTGGGCTGATAGCTTTGAAGATATGTTCTGATGGTGGTGAGAATGGAGCAGGACTGTCTCCGTGGCGCAATTGGCTAGCATGATCGGCTGTTAACCGAAAAGTTGGAGGTTCGAGCCCACCCGGTGGTGGTGCGGCGCTTTTTTTGGGCTGATAGCTTTGAAGATATGTTCTGATGGTGGTGAGAGTGGAGCAGGACTGTCTCTGTGGCGCAATAGGCTAGCGCGATCGGCTGTTAACAGAACGGTTGGAGTTTCGAGCCCACCCGGTGGTGGTGCGGCGCTTTTTTTCTTTAGGCTGATAGCTTTGAAGATATGTTTTGATGGTGGTGTGAGAAGAGCAGGACTGTCTCTGTGGCGCAATTGGCTAGCGCGATCGGCTGTTAACCGAAAGGTTGGAGTTTCGAGCCCTCCCGGGAGTGGTGTGTTGCTTATTTCTTTGCGCTGATAGCTTTGAAGATATGTTCTGATGGTGGTGTGGGTGGAGCAAGACTATCTCCGTGGCGCAATTGGCTAGCGCGATCGGCTGTTAACCGAAAGGTTGGAGTTTCGAGCCCTCCCGGGAGTGGTGTGTTGCTTTTTTCTTTGCGGTAATAGCTTTGAAGATATGTTCTGATGGTTGTGAGAGTGTAGCAGGACTGCCTTCGTGGCGCAATTGGCTAGCGCGACCGGCCGTTAACCGAAAGGTTGGAGGTTCGAGCCCACCCGGTGGTGGTGCGGCGCTTTTTTTCTTTGCGCTGATAGCTTTGAAGATATGTTCTGATGGTGGTGAGAGTGGAGCAAGACTGTCTCAGTGGCGCAATACGCTAGCGCGATCGGCTGTTAACCGAAAGGTTGGAGTTTCGAGCTCTCCCGGGAGTGGTGTGTTGCGTTTTTCTTTGCGCTGATAGCTTTGAAGATATGTTCAGATGGTGGTGAGGGTGGAGCACGACTGTCTCCGTGGCGCAGCTTGCTAGCGCGATCGGCTGTTAACCGAAAGGTTGGAGGTTTGAGCCCACGCGGTGGTGGTGAGGCGCTTTTTTTCTTTGGGGTGATAGCTCTGAAGAAATTTTCTGACAGTGGTGAGAGTGGAGCAAGACTGCCTCCGTGGGGCAATTGGCTAGCGCGATCGGCTGTTGACCGAAAGATTGGAGGTTCGAGCCCACCCGGTGGTGGTGCGGCGCTTTTTTTTCTTTGGGCTGATAGCTCTGAAGAATTGTTCTGACGGTGGTGAGAGTAGGACTGTCTCCGTGGCGCGATTGGATAGCGTGATCGGCTGTTAACCGAAACGTTGGAGGTTCGAGCCCACCCGGTGGTGGTGCGGCGCTTTTTTTTCTTTGAGCTGATAGCTTTGAAGATATGTTCTGATGGTGGTGAGAATGGAGCAGGACTCTCTCCGTGGCGCAATTGGCTAGCGTGATCGGCTGTTAACCGAAAAGTTGGAGGTTCGAGCCCACCCGTTGGTGGTGCGGCGCTTTTTTTTCTTTGGGCTGATAGCTTTGAAGATATGTTCTGATGGTGGTGAGAGTGGAGCAGGACTGTCTCCGTGGCGCAATAGGCTAGCGCGATCGGCTGTTAAACGAAAAGGTTGGAGTTTCGAGCCCACCCGGTGGTGGTGCGGCGCTTTTTTTCTTTAGACTGATAGCTTTGAAGATATGTTTTGATGGTGGTGTGAGTAGAGCAGGACTGTCTCTGTGGCCCAATTGGCTAGCATGATCGGCTGTTAACCGAAAAGTTGGAGGTTCGAGCCCACCCGGTGGTGGTGCGGCGCTTTTTTTTTGGGCTGATAGCTTTGAAGATATGTTCTGATGGTGGTGAGAGTGGAGCAGGACTGTCTCTGTGGCGCAATAGGCTAGCGCGATCGGCTGTTAACAGAACGGTTGGAGTTTCGAGCCCACCCGGTGGTGGTGCGGCGCTTTTTTTCTTTAGGCTGATAGCTTTGAAGATATGTTTTGATGGTGGTGTGAGAAGAGCAGGACTGTCTCTGTGGCGCAATTGGCTAGCGCGATCGGCTGTTAACCGAAAGGTTGGAGTTTCGAGCCCTCCCGGGAGTGTGTGTTCCTTATTTCTTTGCGCTGATAGCTTTGAAGATATGTTCTGATGGTGGTGTGGGTGGAGCAAGACTGTCTCCGTGGCGCAATTGGCTAGCGCGATCGGCTGTTAACCGAAAGGTTGGAGTTTCGAGCCCACCCGGTGGTGGTGCGGCGCTTTTTTTCTTTGCGTTGATAGCTTTGAAGATATGTTCTGATGGTGGTGAGAGTGGAGCAAGACTGTCTCAGTGGCGCAATACGCTAGCGCGATCGGCTGTTAACCGAAAGGTTGGAGTTTCGAGCTCTCCCGGGAGTGGTGTGTTGCGTTTTTCTTTGCGCTGATAGCTTTGAAGATATGTTCAGATGGTGGTGAGGGTGGAGCACGACTGTCTCCGTGGCGGAGTTTGCTAGCGCGATCGGCTGTTAACCGAAAGGTTGGAGGTTTGAGCCCACGCGGTGGTGGTGAGGCGCTTTTTTTCTTTGGGGTGATAGCTCTGAAGAAATTTTCTGACTGTGGTGAGAGTGGAGCAAGACTGCCTCCGTGGGGCAATTGGCTAGCGCGATCGGCTGTTGACCGAAAGATTGGAGGTTCGAGCCCACCCGGTGGTGGTGCGGCGCTTTTTTTTCTTTGGGCTGATAGCTCTGAAGAATTGTTCTGACGGTGGTGAGAGTAGGACTGTCTCCGTGGCGCGATTGGATAGCGTGATCGGCTGTTAACCGAAACGTTGGAGGTTCGAGCCCACCCGGTGGTGGTGCGGCGCTTTTTTTTCTTTGAGCTGATAGCTTTGAAGATATGTTTTGATGGTGGTGAGAGTAGAGCAGGACTGTCTTCGTGGCGCAATTGGCTAGCGCAACCAGCTGTTAACCGAAAGGTTCGAGGTTCGAGCCCACCCGGTGGTGGTGCGGCGCTTTTTTTTTCTTTGGGCTGATAGCTTAGAAGATATGTTTCGATGGTGGTGTGGGTGGAGCACGACTAACTCCGTGGCACAGTTGGCTAGCGATCGGCTGTTAACCGAAAGGTTGGAGGTTCGAGCCCAACCGGTGGTCGTTCGGCGCTTTTTTTTCTTTGGGGTGATAGCTCTGAAGAAATGTTCTGACGGTGGTAAGAGTGGAGCAAGACTGTCTCCGTGGCGCAATTGGCTAGCGCGATCGGCTGTTAACCGAAAGGTTGGAGTTTCGAGCCCTCCCGGGAATGGTGTGTTGCTTTTTTTCTTTGCGGTAATAGCTTTGAAGATATGTTCTGATGGTGGTGAGAATGGAGCAGGACTGTCTCCGTGGCGCAATGGGCTAGTGCGATCGGCTGTTAACCGAAAGGTTGGAGGTTCAAGCCCACCCGGTGGTGGTGCGGTGCTTTTTTTCTTTGGGCTGATAGCTTTGAAGATATGTTTCTATGGTGGTGAGAGTGGAACAGGACTGTCTCCGTGGCGCAATTGGCTAGCGCGATCGGCTGTTAACCGAAAAGTCGGAGGTTCGAGCCCACCCGGTGGTGGTGCGGCGCTTTTTTTTCTTTGGGCTGATAGCTTTGAAGATATGTTCTGATGGTGGTGAGAGTGGAGCAGGACTGTCTCCGTGGCGCGACTGGGTAGCGCGATCGGCTGTTAACCGAAACGTTGGAGGTTCGAGCCCACCCGGTGGTTGTGCGGCGCTTTTTTTTCTGTGGGCTGATAGCTTTGAAGATATGTTCTGATGGTGGTGAGAATGGAGCAGGACTGTCTCCGTGGTGCAATTGGCTAGCGTGATCGGCTGTTAACCGAAAAGTTGGAGGTTAGAGCCCACCCGGTGGTGGTGCGGCGCTTTTTTTTTCTTTGGGCTGATAGCTTTGAAGATATGTTTCGATGGTGGTGTGGGTGGAGCACGACTAACTCCGTGGCACAGTTGGCTAGCGATCGGCTGTTAACCGAAAGGTTGGAGGTTCGAGCCCATCCGGTGGTCGTTCGGCGCTTTTTTTTCTTTGGGGTGATAGCTCTGAAGAAATGTTTTAATGGTGGTGAGAGTGGAGCAGGACTGTCTCCGTGGCGCACTTGGCTAGCGCGTTCGGCTGTTAACCGAAAGGTTGGAGTTTCGAGCCATCTCCGGAGTGGTGTGTTCCTTTTTTCTTTGCGCCGATAGATTTGAAGATATGTTCTGATGGTGGTGAGAGTGGAGCACGACTGTCTCCGTGGCGCAATCGGCTAGTGCGATCGGCTGTTAACCGAAAGCTCGGAGCTTCGAGCCCACCCAGTGGTGGTGCGGCGCTTTTTTTTTTCTTTGGGCTGATGGCTTTGAAGATGTGTTCTGATGGTGGTGAGAGTGGAGCAGGACTGTCTCCGTGGCGCAATTGGGTAGCGCGATCGGCTGTAAACCGAAAAGTTGAAGGTTCGAGCCCACCCAGTGGTTGTGCGGCACTTTTTTTTCTGTGGGCTGATAGCTTTGAAGATATGTTCTGATGGTGGTGAGAATGGAGCAGGACTCTCTCCGTGGCGCAATTGGCTAGCGTGATCGGCTGTTAACCGAAAAGTTGGAGGTTCGAGCCCACCCGTTGGTGGTGCGGCGCTTTTTTTTCTTTGGGCTGATAGCTTTGAAGATATGTTCTGATGGTGGTGAGAGTGGAGCAGGACTGTCTCCGTGGCGCAATAGGCTAGCGCGATCGGCTGTTAAACGAAAAGGTTGGAGTTTCGAGCCCACCCGGTGGTGGTGCGGCGCTTTTTTTCTTTAGACTGATAGCTTTGAAGATATGTTTTGATGGTGGTGTGAGTAGAGCAGGACTGTCTCTGTGGCCCAATTGGCTAGCGCGATCGGCTGTTAACCGAAAGGTTGGAGTTTCGAGCCCTCCCGGGAGTGGTGTGTTGCTTTTTTTTGCGGTAATAGCTTTGAAGATATGTTCTGATGGTTTTGAGAGTGTAGCAGGACTGTTTCGGGGCGCAATTGGCTAGCGCGACTGGCTGTTAACCGAAAGGTTGGAGGTTCGAGCCCACCCGGTTGTGGTGCAGTGCTTTTTTTTCTTTGGGGTGATAGCTCTGAAGAAATGTTCTGACGGTGGTGAGAGTGGAGCACGACTGTCTCAGCGGGGCAATTGGCTAGCGTGATCGGCTGTTAACCGAAAGGTTGGAGTTTCGAGCCTTCCCGGGAGTGGTGTGTTGCTTTTTTTCTTTGTGGTAATAGCTTTGAAGATATGTTCTGATGGTTGTGAGAGTGGAGCAGGACTGTCTTCGTGGCGCAATTGGCTAGCACGATCGGCTGTTAACCGAAAAGTCGGAGGTTCGAGCCCACCCGGTGGTGGTGCGGCGCTTTTTTTTCTTTGGGCTGACAGCTTTGAAGATATGTTCTGATGGTGGTGAGACTGTAGCAGGACTGTCTCCATGGCGCAATTGGCTAGCGCGATCGGCTGTTAACCGAAAGGTTGGAGGTTCGATCCCACCCGGTGGTGGTGCGGCGCTTTTTTTCTTTGCGCTGATAGCTTTGAAGATATGTTCTGATGGTGGTGAGAGTGGAGCAGGACTGTCTCCGTGGCGCAATAGGCTAGCGCGATCGGCTGTTAAACGAAAAGGTTGGAGTTTCGAGCCCACCCGGTGGTGGTGCGGCGCTTTTTTCTTTACACTGATAGCTTTGAAGATATGTTTTGATGGTGGTGTGAGTAGAGCAGGACTGTCTCTGTGGCCCAATTGGCTAGCGCGATCGGCTGTTAACCGAAAGGTTGGAGTTTCGAGCCCTCCCGGGAGTGGTGTGTTGCTTTTTTTTTTGCGGTAATAGCTTTGAAGATATGTTCTGATGGTTGTGAGAGTGGAGCAGGACTGTCTTCGTGGCGCAATTGGCTAGCACGATCGGCTGTTAACCGAAAAGTCGGAGGTTCGAGCCCACCCGGTGGTGGTGCGGCGCTTTTTTTTCTTTGGGCTGACAGCTTTGAAGATATGTTCTGATGGTGGTGAGACTGTAGCAGGACTGTCTCCATGGCGCAATTGGCTAGCGCGATCGGCTGTTAACCGAAAGGTTGGAGGTTCGATCCCACCAGGTGGTGGTGCGGCGCTTTTTTTCTTTGCGCTGATAGCTTTGAAGATATGTTCTGATGGTGGTGAGAGTGGAGCAGGACTGTCTCCGTGGCGCAATAGGCTAGCGCGATCGGCTGTTAAACGAAAAGGTTGGAGGTTCGAGCCCACCCGGTGGTGGTGCGGTGCTTTTTTTTCTTTGGGGTGATAGCTCTGAAGAAATGTTCTGACGGTGGTGAGAGTGGAGCAAGACTTCTCCGTGGTGCAATACGCTAGCGCGATCGGCTGTTAACCGAAAGGTTGGAGTTTCGAGCCCTCCCGAGAGTGGTGTGTTGCATTTTTCTTTGCGGTAATAGCTTTGAAGATATGTTCTGCTGGTGGTGAGAGTGGAGCAGGACTGTCTTTGTGGCGCAATTGGCTAGCGTGACCGGCTGTTAACCGAAAGGTTGGAGGTTTGAGCCCACGCGGTGGTGGTGCGGCGCTTTTTTTTCTTTGGTGTGATAGCTCTGAAGAAATGTTCTGACAGTGGTGAGAGTGGAACAAGACTGCCTCCGTGGGGCAACTGGCTAGCGCGATCGGCTTTTGACCGAAAGGTTGGAGGTTCGAGCCCACCCGGTGGTGGTGCGGCGCTTTTTTTCTTTGGGCTGATAGCTCTGAAGAATTGTTCTGACGGTGGTGAGAGTAGGACTGTCTCCGTGGCGCGATTGGATAGCGTGATCGGCTGTTAACCGAAACGTTGGAGGTTCGAGCCCACCCGGTGGTGGTGCGGCGCTTTTTTTTCTTTGAGCTGATAGCTTTGAAGATATGTTTTGATGGTGGTGAGAGTAGAGCAGGACTGTCTCCGTGGCGCAATTGGCTAGCGCGATCGGCTGTTAACCGAAAGGTTGGAGTTTCTAGCCCTCCCGGGAGTGGTGTGTTGCGTTTTTCTTTGCGCTGATAGCTTTGAAGATATGTTCAGATGGTGGTGAGGGTGGAGCACCACTGTCTCCGTGGCGCAGTTTGCTAGCGCGATCGGCTGTTAACCGAAAGGTTGGAGGTACGAGCCCTCCGGGACTGGTGCGTTGCTTTTTTTTCTTTGGGCTGATATCTTTAAAGATATGTTCTGATTATGGTGAGAGTGGAGAACGACTGTCTCCGTGGCGAATTGGCTAGCGCGATCGGCTGTTAACCGAAAGGTTGGAGGTTCGAGCCCACCCAGTGGTGGTGCGGCGCTTTTTTTTGGGCTGATGGCTTTGAAGATATGTTCAGATGGTGGTGAGAGTGGAGCAGAACTGTCTCCGTGGCGCAATTGGCTAGCGCGATCGGCTGTTAACCGAAAGGTTGGAGTTTCGAGCCCTCCTGAGCAGGTCTGTTGCTTTTTTCTTTGCGCTGATAGCTTTGAAGATATGTTCTGATGGTGGTGAGGGTGGAGCAGGACTGTCTCCGTGGCGCAATTGGCTAGCGTGATCGGCTGTTAACCGAAAAGTTGGAGGTTAGAGCCCACCCGGTGGTGGTGCGGCGCTTTTTTTTCTTTGGAATGATAGCTTTGAAGATATGTTTCGATGGTGGTGTGGGTGGAGCACGACTAACTCCGTGGCACAGTTGGCTAGCGATCGGCTGTTAACCGAAAGGTTGGAGGTTCGAGCCCATCCGGTGGTCGTTCGGCGCTTTTTTTTTCTTTGGGGTGATAGCTCTGAAGAAATGTTCTAATGGTGGTGAGAGTGGAGCAGGACTGTCTCCGTGGCGCACTTGGCTAGCGCGTTCGGCTGTTAACCGAAAGGTTGGAGTTTCGAGCCATCTCCGGAGTGGTGTGTTCCTTTTTTCTTTGCGCCGATAGATTTGAAGATATTTTCTGATGGTGGTGAGAGTGGAGCACGACTGTCTCCGTGGCGCAATTGGCTAGTGCGATCGGCTGTTAACCGAAAGCTCGGAGCTTCGAGCCCACCCAGTGGTGGTGCGGCGCTTTTTTTTTCTGTGGGCTGATGGCTTTGAAGATATGTTCTGATGGTGGTGAGAGTGGAGCAGGACTGTCTCCGTGGCGCAATTGGGTAGCGCGATCGGCTGTTAACCGAAAAGTTGGAGGATCGAGCCCACCCGGTAGTTGTGCGGCACTTTTTTTTTCTGTGGGCTGATAGCTTTGAAGATATGTTCTGATGGTGGTGAGAATGGAGCCGGACTGTCTCCGTGGCGCAATCGGCTAGCGTGATCGGCTGTTAACCGAAAAGTTGGAGGTTCGAGCCCACCCGGTGGTGGTGCGGCGCTTTTTTTTCTTTGGGCTGATAGCTTTGAAGATATGTTCTGATGGTGGTGAGAGTGGAGCAGGACTGTCTCCGTGGCGCAATAGCCTAGCGCGATCGGCTGTTAACAGAAAGGTTGGAGTTTCGAGCCCACCCGGTGGTGGTGCGGCGCTTTTTTTCTTTAGGCTGATAGCTTTGAAGATATGTTTTGATGGTGGTGTGAGTAGAGCAGGACTGTCTCGCTAGCGCGATCGGCCTTAACCGAAAGGTTGGAGTTTCGAGCCCTCCCGGGAGTGTTGTGTTGCTTTTTTCTTTGCGCTGATAGCTTTGAAGATATGTTCTGATTGTGGTGAGAGTGGAGCACGACTGTCTCCGTGGCGCAATTATCTAGCGCGATCGGCTGTTAACCGAAAGCTCGGAGCTTCGAGCCCACCCAGTGGTGGTGCGGCGCTTTTTTTTCTTTGGGCTGATGGCTTTGAAGATATGTTCTGATGGTGGTGAGAGTGGAGCAGGACTGTCTCCGTGGCGCAATTGGGTAGCGCGATCGGCTGTTAACCGAAAAGTTGGAGGTTTGAGCCCACCCGGTGGTGGTGCGGCGCTTTTTTTTCTTTGCGGTAATAGCTTTGAAGATATGTTCTGATGGTTGTGAGAGTGTAGCAGGACTGTCTTCGTGGCGCAATTGGCTAGCGCGACCGGCTGTTAACCGAAAGGTTGGAGGTTCGAGCCCACCCGGTGGTGGTGCGGCGCTTTTTTTCTTTGGGGAGATAGCTCTGAAGAAATGTTCTGACGGTGGTGAGAGAGGAGCACGACTGTCTCAGCGGGGCAATTGGCTAGCGCGATCGGCTGTTAACCGAAAGGTGAGTTTCGAGCCCTCCCGGGAGTGGTGTCTTGCTTTTTTCTTTGCGCCGATAGATTTGAAGATATGTTCTGATGGTTGTGAGAGTGGAGCAGGACTGTCTTCGTGGCGCAATTGGATAGCGCGACCAGCTGTTAACCGAAAGGTTGGAGGTTCGAGCCCACCCGGTGGTGGGGCGGCACTTTTTTTTCTTTGGGGTCATAGCTCTGAAGAAATGTTCTGACGGTTGTAAGAGTGGAGCAAGACTGTCTCCGTGGCGCAATTGGCTAGCGCGATCGGCTGTTAACCGAAAGGTTGGAGTTTTGAGCCCTCCCGGGAGTGGTGTGTTGCTTTTTTTCTTTGCGGTAATAGCTTTGAAGATATGTTCTGATGGTTGTGAGAGTGGAGCAGGACTGTCTTCGTGGCGCATTTGGCTAGCGCGACCGGCTGTTAACCGAAAGGTTGGAGGTTCGAGCCCTCCCGGTGGTGGTGCGGCGCTTTTTTTTCTTTGGGGAGATAGCTCTGAAGAAATGTTCTGACGGTGGTGAGAGTGGAGCACGACTGTCTCAGCGGGGCAATTGGCTAGCGTGATCGGCTGTTAACCGAAAGGTTGGAGTTTCGAACCCTCCCGGGAGTGGCGTGTTGCTTTTTTTCTTTGCGGTAATAGCTTTGAAGATATGTTCTGATGGTTGTGAGAGTGGAGCAGGACTGACTTCGTGGCGCAATTGGCTAGCGCGATCGGCTGTTAACCGAAAAGTCGGAGGTTCGAGCCCACCCGGTGGTGGTGCGGCGCTTTTTTTTCTTTGGGCTGGCAGCTTTGAAGATATGTTGAGATGGTGGTGAGACTGGAGCAGGACTGTCTCCGTGGCGCAATTGGCTAGCGTGATTGTCTGTTAACCGAAAGTTTGGAGGTTCGAGCCCACCCGGTGGTGGTGCGGCGCTTTCTTTCTTTGCGCTGATAGCTTTTAAGATATGTTCTGATGGTGGTGAGAGTGGAGCAAGACTGTCTCCGTGGCGCAATACGCTAGCGCGATCGGCTGTTAACCGAAAGGTTGGAGTTTCGAGCCCTCCCGAGAGTGGTGTGTTGAATTTTTCTTTGCGGTAATAGCTTTGAAGATATGTTCTGCTGGTGGTGAGAGTGGAGCAGGACTGTCTTTGTGGCGCAATTGGCTAGCGTGATCGGCTGTTAACCGAAAAGTTGGAGGTTCGAGCCCACCCGGTGGTGGTGCGGCGCTTTTTTTTCTTTGGGCTGATAGCTTTGAAGATATGTTCTGATGGTGGTGAGAGTGGAGCAGGACTGTCTCCGTGGCGCAATAGCCTAGCGCGATCGGCTGTTAACAGAAAGGTTGGAGTTTCGAGCCCACCCGGTGGTGGTGCGGCGCTTTTTTTCTTTAGGCTGATAGCTTTGAAGATATGTTTTGATGGTGGTGTGAGTAGAGCAGGACTGTCTCGCTAGCGCGATCGGCTGTTAACCGAAAGGTTGGAGTTTCGAGCCCTCCCGGGAGTGTTGTGTTGCTTTTTTCTTTGCGCTGATAGCTTTGAAGATATGTTCTGATGGTGGTGAGAGTGGAGCACGACTGTCTCCGTGGCGCAATTATCTAGCGCGATCGGCTGTTAACCGAAAGCTCGGAGCTTCGAGCCCACCCAGTGGTGGTGCGGCGCTTTTTTTTCTTTGGGCTGATGGCTTTGAAGATATGTTCTGATGGTGGTGAGAGTGGAGCAGGACTGTCTCCGTGGCGCAATTGGGTAGCGCGATCGGCTGTTAACCGAAAAGTTGGAGGTTTGAGCCCACCCGGTGGTGGTGCGGCGCTTTCTTTCTTTGCGCTGATAGCTTTGAAGATATGTTCTGATGGTTGTGAGAGTGTAGCAGGACTGTCTTCGTGGCGCAATTGGCTAGCGCGACCGGCTGTTAACCGAAAGGTTGGAGGTTCGAGCCCACCCGGTGGTGGTGCGGCGCTTTTTTTTCTTTGGGGAGATAGCTCTGAAGAAATGTTCTGACGGTGGTGAGAGAGGAGCACGACTGTCTCAGCGGGGCAATTGGCTAGCGCGATCGGCTGTTAACCGAAAGGTGAGTTTCGAGCCCTCCCGGGAGTGGTGTCTTGCTTTTTTCTTTGCGCCGATAGATTTGAAGATATGTTCTGATGGTTGTGAGAGTGGAGCAGGACTGTCTTCGTGGCGCAATTGGATAGCGCGACCAGCTGTTAACCGAAAGGTTGGAGGTTCGAGCCCACCCGGTGGTGGGGCGGCACTTTTTTTTCTTTGGGGTCATAGCTCTGAAGAAATGTTCTGACGGTTGTAAGAGTGGAGCAAGACTGTCTCCGTGGCGCAATTGGCTAGCGCGATCGGCTGTTAACCGAAAGGTTGGAGTTTTGAGCCCTCCCGGGAGTGGTGTGTTGCTTTTTTTCTTTGCGGTAATAGCTTTGAAGATATGTTCTGATGGTTGTGAGAGTGGAGCAGGACTGTCTTCGTGGCGCATTTGGCTAGCGCGACCGGCTGTTAACCGAAAGGTTGGAGGTTCGAGCCCTCCCGGTGGTGGTGCGGCGCTTTTTTTTCTTTGGGGAGATAGCTCTGAAGAAATGTTCTGACGGTGGTGAGAGTGGAGCACGACTGTCTCAGCGGGGCAATTGGCTAGCGTGATCGGCTGTTAACCGAAAGGTTCGAGTTTCGAACCCTCCCGGGAGTGGCGTGTTGCTTTTTTTCTTTGCGGTAATAGCTTTGAAGATATGTTCTGATGGTTGTGAGAGTGGAGCAGGACTGACTTCGTGGCGCAATTGGCTAGCGCGATCGGCTGTTAACCGAAAAGTCGGAGGTTCGAGCCCACCCGGTGGTGGTGCGGCGCTTTTTTTTCTTTGGGCTGGCAGCTTTGAAGATATGTTGAGATGGTGGTGAGACTGGAGCAGGACTGTCTCCGTGGCGCAATTGGCTAGCGTGATTGTCTGTTAACCGAAAGTTTGGAGGTTCGAGCCCACCCGGTGGTGGTGCGGCGCTTTCTTTCTTTGCGCTGATAGCTTTGAAGATATGTTCTGATGGTGGTGAGAGTGGAGCAAGACTGTCTCCGTGGCGCAATACGCTAGCGCGATCGGCTGTTAACCGAAAGGTTGGAGTTTCGAGCCCTCCCGAGAGTGGTGTGTTGAATTTTTCTTTGCGGTAATAGCTTTGAAGATATGTTCTGCTGGTGGTGAGAGTGGAGCAGGACTGTCTTTGTGGCGCAATTGGCTAGCGTGATCGGCTGTTAACCGAAAAGTTGGAGGTTCGAGCCCACCCGGTGGTGGTGCGGCGCTTTTTTTTCTTTGGGCTGATAGCTTTGAAGATATGTTCTGATGGTGGTGAGAGTGGAGCAGGACTGTCTCCGTGGCGCAATAGCCTAGCGCGATCGGCTGTTAACAGAAAGGTTGGAGTTTCGAGCCCACCCGGTGGTGGTGCGGCGCTTTTTTTCTTTAGGCTGATAGCTTTGAAGATATGTTTTGATGGTGGTGTGAGTAGAGCAGGACTGTCTCGCTAGCGCGATCGGCTGTTAACCGAAAGGTTGGAGTTTCGAGCCCTCCCGGGAGTGTTGTGTTGCTTTTTTCTTTGCGCTGATAGCTTTGAAGATATGTTCTGATGGTGGTGAGAGTGGAGCACGACTGTCTCCGTGGCGCAATTATCTAGCGCGATCGGCTGTTAACCGAAAGCTCGGAGCTTCGAGCCCACCCAGTGGTGGTGCGGCGCTTTTTTTTCTTTGGGCTGATGGCTTTGAAGATATGTTCTGATGGTGGTGAGAGTGGAGCAGGACTGTCTCCGTGGCGCAATTGGGTAGCGCGATCGGCTGTTAACCGAAAAGTTGGAGGTTTGAGCCCACCCGGTGGTGGTGCGGCGCTTTTTTTTCTTTGCGGTAATAGCTTTGAAGATATGTTCTGATGGTTGTGAGAGTGTAGCAGGACTGTCTTCGTGGCGCAATTGGCTAGCGCGACCGGCTGTTAACCGAAAGGTTGGAGGTTCGAGCCCACCTGGTGGTGGTGCGGCGCTTTTTTTTCTTTGGGGAGATAGCTCTGAAGAAATGTTCTGACGGTGGTGAGAGAGGAGCACGACTGTCTCAGCGGGGCAATTGGCTAGCGCGATCGGCTGTTAACCGAAAGGTGAGTTTCGAGCCCTCCCGGGAGTGGTGTCTTGCTTTTTTCTTTGCGCCGATAGATTTGAAGATATGTTCTGATGGTTGTGAGAGTGGAGCAGGACTGTCTTCGTGGCGCAATTGGATAGCGCGACCAGCTGTTAACCGAAAGGTTGGAGGTTCGAGCCCACCCGGTGGTGGGGCGGCACTTTTTTTTCTTTGGGGTCATAGCTCTGAAGAAATGTTCTGACGGTTGTAAGAGTGGAGCAAGACTGTCTCCGTGGCGCAATTGGCTAGCGCGATCGGCTGTTAACCGAAAGGTTGGAGTTTTGAGCCCTCCCGGGAGTGGTGTGTTGCTTTTTTTCTTTGCGGTAATAGCTTTGAAGATATGTTCTGATGGTTGTGAGAGTGGAGCAGGACTGTCTTCGTGGCGCATTTGGCTAGCGCGACCGGCTGTTAACCGAAAGGTTGGAGGTTCGAGCCCTCCCGGTGGTGGTGCGGCGCTTTTTTTTCTTTGGGGAGATAGCTCTGAAGAAATGTTCTGACGGTGGTGAGAGTGGAGCACGACTGTCTCAGCGGGGCAATTGGCTAGCGTGATCGGCTGTTAACCGAAAGGTTGGAGTTTCGAACCCTCCCGGGAGTGGCGTGTTGCTTTTTTTCTTTGCGGTAATAGCTTTGAAGATATGTTCTGATGGTTGTGAGAGTGGAGCAGGACTGACTTCGTGGCGCAATTGGCTAGCGCGATCGGCTGTTAACCGAAAAGTCGGAGGTTCGAGCCCACCCGGTGGTGGTGCGGCGCTTTTTTTTCTTTGGGCTGGCAGCTTTGAAGATATGTTGAGATGGTGGTGAGACTGTAGCAGGACTGTCTCCGTGGCGCAATTGGCTAGCGTGATCGTCTGTTAACCGAAAGTTTGGAGGTTCGAGCCCACCCGGTGGTGGTGCGGCGCTTTCTTTCTTTGCGCTGATAGCTTTGAAGATATGTTCTGATGGTGGTGAGAGTGGAGCAAGACTGTCTCCGTGGCGCAATACGCTAGCGCGATCGGCTGTTAACCGAAAGGTTGGAGTTTCGAGCCCTCCCGAGAGTGGTGTGTTGAATTTTTCTTTGCGGTAATAGCTTTGAAGATATGTTCTGCTGGTGGTGACAGTGGAGCAGGACTGTCTTTGTGGCGCAATTGGCTAGCGCGACCGGCTGTTAACCGAAAGATTGGAGGTTTGAGCCCACGCGGTGGTGGTGCGGCGCTTTTTTTTCTTTGGGGTGATAGCTCTGAAGAAATGTTCTGACACTGGTGAGAGTGGAGCACGACTGCCTCCGTGGGGCAATTAGCTAGCGTGATCGGCTGTTAACCGAAAGGTTGGAGGTTCGAGCCCACCCGGTGGTGGTGCGGCGCTTTTTTTTCTTTGGGCTGATAGCTCTGAAGAAATGTTCTGACGGTGGTGAGAGTAGGACTGTCTCCGTGGCGCAGTTGGCTAGCGCGATTGGCTGTTAAACGCAAGGTTTGAGGTTCGAGCCCACCCGGTGGTGGTTCGGCGCTTTTTTTCTTTGTGCTGATAGCTTTGAAGATATGTTCTGATGGTGGTGAGAGTGGAGCAGGACTATCTCCGTGGCGCAAATGGCTAGCGCGATTGGCTGTTAACCGAAAGGTTGAATTTCAAGCCCACCCGGTGGTGGTGCCGTGCTTTTTTTCCTTTGGCCTGATAGCTTTTAAGATATGTTCTGATGGTGGTGAGAGTGGAGCAGGACTGTCTCCGTGGCGCAATTGGCTAGCGCGATCGGCTGTTAACCGAAAAGTCGGAGGTTCGAGCCCACCCGGTGGTGGTGCTGCGCTTTTTTTTCTTTGGGCTGACAGCTTTGAAGATATGTTCTGATGGTGGTGAGACTGGAGCAGGACTGTCTCCGTGGCGCTATTGGCTAGCGCGATCGGCTGTTAACCGAAAGGTTGGAAGTTCGAGCCCACCCGGTGGTGGTGCGGCGCTTTTTTTCTTTGCGCTGATAGCTTTGAAGATATGTTCTGATGGTGGTGGGAGTGGAGCAAGACTGTCTCCGTGGCGCAATACGCTTGCACGATCGGCTGTTAAACGAAAGGTTTAAGTTTCGACCCTCCCGAGAGTGGTGTGTTGAATTTTTTTTGTGGTAATAGCTTTGAAGATATGTTCTGCTGGTGGTGAGAGTAGAGCAGGACTGTCTTTGTGGCGTAATTGGCTAGCGCGACCGGCTGTTAACCGAAAGGTTGGAGGTTCGAACCCACGCGGTGGTGGTGCGGCGCTTTTTTTTCTTTGGGGTGATAGCTCTGAAGAAATGTTCTAACAGTGGTGAGAGTGGAGCACGACTGCCTCCGTGGGGCAATTGGCTAGCGCGATCGGCTGTTAACCGAAAGGTTGGAGGTTCGAGCCCACCCGGTGATGGTGCGGTGCTTTTTTTCTTTGGGCTGATAGCTCTGAAGAAATGTTCTGACGGTGGTGAGAGTAGGACTGTCTCCGTGGCGCGATTAGATAGTGTGATCGGCTGTTAACCGAAACGTTGGAGGTTCGAGCCCACCCGGTGGTGGTGCGGCGCTTTTTTTTCTTTGGGCTGATAGCTTTGAAGATATGTTTTGATGGTGGTGTGAGTAGAGCAGGACTGTTTCCGTGGCGCAATTGGCTAGCGCGATCGGCTGTTAACCGAAAGGTTGGAGTTTCGAGCCCTCCCGGGAGTGGTGTGTTGCGTTTTTCTTTGCGCTGATAGCTTTGAAGATATGTTCTGATGGTGGTGAGGGTGGAGCACGACTGTCTCCGTGGCGCAGTTTGCTAGCGCGATCGGCTGTTAACCGAAAGGTTGGAGGTACGAGCCTCCGGAACTGGTGCGTTGCTTTTTTTTCTTTGGGCTGATAGCTTTAAAGATATGTTCTGATTATGGTGACAGTGGAGAACGACTGTCTCCGTGGCGCAATTGACTAGCGCGATCGGCTGTTAACCGAAAGGTTGGAGGTTCGAGCCCACCCAGTGGTGGTGCGGCGCTTTTTTTTTCTTTGGGCTGATGGCTTTGAAGATATGTTCTGATGGTGGTGACAGTGGAGCAGAACTGTCTCCGTGGCGCAATTGGCTAGCGCGATCGGCTGTTAACCGAAAGGTTGGAGTTTCGAGCCCTCCTGGGACAGGTGTGTTGCTTTTTTTTGCGCTGATAGCTTTGAAGATATGTTCTGATGGGGGTGAGGGTGGAGCATGACTTTCTCCGTGGCGCAATTGGCTAGCGCGACCGGCTGTCAACCGAAAGGTTGGAGGTTCGAGCCCACGCGGTGGTGGTGCGGCGCTTTTTTTTTCTTTGGGCTGATGGCTTTGAAGATATGTTCTGATGGTGGTGAGAGTGGAGCAGAACTGTCTCCGTGGCGCAATTGGCTAGCGCGATCGGCTGTTAACCGAAAGGTTGGAGTTTCGAGCCCACCCGGTGGTGGTGCGGCGCTTTTTTTCCTTTGGGCTGATAGCTTTGAAGATATGTTCTGATGGTGGTGAGAGTGGAGCAGGAATGTCTCCGTGGCGCAATTGGCTAGCACGATCGGCTGTTACCCGAAAAGTTGGAGGTTCGAGCCCTCCCGGGAGTGGTGTGTTGCTTTTTTCTTTGCGGTAATAGCTTTGAAGATATGTTCTGATGGTGGTGAGAGTAGAGCAGGACTATCTTCGTGGCGCAATTGGCTAGCGCTGAAGGCTGTTAACCGAAAGGTTGGAGGTTCGAGCCCACCCGGTTGTGAAGCGGCGCTTTTTTTTTCTTTGGGGTAATCTTCGTGGCGCAATTGGCTAGCGCTGAAGGCTGTTAACCGAAAGGTTGGAGGTTCGAGCCCACCCGGTTGTGAAGCGGCGCTTTTTTTTTCTTTGGGGTAATAGCTCTGAAGAAATGTTCTGACGGTGGTGAGAGTGGAGCACGACTGTCTCCATGGGGCAATTGGCTAGCACGATCGGCTGTTAACCGAAAGGTTGGAGTTTCGAGCCCTCCCGGGAGTTGTGTGTTGCTTTTTTTCTTTGCGGTAATAGCTTTGAAGATATGTTCTGATGGTTGTGAGAGTGGAGCAGGATTGACTTCGTGGCGCAATTGGCTAGCGCGATCGGCTGTTAACCGAAAAGTCGGAGGTTCGAGCCCACCCGGTGGTGGTGCGGCGCTTTTTTTTCTTTGGGCTGGCAGCTTTGAAGATATGTTGAGATGGTGGTGAGACTGGAGCAGGACTGTCTCCGTGGCGCAATTGGCTAGCGTGATCGGCTTTTAACCGAAAGTTTGGAGGTTCGAGCCCACCCGGTGGTGGTGCGGCGCTTTTTTTCTTTGCGCTGATAGCTTTGAAGATATGTTCTGATGGTGGTGAGAGTAGGACTGTCTCCGTGGCGCGATTGGATAGCGTGATCGGCTGCTAACCGAAACGTTGGAGGTTTGAGCCCACCCGGTGGTGGTGCGGCGCTTTTTTTTCTTTGGGCTGATAGCTTTGAAGATATGTTTTGATGGTGGTGAGAGTAGAGCAGGACTGTCTCCGTGTCGCAATTGGCTAGCGCGATCGGCTTTTAACCGAAAGGTTGGAGTTTCGAGCCCTCCCGGGAGTGGTGTGTTGCGTTTTTCTTTGCGCTGATAGCTTTAAAGATATGTTCAGATGGTGGTGAGGGTGGAGCACGACTGTCTCCGTGGCGCAGTTTGCTAGCGCGATCGGCTGTTAACCGAAAGGTTGGAGGTACGAGCCCTCCGGGACTGGTGCGTTGCTTTTTTTTCTTTGGGCTGATATCTTTAAAGATATGTTCTGATTATGGTGAGAGTGGAGAACGACTGTCTCCGTGGCGCAATTGGCTAGCGCGATCGGCTGTTAACCGAAAGGTTGGAGGTTCGAGCCCACCCAGTGGTGGTGCGGTGCTTTTTTTTTCTTTGGGCTGATGGCTTTGAATATACGTTCAGATGGTGGTGAGAGTGGAGCAGAACTGTCTCCGTGGCGCAATTGACTAGCGCGATCGGCCGTTAACCGAAAGGTTGGAGTTTCGAGCCCTCCTGGGACAGGTGTGTTGCTTTTTTCTTTGCGCTGATAGCTTTGAAGATATGTTCTGATGGTGGTGAGGGTGGAGCACGACTGTCTCCGTGGCGCAGTTGGCTAGCGCGATTGGCTGTTAAACGCAAGGTTTCAGGTTCGAGCCCACCCGGTGGTGGTTCGGCGCTTTTTTTCTTTGTGCTGATAGCTTTGAAGATATGTTCTGATGGTGGTGAGAGTGGAGCAGGACTATCTCCGTGGCGCAAATGGCTAGCGCGATCGGAAGTTAACCGAAAGGTTGGAGGTTCGAGCCCACCGGTGGTGGTGCGGCGCTTTTTTTCTTTGGGCTGTTAGCCTTGAAGATATGTTCTAATGGTGGTGAGAGTGAAGCAAGACTGTCTCCGTGGCGCAATTGACAAGCTGAATCGGCTGTTAACCGAAAGGTTGGAGTTTCGAGCCCTCCCGAGAGTGGTGTGTTGCTTTTTTCTTTTCGCTGATAGCTTTGAAGATATGTTCTGATGGTAGTGAGTGTGGAGCACGGCTGTCTCCGTGGCGTAATTGGCTAGCGCGATCAGCTGTTAACCGAAAGGTTGGAGGTTCGAGTCCAATCGGTGGTGGTGCGGCGCTTTTTTCTTTGGGCTGATAGCTTTGGCGATATGTTCTGATGGTGGTGAGAGTGGAGCAGGACTGTCTCCGTGGCGCAATACGCTAGCGCGATCGGCTGTTAACCGAAAGGTTGGAGGTACGAGCCCTCCGGGACTGGTGCGTTGCTTTTTTTTCTTTGGGCTGATAGCTTTAAAGATATGTTCTGATTATGTTGAGAGGGGAGAACGACTGTCTCCGTGGCGCAATTGGCTAGCGCGATCGGCTGTTAACCGAAAGGTTGGAGGTTCGAGCCCACCCAGTGGTGGTGTGGCGCTTTTTTTTTTCTTTGGGCTGATGGCTTTGAAGATATGTTCTGATGGTGGTGAGAGTGGAGCAGAACTGTCTCCGTGGCGCAATTGGCTAGCGCGATCGGCTGTTAACCAAAAGGTTGGAGTTTCGAGCCCTCCTGGGACAGGTGTGTTGCTTTTTTCTTTGCGCTGATAGCTTTGAAGATATGTTCTAATGGGGGTGAGGGTGGAGCATGACTGTCTCCGTGGAGCAGTTGTCTAGCGCGATTGGCTGTTAAACGAAAGGTTGGAGGTTCGAGCCCACCTGGTGGTGGTTCGGCGCTTTTTTTTCTTTGTGCTGATAGCTTTGAAGATATGTTCTGATGGTGGTGAGAGTGGAGCAGGACTATCTCCGTGGCGCAAATGGCTAGCGCGATTGGCTGTTAACCGAAAGGTTGAATTTCAAGCCCACCCGGTGGTGGTGCGGTGCTTTTTATCCTTTGGGCTGATAGCTTTGAAGATATGTTCTGATGGTGGTGAGAGTGGAGCAGGACTGTCTCCGTGGCGCAATTGGCTAGTGCGATCGCCTGTTAACCGAAAAGTCGGAGGTTCGAGCCCTCCTTAGAGTGGTGTGTTGCATTTTTCTTTGCGGTATTAGCTCTGAAGATATGTTCTGCTGGTGGTGAGAGTGGAGCAGGACTGTCTTTGTGGCGCAATTGGCTAGCGCGACCGGCTGTTAACCGAAAGGTTGGAGGTTCGAGCCCACGCGGTGGTGGTGCGGCGCTTTTTTTATTTGGGGTGATAGCTTTGAAGATATGTTCTGATGGTGGTAAGAGTGGAGCAGGACTGTCTCCGTGGCGCAATTGGCTAGCGCGATTGGCTGTTAACCGAAAGGTTGGAGGTTCGGGCCCACCCAGTGGTGGTGAGGCGCTTTTTTTCTTTGGGCTGATGGCTTTGAAGATATGTTCTGATGGTGGTGTGAGTGGAGCAGAAATGTTTCCGTGGCGCAATTGGCTAGCGCGATCGGCTGTTAACCGAAAGGTTGGAGTTTCGAGCCCACCCGGTGGTGGTGCGGCGCTTTTTTTCCTTTGGGCCTATAGCTTTGAAGATATGTTCTGATGGTGGTGAGAGTGGAGCAGGAATGTCTCCGTGGCGCAATTGGCTAGCACGATCGGCTGTTACCCGAAAGGTTGGAGGTTCGAGCCCTCCCGGGAGTGGTGTGTTGCTTTTTTTTGCGCTGATAGCTTTGAAGATATGTTCTGATGGGGGTGAGGGTGGAGCATGACTTTCTCCGTGGCGCAATTGGCTAGCGCGACCGGCTGTCAACCGAAAGGTTGGAGGTTCGAGCCCACGCGGTGGTGGTGCGGCGCTTTTTTTTTCTTTGGGCTGATGGCTTTGAAGATATGTTCTGATGGCGGTGAGAGTGGAGCAGAACTGTCTCCGTGGCGCAATTGGCTAGCGCGATCGGCTGTTAACCGAAAGGTTGGAGTTTCGAGCCCACCCGGTGGTGGTGCGGCGCTTTTTTTCCTTTGGGCTGATAGCTTTGAAGATATGTTCTGATGGTGGTGAGAGTGGAGCAGGAATGTCTCCGTGGCGCAATTGGCTAGCACGATCGGCTGTTACCCGAAAGGTTGGAGGTTCGAGCCCTCCCGGGAGTGGTGTGTTGCTTTTTTCTTTGCGGTAATAGCTTTGAAGATATGTTCTGATGGTGGTGAGAGTAGAGCAGGACTATCTTCGTGGCGCAATTGGCTAGCGCTGAAGGCTGTTAACCGAAAGGTTGGAGGTTCGAGCCCACCCGGTTGTGAAGCGGCGCTTTTTTTTTCTTTGGGGTAATAGCTCTGAAGAAATGTTCTGACGGTGGTGAGAGTGGAGCACGACTGTCTCCGTGGGGCAATTGGCTAGCACGATCGGCTGTTAACCGAAAGGTTGGAGTTTCGAGCCCTCCCGGGAGTGGTGTGTTGCTTTTTTTCTTTGCGGTAATAGCTTTGAAGATATGTTCTGATGGTTGTGAGAGTGGAGCAGGATTGACTTCGTGGCGCAATTGGCTAGCGCGATTGGCTGTTAACCGAAAAGTCGGAGGTTCGAGCCCACCCGGTGGTGGTGCGGTGCTTTTTTTTCTTTGGGCTGGCAGCTTTGAAGATATGTTGAGATGGTGGTGAGACTGGAGCAGGACTGTCTCCGTGGCGCAATTGGCTAGCGTGATCGGCTTTTAACCGAAAGTTTGGAGGTTCGAGCCCACCCGGTGGTGGTGCGGCGCTTTTTTTCTTTGCGCTGATAGCTTTGAAGATATGTTCTGATGGTGGTGAGAGTAGGACTGTCTCCGTGGCGCGATTGGATAGCGTGATCGGCTGCTAACCGAAACGTTGGAGGTTTGAGCCCACCCGGTGGTGGTGCGGCGCTTTTTTTTCTTTGGGCTGATATATTTGAAGATATGTTTTGATGGTGGTGAGAGTAGAGCAGGACTGTCTCCGTGTCGCAATTGGCTAGCGCGATCGGCTGTTAACCGAAAGGTTGGAGTTTCGAGCCCTCCCGGGAGTGGTGTGTTGCGTTTTTCTTTGCGCTGATAGCTTTAAAGATATGTTCAGATGGTGGTGAGGGTCGAGCACGACTGTCTCCGTGGCGCAGTTTGCTAGCGCGATCGGCTGTTAACCGAAAGGTTGGAGGTACGAGCCCTCCGGGACTGGTGCGTTGCTTTTTTTTCTTTGGGCTGATATCTTTAAAGATATGTTCTGATTATGGTGAGAGTGGAGAACGACTGTCTCCGTGGCGCAATTGGCTAGCGCGATCGGCTGTTAACCGAAAGGTTGGAGGTTCGAGCCCACCCAGTGGTGGTGCGGTGCTTTTTTTTCTTTGGGCTGATGGCTTTGAATATACGTTCAGATGGTGGTGAGAGTGGAGCAGAACTGTCTCCGTGGCGCAATTGACTAGCGCGATCGGCTGTTAACCGAAAGGTTGGAGTTTCGAGCCCTCCTGGGACAGGTGTGTTGCTTTTTTCTTTGCGCTGATAGCTTTGAAGATATGTTCTGATGGTGGTGAGGGTGGAGCACGACTGTCTCCGTGGCGCAGTTGGCTAGCGCGATTGGCTGTTAAACGCAAGGTTTCAGGTTCGAGCCCACCCGGTGGTGGTTCGGCGCTTTTTTTCTTTGTGCTGATAGCTTTGAAGATATGTTCTGATGGTGGTGAGAGTGGAGCAGGACTATCTCCGTGGCGCAAATGGCTAGTGCGATTGGCTGTTAACCGAAAGGTTGAATTTCAAGCCCACCCGGTGGTGGTGCCGTGCATTTTTTCCTTTGGCCTGATAGCTTTTAAGATATGTTCTGATGGTGGTGAGAGTGGAGCAGGACTATCTCCGTGGCGCAATTGGCTAGCGCGATCGGCTGTTAACCGAAAAGTCGGAGGTTCGAGCCCACCCGGTGGTGGTGCTGCACTTTTTTTTCTTTGGGCTGACAGCTTTGAAGATATGTTCTGATGGTGGTGAGACTGGAGCAGGACTGTCTCCGTGGCGCTATTGGCTAGCGCGATCGGCTGTTAACCGAAGGGTTGGAGGTTCGAGCCCACCCGGTGGTGGTGCGGCGTTTTTTTTGGGCTGACAGCTTTGAAGATATGTTCTGATGGTGGTGAGAGTGGAGCAAGACTGTCTCTGTGGCGCAATACGCTAGCGCGATCGGCTGTTAACCGAAAGGTTGGAGTTTCGAGCCCTCCCGAGAGTGGTGTGTTGCATTTTTCTTTGCGGTAATAGCTCTGAAGATATGTTCTGCTTGGTGTGAGAGTGGAGCAGGACTGTCTTTGTGGCGCAATTGGCTAGCGCGACCGGCTGTTAACCGAAAGGTTGGAGGTTCGAGCCCACCCGGTTGTGGTGCGGCGCTTTTTTTTTCTTTGGGGTGATAGCTCTGAAGAAATGTTCTGACGGTGGTGAGAGTGGAGCACGACTGTCTCCGTGGGGCAATTGGCTAGCGCGATCAGCTGTTAACCGAAAGGTTGGAGGTTCGAGCCCACCCGGTGGTGGTGCGCCGCTTTTTTTTCTTTCGGCTGATAGCCCTGAAGAAATGTTCTGACGGTGGTGAGAGTAGAGCAGGACTGTCCCCGTGGCGCAATTTGCTTAACATATGGAGGTTCGAGCTCTCCCGGGAGTAGTGTGTTGCTTTTTTCTTTGCGCTGATAGCTTTGAAGATAAGTTCTGATGGTGATGAGAGTGGAGCACGACTGTCTCCGTGGCGCAATTGGCTAGCGCGATCGGCTGTTAACCGAATTGTTGGAGGTTCGAGCCCCCTTGGTGGTGGTGTGGCGCTTTTTTGCGCTGATAGCTTTGAAGATATGTTCTGATGGTGGTGAAAGTGGAGCAAGACTGTCTCCGTGGCGCAATGGGCTAGCGCGATCGGGTGTTAACCGAAAGGTTGGAGGTTCGAGCCAACCCGGTGGTGGGGTGGCGCTTTTTTTTCTTTGGGGTGATAGCTCTGAAAAAATGTTCTGACGGTAGTGAGAGTGGAGCACGACTGTCTCCGTGGGGCAATTGGCTAGCGCAATCGGCTGTTAACTGAAAGGTTGGATGTTCGAGCCCTCCCGGGAGTAGCGTGTTGTTTTTTTCTTTGCGCTGATAGCTTTGATGATATGTTCTGATGGTGGTGAGATTGGAGCACGACTGTCTCCTTGGCGCAATTGGCTAGCGCGATCGGAAGTTAACCGAAAGGTTGGAGGTTCGAGCCCACCGGTGGTGGTGCGGCGCTTTTTTTCTTTGGGCTGTTAGCCTTGAAGATATGTTCTAATGGTGGTGAGAGTGAAGAAAGACTGTCTCCGTGGCGCAATTGACAAGCTGAATCGGCTGTTAACCGAAAGGTTGGAGTTTCGAGCCCTCCCGAGAGTGGTGTGTTGCTTTTTTCTTTTCGCTGATAGCTTTGAAGATATGTTCTGATGGTAGTGAGTGTGGAGCACGGCTGTCTCCGTGGCGTAATTGGCTAGCGCGATCAGCTGTTAACCGAAAGGTTGGAGGTTCGAGTCCAATCGGTGGTGGTGCGGCGCTTTTTTTCTTTGGGCTGATAGCTTTGGCGATATGTTCTGATGGTGGTGAGAGTGGAGCAGGACTGTCTCCGTGGCGCAATTGGCTAGCGTGATCGGCTGTTAACTGAAAGGTCGGAGGTTCGAGCCCACCCGGTGGTGGTGCGGCGCTTTTTTTCTTTGCGCTGATTGCTTTGAAGATATGTTCTGATGGTGGTGAGAGTGGAGCAAGACTGTCTCCGTGGCGCAATACGCTAGCGCGATCGGCTGTTAACCGAAAGGTTGGAGGTACGAGCCCTCCGGGACTGGTGCGTTGCTTTTTTTTCTTTGGGCTGATAGCTTTAAAGATATGTTCTGATTATGTTGAGAGTGGAGAACGACTGTCTCCGTGGCGCAATTGGCTAGCGCGATCGGCTGTTAACCGAAAGGTTGGAGGTTCGAGCCCACCCAGTGGTGGTGTGGCGCTTTTTTTTTTCTTTGGGCTGATGGCTTTGAAGATATGTTCTGATGGTGGTGAGAGTGGAGCAGAACTGTCTCCGTGGCGCAATTGGCTAGCGCGATCGGCTGTTAACCAAAAGGTTGGAGTTTCGAGCCCTCCTGGGACAGGTGTGTTGCTTTTTTCTTTGCGCTGATAGCTTTGAAGATATGTTCTAATGGGGGTGAGGGTGGAGCATGACTGTCTCCGTGGAGCAGTTGTCTAGCGCGATTGGCTGTTAAACGAAAGGTTGGAGGTTCGAGCCCACCTGGTGGTGGTTCGGCGCTTTTTTTTCTTTGTGCTGATAGCTTTGAAGATATGTTCTGATGGTGGTGAGAGTGGAGCAGGACTATCTTCGTGGCGCAAATGGCTAGCGCGATTGGCTGTTAACCGAAAGGTTGAATTTCAAGCCCACCCGGTGGTGGTGCGGTGCTTTTTTTCCTTTGGGCTGATAGCTTTGAAGATATGTTCTGATGGTGGTGAGAGTGGAGCAGGACTGTCTCCGTGGCGCAATTGGCTAGTGCGATCGCCTGTTAACCGAAAAGTCGGAGGTTCGAGCCCTCCCTAGAGTGGTGTGTTGCATTTTTCTTTGCGGTAATAGCTCTGAAGATATGTTCTGCTGGTGGTGAGAGTGGAGCAGGACTGTCTTTGTGGCGCAATTGGCTAGCGCGACCGGCTGTTAACCGAAAGGTTGGAGGTTCGAGCCCACGCGGTGGTGGTGCGGCGCTTTTTTTATTTGGGGTGATAGCTGTGAAAAAATGTTCTGACAGTGGTGAGAGTGGAGCACGACTGTCTCCGTGGCGCAATTGGCTAGCGCGATCGGCTGTTAACCGAAAGGTCGGAGCTTCGAGCCCACCCAGTGGTGGTGCGGCGCTTTTTTTTTCTTTGGGCTGATGGCTTTGAAGATTTGTTCTGATGGTGGTAAGAGTGGAGCAGGACTGTCTCCGTGGCGCAATTGGCTAGCGCGATTGGCTGTTAACCGAAAGGCTGGAGGTTCGGGCCCACCCAGTGGTGGTGAGGCGCTTTTTTTCTTTGGGCTGATGGCTTTGAAGATATGTTCTGATGGTGGTGTGAGTGGAGCACAAATGTTTCCGTGGCGCAATTGGCTAGCGCGATCGGCTGTTAACCGAAAGGTTGGAGTTTCGAGCCCACCCGGTGGTGGTGCGGCGCTTTTTTTCCTTTGGGCCTATAGCTTTGAAGATATGTTCTGATGGTGGTGAGAGTGGAGCAGGAATGTCTCCGTGGCGCGATTGGCTAGCGCGATCGGCTGTTACCCGAAAGGTTGGAGGTTCGAGCCCTCCCGGGAGTGGTTTGTTGCTTTTTTCTTTGCGGTAATAGCTTTGAAGGTATGTTCTGATGGTGGTGAGAGTGGAGCAGGACTATTTTCGTGGCGCAATTGGCTAGCGCTAAAGGCTGTTAACCGAAAGGTTGGAGGTTCGAGCCCACCCGGTTGTGTTGCGGCGCTTTTTTTTTCTTTGGGGTGATAGCTCTGAAGAAATGTTCTGACGGTGGTGAGAGTGGAGCACGACTGTCTCCGTGGGGCATTTGGCTAGCGCGATCGGCTGTTAACCGAAAGGTTGGAGGTTCAAGCCCACCCGGTGGTGGTGCGGCGCTTTTTTTTTCTTTGGGCTGATAGCTCTGAAGAAATGTTCTGACGGTGGTGAGAGTAGAGCAGGACTATCCCCGTGGCGCAATTGGCTGAACAGTTGGAGGTTCGAGCTCTCCCGAATTAGTGTGTTGCTTTTTTCTTTGCGCTGATAGCTTTGAAGATAAGTTCTGATGGTGATGAGAGTGGAGCACGACTGTCTCCGTGGCGCAATTGGCTAGCGCGATCGGGTGTTAACCGAAAGGTTGGAGGTTCGAGCCCACCAAGTGGTGGTGCGGCGCTTTTTTTTCTTTGTGCTGATAGCTTTGAAGATATGTTCTGATGGTGGTGAGAGTGGGGCAGGACTGTCTCCATGGCGCAATTGGCTGGCGCGATTGGCTGTTAACCGAAAGGTTGGAGGTTCGAGCCCACCCGGTGGTGGTGCGGCGCTTTTTTTCTTTGCGCTGATAGCTTTGAAGATATGTTCTGATGGTGGTGAGAGTGGAGCAAGGCTGTCTCTGTGGCGCAATACGCTAGCGCGATCGGCTGTTAACCGAAAGGTTGGAGTTTCGAGCCCTCCCGAGAGTGGTGTGTTGCATTTTTCTTTGCGGTAATAGCTCTGAAGATATGTTCTGCTTGGTGTGAGAGTGGAGCAGGACTTTCTTTGTGGCGCAATTGGCTAGCGCGACCGGCTGTTAACCCAAAGATTGGAGGTTCGAGCCCACGCGGTGGTGGTGCGGCGCTTTTTTTTCTTTGGGCTGATGGCTTTAAAGATATGTTCTGATGGTGGTGAGAGTGGAGCAAAACTGTCTCCGTGGCGCAATTGGCTAGCGCGATTGGCTGTTAACCGAAAGGTTGAATTTCAAGCCCACCCGGTGGTGGTGCGGTGCTTTTTTTCCTTTGGGCTGATAGCTTTGAAGATATGTTCTGATGGTGGTGAGAGTAGAGCAGGACTGTCTCCGTGGCGCAATTGGCTAGCGCGATCGGCTGTTAACCGAAAAGTCGGCGGTTCGAGCCCACCCGGTGGTGGTGCGGCGCTTTTTTTGGGGCTGACAGCTTTGAAGATATGTTCTGATGGTGGTGAGACTGGAGCAGGACTGTCTCCGTGGCGCAATTGGCTAGCGCGATCGGCTGTTAACCGAAAGGTTGGAGGTTCGAGCTCACCCGGTGGTGGTGCGGCGCTTTTTTTTGCGCTGATAGCTTTGAAGATATGTTCTGATGGTGGTGAGAGTGGAGCAAGACTGTCTCCGTGGCGCAATACGCTAGCGCGATCGGCTGTTAACCGAAAGGTTGGAGTTTCGAGCCCTCCCGAGAGTGGTGTGTTGCATTTTTCTTTGCGGTAATAGCTCTGAAGATATTGCCACGTTCAATTTCCCAAGTTTTTGTTGTCGTCCGAAAACACCGCACAATTCTCAGCGCAAACCGCGCCTGCAGTTTTCTAGAAGGTTCCGGACTGTAGTAGATCATTTCAATAAGATCACGCCCACTGTGTGAACGGTACAGATTGTTCTGGAAGCTACGCCACCGCCAGCGATAACGCTTGAACATTCGACGGCAAGAGTATAAATGCCAACGCGCTTCGCCGCTTGTCAGTTGTTGATTGAAGGCCGACGCTCCGTTCGCCGCTATCAGTCCGAGACTGCTATCTGTGCGAGACTGCTGCTGTAATTGGACTTTCAGTTTACCGGGCACAGGTTCGCCCAAATAAACAGTTAAATCCTAACACGAAGTCTCCTGTCTTCGGCCACGTCACGACCCCGTGACATCTGGTGGAGGTGCTGCTTCGTTCATGTACCGGACGCCCCCGTCAAGCCGTGAACCCAGCCCACGTCGCGGAGAAGACACCGACACCAACCAGGAGCAGCGAACAAGCCGCCGACAGCAAGGGCTACCACCGGAGTACGGGCTTCTACCAGACAAAACGCAGAAGACGAAGGCCATGACCGCGACTGCAGCGACAATGACAACCGCAGCGTCCCAGCCCACGATGGTCATGCATCAACCCAGGGAACCACCAATTTTCCATGGGTCATCGTTCGAAGACCCGGAGTCCTGGCTGGAGACATACGACCGTGTGGCCGCCCTCAACCACTGGGACCATGACGAAAAGCTGCGTCGTGTGTTCTTCTATTTGGAAGACACCGCAAGGACTTGGCTTGAAAATCGGGAGACCACGCTCCGAACGTGGGATGTTTTCTGCGGCGCATTCCTTCAAACGTTCGCGAGCGTCGCTCGTAAAGAGAGGGCCGCTGCTTTATTAGAGACTCGGGTTAAGCTACCAAATGAAAATGTCGCCATTTTCACAGAAGAAATGACCCGACTATTCCGTCACGCTGATCCAGACATGCCTGAGGAGAAAAAAGTTCGTTTCCTCATGCGAGGGATCAAACAGGAGCTCTTCGCGGGACTGATGAGAAACCCACCGATAACCGTCCAAGAATTTGTAGCAGAAGCGACCACTATCGAAAAAACCCTGGACATGCGCACCAGACAGTATAATCGTCGCCTGACTGCAGACTGCGCTGCTGCTCAAGCCAGTAACTCCGGAGACCTGCGTGAAACGATCCGAGCGATCGTGCGGGAAGAGCTGCGCAAGCTGTTGCCTTCGACCCAGCATCAAGTGGATTCAATTGCCGACATTGTGCGAGAAGAAGTTCGGCAATCGCTTCAAATTCCCCACGCACCGCTGCCCGATCCGGAAGCTATGAGCTACGCCGCTGCACTGCGCCACAACGCTCCTCCCCGTCCACGCCAAAACGCCGCCCCATCGCACTTCCGTCGACAGACGCCACCGCCGCCACCACCCCCACCGACGTCATACCGTTCGCCAGCGGCCCAGCGCAGTGCACCGAGGAAGACTGACGTCTGGCACACCCCTGACCATCGCCCGCTCTGCTACCACTGCGGCGAGGCCGAACACACATACCGCCGTTGCCAGTACCGACAGATGGGGCTGCGTGGCTTCGCCGTCAATGCACCGCGTCCACAGTCAGGAGAACGACCACGTAACATCGCCGACTACCTGACAGGAACTCGGTGGACACCACGAAGCCCTTCGCGTTCGCCGTCGCCCAGCCGCCACACGTCACCGCACCACCGGCAGTACTCTGGCCCAACGCGGGGCCGGTCTCCTAGCCCGTATCCGGGAAACTAAGGGCAGCAACCGGTGGAGGTGCGGTTGCTGTGCGACGAACTACCGAAGATCCTCCGACGACGACGATGCCGCGACGGAGCTTTCCGAACACAACGCCAGCCAGGCAAAGCCCTGACGGCGAAAGCTCATTTACCGAAGCTGGCCTGACGACGCAGCATGGAAGCAGCGGAACAAGCCGACGCAGCCGTGACCCGACGCCACGCCCTAACTGTAATGCGAGACGGCGAACTAGCGACCTCGACGTTCTTATCGACGGCCACAGTGTGACTGCTCTCGTCGATACTGGAGCCGACTATTCTGTCATCAGTGGGTCGTTCGCCGCGAAGTTAAAGAAAGTTAGGACAGCTTGGAAAGGCCCTGAACTCCGCACAGCCGGAGGTCATCTCGTAACGCCTGCAGGAATCTGCACAGCGAGAGTCACCATTAACGGCCGTATTTATCCTACAGACTTCGTAGTCCTACAGCGTTGCTCGAGAGATGTCATCCTTGGCATGGACTTCTTATGCCTCCATGGTGCTGTCATCAACCTAAAAACAAAGTCGATAACGTTATTCACAGAAGAAGCACTACCGCCGCGCACGCCGTCAAGACACCATGCCTTGAATGTGCTGGAAGAACAAGTCACCATTCCGCCTCGCTCAAGCGTCATTATTTCAGTCGGCGCTCCTAAATCACCTGACTTGGAAGGCGTCGTTGAAGGCAGTAAGCATCTGTTGGTCACCCGAAATATTTGCGTCGCAAGAGGAATTGCAGAGCTGCGGGGAGGCAAAGCAACGGTTTTGCTCACGAATTTCAGCAATGAGTACAAACATGTGAACAAAGGAACAACGGTCGCATGCATCGAAGAAATTGTCGAAGCCACCAGTGCTTTCGCCCTCGCCGATTCTGCGGAACCTGCTCAGAGGAACCAAGCCCCTCCCATAGCTTTCGACGTCAATCCCAGACTTCCGAACGATAAGCAAGAACAGCTCAAGGCCCTGCTCCTGCAATACGAAGATTGCTTTTCGTCGTCATCGAAAATTCGACAGACCCCAATCACGAAACATCGCATCATAACCGAAGAAAATGCCAGACCACTCCGTCAGAGTCCGTACAGGGTTTCGACGCGAGAACGTGAGGCCATCAAGAGACAAGTTGATGAAATGCTGCGGGATGACATTATCCAGCCGTCCAAGAGTCCATGGGCATCCCCCGTGGTGTTAGTGAAGAAAAAGGATGGGACCCTACGTTTCTGCGTCGATTATCGCCGCCTGAACAAAATCACAAGAAAGGATGTGTATCCCCTCCCACGAATAGACGACGCACTTGATCGGCTCCATAACGCCAAGTACTTTTCGTCAATGGACCTTAAGACTAGCTATTGGCAAATCGAAGTCGACGAAAGAGACCGAGAGAAGACGGCGTTCATAACACCGGACGGCCTCTTCGAGTTTAAGGTGATGCCCTTCGGCCTTTGCTCAGCGCCTGCAACGTTTCAACGCGTTATGAATACAGTACTGGCAGGATTGAAGTGGCAGACTTGCCTTGTGTACTTGGACGACGTCGTCGTGTTTTCCTCGAGTTTCGACGAGCATCTTCGGCGCCTTGAAGCTGTACTTCAAGCCATCAAGACTTCCGGACTCACACTGAAGCCAGAAAAGTGCAGATTTGCGTATGAGGAGCTCTTGTTTCTGGGGCACGTTATCAGCAAGTCTGGAGTTCGTCCCGATCCACGGAAAACAGCCGCCATCGCTGACTTCCCGCCGCCCACTGACAAGAAAGCCGTGCGCCGATTTCTGGGCCTGTGTGCCTATTATAGGCGGTTCGTGAAAAACTTCGCCCGCATCGCCGATCCTCTCACTAACCTTACCAAGGCCGACGTGGAGTTTAAGTGGGAAACGCCGCAGGAACACGCTTTCCAGGAGCTTAAACATCGCCTCCAGACGCCTCTGTTACTTGCCCATTTCGACGAATTCGCCGAGACAGAAATACATACTGACGCAAGCAGCGTAGGTCTTGGCGCCGTTCTTGTGCAGAGGGCTGACGGACTTGAAAGGGTTATTAGTTACGCCAGCCGATCGCTATCCAAAGCAGAAGCAAATTATTCCACAACAGAAAAGGAGTGCCTGGCCATCATCTGGGCTACGTCGAAATTTCGCCCCTACCTCTACGGCAGGCCCTTCAAAGTTGTGAGCGACCACCACGCATTGTGTTGGCTAGCCACCTTGAAGGACCCCTCAGGTCGCCTCGCACGATGGAGCCTGAGACTTCAAGAATATGACATTACTATCATTTACAAGTCCGGCAAAAAACACTCCGACGCCGACTGTCTCTCTCGTGCGCCTGTCGACCAACCGCTACCCGACGACCCGGATGACGACTACTTCTTAGGAACGATAACTACCGACGACTTCGCTGAACGACAGAGGGCCGACCCGGAACTTAAGGCCCTAATAGAATACCTCGAAGGCAGGACCGCCGAAGTCCCGAAGGTATTCAAGCGCGCACTTGCGTCGTTCTTTCTACGAAACGGTCTTCTACAAAAGAAAAACTTTTCACCGCTTCGAGCTAAGTACCTTCTTGTGGTGCCTTCAGCTCTGCGACCAGAACTCCTGCAGGCCCTTCACGACGATCCGACGGCAGGGCACCTCGGTGTTTCTCGCACGCTCGCGAGAATACAAGAAAGGTACTACTGGCCACGTCTTACCACCGACGTCACTCGTTATGTGAAAACATGCCGGGACTGTCAGCGACGCAAGACACCGCCGACAAGGCCAGCGGGACTTCTGCAGCCAATTGATCCACCTTGCCGACCTTTCAAGCAGATTGGTACGGACCTACTGGGGCCGTTCCCGACGTCGGCTTTCGGAAACAAGTGGATCGTGGTAGCTACCGACTACCTCACCCGCTACGCCGAGACAAAAGCCCTGCCGAAAGGCAGTGCATCCGAAGTAGCTAAAGTCTTCGTCGAAAATATCGTCCTACGTCATGGCGCCCCAGAGGTCCTTATCACCGACAGAGGAACGGCATTCACTGCCGACCTAACTCAAGCAATCTTGGCATACAGCCAAACAAACCACCGCCGGACGACAGCGTACCACCCACAGACCAACGGCCTCACCGAGCGGCTTAACAAGACGATCGCCGACATGCTGTCAATGTACGTCGATGTCGAACACAAGACGTGGGACGCCATTCTTCCGTATGTGACCTTCGCATACAACACGGCGGTGCAGGAGACGACGCAGATATCGCCATACAAATTGGTCTACGGAAGGAGCCCGGAAACGACGCTCGATGCCATGTTACCCAACGTCACCGACGAAGAAAACCTCGATGTGAGCGAGTACCTTCAACGCGCCGAAGAAGCCCGAAAACTTGCGCGTCTCCGTATCAAGAATCAACAGACAACCGACAGCCACCGTTACAACCTACGACGACGCTTCGTGGAATACCAGCCCGGTGAACGTGTTTGGGTGTGGATGCCGATACGCCGACGTGGACTAAGTGAAAAGCTTCTGCGACGGTACTTCGGACCGTACAGGGTGGTTTGACGGCTCGGCCCACTTGATTACTAGGTTGTCCCCGACGGCATCACGAACTCTCAACGACGCCGATCGCGACCTGAAGTCGTCCATGTCGCGCGCCTCAAGCCGTTTCATGCGCGTTAACAAACTGAACTAGTGTTTTTTTGTATTATTGTTGTATCGTAATTTATTCATTGTACTTTCTTGCATTATTATTGTACTTTCACCTTTAGTTAAAGCATCGGGAAGATGCCTTTTTTCAGAGGGGGGCAATGCCACGTTCCATTTCCCAAGTTTTTGTTGTCGTCCGAAAACACCGCACAATTCTCAGCGCAAACCGCGCCTGCAGTTTTCTAGAAGGTTCCGGACTGTAGTAGATCATTTCAATAAGATCACGCCCACTGTGCGAACGGTACAGATTGTTCTGGAAGCTACGCCACCGCCAGCGATAACGCTAGAACATTCGACGGCAAGAGTATAAATGCCGACGCGCTTCGCCGCTTGTCAGTTGTTGATTGAAGGCGGACGCTCCGTTCGCCGCTATCAGTCCGAGACTGCTATCTGTGCGAGACTGCTGCTGTAATTGGACTTTCAGTTTACCGGGTACAGGTTCGCCCAAATAAACAGTTAAATCCTAACACGAAGTCTCCTGTCTTCGGCCACGTCACGACCCCGTGACAATATGTTCTGCTGGTGGTGAGAGTGGAGCAGGACTGTCTTTGTGGCGCAATTGGCTAGCGCGACCGGCTGTTAACCGAAAGGTTGGAGGTTCGAGCCCACGCGGTGGTGGTGCGGCGCTTTTTTTATTTGGGGTGATAGCTCTGAAAAAATGTTCTGACAGTGGTGAGAGTGGAGCACGACTGTCTCCGTGGCGCAATTGGCTAGCGCGATCGGCTGTTAACCGAAAGGTTGGAGTTTCGAGCCCACCCGGTGGTGGTGCGGCGCTTTTTTTCCTTTGGGCTGATAGCTTTGAAGATATGTTCTGATGGTGGTGAGAGTGGAGCAGGAATGTCTCCGTGGCGCAATTGGCTAGCGCGATCGGCTGTTACCCGAAAGGTTGGAGGTTCGAGCCCTCCGGGGAGTGGTGTGTTGCTTTTTTCTTTGCGGTAATAGCTTTGAAGATATGTTCTGATGGTGGTGAGAGTGGAGCAGGACTATCTCCGTGGCGCAATTGGCTAGCGCTAAAGGCTGTTAACCGAAAGGTTGGAGGTTCGAGCCCACCCGGTTGTGTTGCGGCGCTTTTTTTTCTTTGGGGTGATAGCTCTGAAGAAATGTTCTGACGGTGGTGAGAGTGGAGCACGACTGTCTCCGTGGGGCAATTGGCTAGCGCGATCGGCTGTTAACCGAAAGGTTGGAGGTTCGAGCCCACCCGGTGGTGGTGCGGCGCTTTTTTTTCTTTGGGCTGATAGCTCTGAAGTAATGTTCTGACGGTGGTGAGAGTAGAGCAGGACTATCCCCGTGGCGCAATTGGCGGAACAGTTGGAGGTTCGAGCTCTCCCGGGAGTAGTGTGTTGCTTTTTTCTTTGCGGTGATAGCTTTGAAGATAAGTTCTGATGGTGATGAGAGTGAAGCACGACTGTCTCCGTGGCGCAATTGGCTAGTGCGATCGGGTGTTAACCGAAAGGTTGGAGGTTCGAGCCCACCCAGTGGTGGTGCGGCGCTTTTTTTTCTTTGTGCTGATAGCTTTGAAGATATGTTCTGATGGTGGTGAGAGTGGGGCAGGACTGTCTCCGTGGCGCAATTGGCTGGCGCGATTGGCTGTTAACCGAAAGGGTGGAGGTTCGAGCCCACCCGGTGGTGGTGCGGCGCTTTTTTTCTTTGCGCTGATAGCTTTGAAGATATGTTCTGATGGTGGTGAGGGTGGAGCAAGACTGTCTCTGTGGCGCAATACGCTAGCGCGATCGGCTGTTAACCGAAAGGTTGGAGTTTCGAGCCCACCCGGTGGTGGTGCGGCGCTTTTTTTTCCTTTGGGCTGATAGCTTTGAAGATATGTTCTGATGGTGGTGAGAGTGGAGCACGACTGTCTCCGTGGGGCAATTGGCTAGCGCGATTGGCTGTAAACCGAAAGGTTGGAGGTTCGAGCCCACCCCGTGGTGGTGCGGCGCTTTTTTTTTCTTTGGGCTGATAGCTCTGAAGAAATGTTCTGACGGTGGTAAGAGTGGAGCAGGACTGTCTCCGTGGCGCAATTGGCTAGCGCGATCGGCTGTTAACCGAAAGGTTGGAGTTTCGAGCCCACCCGGTGGTGGTGCGGCGCTTTTTTTTTCCTTTGGGCTGATAGCTTTGAAGATATGTTCTGATGGTGGTGAGAGTGGAGCAGAAATGTCTCCGTGGCGCAATTGGCTAGCGCGATCGGCTGTTACCCGAAAGGTTGGAGGTTCGTCCCTCCCGGGAGTGGTGTGTTACTTTTTTCTTTGCGGTAATAGCTTTGAAGATATGTTCTGATGGTGGTGAGAGTGGAGCAGGACTATCTTCGTGGCGCAATTGGCTAGCGCTGAAGACTGTTAACCGAAAGGTTGGAGGTTCGAGCCCTCCCAGTTGTGGTGCGGCGCTTTTTTTTTCTTTGGGGTGATAGCTCTGAAGAAATGTTCTGACGGTGGTGACAGTGGAGCACGACTGTCTCCGTGGGGCAATTGGCTAGCGCGATTGGCTGTAAACCGAAAGGTTGGAGGTTCGAGCCCACCCTGTGGTGGTGCGGCGCTTTCTTTTTCTTTGGGCTTATAGCTCTGAAGAAATGTTCTGACGGTGGTGAGAGTGGAGCAGGACTGTCCCCGTGGCGCAATTGGCTGAAAAGTTGGAGGTTCGAGCCCTCCCGGGAGTAGCGTGTTGTATTTTTCTTTGCGCTGATAGCTTTGAAGATATGTTCTGATGGTGGTGAGATTGGAGGACGACTGTCTCCTTGGCGCAATTGGCTAGCGGGATCGGAAGTTAACCGAAAGGTTGGAGGTTCGAGCCTACCCGGTGGTGGTGCGGCCCTTTTTTTTCTTTGGGCTGATAGCTTTGAAGATATGTTCTAATGGTGGTGAGAGTGAAGCAAGACTGTCTCCGTGGCGCAATTGACAAGCTGAATCGGCTGTTAACCGAAAGGTTGGAGTTTCGAGCCCTCCCGGGAGTGGCGTGTTGCTTTTTTCTTTGCGCCGATAGCTTTGAAATTATGTTCTGATGATGGTGAGAGCGGAGCACGACTGTCTCCGTGGCGCAATTGGCTAGCGCGATCGGCTGTTAACTAAAAGATCGGAGGTTCGAGCCCACCCGGTGGTGCGGCGTTTTTTTTTCTTTGGGCTGATAGCTTTGAAGATATGTTCTGATGATGGTGAGAGCGGAGCACGACTGTCTCCGTGGCACAATTGGCTAGCGCGATCGGCTGTTAACTAAAAGATCGGAGGTTCGAGCCCACCCGGTGGTGCGGCGTTTTTTTTTCTTTGGGCTGATAGCTTTGAAGATATGTTCTGATGGTGGTTAGAGTGGAGCAGGACTGTCTCTATGGCGCAATTGGCTAGCGCGATCGGCTGTTAACCGAAAGGTTGGAGTTTCGAGCCCTCCTGAGAGTGGTGTGTTGCATTTTTCTTTGCGGTAATAGCTTTGAAGATATGTTCTGCTGGTGGTGAGAGTGGAGCAGGACTGTCTTTGTGGCGCCATTGGCTTGCGCGACCGGCTGTTAACCGAAAGGTTGGGGGTTCGAGTTCACGCGGTGGTGGTGCGGCGCTTTTTATTATTTGGGGTGATAACTTTGAAGAAATGTTCTGACAGTGGTGAGAGTGGAGCACGACTGCCTCCGTGGGGCAATGGGCTAGCGCGATCGGCTGTTAACCGAAAGGTTGGAGGTTCGAGCCCACCCGGTGGTGGTGCGGCGCTTTTTTTCTTTGGGCTGATAGCTCTGAAGAAATGTTCTGACGGTGGTGAGAGTGGAGCAGGACTGTCTCCGTGGCGCAATTGGCTAGCGTGATCGGCTGTTAACCGAAAAGTTGGAGGTTCGAGCCCACCCAGTGGTGGTGCGGCGCTTTTTTTTCTTTGGGCTGATAGCTCTGAAGAAATGTTCTGACAGTGGTGAGAGTGGAGCAGGACTGTCTCCGTGGCCCGATTGGCTGACGGGTTGGAGGTTCGAGCCCTCCCGGGAGTAGCGTGTTTTTTTTCTTTGCGCTGATAGCTTTGAAGATATGTTCTGATGGTGGTGAGATTGGAGCACGACTGTCTCCTTGGCGCAATTGCCTAGCGCGATCGGAAGTTAACCGAAAGGTTCGAGGTTCGAGCCCACCCGGTGGTGGTGCGGCGCTTTTTTTTTGGGCTGATAGCTTTGAAGATATGTTCTAATGGTGGTGAGAGTGAAGCAAGACCGTCTCCGTGGCGCAATTGACAAGCTGAATCGGCTGTTAACCGAAAGGTTGGAGTTTCGAGCCCTCCCGAGAGTGGTGTGTTGCTTTTTTCTTTGCGCTGATAGCTTTGAAGATATGTTCTGATGGTAGTGAGTGTGGAGCATGGCTGTCTCCGTGGCGTAATTAGCTAGCGCGATCAGCTGTTAACCGAAAGGTTGGAGGTTCGAGTCCACTCGGTGGTAATGCGGCGCTTTTTTTCTTTGGGCTGATAGCTTTGGCGATATGTTCTGATGGTGGTGAGAGTGGAGCAGGACTGTCTCCGTGGCGAAATTGGCTAGCGTGATCGGCTGTTAACCGAAAATTTGGAGGTTCGAGCCCTCCCGGGAGTGGCGTGTTGCTTTTTTCTTGCGCCGATAGCTTTGAAGATATGTTCTGATGATGGTGAGAGCGGAGCACGACCGTCTCCGTGGCGCAATTGGCTAGCGCAATCGGCTGTTAGCCGAAAGGTCGGAGGTTCGGGCCCACCCAGTGGTGGTGCGGTGCTTTTTTTTGGGCTGATAGCTTTAAAGATATGTTCTGATGGTGGTGAGAGTGGAGCAGGACTGTCTCCATGGCGCAATTGGCTAGCGCGATCGGCTGTTAACCGAAAGGTTGGAGTTTCGAGCCCACCCGGTGGTGGTGCGGCGCTTTTTTTCTTTGCGCTGATAGCTTTGAAGATATGTTCTGGTGGTGGTGAGAGTGGAGCAAGACTGTCTCCGTGGCGCAATACGCTAGCGCGATCGGCTGTTAACCGAAAGGTTGGAGTTTCGAGCCCCCCCGAGAGTGGTGTGTTGCATTTTTCTTTGCGGTAATAGCTTTGAAGATATGTTCTGCTGGTGGTGAAAGTGGAGCAGGACTGTCTTTGTGGCGCCATTGGCTAGCGCGACCGGCTGTTAACCGAAAGGTTGCGGGTTCGAGCCCACGCGGTGGTGGTGCGGCGCTTTTTATTCTTTGGGGTGATAGCTCTGAAGAAATGTTCTGACAATGGTGAGAGTGGAACACGACTGCCTCCGTGGGGCAATCGGCTAGCGCGATCGGCTGTTAACCGAAAGGTTGGAGGTTCGAGCCCACCCGGTGGTGGTGCGGCGCTTTCTTTTCTTTGGGCTGATAGCTCTAAAGAAATGTTCTGACGGTGGTGAGAGTAGGACTGTCTCTGTGGCGCGATTGGATAGCGTGATCGGCTGTTAACCGAAACGTTGGAGGTTCGAGCCCACCCGGTGGTGGTGCGGCGCTTTTTTTTCTTTGGGCTGATAGCTTTGAAGATATGTTTTGATAGTGGTGAGAGTAGAGCAGGACTGTCTCCGTGGCGCAATTCGCTAGCGCGATCGGCTGTTAACCGAAAGGTTGGAGTTTCGAGCCCTCCCGGGAGTGGTGTGTTGCTTTTTTCTTTGCGCTGATAGCTTTGAAGATATGTTCTGATGGTGGTGAGGGTGGAGCACGACTGTCTCCGTGGCGCAGTTTGCTAGCGCGATCGGCTGTTAACCGAAAGGTTGGAGGTTCGAGCCCACCCAGTGGTTGTGCGGCGCTTTTTTTTCTTTGGGCTGATGGCTTTGAAGATATGTTCTGATGGTGGTGAGAGTGGAGCAGAACTGTCTCTGTGGCGCAATTGGCTAGCGCGATTGGCTGTTAACAGAAAGGTTGGAGGTTTGAGCCCACCCGGTGGTGGTGTGGTGCTGTTTTTTCTTTGGGCTGATAGCTTTGAAGATAAGTTCTGATGGTGGTGAGAGTGGAGCAGGATTGTCTCCGTGGAGCAATTGGCTAGCGCGATCGGCTGTTAACCGAAAAGTCGGAGGTTCGAGCCCACCCGGTGGTGGTGCGGCGCTTTTTTTTTCTTTGGGCTGATAGCTTTGAAGATATGTTCTGATGGTAGTGAGAGTGGAGCAGGACCGTCTCCGTGGCGCAATTGGCTAGCGCGATCGGCTGTTAACCCAAAGGTCGGAGCTTCGAGCCCACCCGGTGGTGGTGCGGCGCTTTTTTCCTTTGGGCTGATAGCTTTGAAGATATGTTCTGATGGTGGTGAGAGTGGAGCACGACTGTATCCGTGGGGCAATTGGCTAGCGCGATCGGCTGTTAACCGAAAGGTTGGAGATTCGAGCCCACCCGGTGGTGGTGCGGCGCTTTTTTTTCTTTGGGCTGATAGTTCTGAAGAAATGTTCTGACGGTGGTGAGAGTGGAGCACGACTGTCTCCGTGGCGCAATTGGCTAGGACGATCGGCTGTTAACCGAAAATTCGGAGGTTCGAGCCCTCCCGGGAGTGGCGTGTTGCTTTTTTCTTTGCGCCGATAGCTTTGAAGATATGTTCTGATTATGGTGAGAGCGGAGCACGACTGTCTCCGTGGCGCAGTTTGCTAGCGCGATCGGCTGTTAACCGAAAGGTTGGAGGTTCGAGCCCACCCGGTGGTGGTTCGGCGCTTTTTTTTGTGCTGATAGCTTTGAAGATATGTTCTGATGGTGGTGAGAGTGGAGCAAAACTATCTCCGAGGCGCAATTGGCTAGCGCGATTGGCTGTTAACAGAAAGGTTGGAGGTTCGAGCCCACTTGGTGGTGGTGTGGTGCTGTTTTTTCTTTGGGCTGATAGCTTTGAAGATAAGTTCTGATGGTGGTGAGAGTGGAGCAGGATTGTCTCCGTGGAGCAATTGGCTAGCGCTAAAGGCTTTAACCGAAAGGTTGGAGGTTCGAGCCCACCCGGTTGTGGTGCGGCCCTTTTTTTTCTTTGGGGTGATAGCTCTGAAGAAATGTTCTGACGGTGGTGAGAGTGGAGCACGACTGTCTCCGTGGCGCAATTGGCTAGGATGATCGGCTGTTAACCGAAAGGTTGGAGTTTCGAGCCCTCACGGGACAGGTGTGTTGCTTTTTTCTTTGCGCTGATAGCTTTGAAGATATGTTTGATGGTGGTGAGAGTGGAGCACGACTGTCTCCGTGGCGTAATTGGCTAGCGCGATCGGCTGTTAACCGAAAGGTTGGAGGTTCGAGCCCACCCGGTGGAGGTCCGGCGCTTTTTTTTCTTTGGGCTGATAGCTCTGAAGAAATGTTCTGACGGTGGTGAGAGTGGAGCAGGACGTTCCCCGTGGCGCAATTGGCTGAACAGTTGGAGGTTCGGGCCCTCCCGGGAGTAGTGTGTTGCTTTTTTCTTTGCGCTGATAGCTTTGAAGATAAGTTCTGATGGATATGAGAGTGGAGCACGACTGTCTCCGTGGCGCAATTGGCTAGCGCGATCAGGTGTTAACCGAAAGGTTGGAGGTTCGAGCCCACCTGGTGGTGGTGCGGCGCTTTTTTTTTCTTTGGGCTGATAGCTTTGAAGATATGTTCTGATGGTGGTCAGAGTGGAGCAGGACTGTCTCCATGGCGCAATTGGCTAGCGCGATCGGCTGTTAACCGAAAGGTTGGAGTTTCGAGCCCACCCAGTGGTGGTGCGGCGCTTTTTTTACTTTCGGTTGATAGCTTTGAAGATATGTTCTGATGGCGGTGAGAGTGGAGCAGGACTGTCTCCGTGGCGCAATTGGCTAGCGCGAGCGGCTGTTAACCAAAAGGTTGGAGTTTCGAGCCCACCCGGTGCTGGTGCGGCGCTTTTTTTTCTTTGCGCTGATAGCTTTGAAGATATGTTTGATGGTGGTGAGAGTGGAGCACGACTGTCTCCGTGGCGTAAATGGCTAGCGCGATCGGCTGTTAACCGAAAGGTTGGAGGTTCGAGCCCACCCGGTGGAGGTCCGGCGCTTTTTTTTCTTTGGGCTGATAGCTCTGAAGAAATGTTCTGACGGTGGTGAGAGTGGAGCAGGACGTTCCCCGTGGCGCAATTGGCTGAACAGTTGGAGGTTCGGGCCCTCCCGGGAGTAGTGTGTTGCTTTTTTCTTTGCGCTGATAGCTTTGAAGATAAGTTCTGATGGATATGAGAGTGGAGCACGACTGTCTCCGTGGCGCAATTGGCTAGCGCGATCGGGTGTTAACCGAAAGGTTGGAGGTTCGAGCCCACCTGGTGGTGGTGCGGCGCTTTTTTTTTCTTTGGGCTGATAGCTTTGAAGATATGTTCTGATGGTGGTCAGAGTGGAGCAGGACTGTCTCCATGGCGCAATTGGCTAGCGCGATCGGCTATTAACCGAAAGGTTGGAGTTTCGAGCCCACCCAGTGGTGGTGCGGCGCTTTTTTTACTTTCGGTTGATAGCTTTGAAGATATGTTCTGATGGCGGTGAGAGTGGAGCAGGACTGTCTCCGTGGCGCAATTGGCTAGCGCGAGCGGCTGTTAACCAAAAGGTTGGAGTTTCGAGCCCACCCGGTGCTGGTGCGGCGCTTTTTTTTCTTTGGGCTAATAGCTCTGGAGAAATGTTCTGACGGTGGTGAGAGTGGAGCAGGACTGTCCTCGTGGCGCAATCGGCTGAACAGTTGGAGGTTCGAGCCCTCCCGGGAGTAGCGTGTTGTTTTTTTTTTGCGCTGATAGCTTTGAAGATATGTTCTGCTGGTGGTGAGATTGGAGCACGACTGTCTCCTTGGCGCAATTGGCTAGCGCGATCGGAAGTTAACCGAAAGGTTGGAGGTTCGAGCCCACCCGGTGGTGGTGCGGCGCTTTTTTTTCTTTGGGCTGATAGCTTTGAAGATATGTTCTGATGGTGGTCAGAGTGGAGCAGGACTGTCTCCATGGCGCAATTGGCTAGCGCGTTCGGCTGTTAACCGAAAGGTTGGAGTTTCGAGCCCACCCAGTGGTGGTGCGGCGCTTTTTTTACTTTGGGTTGATAGCTTTGAAGATATGTTCTGATGGCGGTGAGAGTGGAGCAGGACTGTCTCCGTGGCGCAATTGGCTAGCGCGAGCGGCTGTTAACCAAAAGGTTGGAGTTTCGAGCCCACCCGGTGCTGGTGCGGCGCTTTTTTTTTCTTTGGGCTAATAGCTCTGGAGAAATGTTCTGACGGTGGTGAGAGTGGAGCAGGACTGTCCTCGTGGCGCAATTGGCTGAACAGTTGGAGGTTCGAGCCCTCCCGGGAGTAGCGTGTTGTTTTTTTTTTTGCGCTGATAGCTTTGAAGATATGTTCTGCTGGTGTTTGAGATTGGAGCACGACTGTCTCCTTGGCGCAATTGGCTAGCGCGATCGGAAGTTAACCGAAAGGTTGGAGGTTCGAGCCCACCCGGTGGTGGTGCGGCGCTTTTTTTTCTTTGGGCTGATAGCTTTGAAGATATGTTCTAATGGGGGTGAGAGTGAAGCAAGACTGTCTCCGTGGCGCAATTGACAAGCTGAATCGGCTGTTAACCGAAAGGTTGGAGTTTCGAGCCCTCCCGAGAGTGGTGTGTTGCATTTTTCTTTGCGGTAATGGCTTTGAAGTTATGTTCTGCTGGTGGTGAGAGTGGAGCAAGACTGTCTTTGTGGCGCCATTGGCTAGCGCGACCGGCTGTTAACCGAAAGGTTGGGGGTTCGAGCCCGCGCGGTGGTGGTGCGGCGCTTTTTATTCTTTGGGGTGATAGCTCTGAAGAAAGGTTCTGACAGTGGTGAGAGTGGAGCACGACTGCCTCCGTGGGGCAATTGGCTAGCGCGATCGGCTGTTAACCGAAAGGTTGGAGGTTCGAGCCCACCCGGTGGTGGTGCGGCGCTTTTTTTTCTTTGGGCTGATAGCTCTGAAGAAATGTTCTGACGGTGGTGAGAGTAGGACTGTCTCCGTGGCGCAATTGGCTAGCGCGATCGGCTGTTAACCGAAAGCTTGCAGTTTCGAGCCCTCCCGGGAGTGGTGTGTTGCTTTTTTCTTTGCGCTGATAGCTTTGAAGATATGTTCTGATGGTGGTGAGGGTGGAGCACGACTGTCTCCGTGGCGCAGTTTGCTAGCGCGATCGGCTGTTAACCGAAAGGTTGGAGGTTCGAGCCCACCCGGTGGTGGTTCGGCGCTTTTTTTTGTGCTGATAGCTTTGAAGATATGTTCTGATGGTGGTGAGAGTGGAGCAGGACTATCTCCGTGGCGCAATTGGCTAGCGCGATTGGCTGTTAACAGAAATGTTGGAGGTTCGAGCCCACCCAGTGGTGGTGCGGCGCTTTTTTTTCTTTGGGTTGATAGCTTTGAAGATATGTTCTGATGGCGGTGAGAGTGGAGCAGGATTGTCTCCGTGGCGCAATTCGCTAGCGCGAGCGGCTGTTAACCAAAAGGTTGGAGTTTCGAGCCCACCCGGTGCTGGTGCGGCGCTTTTTTTTTCTTTGTGCTGATAGTTCTGAAGAAATGTTCTGACGGTGGTGAGAGTGGAGCACGACTGTCTCCGTGGCGCAATTGGCTAGGACGATCGGCTGTTAACCGAAAGGTTGGAGTTTCGAGCCCTCCCGGGACAGGTGTGTTGCTTTTTCCTTTGCGCTGATAGCTTTGAAGATAAGTTCTGATGGATATGAGAGTGGAGCACGACTGTCTCCGTGGCGTAATTGGCTAGCGCGATCGGCTTTTAACCGAAAGGTTGGAGGTTCGAGCCCACCCGGTGGTGGTGCGGCGCTTTTTTTCTTTGGGCTGATAGCTTTGAAGATATGTTCTGATGGTTGTGAGAGTGGAGCGGGACTGTCTCCGTGGCGCAATTGGCTAGCGCGATCGGCTGTTAACCGAAAGGTCGGAGCTTCGAGCCCACCCGGTGGTGGTGCGGCGCTGTTTTCCTTTGGGCTGATAGCTTTGAAGATATGTTCTGATGGTGGTGAGAGTGAGCAGGACTGTCTCCGTGGCGCAATTGGCTAGCGCGATCGGCTGTTAACCGAAAATTCGGAGGTTCGAGCCCTCCCGGGAGTGGCGTGTTGCTTTTTTCTTTGCGCCGATAGCTTTGAAGATATGTTCTGATTATGGTGAGAGCGGAGTACGACTGTCTCCGTGGCGCAGTTTGCTAGCGCGATCGGCTGTTAACCGAAAGGTTGGAGGTTCGAGCCCACCCGGTGGTGGTTCGGCGCTTTTTTTTGTGCTGATAGCTTTGAAGATATGTTCTGATGGTGGTGAGAGTGGAGCAGGACTATCTCCGAGGCGCAATTGGCTAGCGCGATTGGCTGTTAACAGAAAGGTTGGAGGTTCGAGCCCACGTGGTGGTGGTGTGGTGCTGTTTTTTCTTTGGGCTGATAGCTTTGAAGATAAGTTCTGATGGTGGTGAGAGTGGAGCAGGATTGTCTCCGTGGAGCAATTGGCTAGCGCTAAAGGCTTTTACCGAAAGGTTGGAGGTTCGAGCCCACCCGGTTGTGGTGCGGCCCTTTTTTTTTCTTTGGGGTGATAGCTCTGAAGAAATGTTCTGACGGTGGTGAGAGTGGAGCACGACTGTCTCCGTGGCGCAATTGGCTAGGACGATCGGCTGTTAACCGAAAGGTTGGAGTTTCGAGCCCTCCCGGGACAGGTGTGTTGCTTTTTTCTTTGCGCTGATAGCTTTGAAGATATGTTTGATGGTGGTGAGAATGGAGCACGACTGTCTCCGTGGCGTAATTGGCTAGCGCGATCGGCTGTTAACCGAAAGGTTGGAGGTTCGAGTCCACCCGGTGGAGGTCCGGCGCTTTTTTTTCTTTGGGCTGATAGCTCTGAAGAAATGTTCTGACGGTGGTGAGAGTGAAGCAGGACTTTCCCCGTGGCGCAATTGGCTGAACAGTTGGAGGTTCGAGCCCTCCCGGGAGTAGTGTGTTGCTTTTTTCTTTGCGCTGATAGCTTTGAAGATAAGTTCTGATGGATATGAGAGTGGAGCACGACTGTCTCCGTGGCGCAATTGGCTAGCGCGATCGGGTGTTAACCGAAAGGTTGGAGGTTCGAGCCCACCTGGTGGTGGTGCGGCGCTTTTTTTTTCTTTGGGCTGATAGCTTTGAAGATATGTTCTGATGGTGGTCAGAGTGGAGCAGGACTGTCTCCATGGCGCAATTGGCTAGCGCGATCGGCTGTTAACCGAAAGGTTGGAGTTTCGAGCCCACCCAGTGGTGGTGCGGCGCTTTTTTTTCTTTAGGTTGATAGCTTTGAAGATATGTTCTGATGGCGGTGAGAGTGGAGCAGGACTGTCTCCGTGGCGCAATTGGCTAGCGCGAGCGGCTGTTAACCAAAAGGTTGGAGTTTCGAGCCCACCCGGTGCTGGTGCGGCGCTTTTTTTTTCTTTGGTCTAATAGCTCTGGAGAAATGTTCTGACGGTGGTGTGAGTGGAGCAGGACTGTCCTCGTGGCGCAATTGGCTGAACAGTTGGAGGTTCGAGCCCTCCCGGGAGTAGCGTGTTGTTTTTTTCTTTGCGCTGATAGTTTAAGATATGTTCTGCTGGTGGTGAGATTGGAGCACGACTGTCTCCTTGGCGCAATTGGCTAGCGCGATCGGAAGTTAACCGAAAGGTTGGAGGTTCGAGCCCACCCGGTGGAGGTGCGGCGCTTTTTTTTCTTTGGGCTGATAGCTTTGAAGATATGTTCTAATGGGGGTGAGAGTGAAGCAAGACTGTCTCCGTGGCGCAATTGACAAGCTGAATCGGCTGTTAACCGAAAGGTTGGAGTTTCGAGCCCTCCCGAGAGTGGTGTGTTGCATTTTTCTTTGCGGTAATGGCTTTGAAGATATGTTCTGCTGGTGGTGAGAGTGGAGCAGGACTGTCTTTGTGGTGCCATTGGCTAGCGTGACCGGCTGTTAACCGAAAGGTTGGGGGTTTGAGCCCGCGCGGTGGTGGTGCGGCGCTTTTTATTCTTTGGGGTGATAGCTCTGAAGAAAGGTTCTGACAGTGGTGAGAGTGGAGCACGACTGCCTCCGTGGGGCAATTGGCTAGCGCGATCGGCTGTTAACCGAAAGGTTGGAGGTTCGAGCCCACCCGGTGGTGGTGCGGCGCTTTTTTTTTCTTTGGGCTGATAGCTCTGAAGAAATGTTCTGACGGTGGTGAGAGTAGGACTGTCTCCGTGGCGCCATTGGATAGCGTGATCGGCTGTTAACCGAAACGTTGGAGGTTCGAGCCCACCCGCTGGTGGTGCGGCGCTTTTTTTTCTTTGGGCTGATAGCTTTGAAGATATGTTTTGATAGTGGTGAGAGTAGAGCAGGACTGTCTCCGTGGCGCAATTGGCTAGCGCGATCGGCTGTTAACCGAAAGCTTGCAGTTTCGAGCCCTCCCGGGAGTGGTGTGTTGCTTTTTTCTTTGCGCTGATAGCTTTGAAGATATGTTCTGATGGTGGTGAGGGCGGAGCACGACTGTCTCCGTGGCGCAGTTTGCTAGCGCGATCGGCTGTTAACCGAAAGGTTGGAGGTTCGAGCCCACCCGGTGGTGGTTCGGCGCTTTTTTTTTGTGCTGATAGCTTTGAAGATATGTTCTGATGGTGGTGAGAGTGGAGCAGGACTATCTCCGTGGCGCAATTGGCTAGCGCGATTGGCTGTTAACAGAAAGGTTGGAGGTTCGAGCCCAACTGGTGGTGGTGTGGTGCTGTTTTTTCTTTGGGCTGATAGCTTTGAAGGTAAGTTCTGTTGGTGGTGAGAGTGGAGCAGTATTGTCTCCGTGGAGCAATTGGCTAGCGCTAAAGGCTTTAACCGAAAGGTTGGAGGTTCGAGCCCACCCAGTTGTGGTGCGGCCCTTTTTTTTTTCTTTGGGGTGATAGCTCTGAAGAAATGTTCTGACGGTGGTGAGAGTGGAGCACGACTGTCTCCGTGGTGCAATTGGCTAGGACGATCGGCTGTTAACCGAAAGGTTGGAGTTTCGAGCCCTCCCGGGATAGGTGTGTTGCTTTTTTCTTTGCGCTGATAGCTTTGAAGATATGTTTGATGGTGGTGAGAGTGGAGCAGGACTATCTCCGTGGCGCAATTGGCTAGCGCGATTGGCTGTTAACAGAAATGTTGGAGGTTCGAGCCCACCCAGTGGTGGTGCGGCGCTTTTTTTTCTTTGGGTTGATAGCTTTGAAGATATGTTCTGATGGTGGTCAGAGTGGAGCAGGACTGTCTCCATGGCGCAATTGGCTAGCGCGATCGGCTGTTAACCGAAAGGTTGGAGTTTCGAGCCCACCCAGTGGTGGTGCGGCGCTTTTTTTACTTTGGGTTGATAGCTTTGAAGATATGTTCTGATGGCGGTGAGAGTGGAGCAGGACTGTCTCCGTGGCGCAATTGGCTAGCGCGAGCGGCTGTTAATCAAAAGGTTGGAGTTTCGAGCCCACCCGGTGCTGGTGCGGCGCTTTTTTTTTCTTTGGGCTAATAGCTCTGGAGAAATGTTCTGACGGTGGTGAGAGTGGAGCAGGACTGTCCTCGTGGCGCAATTGGCTGAACAGTTGGAGGTTCGAGCCCTCCCGGGAGTAGCGTGTTGTTTTTTTTTTTTGCGCTGATAGCTTTGAAGATATGTTCTGCTGGTGGTTGAGATTGGAGCACGACTGTCTCCTTGGCGCAATTGGCTAGCGCGATCGGAAGTTAACCGAAAGGTTGGAGGTTCGAGCCCACCCGGTGGTGGTGCGGCGCTTTTTTTTCTTTGGGCTGATAGCTTTGAAGATATGTTCTAATGGGGGTGAGAGTGAAGCAAGACTGTCTCCGTGGCGCAATTGACAAGCTGAATCGGCTGTTAACCGAAAGGTTGGAGTTTCGAGCCCTCCCGAGAGTGGTGTGTTGCATTTTTCTTTGCGGTAATGGCTATGAAGTTATGTTCTGCTGGTGGTGAGAGTGGAGCAAGACTGTCTTTGTGGCGCCATTGGCTAGCGCGACCGGCTGTTAACCGAAAGGTTGGGGGTTCGAGCCCGCGCGGTGGTGGTGCGGCGCTTTTTATTCTTTGGGGTGATAGCTCTGAAGAAAGGTTCTGACAGTGGTGAGAGTGGAGCACGACTGCCTCCGTGGGGCAATTGGCTAGCGCGATCGGCTGTTAACTGAAAGGTTGGAGGTTCGAGCCCACCCGGTGGTGGCGTGGCGCTTTTTTTTCTTTGGGCTGATAGCTCTGAAGAAATGTTCTGACGGTGGTGAGAGTAGGACTGTCTCCGTGGCGCAATTGGCTAGCGCGATCGGCTGTTAACCGAAAGCTTGCAGTTTCGAGCCCTCCCGGGAGTGGTGTGTTGCTTTTTTCTTTGCGCTGATAGCTTTGAAGATATGTTCTGATGGTGGTGAGGGTGGAGCACGACTGTCTCCGTGGCGCAGTTTGCTAGCGCGATCGGCTGTTAACCGAAAGGTTGGAGGTTCGAGCCCACCCGGTGGTGGTTCGGCGCTTTTTTTTGTGCTGATAGCTTTGAAGATATGTTCTGATGGTGGTGAGAGTGGAGCAGGACTATCTCCGTGGCGCAATTGGCTAGCGCGATTGGCTGTTAACAGAAATGTTGGAGGTTCGAGCCCACCCAGTGGTGGTGCGGCGCTTTTTTTTCTTTGGGTTGATAGCTTTGAAGATATGTTCTGATGGCGGTGAGAGTGGAGCAGGATTGTCTCCGTGGCGCAATTGGCTAGCGCGAGCGGCTGTTAACCAAAAGGTTGGAGTTTCGAGCCCACCCGGTGCTGGTGCGGCGCTTTTTTTTTCTTTGTGCTGATAGTTCTGAAGAAATGTTCTGACGGTGGTGAGAGTGGAGCACGACTGTCTCCGTGGCGCAATTGGCTAGGACGATCGGCTGTTAACCGAAAGGTTGGAGTTTCGAGCCCTCCCGGAACAGGTGTGTTGCTTTTTCCTTTGCGCTGATAGCTTTGAAGATAAGTTCTGATGGATATGAGAGTGGAGCACGACTGTCTCCGTGGCGTAATTGGCTAGCGCGATCGGCTGTTAACCGAAAGGTTGGAGGTTCGAGTCCACCCGGTGGAGGTCCGGCGCTTTTTTTTCTTTGGGCTGATAGCTCAGAAGAAATGTTCTGACGGTGGTGAGAGTAGGACTGTCTCCGTGGCGCCATTGGATAGCGTGATCGGCTTTTAACCGAAAGGTTGGAGGTTCGAGCCCACCCGGTGGTGGTGCGGCGCTTTTTTTCTTTGGGCTGATAGCTTTGAAGATATGTTCTGATGGTTGTGAGAGTGGAGCGGGACTGTCTCCGTGGCGCAATTGGCTAGCGCGATCGGCTGTTAACCGAAAGGTCGGAGCTTCGAGCCCACCCGGTGGTGGTGCGGCGCTTTTTTCCTTTGGGCTGATAGCTTTGAAGATATGTTCTGATGGTGGTGAGAGTGAGCAGGACTGTCTCCGTGGCGCAATTGGCTAGCGCGATCGGCTGTTAACCGAAAATTCGGAGGTTCGAGCCCTCCCGGGAGTGGCGTGTTGCTTTTTTCTTTGCGCCGATAGCTTTGAAGATATGTTCTGATTATGGTGAGAGCGGAGTACGACTGTCTCCGTGGCGCAGTTTGCTAGCGCGATCGGCTGTTAACCGAAAGGTTGGAGGTTCGAGCCCACCCGGTGGTGGTTGGGCGCTTTTTTTTGTGCTGATAGCTTTGAAGATATGTTCTGATGGTGGTGAGAGTGGAGCAGGACTATCTCCGAGGCGCAATTGGCTAGCGCGATTGGCTGTTAACAGAAAGGTTGGAGGTTCGAGCCCATGTGGTGGTGGTGTGGTGCTGTTTTTTCTTTGGGCTGATAGCTTTGAAGATAAGTTCTGATGGTGGTGAGAGTGGAGCAGGATTGTCTCCGTGGAGCAATTGGCTAGCGCTAAAGGCTTTTACCGAAAGGTTGGAGGTTCGAGCCCACCCGGTTGTGGTGCGGCCCTTTTTTTTTCTTTGGGGTGATAGCTCTGAAGAAATGTTCTGACGGTGGTGAGAGTGGAGCACGACTGTCTCCGTGGCGCAATTGGCTAGGACGATCGGCTGTTAACCGAAAGGTTGGAGTTTCGAGCCCTCCCGGGACAGGTGTGTTGCTTTTTTCTTTGCGCTGATAGCTTTGAAGATATGTTTGATGGTGGTGAGAGTGGAGCACGACTGTCTCCGTGGCGTAATTGGCTAGCGCGATCGGCTGTTAACCGAAAGGTTGGAGGTTCGAGTCCACCCGGTGGAGGTCCGGCGCTTTTTTTTCTTTGGGCTGATAGCTCTGAAGAAATGTTCTGACGGTGGTGAGAGTGAAGCAGGACTTTCCCCGTGGCGCAATTGGCTGAACAGTTGGAGGTTCGAGCCCTCCCGGGAGTAGTGTGTTGCTTTTTTCTTTGCGCTGATAGCTTTGAAGATAAGTTCTGATGGATATGAGAGTGGAGCACGACTGTCTCCGTGGCGCAATTGGCTAGCGCGATCGGGTGTTAACCGAAAGGTTGGAGGTTCGAGCCCACCTGGTGGTGGTGCGGCGCTTTTTTTTTCTTTGGGCTGATAGCTTTGAAGATATGTTCTGATGGTGGTCAGAGTGGAGCAGGACTGTCTACATGGCGCAATTGGCTAGCGCGATCGGCTGTTAACCGAAAGGTTGGAGTTTCGAGCCCACCCAGTGGTGGTGCGGCGCTTTTTTTTCTTTAGGTTGATAGCTTTGAAGATATGTTCTGATGGCGGTGAGAGTGGAGCAGGACTGTCTCCGTGGCGCAATTGGCTAGCGCGAGCGGCTGTTAACCAAAAGGTTGGAGTTTCGAGCCCACCCGGTGCTGGTGCGGCGCTTTTTTTTTCTTTGGTCTAATAGCTCTGGAGAAATGTTCTGACGGTGGTGTGAGTGGAGCAGGACTGTCCTCGTGGCGCAATTGGCTGAACAGTTGGAGGTTCGAGCCCTCCCGGGAGTAGCGTGTTGTTTTTTTCTTTGCGCTGATAGTTTAAGATATGTTCTGCTGGTGGTGAGATTGGAGCACGACTGTCTCCTTGGCGCAATTGGCTAGCGCGATCGGAAGTTAACCGAAAGGTTGGAGGTTCGAGCCCACCCGGTGGAGGTGCGGCGCTTTTTTTTCTTTGGGCTGATAGCTTTGAAGATATGTTCTAATGGGGGTGAGAGTGAAGCAAGACTGTCTCCGTGGCGCAATTGACAAGCTGAATCGGCTGTTAACCGAAAGGTTGGAGTTTCGAGCCCTCCCGAGAGTGGTGTGTTGCATTTTTCTTTGCGGTAATGGCTTTGAAGATATGTTCTGCTGGTGGTGAGAGTGGAGCAGGACTGTCTTTGTGGTGCCATTGGCTAGCGTGACCGGCTGTTAACCGAAAGGTTGGGGGTTCGAGCCCGCGCGGTGGTGGTGCGGCGCTTTTTATTCTTTGGGGTGATAGCTCTGAAGAAAGGTTCTGACAGTGGTGAGAGTGGAGCACGACTGCCTCCGTGGGGCAATTGGCTAGCGCGATCGGCTGTTAACCGAAAGGTTGGAGGTTCGAGCCCACCCGGTGGTGGTGCGGCGCTTTTTTTTTCTTTGGGCTGATAGCTCTGAAGAAATGTTCTGACGGTGGTGAGAGTAGGACTGTCTCCGTGGCGCCATTGGATAGCGTGATCGGCTGTTAACCGAAACGTTGGAGGTTCGAGCCCACCCGTTGGTGGTGCGGCGCTTTTTTTTCTTTGGGCTGATAGCTTTGAAGATATGTTTTGATAGTGGTGAGAGTAGAGCAGGACTGTCTCCGTGGCGCAATTGGCTAGCGCGATCGGCTGTTAACCGAAAGCTTGCAGTTTCGAGCCCTCCCGGGAGTGGTGTGTTGCTTTTTTCTTTGCGCTGATAGCTTTGAAGATATGTTCTGATGGTGGTGAGGGCGGAGCACGACTGTCTCCGTGGCGCAGTTTGCTAGCGCGATCGGCTGTTAACCGAAAGGTTGGAGGTTCGAGCCCACCCGGTGGTGGTTCGGCGCTTTTTTTGTGCTGATAGCTTTGAAGATATGTTCTGATGGTGGTGAGAGTGGAGCAGGACTATCTCCGTGGCGCAATTGGCTAGTGCGATTGGCTGTTAACAGAAAGGTTGGAGGTTCGAGCCCACCTGGTGGTGGTGTGGTGCTGTTTTTTCTTTGGGCTGATAGCTTTGAAGGTAAGTTCTGTTGGTGGTGAGAGTGGAGCAGTATTGTCTCCGTGGAGCAATTGGCTAGCGCTAAAGGCTTTAACCGAAAGGTTGGAGGTTCGAGCCCACCCAGTTGTGGTGCGGCCCTTTTTTTTTCTTTGGGGTGATAGCTCTGAAGAAATGTTCTGACGGTGGTGAGAGTGGAGCACGACTGTCTCCGTGGTGCAATTGGCTAGGACGATCGGCTGTTAACCGAAAGGTTGGAGTTTCGAGCCCTCCCGGGATAGGTGTGTTGCTTTTTTCTTTGCGCTGATAGCTTTGAAGATATGTTTGATGGTGGTGAGAGTGGAGCAGGACTATCTCCGTGGCGCAATTGGCTAGCGCGATTGGCTGTTAACAGAAATGTTGGAGGTTCGAGCCCACCCAGTGGTGGTGCGGCGCTTTTTTTTCTTTGGGTTGATAGCTTTGAAGATATGTTCTGATGGCGGTGAGAGTGGAGCAGGATTGTCTCCGTGGCGCAATTGGCTAGCGCGAGCGGCTGTTAACCAAAAGGTTGGAGTTTCGAGCCCACCCGGTGCTGGTGCGGCGCTTTTTTTTTCTTTGTGCTGATAGTTCTGAAGAAATGTTCTGACGGTGGTGAGAGTGGAGCACGACTGTCTCCGTGGCGCAATTGGCTAGGACGATCGGCTGTTAACCGAAAGGTTGGAGTTTCGAGCCCTCCCGGGACAGGTGTGTTGCTTTTTTCTTTGCGCTGACAGCTTTGAAGATATGTTTGATGGTGGTGAGAGTGGAGCACGACTGTCTCCGTGGCGTAATTGGCTAGCGCGATCGGCTTTTAACCGAAAGGTTGGAGGTTCGAGCCCACCCGGTGGTGGTGCGGCGCTTTTTTTCTTTGGGCTGATAGCTTTGAAGATATGTTCTGATGGTTGTGAGAGTGGAGCGGGACTGTCTCCGTGGCGCAATTGGCTAGCGCGATCGGCTGTTAACCGAAAGGTCGGAGCTTCGAGCCCACCCGGTGGTGGTGCGGCGCTTTTTTCCTTTGGGCTGATAGCTTTGAAGATATGTTCTGATGGTGGTGAGAGTGAGCAGGACTGTCTCCGTGGCGCAATTGGCTAGCGCGATCGGCTGTTAACCGAAAATTCGGAGGTTCGAGCCCTCCCGGGAGTGGCGTGTTGCTTTTTTCTTTGCGCCGATAGCTTTGAAGATATGTTCTGATTATGGTGAGAGCGGAGTACGACTGTCTCCGTGGCGCAGTTTGCTAGCGGGATCGGCTGTTAACCGAAAGGTTGGAGGTTCGAGCCCACCCGGTGGTGGTTCGGCGCTTTTTTTTGTGCTGATAGCTTTGAAGATATGTTCTGATGGTGGTGAGAGTGGAGCAGGACTATCTCCGAGGCGCAATTGGCTAGCGCGATTGGCTGTTAACAGAAAGGTTGGATGTTCGAGCCCACGTGGTGGTGGTGTGGTGCTGTTTTTTCTTTGGGCTGATAGCTTTGAAGATAAGTTCTGATGGTGGTGAGAGTGGAGCAGGATTGTCTCCGTGGAGCAATTGGCTAGCGCTAAAGGCTTTAACCGAAAGGTTGGAGGTTCGAGCCCACCCGGTTGTGGTGCGGCCCTTTTTTTTTCTTTGGGGTGATAGCTCTGAAGAAATGTTCTGACGGTGGTGAGAGTGGAGCACGACTGTCTCCGTGGCGCAATTGGCTAGGACGATCGGCTGTTAACCGAAAGGTTGGAGTTTCGAGCCCTCCCGGGACAGGTGTGTTGCTTTTTTCTTTGCGCTGATAGCTTTGAAGATATGTTTGATGGTGGTGAGAGTGGAGCACGACTGTCTCCGTGGCGTAATTGGCTAGCGCGATCGGCTGTTAACCGAAAGGTTGGAGGTTCGAGTCCACCCGGTGGAGGTCCGGCGCTTTTTTTTCTTTGGGCTGATAGCTCTGAAGAAATGTTCTGACGGTGGTGAGAGTGGAGCAGGACTTTCCCCGTGGCGCAATTGGCTGAACAGTTGGAGGTTCGAGCCCTCCCGAGAGTAGTGTGTTGCTTTTTTCTTTGCGCTGATAGCTTTGAAGATAAGTTCTGATGGATATGAGAGTGGAGCACGACTGTCTCCGTGGCGCAATTGGCTAGCGCGATCGGGTGTTAACCGAAAGGTTGGAGGTTCGAGCCCACCTGGTGGTGGTGCGGCGCTTTTTTTTTCTTTGGGCTGATAGCTTTGAAGATATGTTCTGATGGTGGTCAGAGTGGAGCAGGACTGTCTCCATGGCGCAATTGGCTAGCGCGACCGGCTGTTAACCGAAAGGTTGGAGTTTCGAGCCCGCCCAGTGGTGGTGCGGCGCTTTTTTTTCTTTAGGTTGATAGCTTTGAAGATATGTTCTGATGGCGGTGAGAGTGGAGCAGGACTGTCTCCATGGCCCAATTGGCTAGCGCGATCGGCTGTTAACTGAAAGGTTGGAGTTTCGAGCCCACCCGGTGCTGGTGCGGCGCTTTTTTTTTCTTTGGTCTAATAGCTCTGGAGAAATGTTCTGACGGTGGTGTGAGTGGAGCAGGACTGTCCTCGTGGCGCAATTGGCTGAACAGTTGGAGGTTCGAGCCCTCCCGGGAGTAGCGTGTTGTTTTTTTCTTTGCGCTGATAGCTTTAAGATATGTTCTGCTGGTGGTGAGATTGTAGCACGACTGTCTCCTTGGCGCAATTGGCTAGCGCGATCGGAAGTTAACCGAAAGGTTGGAGGTTCGAGCCCACCCGGTGGAGGTGCGGCGCTTTTTTTTCTTTGGGCTGATAGCTTTGAAGATATGTTCTAATGGGGGTGAGAGTGAAGCAAGACTGTCTCCGTGGCGCAATTGACAAGCTGAATCGGCTGTTAACCGAAAGGTTGGAGTTTCGAGCCCTCCCGAGAGTGGTGTGTTGAATTTTTCTTTGCGGTAATGGCTTTGAAGATATGTTCTGCTGGTGGTGAGAGTGGAGCAGGACTGTCTTTGTGGTGCCATTGGCTAGCGTGACCGGCTGTTAACCGAAAGGTTGGGGGTTTGAGCCCGCGCGGTGGTGGTGCGGCGCTTTTTATTCTTTGGGGTGATAGCTCTGAAGAAAGGTTCTGACAGTGGTGAGAGTGGAGCACGACTGCCTCCGTGGGGCAATTGGCTAGCGCGATCGGCTGTTAACCGAAAGGTTGGAGGTTCGAGCCCACCCGGTGGTGGTGCGGCGCTTTTTTTTTTCTTTGGGCTGATAGCTCTGAAGAAATGTTCTGACGGTGGTGAGAGTAGGACTGTCTCCGTGGCGCCATTGGATAGCGTGATCGGCTGTTAACCGAAACGTTGGAGGTTCGAGCCCACCCGTTGGTGGTGCGGCGCTTTTTTTTCTTTGGGCTGATAGCTTTGAAGATATGTTTTGATAGTGGTGAGAGTAGAGCAGGACTGTCTCCGTGGCGCAATTGGCTAGCGCGATCGGCTGTTAACCGAAAGCTTGCAGTTTCGAGCCCTCCCGGGAGTGGTGTGTTGCTTTTTTCTTTGCGCTGATAGCTTTGAAGATATGTTCTGATGGTGGTGAGGGCGGAGCACGACTGTCTCCGTGGCGCAGTTTGCTAGCGCGATCGGCTGTTAACCGAAAGGTTGGAGGTTCGAGCCCACCCGGTGGTGGTTCGGCGCTTTTTTTTGTGCTGATAGCTTTGAAGATATGTTCTGATGGTGGTGAGAGTGGAGCAGGACTATCTCCGTGGCGCAATTGGCTAGCGCGATTGGCTGTTAACAGAAAGGTTGGAGGTTCGAGCCCACCTGGTGGTGGTGTGGTGCTGTTTTTTCTTTGGGCTGATAGCTTTGAAGGTAAGTTCTGTTGGTGGTGAGAGTGGAGCAGTATTGTCTCCGTGGAGCAATTGGCTAGCGCTAAAGGCTTTAACCGAAAGGTTGGAGGTTCGAGCCCACCCAGTTGTGGTGCGGCCCTTTTTTTTTCTTTGGGGTGATAGCTCTGAAGAAATGTTCTGACGGTGGTGAGAGAGGAGCACGACTGTCTCCGTGGTGCAATTGGCTAGGACGATCGGCTGTTAACCGAAAGGTTGGAGTTTCGAGCCCTCCCGGGATAGGTGTGTTGCTTTTTTCTTTGCGCTGATAGCTTTGAAGATATGTTTGATGGTGGTGAGAGTGGAGCAGGACTATCTCCGTGGCGCAATTGGCTAGCGCGATTGGCTGTTAACAGAAATGTTGGAGGTTCGAGCCCACCCAGTGGTGGTGCGGCGCTTTTTTTTCTTTGGGTTGATAGCTTTGAAGATATGTTCTGATGGTGGTCAGAGTGGAGCAGGACTGTCTCCATGGCGCAATTGGCTAGCGCGATCGGCTGTTAACCGAAAGGTTGGAGTTTCGAGCCCACCCAGTGGTGGTGCGGCGCTTTTTTTACTTTGGGTTGATAGCTTTGAAGATATGTTCTGATGGCGGTGAGAGTGGAGCAGGACTGTCTCCGTGGCGCAATTGGCTAGCGCGAGCGGCTGTTAACCAAAAGGTTGGAGTTTCGAGCCCACCCGGTGCTGGTGCGGCGCTTTTTTTTTCTTTGGGCTAATAGCTCTGGAGAAATGTTCTGACGGTGGTGAGAGTGGAGCAGGACTGTCCTCGTGGCGCAATTGGCTGAACAGTTGGAGGTTCGAGCCCTCCCGGGAGTAGCGTGTTGTTTTTTTTTTGCGCTGATAGCTTTGAAGATATGTTCTGCTGGTGGTTGAGATTGGAGCACGACTGTCTCCTTGGCGCAATTGGCTAGCGCGATCGGAAGTTAACCGAAAGGTTGGAGGTTCGAGCCCACCCGGTGGTGGTGCGGCGCTTTTTTTTCTTTGGGCTGATAGCTTTGAAGATATGTTCTAATGGGGGTGAGAGTGAAGCAAGACTGTCTCCGTGGCGCAATTGACAAGCTGAATCGGCTGTTAACCGAAAGGTTGGAGTTTCGAGCCCTCCCGAGAGTGGTGTGTTGCATTTTTCTTTGCAGTAATGGCTATGAAGTTATGTTCTGCTGGTGGTGAGAGTGGAGCAAGACTGTCTTTGTGGCGCCATTGGCTAGCGCGACCGGCTGTTAACCGAAAGGTTGGGGGTTCGAGCCCGCGCGGTGGTGGTGCGGCGCTTTTTATTCTTTGGGGTGATAGCTCTGAAGAAAGGTTCTGACAGTGGTGAGAGTGGAGCACGACTGCCTCCGTGGGGCAATTGGCTAGCGCGATCGGCTGTTAACTGAAAGGTTGGAGGTTCGAGCCCACCCTGTGGTGGCGCGGCGCTTTTTTTTCTTTGGGCTGATAGCTCTGAAGAAATGTTCTGACGGTGGTGAGAGTAGGACTGTCTCCGTGGCGCAATTGGCTAGCGCGATCGGCTGTTAACCGAAAGCTTGCAGTTTCGAGCCCTCCCGGGAGTGGTGTGTTGCTTTTTTCTTTGCGCTGATAGCTTTGAAGATATGTTCTGATGGTGGTGAGGGTGGAGCACGACTGTCTCCGTGGCGCAGTTTGCTAGCGCGATCGGCTGTTAACCGAAAGGTTGGAGGTTCGAGCCCACCCGGTGGTGGTTCGGCGCTTTTTTTTGTGCTGATAGCTTTGAAGATATGTTCTGATGGTGGTGAGAGTGGAGCAGGACTATCTCCGTGGCGCAATTGGCTAGCGCGATTGGCTGTTAACAGAAATGTTGGAGGTTCGAGCCCACCCAGTGGTGGTGCGGCGCTTTTTTTTCTTTGGGTTGATAGCTTTGAAGATATGTTCTGATGGCGGTGAGAGTGGAGCAGGATTGTCTCCGTGGCGCAATTGGCTAGCGCGAGCGGCTGTTAACCAAAAGGTTGGAGTTTCGAGCCCACCCGGTGCTGGTGCGGCGCTTTTTTTTTCTTTGTGCTGATAGTTCTGAAGAAATGTTCTGACGGTGGTGAGAGTGGAGCACGACTGTCTCCGTGGCGCAATTGGCTAGGACGATCGGCTGTTAACCGAAAGGTTGGAGTTTCGAGCCCTCCCGGAACAGGTGTGTTGCTTTTTCCTTTGCGCTGATAGCTTTGAAGATAAGTTCTGATGGATATGAGAGTGGAGCACGACTGTCTCCGTGGCGTAATTGGCTAGCGCGATCGGCTGTTAACCGAAAGGTTGGAGGTTCGAGTCCACCCGGTGGAGGTCCGGCGCTTTTTTTTCTTTGGGCTGATAGCTCTGAAGAAATGTTCTGACGGTGGTGAGAGTAGGACTGTCTCCGTGGCGCCATTGGATAGCGTGATCGGCTTTTAACCGAAAGGTTGGAGGTTCGAGCCCACCCGGTGGTGGTGCGGCGCTTTTTTTCTTTGGGCTGATAGCTTTGAAGATATGTTCTGATGGTTGTGAGAGTGGAGCGGGACTGTCTCCGTGGCGCAATTGGCTAGCGCGATCGGCTGTTAACCGAAAGGTCGGAGCTTCGAGCCCACCCGGTGGTGGTGCGGCGCTTTTTTCCTTTGGGCTGATAGCTTTGAAGATATGTTCTGATGGTGGTGAGAGTGAGCAGGACTGTCTCCGTGGCGCAATTGGCTAGCGCGATCGGCTGTTAACCGAAAATTCGGAGGTTCGAGCCCTCCCGGGAGTGGCGTGTTGCTTTTTTCTTTGCGCCGATAGCTTTGAAGATATGTTCTGATTATGGTGAGAGCGGAGTACGACTGTCTCCGTGGCGCAGTTTGCTAGCGCGATCGGCTGTTAACCGAAAGGTTGGAGGTTCGAGCCCACCCGGTGGTGGTTCGGCGCTTTTTTTTGTGCTGATAGCTTTGAAGATATGTTCTGATGGTGGTGAGAGTGGAGCAGGACTATCTCCGAGGCGCAATTGGCTAGCGCGATTGGCTGTTAACAGAAAGGTTGGAGGTTCGAGCCCACGTGGTGGTGGTGTGGTGCTGTTTTTTCTTTGGGCTGATAGCTTTGAAGATAAGTTCTGATGGTGGTGAGAGTGGAGCAGGATTGTCTCCGTGGAGCAATTGGCTAGCGCTAAAGGCTTTTACCGAAAGGTTGGAGGTTCGAGCCCACCCGGTTGTGGTGCGGCCCTTTTTTTTTCTTTGGGGTGATAGCTCTGAAGAAATGTTCTGACGGTGGTGAGAGTGGAGCACGACTGTCTCCGTGGCGCAATTGGCTAGGACGATCGGCTGTTAACCGAAAGGTTGGAGTTTCGAGCCCTCCCGGGACAGGTGTGTTGCTTTTTTCTTTGCGCTGATAGCTTTGAAGATATGTTTGATGGTGGTGAGAGTGGAGCACGACTGTCTCCGTGGCGTAATTGGCTAGCGCGATCGGCTGTTAACCGAAAGGTTGGAGGTTCGAGTCCACCCGGTGGAGGTCCGGCGCTTTTTTTTCTTTGGGCTGATAGCTCTGAAGAAATGTTCTGACGGTGGTGAGAGTGAAGCAGGACTTTCCCCGTGGCGCAATTGGCTGAACAGTTGGAGGTTCGAGCCCTCCCGGGAGTAGTGTGTTGCTTTTTTCTTTGCGCTGATAGCTTTGAAGATAAGTTCTGATGGATATGAGAGTGGAGCACGACTGTCTCCGTGGCGCAATTGGCTAGCGCGATCGGGTGTTAACCGAAAGGTTGGAGGTTCGAGCCCACCTGGTGGTGGTGCGGCGCTTTTTTTTTCTTTGGGCTGATAGCTTTGAAGATATGTTCTGATGGTGGTCAGAGTGGAGCAGGACTGTCTCCATGGCGCAATTGGCTAGCGCGATCGGCTGTTAACCGAAAGGTTGGAGTTTCGAGCCCACCCAGTGGTGGTGCGGCGCTTTTTTTTCTTTAGGTTGATAGCTTTGAAGATATGTTCTGATGGCGGTGAGAGTGGAGCAGGACTGTCTCCGTGGCGCAATTGGCTAGCGCGAGCGGCTGTTAACCAAAAGGTTGGAGTTTCGAGCCCACCCGGTGCTGGTGCGGCGCTTTTTTTTTCTTTGGTCTAATAGCTCTGGAGAAATGTTCTGACGGTGGTGTGAGTGGAGCAGGACTGTCCTCGTGGCGCAATTGGCTGAACAGTTGGAGGTTCGAGCCCTCCCGGGAGTAGCGTGTTGTTTTTTTCTTTGCGCTGATAGCTTTAAGATATGTTCTGCTGGTGGTGAGATTGGAGCACGACTGTCTCCTTGGCGCAATTGGCTAGCGCGATCGGAAGTTAACCGAAAGGTTGGAGGTTCGAGCCCACCCGGTGGAGGTGCGGCGCTTTTTTTTCTTTGGGCTGATAGCTTTGAAGATATGTTCTAATGGGGGTGAGAGTGAAGCAAGACTGTCTCCGTGGCGCAATTGACAAGCTGAATCGGCTGTTAACCGAAAGGTTGGAGTTTCGAGCCCTCCCGAGAGTGGTGTGTTGCATTTTTCTTTGCGGTAATGGCTTTGAAGATATGTTCTGCTGGTGGTGAGAGTGGAGCAGGACTGTCTTTGTGGTGCCATTGGCTAGCGTGACCGGCTGTTAACCGAAAGGTTGGGGGTTCGAGCCCGCGCGGTGGTGGTGCGGCGCTTTTTATTCTTTGGGGTGATAGCTCTGAAGAAAGGTTCTGACAGTGGTGAGAGTGGAGCACGACTGCCTCCGTGGGGCAATTGGCTAGCGCGATCGGCTGTTAACCGAAAGGTTGGAGGTTCGAGCCCACCCGGTGGTGGTGCGGCGCTTTTTTTTTCTTTGGGCTGATAGCTCTGAAGAAATGTTCTGACGGTGGTGAGAGTAGGACTGTCTCCGTGGCGCCATTGGATAGCGTGATCGGCTGTTAACCGAAACGTTGGAGGTTCGAGCCCACCCGTTGGTGGTGCGGCGCTTTTTTTTCTTTGGGCTGATAGCTTTGAAGATATGTTTTGATAGTGGTGAGAGTAGAGCAGGACTGTCTCCGTGGCGCAATTGGCTAGCGCGATCGGCTGTTAACCGAAAGCTTGCAGTTTCGAGCCCTCCCGGGAGTGGTGTGTTGCTTTTTTCTTTGCGCTGATAGCTTTGAAGATATGTTCTGATGGTGGTGAGGGCGGAGCACGACTGTCTCCGTGGCGCAGTTTGCTAGCGCGATCGGCTGTTAACCGAAAGGTTGGAGGTTCGAGCCCACCCGGTGGTGGTTCGGCGCTTTTTTTTGTGCTGATAGCTTTGAAGATATGTTCTGATGGTGGTGAGAGTGGAGCAGGACTATCTCCGTGGCGCAATTGGCTAGCGCGATTGGCTGTTAACAGAAAGGTTGGAGGTTCGAGCCCACCTGGTGGTGGTGTGGTGCTGTTTTTTCTTTGGGCTGATAGCTTTGAAGGTAAGTTCTGTTGGTGGTGAGAGTGGAGCAGTATTGTCTCCGTGGAGCAATTGGCTAGCGCTAAAGGCTTTAACCGAAAGGTTGGAGGTTCGAGCCCACCCAGTTGTGGTGCGGCCCTTTTTTTTTCTTTGGGGTGATAGCTCTGAAGAAATGTTCTGACGGTGGTGAGAGTGGAGCACGACTGTCTCCGTGGTGCAATTGGCTAGGACGATCGGCTGTTAACCGAAAGGTTGGAGTTTCGAGCCCTCCCGGGATAGGTGTGTTGCTTTTTTCTTTGCGCTGATAGCTTTGAAGATATGTTTGATGGTGGTGAGAGTGGAGCAGGACTATCTCCGTGGCGCAATTGGCTAGCGCGATTGGCTGTTAACAGAAATGTTGGAGGTTCGAGCCCACCCAGTGGTGGTGCGGCGCTTTTTTTCTTTGGGTTGATAGCTTTGAAGATATGTTCTGATGGCGGTGAGAGTGGAGCAGGATTGTCTCCGTGGCGCAATTGGCTAGCGCGAGCGGCTGTTAACCAAAAGGTTGGAGTTTCGAGCCCACCCGGTGCTGGTGCGGCGCTTTTTTTTTCTTTGTGCTGATAGTTCTGAAGAAATGTTCTGACGGTGGTGAGAGTGGAGCACGACTGTCTCCGTGGCGCAATTGGCTAGGACGATCGGCTGTTAACCGAAAGGTTGGAGTTTCGAGCCCTCCCGGGACAGGTGTGTTGCTTTTTTCTTTGCGCTGACAGCTTTGAAGATATGTTTGATGGTGGTGAGAGTGGAGCACGACTGTCTCCGTGGCGTAATTGGCTAGCGCGATCGGCTTTTAACCGAAAGGTTGGAGGTTCGAGCCCACCCGGTGGTGGTGCGGCGCTTTTTTTCTTTGGGCTGATAGCTTTGAAGATATGTTCTGATGGTTGTGAGAGTGGAGCGGGACTGTCTCCGTGGCGCAATTGGCTAGCGCGATCGGCTGTTAACCGAAAGGTCGGAGCTTCGAGCCCACCCGGTGGTGGTGCGGCGCTTTTTTCCTTTGGGCTGATAGCTTTGAAGATATGTTCTGATGGTGGTGAGAGTGAGCAGGACTGTCTCCGTGGCGCAATTGGCTAGCGCGATCGGCTGTTAACCGAAAATTCGGAGGTTCGAGCCCTCCCGGGAGTGGCGTGTTGCTTTTTTCTTTGCGCCGATAGCTTTGAAGATATGTTCTGATTATGGTGAGAGCGGAGTACGACTGTCTCCGTGGCGCAGTTTGCTAGCGGGATCGGCTGTTAACCGAAAGGTTGGAGGTTCGAGCCCACCCGGTGGTGGTTCGGCGCTTTTTTTTGTGCTGATAGCTTTGAAGATATGTTCTGATGGTGGTGAGAGTGGAGCAGGACTATCTCCGAGGCGCAATTGGCTAGCGCGATTGGCTGTTAACAGAAAGGTTGGAGGTTCGAGCCCACGTGGTGGTGGTGTGGTGCTGTTTTTTCTTTGGGCTGATAGCTTTGAAGATAAGTTCTGATGGTGGTGAGAGTGGAGCAGGATTGTCTCCGTGGAGCAATTGGCTAGCGCTAAAGGCTTTAACCGAAAGGTTGGAGGTTCGAGCCCACCCGGTTGTGGTGCGGCCCTTTTTTTTTCTTTGGGGTGATAGCTCTGAAGAAATGTTCTGACGGTGGTGAGAGTGGAGCACGACTGTCTCCGTGGCGCAATTGGCTAGGACGATCGGCTGTTAACCGAAAGGTTGGAGTTTCGAGCCCTCCCGGGACAGGTGTGTTGCTTTTTTCTTTGCGCTGATAGCTTTGAAGATATGTTTGATGGTGGTGAGAGTGGAGCACGACTGTCTCCGTGGCGTAATTGGCTAGCGCGATCGGCTGTTAACCGAAAGGTTGGAGGTTCGAGTCCACCCGGTGGAGGTCCGGCGCTTTTTTTTCTTTGGGCTGATAGCTCTGAAGAAATGTTCTGACGGTGGTGAGAGTGGAGCAGGACTTTCCCCGTGGCGCAATTGGCTGAACAGTTGGAGGTTCGAGCCCTCCCGAGAGTAGTGTGTTGCTTTTTTCTTTGCGCTGATAGCTTTGAAGATAAGTTCTGATGGATATGAGAGTGGAGCACGACTGTCTCCGTGGCGCAATTGGCTAGCGCGATCGGGTGTTAACCGAAAGGTTGGAGGTTCGAGCCCACCTGGTGGTGGTGCGGCGCTTTTTTTTTCTTTGGGCTGATAGCTTTGAAGATATGTTCTGATGGTGGTCAGAGTGGAGCAGGACTGTCTCCATGGCGCAATTGGCTAGCGCGACCGGCTGTTAACCGAAAGGTTGGAGTTTCGAGCCCGCCCAGTGGTGGTGCGGCGCTTTTTTTTCTTTAGGTTGATAGCTTTGAAGATATGTTCTGATGGCGGTGAGAGTGAAGCAAGACTGTCTCCGTGGCGCAATTGACAAGCTGAATCGGCTGTTAACCGAAAGGTTGGAGTTTCGAGCCCTCCCGAGAGTGGTGTGTTGCATTTTTCTTTGCGGTAATGGCTTTGAAGATATGTTCTGCTGGTGGTGAGAGTGGAGCAGGACTGTCTTTGTGGTGCCATTGGCTAGCGTGACCGGCTGTTAACCGAAAGGTTGGGGGTTCGAGCCCGCGCGGTGGTGGTGCGGCGCTTTTTATTCTTTGGGGTGATAGCTCTGAAGAAAGGTTCTGACAGTGGTGAGAGTGGAGCACGACTGCCTCCGTGGGGCAATTGGCTAGCGCGATCGGCTGTTAACCGAAAGGTTGGAGGTTCGAGCCCACCCGGTGGTGGTGCGGCGCTTTTTTTTTCTTTGGGCTGATAGCTCTGAAGAAATGTTCTGACGGTGGTGAGAGTAGGACTGTCTCCGTGGCGCCATTGGATAGCGTGATCGGCTGTTAACCGAAACGTTGGAGGTTCGAGCCCACCCGTTGGTGGTGCGGCGCTTTTTTTTCTTTGGGCTGATAGCTTTGAAGATATGTTTTGATAGTGGTGAGAGTAGAGCAGGACTGTCTCCGTGGCGCAATTGGCTAGCGCGATCGGCTGTTAACCGAAAGCTTGCAGTTTCGAGCCCTCCCGGGAGTGGTGTGTTGCTTTTTTCTTTGCGCTGATAGCTTTGAAGATATGTTCTGATGGTGGTGAGGGCGGAGCACGACTGTCTCCGTGGCGCAGTTTGCTAGCGCGATCGGCTGTTAACCGAAAGGTTGGAGGTTCGAGCCCACCCGGTGGTGGTTCGGCGCTTTTTTTTGTGCTGATAGCTTTGAAGATATGTTCTGATGGTGGTGAGAGTGGAGCAGGACTATCTCCGTGGCGCAATTGGCTAGCGCGATTGGCTGTTAACAGAAAGGTTGGAGGTTCGAGCCCACCTGGTGGTGGTGTGGTGCTGTTTTTTCTTTGGGCTGATAGCTTTGAAGGTAAGTTCTGTTGGTGGTGAGAGTGGAGCAGTATTGTCTCCGTGGAGCAATTGGCTAGCGCTAAAGGCTTTAACCGAAAGGTTGGAGGTTCGAGCCCACCCAGTTGTGGTGCGGCCCTTTTTTTTTTCTTTGGGGTGATAGCTCTGAAGAAATGTTCTGACGGTGGTGAGAGTGGAGCACGACTGTCTCCGTGGTGCAATTGGCTAGGACGATCGGCTGTTAACCGAAAGGTTGGAGTTTCGAGCCCTCCCGGGATAGGTGTGTTGCTTTTTTCTTTGCGCTGATAGCTTTGAAGATATGTTTGATGGTGGTGAGAGTGGAGCAGGACTATCTCCGTGGCGCAATTGGCTAGCGCGATTGGCTGTTAACAGAAATGTTGGAGGTTCGAGCCCACCCAGTGGTGGTGCGGCGCTTTTTTTTCTTTGGGTTGATAGCTTTGAAGATATGTTCTGATGGCGGTGAGAGTGGAGCAGGATTGTCTCCGTGGCGCAATTGGCTAGCGCGAGCGGCTGTTAACCAAAAGGTTGGAGTTTCGAGCCCACCCGGTGCTGGTGCGGCGCTTTTTTTTTCTTTGTGCTGATAGTTCTGAAGAAATGTTCTGACGGTGGTGAGAGTGGAGCACGACTGTCTCCGTGGCGCAATTGGCTAGGACGATCGGCTGTTAACCGAAAGGTTGGAGTTTCGAGCCCTCCCGGGACAGGTGTGTTGCTTTTTTCTTTGCGCTGACAGCTTTGAAGATATGTTTGATGGTGGTGAGAGTGGAGCACGACTGTCTCCGTGGCGTAATTGGCTAGCGCGATCGGCTTTTAACCGAAAGGTTGGAGGTTCGAGCCCACCCGGTGGTGGTGCGGCGCTTTTTTTCTTTGGGCTGATAGCTTTGAAGATATGTTCTGATGGTTGTGAGAGTGGAGCGGGACTGTCTCCGTGGCGCAATTGGCTAGCGCGATCGGCTGTTAACCGAAAGGTCGGAGCTTCGAGCCCACCCGGTGGTGGTGCGGCGCTTTTTTCCTTTGGGCTGATAGCTTTGAAGATATGTTCTGATGGTGGTGAGAGTGAGCAGGACTGTCTCCGTGGCGCAATTGGCTAGCGCGATCGGCTGTTAACCGAAAATTCGGAGGTTCGAGCCCTCCCGGGAGTGGCGTGTTGCTTTTTTCTTTGCGCCGATAGCTTTGAAGATATGTTCTGATTATGGTGAGAGCGGAGTACGACTGTCTCCGTGGCGCAGTTTGCTAGCGGGATCGGCTGTTAACCGAAAGGTTGGAGGTTCGAGCCCACCCGGTGGTGGTTCGGCGCTTTTTTTTGTGCTGATAGCTTTGAAGATATGTTCTGATGGTGGTGAGAGTGGAGCAGGACTATCTCCGAGGCGCAATTGGCTAGCGCGATTGGCTGTTAACAGAAAGGTTGGAGGTTCGAGCCCACGTGGTGGTGGTGTGGTGCTGTTTTTTCTTTGGGCTGATAGCTTTGAAGATAAGTTCTGATGGTGGTGAGAGTGGAGCAGGATTGTCTCCGTGGAGCAATTGGCTAGCGCTAAAGGCTTTAACCGAAAGGTTGGAGGTTCGAGCCCACCCGGTTGTGGTGCGGCCCTTTTTTTTTCTTTGGGGTGATAGCTCTGAAGAAATGTTCTGACGGTGGTGAGAGTGGAGCACGACTGTCTCCGTGGCGCAATTGGCTAGGACGATCGGCTGTTAACCGAAAGGTTGGAGTTTCGAGCCCTCCCGGGACAGGTGTGTTGCTTTTTTCTTTGCGCTGATAGCTTTGAAGATATGTTTGATGGTGGTGAGAGTGGAGCACGACTGTCTCCGTGGCGTAATTGGCTAGCGCGATCGGCTGTTAACCGAAAGGTTGGAGGTTCGAGTCCACCCGGTGGAGGTCCGGCGCTTTTTTTTCTTTGGGCTGATAGCTCTGAAGAAATGTTCTGACGGTGGTGAGAGTGGAGCAGGACTTTCCCCGTGGCGCAATTGGCTGAACAGTTGGAGGTTCGAGCCCTCCCGAGAGTAGTGTGTTGCTTTTTTCTTTGCGCTGATAGCTTTGAAGATAAGTTCTGATGGATATGAGAGTGGAGCACGACTGTCTCCGTGGCGCAATTGGCTAGCGCGATCGGGTGTTAACCGAAAGGTTGGAGGTTCGAGCCCACCTGGTGGTGGTGCGGCGCTTTTTTTTTCTTTGGGCTGATAGCTTTGAAGATATGTTCTGATGGTGGTCAGAGTGGAGCAGGACTGTCTCCATGGCGCAATTGGCTAGCGCGACCGGCTGTTAACCGAAAGGTTGGAGTTTCGAGCCCGCCCAGTGGTGGTGCGGCGCTTTTTTTTCTTTAGGTTGATAGCTTTGAAGATATGTTCTGATGGCGGTGAGAGTGGAGCAGGACTGTCTCCGTGGCGCAATTGGCTAGCGCGAGCGGCTGTTAACCAAAAGGTTGGAGTTTCGAGCCCACCCGGTGCTGGTGCGGCGCTTTTTTTTTCTTTGGTCTAATAGCTCTGGAGAAATGTTCTGACGGTGGTGTGAGTGGAGCAGGACTGTCCTCGTGGCGCAATTGGCTGAACAGTTGGAGGTTCGAGCCCTCCCGGGAGTAGCGTGTTGTTTTTTTCTTTGCGCTGATAGCTTTAAGATATGTTCTGCTGGTGGTGAGATTGGAGCACGACTGTCTCCTTGGCGCAATTGGCTAGCGCGATCGGAAGTTAACCGAAAGGTTGGAGGTTCGAGCCCGACCGGTGGAGGTGCGGCGCTTTTTTTTCTTTGGGCTGATAGCTTTGAAGATATGTTCTAATGGGGGTGAGAGTGAAGCAAGACTGTCTCCGTGGCGCAATTGACAAGCTGAATCGGCTGTTAACCGAAAGGTTGGAGTTTCGAGCCCTCCCGAGAGTGGTGTGTTGCATTTTTCTTTGCGGTAATGGCTTTGAAGATATGTTCTGCTGGTGGTGAGAGTGGAGCAGGACTGTCTTTGTGGTGCCATTGGCTAGCGTGACCGGCTGTTAACCGAAAGGTTGGGGGTTCGAGCCCGCGCGGTGGTGGTGCGGCGCTTTTTATTCTTTGGGGTGATAGCTCTGAAGAAAGGTTCTGACAGTGGTGAGAGTGGAGCACGACTGCCTCCGTGGGGCAATTGGCTAGCGCGATCGGCTGTTAACCGAAAGGTTGGAGGTTCGAGCCCACCCGGTGGTGGTGCGGCGCTTTTTTTTCTTTGGGCTGATAGCTTTGAAGATATGTTTTGATAGTGGTGAGAGTAGAGCAGGACTGTCTCCGTGGCGCAATTGGCTAGCGCGATCGGCTGTTAACCGAAAGCTTGCAGTTTCGAGCCCTCCCGGGAGTGGTGTGTTGCTTTTTTCTTTGCGCTGATAGCTTTGAAGATATGTTCTGATGGTGGTGAGGGCGGAGCACGACTGTCTCCGTGGCGCAGTTTGCTAGCGCGATCGGCAGTTAACCGAAAGGTTGGAGGTTCGAGCCCACCCGGTGGTGGTTCGGCGCTTTTTTTTGTGCTGATAGCTTTGAAGATATGTTCTGATGGTGGTGAGAGTGGAGCAGGACTATCTCCGTGGCGCAATTGGCTAGCGCGATTGGCTGTTAACAGAAAGGTTGGAGGTTCGAGCCCACCTGGTGGTGGTGTGGTGCTGTTTTTTCTTTGGGCTGATAGCTTTGAAGGTAAGTTCTGTTGGTGGTGAGAGTGGAGCAGTATTGTCTCCGTGGAGCAATTGGCTAGCGCTAAAGGCTTTAACCGAAAGGTTGGAGGTTCGAGCCCACCCAGTTGTGGTGCGGCCCTTTTTTTTTCTTTGGGGTGATAGCTCTGAAGAAATGTTCTGACGGTGGTGAGAGTGGAGCACGACTGTCTCCGTGGTGCAATTGGCTAGGACGATCGGCTGTTAACCGAAAGGTTGGAGTTTCGAGCCCTCCCGGGATAGGTGTGTTGCTTTTTTCTTTGCGCTGATAGCTTTGAAGATATGTTTGATGGTGGTGAGAGTGGAGCACGACTGTCTCCGTGGCGTAATTGGCTAGCGCGATCGGCTGTTCACCGAAAGGTTGGAGGTTCGAGCCCACCCGGTGGAGGTCCGGCGCTTTTTTTTCTTTGGGCTGATAGCTCTGAAGAAATGTTCTGACGGTGGTGAGAGTGGAGCAGGACTTTCCCCGTGGCGCAATTGGCTCAACAGTTGGAGGTTCGAGCCCTCCCGGGAGTAGTGTGTTGCTTTTTTCTTTGCGCTGATAGCTTTGAAGATAAGTTCTGATGGATATGAGAGTGGAGCACTACTGTCTCCGTGGCGCAATTGGCTAGCGCGATCGGGTGTTAACCGAAAGGTTGGAGGTTCGAGCCCACCTGCTGGTGGTGCGGCGCTTTTTTTTCTTTGGGCTGATAGCTTTGAAGATATGTTCTGATGGTGGTCAGAGTGGAGCAGGACTGTCTCCATGGCGCAATTGGCTAGCGCGATCGGCTGTTAACCGAAAGGTTGGAGTTTCGAGCCCACCCAGTGGTGGTGCGGCGCTTTTTTTTCTTTGGGTTGATAGCTTTGAAGATATGTTATGATGGCGGTGAGAGTGGAGCAGGACTGTCTCCGTGGCGCAATTGGCTAGCGCGGACGGCTGTTAACCAAAAGGTTGGAGTTTCGAGCCCACCCGGTGCTGGTGCGGCGCTTTTTTTTTCTTTGGGCTGATAGCTCTGGAGAAATGTTCTGACGGTGGTGAGAGTGGAGCAGGACTGTCCTCGTGGCGCAATTGGCTGAACAGTTGAAGGTTCGAGCCCTCCCGGGAGTAGCGTGTTGTTTTTTTCTTTGCGCTGATAGCTTTGAAGATATGTTCTGCTGGTGGTGAGATTGGAGCACGACTGTCTCCTTGGCGCAATTGGCTAGCGCGATCGGAAGTTAACCGAAAGGTTGGAGGTTCGAGCCCACCCGGTGGTGGTGCGGCGCTTTTTTTTTCTTTGGGCTAATAGCTTTGAAGATATGTTCTAATGGGGGTGAGAGTGAAGCAAGACTGTCTCCGTGGCGCAATTGACAAGCTGAATCGGCTGTTAACCGAAAGGTTGGAGTTTCGAGCCCTCCCGAGAGTGGTGTGTTGCTTTTTTCTTTGCGCTGATAGCTTTGAAGATATGTTCTGATGGTAGTGAGTGTGGAGCACGGCTGTCTCCGAGGCACAATTGGGTAGCGTGATCGGCTGTTAACCGAAAGGTTTGAGTTTCGAGCAAACCCGGTGTTGGTATGGCGCTTTTTTTTCTTTGGCCTGATAGCTCTGAAGAAATGTTCTGACTGTGGTGAGAGTGGAGCACGACTGTCTCCGTGGTGCAAATGGCTAGCGTGATCGGCTGTTAACCGAAAGGTTGGAGATTCGAGCCCACCCGGTGGTGGTGTGGTGCTTTTTTTTCTTTGGGCTGATAGCTTTGAGGATATGTTCTGATGGTGTTGAGAGTGGAGCAAGACTGTCTCCATGGCGCAATACGCTAGCGCGATCGGCTGTTAACCGAAAGGTTGGAGTTTTGAGCCCTCCCGAGAGTGGTGTGTTGCATTTTTCTTTGCGGTAATAGCTTTGAAGATATGTTCTGCTGGTAGTTAGAGTGGAGCAGGACTGTCTTTGTGGCGCCATTGGCTAGCGCGACCGGCTGTTAACCGAAAGGTTGGGGGTTCGAGCCCGCGCGCTGGTGGTGCGGCGCGTTTTATTCTTTGGGGTGATAGCTCTGAAGAAAGGTTCTGACAGTGGTGAGAGTGGAGCACGACTGCCTCCGTGGGGCATTTGGCTAGCGCGATTGGCTGTTAACCGAAAGGTTGGAGGTTCGAGCCCACCCGGTGGTGGTGCGGCGCTTTTTTTTCTTTGGGCTGATAGCTCTGAAGAAATGTTCTGACGGTGGTGAGAGTAGGACTGTCTCCGTGGCGCCATTGGATAGCGTGATCGGCTGTTAACCGAAACGTTGGAGGTTCGAGCCCACCCGGTGGTGGTGCGGCGCTTTTTTTTCTTTGGGCTGATAGCTTTGAAGATATGTTTTGATAGTGGTGAGAGTAGAGCAGGACTGTCTCCGTGGCGCAATTGGCTAGCGCGATCGGCTGTTAACCGAAAGCTTGGAGTTTCGAGCCCTCCCGGGAGTGGTGTGTTGCTTTTTTCTTTGCGCTGATGGCTTTGAAGATATGTTCTGATGGTGGTGAGGGTGGAGCACGACTGTCTCCGTGGCGCAGTTCGCTAGCGCGATCGGCTGTTAACCGAAAGGTTGGAGGTTCGAGCCCACCCGGTGGTGGTTCGGCTCTTTTTTTTGTGCTGATAGCTTTGAAGATATGTTCTGATGGTGGTGAGAGTGGAGCAGGACTATCTCCGTGGCGCAATTGGCTAGCGCGATTGGCTCTTAACAGAAAGGTTGGAGGTTCGAGCCCACCTGGTGGTGGTGTGGTGCTGTTTTTTCTTTGGGCTGATAGCTTTGAAGATAACTTCTGATGGTGGTGAGAGTGGAGCAGGATTGTCTCCGTGGAGCAATTGGCTAGCGCGATCGGCTGTTAACGAAAAATTCGGAGGTTCGAGCCCACCCGGTGGTGGTGCGGCGCTTTTTTTTCTTTGGGCTGATAGCTTTGAAGATATGTTCGGATGGTAGTGAGAGTGGAGCAGGACTGTCTTTGTGGCGCCATTGGCTAGCGCGACCGGCTGTTAACCGAAAGGTTGGGGGTTCGAGCCCGCGCGGTGGTGGTGCGGCGCTTTTTATTCTTTGGGGTGATAGCTCTGAAGAAAGGTTCTGACAGTGGTGAGAGTGGAGCACGACTGCCTCCGTGGGGCAATTGGCTAGCGCGATCGGCTGTTAACCGAAAGGTGGGAGGTTCGAGCCCACCCGGTGGTGGTGCGGCGCTGTTTTTTCTTTGGGCTGATAGCTCTGAAGAAATGTTCTGACGGTGGCGAGAGTAGGACTGTCTCCGTGGCGCCATTGGATAGCGTGATCGGCTGTTAACCGAAACGTTGGAGGTTCGAGCCCACCCGTTGGTGGTGCGGCGCTTTTTTTTCTTTGGGCTGATAGCTTTGAAGATATGTTTTGATAGTGGTGAGAGTAGAGCAGGACTGTCTCCGTGGCGCAATTGGCTAGCGCGATCGGCTGTTAACCGAAATCTTGCAGTTTCGAGCCCTCCCGGTAGTGGTGTGTTGCTTTTTTCTTTGCGCTGATAGCTTTGAAGATATGTTCTGATGGTGGTGAGGGTGGAGCACGACTGTCTCCGTGGCGCAGTTTGCTAGCGCGATCGGCTGTTAACCGAAAGGTTGGAGGTTCGAGCCCACCCGGTGGTGGTTCGGCGCTTTTTTTTGTGCTGATAGCTTTGAAGATATGTTCTGATGGTGGTGAGAGTGGAGCAGGACTATCTCCGTGGCGCAATTGGCTAGCGCGATTGGCTGTTAACAGAAAGGTTGGAGGTTCGAGCCCACCTGGTGGTGGTGTGGTGCTGTTTATTCTTTGGGCTGATAGCTTTGAAGGTAAGTTCTGATGGTGGTGAGAGTGGAGCAGGATTGTCTCCGTGGAGCAATTGGCTAGCGCGATCGGCTGTTAACCGAAAGGTTGGAGTTTCGAGCCCACCCAGTGGTGGTGCGGTGCTTTTTTTCTTTGCGCTGATAGCTTTGAAGATATGTTCTGACGGTGGTGAGAGTGGAGCAAGACTGTCTCCATGGCGCAATACGCTAGCGCGATCGGCTGTTAACCGAAAGGTTGGAGTTTCGAGCCCTCCCGAGAGTGGTGTGTTGCACTTTTCTTTGCGGTAATAGCTTTGAAGATATGTTCTGCTGGTGGTTAGAGTGGAGCAGGACTGTCTTTGTGGCGCCATTGGCTAGCGCGACCGGCTGTTAACCGAAAGGTTGGGGGTTCGAGCCCGCGCGCTGGTGGTGCGGCGCGTTTTATTCTTTGGGGTGATAGCTCTGAAGAAAGGTTCTGACAGTGGTGAGAGTGGAGCACGACTGCCTCCGTGGGGCAATTGGCTAGCGCGATTGGCTGTTAACCGAAAGGTTGGAGGTTCGAGCCCACCCGGTGGTGGTGCGGCGCTTTTTTTTCTTTGGGCTGATAGCTCTGAAGAAATGTTCTGACGGTGGTGAGAGTAGGACTGTCTCCGTGGCGCCATTGGATAGCGTGATCGGCTGTTAACCGAAACGTTGGAGGTTCGAGCCCACCCGTTGGTGGTGTGTTGCTTTTTTCTTTGCGCTGATGGCTTTGAAGATATGTTCTGTTGGTGGTGAGGGTGGAGCACGACTGTCTCCGTGGCGCAGTTCGCTAGCGCGATCGGCTGTTAACCGAAAGGTTGGAGGTTCGAGCCCACCCGGTGGTGGTTCGGCGCTTTTTTTGTGCTGATAGCTTTGAAGATATGTTCTGATGGTGGTGAGAGTGGTGCAGGACTATCTCCGTGGCGCAATTGGCTAGCGCGATTGGCTCTTAACAGAAAGGTTGGAGGTTCGAGCCCACCTGGTGGTGGTGTGGTGCTGTTTTTTCTTTGGGCTGATAGCTTTGAAGATAAGTTCTGATGGTGGTGAGAGTGGAGCAGGATTGTCTCCGTGGAGCAATTGGCTAGCGCGATCGGCTGTTAACGGAAAATTCGGAGGTTCGAGCCCACCCGGTGGTGGTGCGGCGCTTTTTTTTCTTTGGGCTGATAGCTTTGAAGATATGTTCGGATGGTAGTGAGAGTGGAGCAGGACTGTCTTTGTGGCGCCATTGGCTAGCGCGACCGGCTGTTAACCGAAAGGTTGGGGGTTCGAGCCCGCGCGGTGGTGGTGCGGCGCTTTTTATTCTTTGGGGTGATAGCTCTGAAGAAAGGTTCTGACAGTGGTGAGAGTGGAGCACGACTGCCTCCGTGGGGCAATTGGCTAGCGCGATCGGCTGTTAACCGAAAGGTTGGAGGTTCGAGCCCACCCGGTGGTGGTGCGGCGCTTTTTTTTCTTTGGGCTGATAGCTCTGAAGAAATGTTCTGACGGTGGTGAGAGTAGGACTGTCTCCGTGGCGCCATTGGATAGCGTGATCGGCTGTTAACCGAAACGTTGGAGGTTCGAGCCCACCCGTTGGTGGTGCGGCGCTTTTTTTTCTTTGGGCTGATAGCTTTGAAGATATGTTTTGATAGTGGTGAGAGTAGAGCAGGACTGTCTCCGTGGCGCAATCTGCTAGCGCGATCGGCTGTTAACCGAAAGCTTGCAGTTTCGAGCCCCCCCGGGAGTGGTGTGTTGCTTTTTTCTTTGCGCTGATAGCTTTGAAGATATGTTCTGATGGTGGTGAGGGTGGAGCACGACTGTCTCCGTGGCGCAGTTTGCTAGCGCGATCGGCTGTTAACCGAATGGTTGGAGGTTCGAGCCCACCCGGTGGTGGTTCGGCGCTTTTTTTTGTGCTGATAGCTTTGAAGATATGTTCTGATGGTGGTGAGAGTGGAGCAGGACTATCTCCGTGGCGCAATTGGCTAGCGCGATTGGCTGTTAACAGAAAGGTTGGAGGTTCGAGCCCACCTGGTGGTGGTGTGGTGCTGTTTTTTCTTTGGGCTGATAGCTTTGAAGGTAAGTTCTGATGGTGGTGAGAGTGGAGCAGGATTGTCTCCGTGGAGCAATTGGCTAGCGCTAAAGGCTTTAACCGAAAGGTTGGAGGTTCGAGCCCACCCGGTTGTGGTGCGGCCCTTTTTTTTCTTTGGGGTGATAGCTCTGAAGAAATGTTCTGACGGTGGTGAGAGTGGAGCACGACTGTCTCCGTGGTGCAATTGGCTAGGACGATCGGCTGTTAACCGAATGGTTGGAGTTTCGAGCCCTCCCGGGACAGGTGTGTTGCTTTTTTCTTTGCGCTGATAGCTTTGAAGATATGTTTGATGGTGGTGAGAGTGGAGCACGACTGTCTCCGTGGCGTAATTGGCTAGCGCGATCGGCTGTTAACCGAAAGGTTGGAGGTTCGAGCCCACCCGGTGGAGGTCCGGCGCTTTTTTTTCTTTGGGCTGATAGCTCTGAAGAAATGTTCTGACGGTGGTGAGAGTGGAGCAGGACTTTCCCCGTGGCGCAATTGGCTGAACAGTTGGAGGTTCGAGCCCTCCCGGGAGTAATGTGTTGCTTTTTTCTTTGCGCTGATAGCTTTGAAGATAAGTTCTGATGGATATGAGAGTGGAGCACTACTGTCTCCGTGGCGCAATTGGCTAGCGCGATCGGGTGTTAACCGAAAGGTTGGAGGTTCGAGCCCACCTGGTGGTGGTGCGGCGCTTTTTTTTTCTTTGGGCTGATAGCTTTGAAGATATGTTCTGATGGTGGTCAGAGTGGAGCAGGACTGTCTCCATGGCGCAATTGGCTAGCGCGATCGGCTGTTAACCGAAAGGTTGGAGTTTCGAGCCCACCCAGTGGTGGTGCGGCGCTTTTGTTTCTTTGGGTTGATAGCTTTGAAGATATGTTCTGATGGCGGTGAGAGTGGAGCAGGACTGTCTCCGTGGCGCAATTGGCTAGCGCGAGCGGCTGTTAACCAAAAGGTTGGAGTTTCGAGCCCACCCGGTGCTGGTGCGGCGCTTTTTTTTTGGGCTGATAGCTCTGGAGAAATGTTCTGACGGTGGTGAGAGTGGAGCAGGACTGTCCTCGTGGCGCAATTGGCTGAACAGTTGAAGGTTCGAGCCCTCTCGGGAGTAGCGTGTTGTTTTTTTCTTTGCGCTGATAGCTTTGAAGATATGTTCTGCTGATGGTGAGATTGGAGCACGAATGTCTCCTTGGCGCAATTGGCTAGCGCGATCGGAAGTTGACCGAAAGGTTGGAGGTTCGAGCCCACCCGGTGGTGGTGCGGCGCTTTTTTTTCTTTGGGCTGATAGCTTTGAAGATATGTTCTAATGGGGGTGAGAGTGAAGCAAGACTGTCTCCGTGGCGCAATTGACAAGCTGAATCGGCTGTTAACCGAAAGGTTGGAGTTTCGAGCCCTCCCGAGAGTGGTGTGTTGCTTTTTTCTTTGCGCTGATAGCTTTGAAGATATGTTCTGATGGTAGTGAGTGTGGAGCACGGCTGTCTCCGTGGCGTAATTGGCTAGCGCGATCAGCTGTTAACCGAAAGGTTGGAGGTTCGAGCCCACTCGGTTGTGGTGCGGCGCTTTTTTTTCTTTGGGCTGATAGCTTTGAAGATATGTTCTGATGGTGGTGAGATTGGAGCACGACTGTCTCCTTGGCGCAATTGGCTAGCGCGATCGGAAGTTAACCGAAAGGTTGGAGGTTCGAGCCCACCCGGTGGTGGTGCGGCGCTTTTTTTTCTTTGGGCTGATAGCTTTGAAGATATGTTCTAATGGCGGTGAGAGTGAAGCAAGACTGTCTCCGTGGCGCAATTGACAAGCTGAATCGGCTGTTAACCGAAAGGTTGGAGTTTCGAGCCCTCCCGAGAGTGGTGTGTTGCTTTTTTCTTTGCGCTGATAGCTTTGAAGATATGTTCTGATGGTAGTGAGTGTGGAGCACGGCTGTCTCCGTGGCGTAATTGGCTAGCGCGATCAGCTGTTAACCGAAAGGTTGGAGGTTCGAGCCCACTCGGTTGTGGTGCGGCGCTTTTTTTATCTTTGGGCTGATAGCTTTGAAGATATGTTTTGATGGTGGTGAGAGTGGAGCAGGACTGTCTCCGTGGCGCAATTGGGTACCGTGATCGGCTGTTAACCGAAAGGTTGGAGTTTCGAGCAAACCCGGTGTTGGTATGGCGCTTTTTTTTCTTTGGCCTGATTGCTCTGAAGAAATGTTCTGACTGTGGTGAGAGTGGAGCACGACTGTCTCCGTGGTGCAAATGGCTAGCGTGATCGGCTGTTAACCGAAAGGTTGGAGATTCGAGCCCACCCGGTGGTGGTGCGGTGCTTTTTTTTTCTTTGGGCTGATAGCTTTGAGGATATGTTCTGATGGTGTTGAGAGTGGAGCAGGACTGTCTCCTTGGCGCAATTGGCTAGCGCGATTTGCTGTTAACCGAACAGTTGGAGGTCTGAGCCCTACCGGGAGTGGTGTGTTGCTTTTTTGTGCGCTGATAGCTTTGAAGATATGTTCTGATGGTGGTGAGAGTGGAGCACGACTGTCTTTGTGGCGCCATTGGCTGGCGCGATCGGCTGTTAACCGAAAGGTTGGAGTTTCGAGCCCACCCAGTGGTGGTGCGGCGCTTTTTTTCTTTGCGCTGATAGCTTTGAAGATATGTTCTGATGGTGGTGAGAGTGGAGCAAGACTGTCTCCATGGCGCAATGCGCTAGCGCGATCGGCTGTTAACCGAAAGGTTGGAGTTTTGAGCCCTCCCGAGAGTGGTGTGTTGCATTTTTCTTTGCGGTAATAGCTTTGAAGATATGTTCTGCTGGTAGTTAGAGTGGAGCAGGACTGTCTTTGTGGCGCCATTGGCTAGCGCGACCGGCTGTTAATCGAAAGGTAGGGGGTTCGAGCCCGCGCGCTGGTGGTGCGGCGCGTTTTATTCTTTGGGGTGATAGCTCTGAAGAAAGGTTCTGACAGTGGTGAGAGTGGAGCACGACTGCCTCCGTGGGGCAATTGGCTAGCGCGATTGGCTGTTAACCGAAAGGTTGGAGGTTCGAGCCCACCCGGTGGTGGTGCGGCGCTTTTTTTTCTTTGGGCTGATAGCTCTGAAGAAATGTTCTGACGGTGGTGAGAGTAGGACTGTCTCCGTGGCGCCATTGGATAGCGTGATCGGCTGTTAACCGAAACGTTGGAGGTTCGAGCCCACCCGGTGGTGGTGCGGCGCTTTTTTTTCTTTGGGCTGATAGCTTTGAAGATATGTTTTGATAGTGGTGAGAGTAGAGCAGGACTGTCTCCGTGGCGCAATTGGCTAGCGCGATCGGCTGTTAACCGAAAGCTTGGAGTTTCGAGCCCTCCCGGGAGTGGTGTGTTGCTTTTTTCTTTGCGCTGATGGCTTTGAAGATATGTTCTGATGGTGGTGAGGGTGGAGCACGACTGTCTCCGTGGCGCAGTTCGCTAGCGCGATCGGCTATTAACCGAAAGGTTGGAGGTTCGAGCCCACCCGGTGGTGGTTCGGCGCTTTTTTTTGTGCTGATAGCTTTGAAGATATGTTCTGATGGTGGTGAGAGTGGAGCAGGACAATCTCCGTGGCGCAATTGGCTAGCGCGATTGGCTCTTAACAGAAAGGTTGGAGGTTCGAGCCCACCTGGTGGTGGTGTGGTGCTGTTTTTTCTTTGGGCTGATAGCTTTTAAGATAAGTTCTTATGGTGATGAGAGTGGAGAAGGATTGTCTCCGTGGAGCAATTGGCTAGCGCGATCGGCTGTTAACGAAAAATTCGGAGGTTCGAGCCCACCCGGTGGTGGTGCGGGGCTTTTTTTTCTTTGGGCTGATAGCTTTGAAGATATGTTCGGATGGTAGTGAGAGTGGAGCAGGACTGTCTTTGTGGCGCCATTGGCTAGCGCGACCGGCTGTTAACCGAAAGGTTGGGGGTTCGAGCCCGCGTGGTGGTGGTGCGGCGCTTTTTATTCTTTGGGGTGATAGCTCTGAAGAAAGGTTCTGACAGTGGTGAGAGTGGAGCACGACTGCCTCCGTGGGGCAATTGGCTAGCGCGATCGGCTGTTAACCGAAAGGTTGGAGGTTCGAGCCCACCCGGTGGTGGTGCGGCGCTTTTTTTTCTTTGGGCTGATAGCTCTGAAGAAATGTTCTGACGGTGGTGAGAGTAGGACTGTCTCCGTGGCGCCATTGGATAGCGTGATCGGCTGTTAACCGAAACGTTGGAGGTTCGAGCCCACCCGTTGGTGGTGCGGCGCTTTTTTTTCTTTGGGCTGATAGCTTTGAAGATATGTTTTGATAGTGGTGAGAGTAGAGCAGGACTGTCTCCGTGGCGCAATTGGCTAGCGCGATCGGCTGTTAACCGAAAGCTTGCAGTTTCGAGCCCTCCCGGTAGTGGTGTGTTGCTTTTTTCTTTGCGCTGATAGCTTTGAAGATATGTTCTGATGGTGGTGAGGGTGGAGCACGACTGTCTCCGTGGCGCAGTTTGCTAGCGCGATCGGCTGTTAACCGAAAGGTTGGAGGTTCGAGCCCACCCGGTGGTGGTTCGGCGCTTTTTTTTTGTGCTGATAGCTTTGAAGATATGTTCTGATGGTGGTGAGAGTGGAGCAGGACTATCTCCGTGGCGCAATTGGCTAGCGCGATTGGCTGTTAACAGAAAGGTTGGAGGTTCGAGCCCACCTGGTGGTGGTGTGGTGCTGTTTATTCTTTGGGCTGATAGCTTTGAAGGTAAGTTCTGATGGTGGTGAGAGTGGAGCAGGATTGTCTCCGTGGAGCAATTGGCTAGCGCGATCGGCTGTTAACCGAAAGGTTGGAGTTTCGAGCCCACCCAGTGGTGGTGCGGTGCTTTTTTTCTTTGCGCTGATAGCTTTGAAGATATGTTCTGATGGTGGTGAGAGTGGAGCAAGACTGTCTCCATGGCGCAATACGCTAGCGCGATCGGCTGTTAACCGAAAGGTTGGAGTTTCGAGCCCTCCCGAGAGTGGTGTGTTGCACTTTTCTTTGCGGTAACAGCTTTGAAGATATGTTCTGCTGGTGGTTAGAGTGGAGCAGGACTGTCTTTGTGGCGCCATTGGCTAGCGCGACCGGCTGTTAACCGAAAGGTTGGGAGTTCGAGCCCGCGCGCTGGTGGTGCGGCGCGTTTTATTCTTTGGGGTGATAGCTCTGAAGAAAGGTTCTGACAGTGGTGAGAGTGGAGCACGACTGCCTCCGTGGGGCAATTGGCTAGCGCGATTGGCTGTTAACCGAAAGGTTGAAGGTTCGAGCCCACCCGGTGGTGGTGCGGCGCTTTTTTTTCTTTGGGCTGATAGCTCTGAAGAAATGTTCTGACGGTGGTGGGAGTAGGACTGTCTCCGTGGCGCCATTGGATAGCGTGATCGGCTGTTAACCGAAACGTTGGAGGTTCGAGCCCACCCGTTGGTGGTGCGGCGCTTTTTTTTCTTTGGGCTGATAGCTTTGAAGATATGTTTTGATAGTGGTGAGAGTAGAGCAGGACTGTCTCCGTGGCGCAATTGGCTAGCGCGATCGGCTGTTAACCGAAAGCTTGGAGTTTCGAGCCCTCCCGGGAGTGGTGTGTTGCTTTTTTCTTTGCGCTGATGGCTTTGAAGATATGTTCTGATGGTGGTGAGGGTGGAGCACGACTGTCTCCGTGGCGCAGTTCGCTAGCGCGATCGGCTGTTAACCGAAAGGTTGGAGGTTCGAGCCCACCCGGTGGTGGTTCGGCGCTTTTTTTTGTGCTGATAGCTTTGAAGATATGTTCTGATGGTGGTGAGAGTGGTGCAGGACTATCTCCGTGGCGCAATTGGCTAGCGCGATTGGCTCTTAACAGAAAGGTTGGAGGTTCGAGCCCACCTGGTGGTGGTGTGGTGCTGTTTTTTCTTTGGGCTGATAGCTTTGAAGATAAGTTCTGATGGTGGTGAGAGTGGAGCAGGATTGTCTCCGTGGAGCAATTGGCTAGCGCGATCGGCTGTTAACGGAAAATTCGGAGGTTCGAGCCCACCCGGTGGTGGTGCGGCGCTTTTTTTTCTTTGGGCTGATAGCTTTGAAGATATGTTCGGATGGTAGTGAGAGTGGAGCAGGACTGTCTTTGTGGCGCCATTGGCTAGCGCGACCGGCTGTTAACCGAAAGGTTGGGGGTTCGAGCCCGCGCGGTGGTGGTGCGGAGCTTTTTATTCTTTGGGGTGATAGCTCCGAAGAAAGGTTCTGACAGTGGTGAGAGTGGAGCACGACTGCCTCCGTGGGGCAATTGGCTAGCGCGATCGGCTGTTAACCGAAAGGTTGGAGGTTAGAGCCCACCCGGTGGTGGTGCGGCGCTTTTTTTTCTTTGGGCTGATAGCTCTGAAGAAATGTTCTGATGGTGGTGAGAGTAGGACTGTCTCCGTGGCGCCATTGGATAGCGTGATCGGCTGTTAACCGAAACGTTGGAGGTTCGAGCCACCCGTTGGTGGTGCGGCGCTTTTTTTTCTTTGGGCTGATAGCTTTGAAGATATGTTTTGATAGTGGTGAGAGTAGAGCAGGACTGTCTCCGTGGCGCAATTGGCTAGCACGATCGGCTGTTAACCGAAAGCTTGCAGTTTCGAGCCCTCCCGGGAGTGGTGTGTTGCTTTTTTCTTTGCGCTGATAGCTTTGAAGATATGTTCTGATGGTTGTGAGGGTGGAGTACGACTGTCTCCGTGGAGCAATTGGCTAGCGCTAAAGGCTTTAACCGAAAGGTTGGAGGTTCGAGCCCACCCGGTTGTGGTGCGGCCCTTTTTTTTTCTTTGGGGTGATAGCTCTGAAGAAATGTTCTGACGGTGGTGAGAGTGGAGCACGACTGTCTCCGTGGTGCAATTGGCTAGGACGATCGGCTGTTAACCGAAAGGTTGGAGTTTCGAGCCCTCCCGGGACAGGTGTGTTGCTTTTTTCTTTGCGCTGATAGCTTTGAAGATATGTTTGATGGTGGTGAGAGTGGAGCACGACTGTCTCCGTGGCGTAATTGGCTAGCGCGATCGGCTGTTAACCGAAAGGTTGGAGGTTCGAGCCCACCCAGTGGTGGTGCGGCACTTTTTTTTCTTTGGGTTGATAGCTTTGAAGATATGTTCTGATGGCGGTGAGAGTGGAGCAGGACTGTCTCCGTGGCGCAATTGGCTAGCGCGAGCGGCTGTTAACCAAAAGGTTGGAGTTTCGAGCCCACCCGGTGCTGGTGCGGCGCTTTTTTTTTCTTTGGGCTGATAGCTCTGGAGAAATGTTCTGACGGTGGTGAGAGTGGAGCAGGACTGTCCTCGTGGCGCAATTGGCTGAACAGTTGAAGGTTCGAGCCCTCTCGGGAGTAGCGTGTTGTTTTTTCTTTGCGCTGATAGCTTTGAAGATATGTTCTGCTGGTGGTGAGATTGGAGCACGACTGTCTCCTTGGCGCAATTGGCTAGCGCGATCGGAAGTTAACCGAAAGGTTGGAGGTTCGAGCCCACCCGGTGGTTGTGCGGCGCTTTTTTTTCTTTGGGCTGATAGCTTTGAAGATATGTTCTAATGGGGGTGAGAGTGAAGCAAGACTGTCTCCGTGGCGCAATTGACAAGCTGAATCGGCTGTTAACCGAAAGGTTGGAGTTTCGAGCCCTCCCGAGAGTGGTGTGTTGCTTTTTTCTTTGCGCTGATAGCTTTGAAGATATGTTCTGATGGTAGTGAGTGTGGAGCACGGCTGTCTCTGTGGCGTAATTGGCTAGCGCGATCAGCTGTTAACCGAAAGGTTGGAGGTTCGAGCCCACTCGGTTGTGGTGCGGCGCTTTTTTTTTCTTTGGGCTGATAGCTTTGAAGATATGTTCTGATGGTGGTGAGAGTGGAGCAGGACTCTCTCCGTGGCGCAATTGGGTAGCGTGATCGGCTGTTAACCGAAAGGTTGGAGTTTCGAGCAAACCCGGTGTTGGTATGGCGCTTTTTTTTCTTTGGCCTGATAGCTCTGAAGAAATGTTCTGACTGTGGTGAGAGTGGAGCACGACTGTCTCCGTGGTGCAAATGGCTAGCGTGATCGGCTGTTAACCGAAAGGGTGGAGATTCGAGCCCACCCGGTGGTGGTGCGGTGCTTTTTTTTTCTTTGGGCTGATAGCTTTGAGGATATGTTCTGATGGTGTTGAGAGTGGAGCAGGACTGTCTCCTTGGCGCAATTCGCTAGCGCGATTCGCTGTTAACCGAACAGTTGGAGGTTTGAGCCCTACCGGGAGTGGTGTGTTGCTTTTTTGTGCGCTGATAGCTTTGAAGATATGTTCTGATGGTGGTGAGAGTGGAGCACGACTGTCTTTGTGGCGCCATTGGCTGGCGCGATCGGCTGTTAACCGAAAGGTTGGAGTTTCGAGCCCACCCAGTGGTGGTGCGGCGCTTTTTTTCTTTGCGCTGATAGCTTTGAAGATATGTTCTGATGGTAGTGAGAGTGGAGCAGGACTGTCTCCGTGGCGCAATTGGCTAGCGCGATCGGCTGTTAACCGAAAATTTGGAGGTTCGAGCCCTCCCGGAAGTGGCGTGTTGCTTTTTTCTTTGCGCCGATAGCTTTGAAGATATGTTCTGATGATGGTGAGAGCGTAGCAGGACTGTCTCCGTGGCGCAATTGGCTAGCGCGAGCGGCTGTTAACCGAAAGGTTGGAGTTTCGAGCCCACCCGGTGGTGGTGCGGCGCTTGTTTTTTCTTTGGGCTGATTGCTCTGGAGAAATGTTCTGACGGTGGTGAGAGTGGAGCAGGACGGTCCACGCGGCGCAATTGGCTGAACAGTTGGAGGTTCGAGCCCTCCCGGGAGTAGCGTGTTGTTTTTTTCTTTGCGCTGATAGCTTTGAAGATATGATCTGATGGTGGTGAGATTGGAGCACGACTGTCTCCTTGGCGCAATTGGCTAGCGCGATCGGAAGTTAACCGAAAGGTTGGAGGTTTGAGCCCACCTGGTGGTGGTGCGGCGCTTTTTTTTCTTTGGGCTGATAGCTTTGAAGATATGTTCTAAAGGTGGTGAGAGTGAAGCAAGACTGTCTCCGTGGCGCAATTGACAAGCTGAATCGGCTGTTAACCGAAAGATTGGAGTTTCGAGCCCTCCCGAGAGTGGTGTGTTGCTTTTTTCTTTGCGCTGATAGCTTTGAAGATATGTTCTGATGGTAGTGAGTGTGGAGCATGGCTGTCTCCGTGGCGTAATTGGCTAGCGCGATCAGCTGTTAACCGAAAGGTTGGAGGTTCGAGCCCACTCGGTGGTGGTGTGGCGCTTTTTTTTTCTTTGGGCTGATAGCTTTGAAGATATGTTCTGATGGTGGTGAGAGTGGAGCAGGACTGTCTCCGTGGCGCAATTGGCTAGCGTGATCGGCTGTTAACCGAAAGGTTGGAGTTTCGAGCCCACCCGGTGTTGGTGTGGCGCTTTTTTTTCTTTGGCCTGATAGCTCTGAAGAAATGTTCTGACTGTGGTGAGAGTGGAGCACGACTGTCTCCGTGGCGCAAATGGCTAGCGTGATCGGCTGTTAACCGAAAGGTTGGAGATTCGATTCGACCCGGTGGTGGTGCGGCGCTTTTTTTTCTTTGGGCTGATAGCTTTGAAAATACATTCTGATGGTGGTGAGAGTAAAGCAGGACTGCCTCCGTGGCGCGATTGGCTTGCGCGATCGGCTGTTAACCGAAAGCTTGGAGTTTCGAGCCCACCCGGTGGTGGTGCGGGGCTTTTTTTTCTTTGGGCTGATAGCTTTGAAGATATGTTCTGATGGTGGTGAGAGTGGAGCAGGACTGTCTCCGTGGCGCAATTGGCTAGCGCGATCGGCTGTTAACTGAAAGGTTAGAGTTTCGAGCCCTCCCGGGAGTGGCTTGTTGCTTTTTTCTTTGCGCTGATAGCTTTGAAGATATGTTCTGATGGTGGTGAGAGTGGAGCAGGACTGTCTTCGTGGCGCAATTGGCTAGCGCGATCGGCTGTTAACCGAAAGGTTGGAAGTTCGAGCCAACCCGGTGGTGGGGCGGCGCTTTTTTTTCTTTGGGGTGATAGCTCTGAAGAAATGTTCTGACGGTGGTGAGAGTGGAGCAGGACTGTCTCCGTGGCGCAATTGGCTAGCGTGATCGGCTGTTAACCGAAAAGTTGGAGGTTCGAGCCCACCCATTGGTGGTGCGGCGCTTTTTTTTCTTTGGGCTGATAGCTTCGAAGATATGTTCTGATGGTGGTGAGAGTGGAGCAGGACTGTCTCCATGGCGCAATTGGCTAGCGCGATCGGCTGTTAACCGAAAGGTTGGAGGTTCGAGCCTACCTGGTGGTGGTGTGGTGCTGTTTTTTCTTTGGGTTGATAGCTTTGAAGATAAGTTCTGATGGTGGTGAGAGTGGAGCAGGACTGTCTCCGTGGCGCAATTGGCTAGCGCGATCGGCTGTTAACCGAAAATTTGGAGGTTCGAGCCCTCCCGGAAGTGGCGTGTTGCTTTTTTCTTTGCGCCGATAGCTTTGAAGATATGTTCTGATGATGGTGAGAGCGTAGCAGGACTGTCTCCGTGGCGCAATTGGCTAGCGCGAGCGGCTGTTAACCGAAAGGTTGGAGTTTCGAGCCCACCCGGTGGTGGTGCGGCGCTTGTTTTTTCTTTGGGCTGATAGCTCTGGAGAAATGTTCTGACGGTGGTGAGAGTGGAGCAGGACGGTCCACGCGGCGCAATTGGCTGAACAGTTGGAGGTTCGAGCCCTCCCGGGAGTAGCGTGTTGTTTTTTTCTTTGCGCTGATAGCTTTGAAGATATGATCTGATGGTGGTGAGATTGGAGCACGACTGTCTCCTTGGCGCAATTGGCTAGCGCGATCGGAAGTTAACCGAAAGGTTGGAGGTTTGAGCCCACCTGGTGGTGGTGCGGCGCTTTTTTTTCTTTGGGCTGATAGCTTTGAAGATATGTTCTAAAGGTGGTGAGAGTGAAGCAAGACTGTCTCCGTGGCGCAATTGACAAGCTGAATTGGCTGTTAACCGAAAGATTGGAGTTTCGAGCCCTCCCTAGAGTGGTGTGTTGCTTTTTTCTTTGCGCTGATAGCTTTGAAGATATGTTCTGATGGTAGTGAGTGTGGAGCATGGCTGTCTCCGTAGCGTAATTGGCTAGCGCGATCAGCTGTTAACCGAAAGGTTGGAGGTTCGAGCCCACTCGGTGGTGGTGTGGCGCTTTTTTTTTCTTTGGGCTGATAGCTTTAAAGATATGTTCTGATGGTGGTGAGAGTGGAGCAGGACTGTCTCCGTGGCGCAATTGGCTAGCGTGATCGGCTGTTAACCGAAAGGTTGGAGTTTCGAGCCCACCCGGTGTTGGTGTGGCGCTTTTTTTTCTTTGGCCTGATAGCTCTGAAGAAATGTTCTGACTCTGGTGAGAGTGGAGCACGACTGTCTCCGTGGCGCAAATGGCTAGCGTGATCGGCTGTTAACCGAAAGGTTGGAGATTCGATTCGACCCGGTGGTGGTGCGTCGCTTTTTTTCTTTGGGCTGATAGCTTTGAAGATATATTCTGATGGTGGTGAGAGTAAAGCAGGACTGCCTCCGTGGCGCGATTGGCTTGCGCGATCGGCTGTTAACCGAAAGCTTGGAGTTTCGAGCCCACCCGGTGGTGGTGCGGGGCTTTTTTTTCTTTGGGCTGATAGCTTTGAAGATATGTTCTGATGGTGGTGAGAGTGGAGCAGGACTGTCTCCGTGGCGCAATTGGCTAGCGCGATCGGCTGTTAACTGAAAGGTTAGAGTTTCGAGCCCTCCCGGGAGTGGCTTGTTGCTTTTTTCTTTGCGCTGATAGCTTTGAAGATATGTTCTGATGGTGGTGAGAGTGGAGCAGGACTGTCTTCGTGGCGCAATTGGCTAGCGCGATCGGCTGTTAACCGAAAGGTTGGAAGTTCGAGCCAACCCGGTGGTGGGGCGGCGCTTTTTTTTCTTTGGGGTGATAGCTCTGAAGAAATGTTCTGACGGTGGTGAGAGTGGAGCACGACTGTCTCCGTAGGCCAATTGGCTAGCGCGATCGGCTGTTAACCGAAAGGTTGGAGGTTCGAGCCCACCCGGTGGTGGTGCGGCGCTTTTTTTCTTTGGGCTGATAGCTCTGAAGAAATGTTCTGACGGTGGTGAGAGTGGAGCAGGACTGTCTCCGTGGCGCAATTGGCTAGCGTGATCGGCTGTTAACCGAAAAGTTGGAGGTTCGAGCCCACCCATTGGTGGTGCGGCGCTTTTTTTTCTTTGGGCTGATAGCTTCGAAGATATGTTCTGATGGTGGTGAGAGTGGAGCAGGACTGTCTCCATGGCGCAATTGGCTAGCGCGATCGGCTGTTAACCGAAAGGTTGGAGGTTCGAGCCTACCTGGTGGTGGTGTGGTGCTGTTTTTTCTTTGGGTTGATAGCTTTGAAGATAAGTTCTGATGGTGGTGAGAGTGGAGCAGGATTGTCTCCGTGGAGCAATTGGCTAGCGCGATCGGCTGTAAACGGAAAATTCGGAGGTTCGAGCCCACACGGTGGTGGTGCGGCGCTTTTTTTTCTTTGGGCTGATAGCTTTGAAGATATGTTCGGATGGTAGTGAGAGTGGAGCAGGACTGTCTCCGTGGCGCGATTGGCTAGCGCGATCGGCTGTTAACCGAAAGGTCGGAGCTTCGAGCCCACCCGGCGTGGTGCGGCGCTTTTTTCCTTTGGGCTGATAGCTTTGAGGATATGTTCTTATGGTGGTGAGAGTGGAGCAGGAATGTCTCAGTGGTGCAATTGGCTAGCGCGATCGGCTGTTACCCGAAAGTTTGGTGGTTCGAGCCCTCGCGGGAGTGGTGTGTTGCTTTTCTCTTTGCGGTAATAGCTTTGAAGATATGTTCTGATGGTGCTGAGAGTGAAACAGGACTATCTTCGTGGCGCATTTGGCTAGCGCTAAAGGCTGTTAACCGAAAGGTTGGAGGTTCGAGCCCACCCGGTTGTGGTGCGGCCCTTTTTTTTCTTTGGGGTGATAGCTCTGAAGAAATGTTCTGACGGTGGTGAGAGTGGAGCACGACTGTCTCCGTGGCGCAATTGGCTAGGACGATCGGCTGTTAACCGAAAGGTTGGAGTTTCGAGCCCTCCCGGGACAGGTGTGTTGCTTTTTTCTTTGCGCTGATAGCTTTGAAGATATGTTTGATGGTGGTGAGAGTGGAGCACGACTGTCTCCGTGGCGTAATTGGCTAGCGCGATCGGCTGTTAACCGAAAGGTTGGAGGTTCGAGCCCACCCGGTGGAGGTAAGGCGCTTTTTTTTCTTTGGGCTGATAGCTCTGAAGAAATGCTCTGACGGTGGTGAGAGTGGAGCAGGACTTTCCCCGTGGCGCAATTGGCTGAACAGTTGGAGGTTCGAGCCCTCCCGGGAGTAGTGTGTTGCTTTTTTCTTTGCGCTGATAGCTTTGAAGATAAGTTCTGATGGATATGAGAGTGGAGCACGACTGTCTCCGTGGCGCAGTTGGCTAGCGCGATCGGGTGTTAACCGAAAAGTTGGAGGTTCGTGCCCACCCAGTGGTGGTGCGGCGCTTTTTTTTCTTTGTGCTGATAGCTTTGAAGATATGTTCTGATGGTGGTGAGAGTGGGGCAGGACTGTCTCCGTGGCGCAATTGGCTGGCGCGATTGGCTGTTAACCAAAAGTTTGAAGGTTCGAGCCCACCCGGGAGTAATGTGTTGTTTTTTTCTTTGCGCTGATAGCTTTGAAGATATGTTCTCATGGTGATGAGAGTGGAGCACGACTGTCTCCGTGGCGCAATGGGCTAGCGCGTTCGGCTGTTAACCGAAATGAAGGAGGTTCGAGCCCACTTGGTGGTGGTGTGGCGCTTTTTTTGTGCTGATAGCTTTGAAGATATGTTCTGATGGTGGTGAGAGTGGAGCAAGACTGTCTCCGTGGCGCAATGGGCTAGCGCGATCGGCTGTTAACCGAAAGGTTGGAGTTTCGAGCCCTCCCGGGAGTGGTGTGTTGCTTTTTTCTTTGCGGTAATAGCTTTGAAGATATGTTCTGATGGTGGTGAGAGTGGAGCAGGACTGTCTTCGTGGCGCTATTGGCTAGCGCGATCGGCTGTTAGCCGAAAGGTTGGAGGTTCGAGCCAACCCGGTGGTGGGGCGGCGCTTTTTTTTCTTTGGGGTGATAGCTCTGAAGAAATGTTCTGACGGTGGTGAGAGTAGAGCACGACTGCCTCCGTGGGGCAATTGGCTAGCGCGATTGGCTGTTAACCGAAAGGTTGGAGGTTTGAGCCCACGCGGTGGTGGTGTGGCGCTTTTTTTCTTTGGGCTGATAGCTCTGAAAAAACGTTCTGACGGTGGTGAGAGTGGAGCAGGACTGTCTCCGTTGCGCAATTGGCTAGCGTGATCGGCTGTTAACCGAAAAGTTGGAGGTTCGAGCCCACCCGTTTGTGGTGCGGCGCTTTTTTTCTTTGGGCTGATAGCTTTGAAGATATGTTCTAATGGTGGTGAGAGTGGAGCAGGGGTGTCTCCGTGGCGCAATTGGCTAGCGCGATCGGCTGTTAACCGAAAATTTGGAGGTTCGAGCCCTCCCGGAAGTGGCGTGTTGCTTTTTTCTTTGCGCCGATAGCTTTGAAGATATGTTCTGATGATGGTGAGAGCGTAGCAGGACTGTCTCCGTGGCGCAATTCATTTCATTTCATTTCATTTATTTTCTCTCAATGCACAAGGCGTTACAGAGAGGAGTGGTGAAAAACAAACAAACTGTACAAACAAATGGAGCATGTTTAAAAAGGGTATGCGTTTATGGTATTCTTGAAGTTGGTCGGGTCAGTGATGGATGCAATGGAAGCGGGAAGGTGATTCCAGTCCGTGCTTGTTTTGGGCACGAATGAATTAAAATGGAGGTTTGTACGGCTGCTTGGAATTCCAACTTTGAAGTGGTGATCGCTGCGGGATGAAATGTAGGATGGCGGCAAAAAAAGCGAGTTACTCAGTGAGTGCATGGTATGGTACAACTTGTGGAAGAGGCACAAGCGCGAGATTTTGCGGCGAAATGATAGGCTGGGTAGATTTAAGGTTGACTTCATATGGGTTACGCTTGCTGTACGGGAATAGTTCGACAAAATGAAACGAGCGGCGCGATTTTGAATTGCTTCGATGCTACTGATATGGATGTTTACGTGGGGATCCCATACAGATGATGAATATTCTAGCTTTGGTCGGACTAATGTTTTATAGAGCAGAAGTTTCAGTTGCATCGGGGCAAGGGAGAAGTTACGGCGTAAATAACCAAGTGTGCGGTTAGCATTGTTTTTAATAATGTCAATGTGAGACTGCCAGGAAAGGTTGTCAGAAATTGTAATGCCAAGGTACTTGTATGAGCTAACTTTAGTAAGGAGAGAATTATTAAGTACATAGTTAGTAGAAATATTACATGTTCGACGTGAGACTCTCATTACTTTGCATTTAGTAACATTAAGCTTCATTAGCCAAGTATCGCACCAAGATGAAACATTGTCTAAGTCACACTGAAGGGCAAAGTGGTCAGAAGGGGTTTTAATTTCTCGGTAAATAACACAGTCATCGGCGAAAAGTTTAATAGAAGAAGAGATGTTATGTGGCAAATCGTTAATGTAAATCAGGAAGAGTAGTGGGCCAAGAACGGATCCTTGGGGGACGCCAGAGGTTACGGGTGAGAGGGGAGAGTTGCATTCATTCGCAGTTACAAATTGGGAGCGGTCTATTAAAAAGCATTCAATCCATTTTAATATGTTAGCATCAAGATTAAGTTTGCTTAGTTTTAGCAGTAGAAGTTTATGGCATACAGTGTCAAAAGCTTTAGCGAAGTCGAGAAAAATACAGTCAACAATGGAAGAAGCGTCAATGGCAAGAAAAAGGTCATTAGTAAGGCAGAGAAGTTGGGTCTCGCATGAGTACTGTTTCCGGAATCCATGCTGGTTATCACTAAGGAACGAGTTGTTTTCTAAGAAAGTGATTATGTGGGAGTAGATGACGTGTTCCATGAGCTTACACGGTATACTTGTTAACGATATGGGCCTGTAATTGCGGGGGTTATGAACGTCACCTGATTTGTGAAGAGGAACCACCTTTCCCGCTTTCCAGTCGCCCGGGAGGCAATGACATTCCAAAGACTGTGTGAAAAGCTTACATAAAATGACAGATGAGTAAACAGAGGTATTATGCAAAAACTTTGCACAGATACCGTCTTCACCTGGAGCACTGGCTAATTTCAAGTTTTCTATCAATTTTTGTATGCCGACACAGTCAAATAAAAGGGGTTCCATGGCAACAAAGTTGTGGGTGGGGGTATCGGGAAACGAAAGCGCTGTAGGTTTAACAAAGCACAATGAAAACACAGAGCTTAAAATGACACAACACTCTTCTTTTGGTACACGGCTGTTATCATCATGGATTAATTCTATCGCCTTTTTTTCATTTCCCCTAATCATCTGCCAAAATTTCTGAGGGTTAGTTGCAAGCAGAGAGGGAAGCGTTTGTTGATAATAATTTTCTTTTGCGACGGATAATGCGCGAGTGTACTCGTCAGCTGCGTGATGATAAGCGGACCACCTTTCCGCGTTGTTAGTTAGCTTTGCCCTTCGAAAAATTCGTTTCTTTTTATTCAGTAGTCGTTTTAGTGTAAGCGTGAACCAAGGGGACTTTGCGCTTTGCCTAATTCTGCGGAGCGGAATAAAACGATTGGTAAGTTCTGCTACCTTCTGCTTAAACAAATTCCAGTTTTGTTGCACGGACCTTTCCAGAAATTGCGAAAGGTAATCGTTTAGGAAAAGCTGAAGCTCATTATTAATTGAAACATAGTCGGCTCTTTTGTAGTCCCTAAAAACTTTTGAGCTATCATTTCTTTTAGTTGCTTTAGTCATGTTAAAATGAATAGCTAGATGGTCGCTTATGCCCGGAATAACTGATAGGGATTTAATTAGGTCGGGATGCGTGGTCAGCACCAAGTCTAGAACTGAGGAGGTGGACGAGGTAATGCGGGTTGGAGCGTTAACCAGCTGGGTAAGGTTAAAGTCTGAACACACATCAAGAAAGGCAGCACTGTCAGCAGAAGTTGATGAAATTATTGGGAAAGGGGGAGACCACGAAACATCAGGGAAGTTAAAGTCACCTAGGAGAAACATAGGTGCAGCCGGAAACCTTACTTGCAACTTATTTAGTACATCGTGTAATTCATTTGCGAAACCGGTAGTAAGGCTAGGAGGCCGGTAGCAGCCACAAACAACGATATCTTTGTGGTTAATGCGAACACACGCGACAACAATTTCCAGCGGCGAAACAACAGGCACGCTGAACGAGCTATTCTCGTCGCTAATGGCAATCAATACGCCGCCCCCGCGCCTCGTACCCCGGTCACAGCGGTAGAACTTAAACTTTTTTGAACAGTTAAATATTTCGTTATTTTCAATTTCCGCGGACAGCCAAGTTTCAGTTACTACGACGACATCAGCTAGACATGTATCTATTAGCGCAGATAGGGCATCACGCTTGTTAGTAACACTTCGAGAGTTACATAGCAAAAAAGAAAATTCATGAGCTCGAAAATGCTTATCTAGCTATCGATGTGAAGGAGGAGCGCTGGCCCCTGCGCATTCTGCATTGCTTACTTCGGGAGCAACGTGGACGGGGTTATCATAAATAGGTCCTGCCTCGGTTACACGATCGGTGACCGGACAATAAACGTAGGCTTTCTTGTTGATTAGTATCTTGTTATACTTCAAGTAATATGGCTGCCCAGTGCTTTTCGCGAAATTTAAAAGCTTTTTCTGCACGTGGCGCGTGGCCTTGCAGAAATCTTCGCTAACTGACACGGGGGTGCTGCGAAGCATCGATTTCTTAGTAAAGACACTTTCTCTTGTTTTAAACGAACTGAAGCGAACAATAACAGGTCGACATTTGTTCTGTACATATGTTCCAAGCCTGTGTGCATGGGAGATGGCTTCATTAGGAAGTTCCAGTTTAAGAGACGCAGACAGGATTTCACGGATTTTTAGCTCCGATTCGGCCCAGGTTTCTGAGGCAGAATCCAATATCCCATAAAAAATTAGGTTCTCCCTACGAGAGCGATCCTCGAAGTCATCAAGCCGTGAACTGAGAGCGACACTTTCGTGTCGCACGGCAGCCGTTACAAGACCTTGTATCTGTGCATTGTCGGGAACGCTCTCGAGGGTAAGAACCTTCTGTTCAAGTACAGTTAGTCGGGTGGTTAAATCTGTTACTTTGGCATCAAGTAGCAACTGGTTTTCTTTAACTTCGTTAATAGTCTTCTGCAAGTTGTCATGACGCTCATCCAAGTGTGCGGTTAGTTTGCTGATGGCGGCTAATACTTCGCTATTCGGACCAGGATTCTGTTCAATATCCCCGCAAAGAAGAAGTTCCTTTATAACAACAAAACACTCTGCGACTATATCAAGCAACACATGTGGGCATGGAAGGAGCAGCAGACAATAGTTGGCTAGCGCGAGCGGCTAGCGCGAGCGGCTGTTAACCGAAAGGTTGGAGTTTCGAGCCCACCCGGTGGTGGTGCGGCGCTTGTTTTTTCTTTGGGCTGATAGCTCTGGAGAAATGTTCTGACGGTGGTGAGAGTGGAGCAGGACGGTCCACGCGGCGCAATTGGCTGAACAGTTGGAGGTTCGAGCCCTCCCGGGAGTAGCGTGTTGTTTTTTTCTTTGCGCTGATAGCTTTGAAGATATGATCTGATGGTGGTGAGATTGGAGCACGACTGTCTTCTTGGCGCAATTGGCTAGCGCGATCGGAAGTTAACCGAAAGGTTGGAGGTTTGAGCCCACCCGGTGGTGGTGCGGCGCTTTTTTTTCTTTGGGCTGATAGCTTTGAAGATATGTTCTAAAGGTGGTGAGAGTGAAGCAAGACTGTCTCCGTGGCGCAATTGACAAGCTGAATCGGCTGTTAACCGAAAGATTGGAGTTTCGAGCCCTCCCGAGAGTGGTCTGTTGCTTTTTTCTTTGCGCTGATAGCTTTAAAGATATGTTCTGATGGTATTGAGTGTGGAGCATGGCTGTCTCCGTGGCGTAATTGGCTAGCGCGATCAGCTGTTAACCGAAAGGTTGGAGGTTCGAGCCAACTCGGTGGTGGTGTGGCGCTTTTTTTTTCTTTGGGCTGATAGCTTTGAAGATATGTTCTGATGGTGGTGAGAGTGGAGCAGGACTGTCTCCGTGGCGCAATTGGCTAGCGTGATCGGCTGTTAACCGAAAGGTTGGAGTTTCGAGCCCACCCGGTGTTGGTGTGGCGCTTTTTTTTCTTTGGCCTGATAGCTCTGAAGAAATGTTCTGACTGTGGTGAGAGTGGAGCACGACTGTCTCCGTGGCGCAAATGGCAAGCGTGATCGGCTGTTAACCGAAAGGTTGGAGATTCGATTCGACCCGGTGGTGGTGCGGCGCTTTTTTTTCTTTGGGCTGATAGCTTTGAAGATATATTCTGATGGTGGTGAGAGTAAAGCAGGACTGCCTCCGTGGCGCGATTGGCTTGCGCGATCGGCTGTTAACCGAAAGCTTGGAGTTTCGAGCCCACCCGGTGGTGGTGCGGGGCTTTTTTTTCTTTGGGCTGATAGCTTTGAAGATATGTTCTGATGGTGGTGAGAGTGGAGCAGGACTGTCTCCGTGGCGCAATTGGCTAGCGCGATCGGCTGTTAACTGAAAGGTTAGAGTTTCGAGCCCTCCCGAGAGTGGCTTGTTGCTTTTTTCTTTGCGCTGATAGCTTTGAAGATATATTCTGATGGTGGTGAGAGTAACGCAGGACTGCCTCCGTGGCGCGATTGGCTTGCGCGATCGGCTGTTAACCGAAAGCTTGGAGTTTCGAGCCCACCCGGTGGTGGTGCGGGGCTTTTTTTTCTTTGGGCTGATAGCTTTGAAGATATGTTCTGATGGTGGTGAGAGTGGAGCAGGACTGTCTCCATGGCGCAATTGGCTAGCGCGATCGGCTGTTAACCGAAAGGTTGGAGTTTCGAGCCCACCCGGTGGTGGTGCGGCGCTTTTTTTTCTTTGGGTTGATAGCTTTGAAGATATGTTCTGATGGCGGTGAGAGTGGAGCAGGACTGTCTCCGTGGCGCGATTGGCTTGCGCGATCGGCTGTTAACCGAAAGCTTGGAGTTTCGAGCCCACCCGTTGGTGGTGCGGCGCTTTTTTTCTTTGGACTGATAGCTTTGAAGATATGTTCTATTGGTGGTGAGAGTGGAGCAAGACTGTCTCCGTGGCGCAATTGACAAGCTGAATCGGCCCTTAACCGAAGGGTTGGAGTTTCGAGCCCTCCCGGGAGTGGTGTGTTGCTTTTTTCTTTGCGCTGATAGCTTTGAAGATATGTTCTGATGGTGGTTAGTGTGGAGCACGGCTGTCTCCGTGGCGTAATTGGCTAGCGCGATCGGCTGTTAACCGAAAGGTTAGAGGTTCGAGCCCACTCGGTGGTGGTGCGGCGCTTTTTTTTCTTTGGGCTGATAGCTTTGAAGATATGTTCTGATGGTGGTGAGAGTGGAGCACGACTGTCTCCATGGCGCAATTGGCTAGCGCGATAGGCTGTTAACCGAAAGGTAGGAGGTTCGAGCCCACCCGGTGGTGGTGCGGCGCTTTTTTTTCTTTGGGCTGATGGCTTTAAAGATATATTCTGATGGTGGTGAGAGTAAAGCAGGACTGTCTCCGTGGCGCAATTTTCTTGAGCGATCGGCTGTTAACCGAAAGCTTGGAGTTTCGAGCCCACCCGGTGGTGGTGCGGGGCTTTTTTTTCTTTGGGCTGATAGCTTTGAAGATATGTTCTAATGGTGGTGAGAGTGGAGCAGGACTGTCTCCGTGGCGCAATTGGCTAGCGCGATCGGTTGTTAACTGAAAGGTTAGAGTTTCAAGCCCTCCCGGGAGTGGCTTGTTCCTTTTTTCTTTGCGTTGATAGCTTTGAACATATGTTCTGATGGTGGTGAGAGTGGAGCAGGACTGTCTTCGTGGCGCAATTGGCTAGCGCGATCGGCTGTTAACCGAAAGGTTGGAGGTTCGAGCCCTCCCGGGAGTAGTGTCTTGCTTTTTTCTTTGCGCTGATAGCTTTGAAGATAAGTTCTGATGGATATGAGAGTGGAGCACGACTGTCTCCGTGGCGCAATTGGCTAGCGCGATCGGGTGTTAACCGAAAGGTTGGAGGTTCGAGCCCACCCAGTGGTGGTGCGGCGCTTTTTTTTTCTTTGTGCTGATAGCTTTGAAGATATGTTCTGATGGTGGTGAGAGTGGGGCAGGACTATCTCCGTGGCGCAATTGGCTGGCCCGATTGGCTGTTAACCAAAAGTTTGGAGGTTCGAGCCCACCCGGGAGTAATGTGTTGTTTTTTTCTTTGCGCTGATAGCTTTGAAGATATGTTCTCATGGTGATGAGAGTGGAGCACGACTGTCTGCGTGGCGCAATTGGCTAGCGCGATCGGCTGTTAGCCGTAATGTAGGAGGTTCGAGCCCACTTGGTGGTGGTGTGGCGCTTTTTTTGTGCTGATAGCTTTGAAGATATGTTCTGATAGTGGTGAGAGTGGAGCAAGACTGTCTCCGTGGCGCAATGGGCTAGCGCGATCGGCTGTTAACCGAAAGGTTAGAGTTTCGAGCCCTCCCGGGAGTGGTGTGTTGCTTTTTTCTTTGCGGTAATAGCTTTGAAGATATGTTCTGATGGTGGTGAGAGTGGAGCAGGACTGTCTTCGTGGCGCCATTGGCTAGCGCGATCGGCTGTTAACCGAAAGGTTGGAGGTTCGAGCCAACCCGGTGGTGGGGCGGCGCTTTTTTTTCTTTGGGGTGATAGCTCTGAAGAAATGTACTGACGGTGGTGAGAGTAGAGCACGACTGTCTCCGTGGGGCAATTGGCTAGCGCGATTGGCTGTTAACCGAAAGGTTGGAGGTTTGAGCCCACCCGTTGGTGGTGCGGCGCTTTTTTTCTTTGGGCTGATAGCTTTGAAGATATGTTCTAATGGTGGTGAGAGTGGAGCAGGACTGTCTCCGTGGCGCAATTGGCTAGCGCGATCGGCTGTTAACCGAAAATTTGGAGGTTCGAGCCCTCCCGGGAGTGGCGTGTTGCTTTTTTCTTTGCGCCGATAGCTTTGAAGATATCTTGTGATTATGGTGAGAGCGGAGCAGGACTGTCTCCGTGGCGCAATTGGCTAGCGCGAGCGGCTGTTAACCGAAAGGTTGGAGTTTCGAGCCCACCCGGTGGTGGTGCGGCGCTTTTTTTTTCTTTGTGCTGATAGCTCTGGAGAAATGTTCTGACGGTGGTGAGAGTGGAGCAGGAGTGTCCACGCGGCGCAATTGGCTGAACAGTTGGAGGTTCGAGCCCTCCCGGGAGTAGCGTGTTGTTTTTTTCTTTGCGCTGATAGCTTTCAAGATATGTTCTGATGGTGGTGAGATTGGAGCACGACTGTCTCCTTGGCGCAATTGGCTAGCGCGATCGGAAGTTAACCGAAAGGTTGGAGGTTCGAGCCCACCCGGTGGTGGTGCGGCGCTTTTTTTTCTTTGGGCTGATAGCTTTGAAGATATGTTCTAATGGTGGTGAGAGTGAAGCAAGACTGTCTCCGTGGCGCAATTGACAAGCTGAATCGGCTGTTAACCGAAAGGTTGGAGTTTCGAGCCCTCCCGAGAGTGGTGTGTTGCTTTTTTCTTTGCGCTGATAGCTTTGAAGATATGATCTGATGGTAGTAAGTCCTGCCTCCAGATATGTTCTGATGATGAGATATGTTCTGATGATTGTGAGAGCGGAGCACGACTTTCTCCGTGGCGCAATTGGCTAGCGCGATCGGCTGTTAACCGAAAGGTCGGAGGTTCGAGCCCACCTGGTGGTGGTGCGGCGCTTTTTTTTTCTTTGGGCTGATAGCTTTGAAGATATGTTCTGATGGTGGTGAGAGTGGAGCAGGACCGTCTCCATGGCGCAATTGGCTAGCGCGATCGGCTGTTAACCGAAAGAATGGAGTTTCGAGCCCACCCGGTGGTGGTGCGGCGCTTTTTTTTTCTTTGGGTTGATAGCTTTGAAGATATGTTCTGATGGCGGTGAGAGTGGAGCAGGACTGTCTCCGTGGCGCGATTGGCTTGCGCGATCGGCTGTTAACCGAAAGCTCGGAGTTTCGAGCCCACCCGTTGGTGGTGCGGCGCTTTTTTTCTTTGGGCTGATAGCTTTGAAGATATATTCTAATGGTGGTGAAAGTGGAGCAAGACTGTCTCCGTGGCGCAATTGACAAGCTGAATCGGCCGTTAACCGAAAGGTTGGAGTTTCGAGCCCTCCCGGTAGTGGTGTGTTGCTTTTTTCTTTGCGCTGATAGCTTTGAAGATATGTTCTGATGGTGGTTAGTGTGGAGCACGGCTGTCTCCGTGGCGTAATTGGCTAGCGCGATCGGCTGTTAACCGAAAGGTTGGAGGTTCGAGCCCACTCGGTGGTGGTGCGGCGCTTTTTTTTCTTTGGGCTGATAGCTTTGAAGATATGTTCTGATGGTGGTGAGAGTGGAGCACGACTGTCTCCATGGCGCAATTGGCTAGCGCGATAGGCTGTTAACCGAAAGGTAGGAGGTTCGAGCCCACCCGGTGGTGGTGCGGCGCTTTTTTTTCTTTGGGCTGATAGCTTTGAAGATATATTCTGATGGTGGTGAGAGTAAAGCAGGACTGTCTCCGTGGCGCGATTGGCTTGCGCGATCGGCTGTTAACCGAAAGCTTGGAGTTTCGAGCCCACCCGGTGGTGGTGCGGGGCTTTTTTTTCTTTGGGCTGATAGCTTTGAAGATATGTTCTGATGGTGGTGAGAGTGGAGCAGGACTGTCTCCGTGGCGCAATTGGCTAGCGCGATCGGCTGTTAACTGAAAGGTTAGAGTTTCGAACCCTCCCGGGAGTGGCTTGTTGCTTTTTTCTTTGCGCTGATAGCTTTGAAGAAATGTTCTGACGGTGGTGAGCGTGGAGCACGACTGTCTCTGTGGGGCAATTGGCTAGCGCGATCGGCTGTTAACCGAAAGGTTGGAGGTTCGAGCCCACCCGGTGGTGGTGCGGCGCTTTTTTTCTTTGGGCTGATAGCCCTGAAGAAATGTTCTGACGGTGGTGAGAGTGGAGCAGGACTGTCTCCGTGGCGCAATTGGCTAGCGTGATCGGCTGTTAACCGAAAAGTTGGAGGTTCGGGCCCACCCGTTGGTGGTGCGGCGCTTTTTTTTCTTTGGGCTGATAGCTTTGAAGATATGTTCTTATGGTGGTGAGAGTGGAGCAGGACTGTCTCCGTGGCGCAATTGGCTAGCGCGATCGGCTGTTAACCGAAAATTTGGAGGTTCGAGCCCTCCCAGGAGTGGCGTGTTGCTTTTGTCTTTGCGCCGATAGCTTTGAAGATATGTTCTGATGATAGTGAGAGCGGAGCACGACTGTCTCCGTGGCGTAATTGGCTAGCGCGATCGGCTGTTAACCGAAAGGTCGGAGGTTCGAGCCCACCTGGTGGTGGTGCGGCGCTTTTTTTTCTTTGGGCTGATAGCTTTGAAGATATGGTCTGATGGTGGTGAGAGTGGAGCAGGACTGTCTCCATGGCGCAATCGGCTAGCGCGATCGGCTGTTAACCGAAAGGTTGGAGTTTCGAGCCCACCCGGTGGTGGTGTGGCGCTTTTTTTTCTTTGGGTTGATAGCTTTGAAGATATGTTCTGATGGTAGTGAGTGTGGAGCACGGCTGTCTCCGTGGCGTAATTGGCTAGCGCGATCAGCTGTTAACCGAAATGTTGAAGGTTCGAGCCCACTCGGTGGTGGTGCGGCGCTTTTTTTTCTTTGGGCTGATAGCTTTGAAGATATGTTCTGATGGTGGTGAGAGTGGAGCAGGACTGTCTCCGTGGCGCAATTGGCTAGCGTGATCGGCTGTTAACCGAAAGGTTAGAGTTTCGAGCCCACCCGGTGTTGGTGTGGCGCTGTTTTTTCTTTGGCCTGATAGCTCTGAAGAAATGTTCTGACTGTGGTGAGAGCGGAGCACAACTGTCTCCGTGGCGCAAATGGCTAGCGTGATCGGCTGTTAACCGAAAGGTTGGAGATTCGAGCCCACCCGGTGGTGGTGCGGTGCTTTTTTTTCTTTGGGCTGATAGCTTTGAGGATATGTTCCGATGCTGTTGAGAGTGGGCAGGACTGTCTCCTTGGCGCGATTGGCTAGCGCGATTCGCTGTTAACCGAACAGTTGGAGGTTCGAGCCCTCCCGGGAGTGGTGTGTTGCTTTTTTGTGCGCTGATAGCTTTGAAGATATGTTCTGATGGTGGTGAGAGTGGAGCACGACTGTCTCCATGGCGCAACTGGCTAGCGCGATCGGCTGTTAACCAAAAGGTTGGAGGTTTGAGCCCACCCGGTGGTGGTGCGGCGCTTTTTTTTCTTTGGGCTGATTGCTCTGAAGAAATGTTCTGACGGTAGTGAGAGTGGAGCAGGACTGTCTTCGTGGGGCAATTGGCTAGCGCGATCGGCTGTTAACCGTAAGGTTGGAGGTTCGAGCCCACCCGGTGGTGGTGCGGCGCTTTTTTTCTTTGGGCTGATAGCTCTGAAGAAATGTTCTGACGGTGGTGAGAGTGGAGCAGGACTGTCTCCGTGGCGCAATTGGCTAGCGTGATCGGCTGTTAACCAAAAAGTTGGAGGTTCGAGCCCACCCGTTGGTGGTGCGGCGCTTATTTTCTTTCGGCTGATAGCTTTGAAGATATGTTCTAATGGTGGTGAGAGTGGAGCAGGACTGTCTCCGTGGCGCAATTGGCTAGCGCGATTGGCTGTTAACCGAAAATTTGAAGGTTCGAGCCCTCCCGGGAGTGGCGTGTTGCTTTGTTCTTTGCGCCGATAGCTTTGAAGATATGTTCTGATGATGATGAGAGCGTAGCACGACTGTCTCCATGGCGCAATCGGCTAGCGCGATCGGCTGTTAACCGAAAGTTTGGAGTTTCAAGCCCACCCGGTGGCGGTGCGGCGCTTTTTTTTCTTTGGGTTGATAGCTTTGAAGATATGTTCTGATGGCGGTGAGAGTGGAGCAGGACTGTCTCCGTGGCGCAATTGGCTAGCGCGAGCGGCGGTTAACCGAAAGGTTGGAGTTTCGAGCCCACCCGGTGGTGGAGCGGCACTTTTTTTTTCTTTGGGCTGATAGCTCTGGAGAAATGTTCTGACGGTGGTGAGAGTGGAGCAGGACTGTCCCCGTGGCGCAATTGGCTGAACAGTTGGAGGTTCGAGCCCTCCCGGGAGTAGCGTGTTGTTTTTTTCTTTGCGCTGATAGCTTTGAAGATATGTTCTGATGGTGGTGAGATTGGAGCACGACTGTCTCCTTGGCGCAATTGGATAGCGCGATCGGAAGTTAAATGAAAGGTTGGAGGTTCGAGCCCACCCGGTGGTGGTGCGGCGCTTTTTTTTCTTTGGGCTGATAGCTTTGAAGATATGTTATGATGGTGGTGAGAGTGGAGCAGGACTGTCTCCGTGGCGCAATCGGCTAGCGCGATCGGCTGTTAACCGAAAGGTTGGAGTTTCGAGCCCACCCGGTGGTGGTGCGGCGCTTTTTTTTCTTTGGGTTGATAGCTTTGAAGATATGTTCTGATGGCGGTGAGAGTGGAGCAGGACTGTCTCCATGGCGCAATTGGCTAGCGCGATCGGCTGTTAACCGAAAGGCTGGAGTTTCGAGCCCACCCGGTGGTGGTGCGGCGCTTTTTTTCTTTGGGTTGATAGCTTTGAAAATATGTTCTGATGGCGGTGAAAGTGGAGCAGGACTGTCTCCGTGGCGCGATTGGCTTGCGCGATCGGCTGTTAACCGAAAGCTTGGACTTCCAAGCCCTCCCGGGAGTGGTGGGTTGCTTTTTTCTTTGCGCTGATAGCTTTGAAGATATATTCTGATGGTGGTTAGTGTGGAGCACGGCTGTCTCCGTGGCGTAATTGGCTAGCGCGATCGGCTGTTAACCGAAAGGTTGGAGGTTCGAGCCCACTCGGTGGTGGTGCGGCGCTTTTTTTTCTTTGGGCTGATAGCTTTGAAGATATGTTCTGATGGTGGTGAGAGTGGAGCACGACTGTCTCCATGGCGCAATTGGCTAGCGCGATAGGCTGTTAACCGAAAGGTAGGAGGTTCGAGCCCACCCGGTGGTGGTGCGGCGCTTTTTTTTATTTAGGCTGATAGCTTTGAAGATATATTCTGATGGTGGTGAGAGTAAAGTAGGACTGTCTCCGTGGCGAAATTGGCTTGCGCGATCGGCTGTTAACCGAAAGCTTGGAGTTTCGAGCCCACCCGGTGGTGGTGCGGGGCTTTTTTTTTCTTTGGGCTGATAGCTCTGAAGAAATGTTCTGACGGTGGTGAGAGTGGAGCACGACTGTCTCCGTGGCGCAAATGGCTAGCGTGATCGGCTGTTAACCGAAAGGTTGGAGATTCGAGCCCACCCGGTGGTGGTGCGGTGCTTTTTTTTCTTTGGGCTGATAGCTTTGAGGATATGTTCTGATGGTGTTGAGAGTGGGCAGGACTGTCTCCTTGGCGCAATTGGCTAGCGCGATTCGCTGTTAACCGAACAGTTGGGGGTTCGAGCCCTCCCGGGAGTGGTGTGTTGCTTTTTTGTGCGCTGATAGCTTTGAAGATATGTTCTGATGGTGGTGAGAGTGGAGCACGACTGTCTCCGTGGCGCAACTGGCTAGCGCGATCGGCTGTTAACCAAACGGTTGGAGGTTTGAGCCCACCCGGTGGTGGTGCGGCGCTTTTTTTTCTTTGGGCTGATTGCTCTGAAGAAATGTTCTGATGGTAGTGAGAGTGGAGCAGGACTGTCTCCGTGGGGCAATTGGCTAGCGCGATCGGCTGTTAACCGAAAGGTTTGAGGTTCAAGCCCACCCGGTGGTGGTGCGGCGCTTTTTTTCTTTGGGCTGATAGCTCTGAAGAAATGTTCTGACGGTGGTGAGAGTGGAGCAGGACTGTCTCCGTGGCGCAATTGGCTAGCGTGATCGGCTGTTAACCGAAAAGTTGGAGGTTCGAGCCCACCCGTTGGTGGTGCGGCGCTTATTTTCTTTGGGCTGATAGCTTTGAAGATATGTTCTAATGGTGGTGAGAGTGGAGCAGAACTGTCTCCGTGGCGCAATTGGCTAGCGCGATCGCCTGTTGACCGAAAATTTGGAGGTTCGAGCCCTCCCGGGAGTGGCGTGTTGCTTTTTTCTTTGCGCCGATAGCTTTGAAGATATGTTCTGATGATGGTGAGAGCGAAGCACGACTGTCTCCGTGGCGCAATTGGCTAGCGCGATCGGCTGTTAACCGAAAGGTCGGAGGTTCGAGCCCACCTGGTGGTGGTGCGGCGCTTTTTTTTCTTTGGGCTGATAGCTTTGAAGATATGTTCTGATGGTGGTGAGAGTGGAGCAGGACTGTCTCCATGGCGCAATCGACTAGCGCGATCGGCTGTTAACCGAAAGGTTGGAGTTTCGAGCCCACCCGGTGGTGGTGCGGCGCTTTTTTTTCTTTGGGTTGATAGCTTTGAAGGTATGTTCTGATGGCGGTGAGAGTGGAGCAGGACTGTCTCCGTGGCGCAATTGGCTAGCGCGAGCGGCGGTTAACCGAAAGGTTGGAGTTTCGAGCCCACCCGGTGGTGGAGCGGCGCTTTTTTTTTCTTTGGGCTGATAGCTCTGGAGAAATGTTCTGACGGTGGTGAGAGTGGAGCAGGACTGTCCCCGTGGCGCAATTGGCTGAACAGTTGGAGGTTCGAGCCCTCCCGGGAGTAGCGTGTTGTTTTTTTCTTTGCGCTGATAGCTTTGAAGATATGTTCTGATGGTGGTGAGATTGGAGCACGACTGTCTTCTTGGCGCAATTGGCTAGCGCGATCGGAAGTTAAATGAAAGGTTGGAGTTTCGAGCCCACCCGGTGGTGGTGCGGCGCTTTTTTTTCTTTGGGTTGATAGCTTTGAAGATATGTTCTGATGGCGGTGAGAGTGGAGCAGGACTGTCTCCATGGCGCAATTGGCTAGCGCGATCGGCTGTTAACCTAAAGGTTGGAGTTTCGAGCCAACCCGGTGGTGGTGCGGCGCTTTTTTTTCTTTGGGTTGATAGCTTTGAAGATATGTTCTGATGGCGGTGAAAGTGGAGCAGGACTGTCTCCGTGGCGCGATTGGCTTGCGCGATCGGCTGTTAACCGAAAGCTTGGAGTTTCGAGCCCTCCCGGGAGTGGTGTGTTGCTTTTTTCTTTGCGCTGATAGCTTTGAAGATATGTTCTGATGGTGGTTAGTGTGGAGCACGGCTGTCTCCGTGGCGTAATTGGCTAGCGCGATCGGCTGTTAACCGAAAGGTTGGAGGTTCGAGCACACCCGGTGGTGGTGCGGCGCTTTTTTTTCTTTGGGCTGATAGCTTTGAAGATATGTTCTGATGGTGTAGAGAGTGGAGCACGACTGTCTCCATGGCGCAATTGGCTAGCGCGATAGGCTGTTAACCGAAAGGTAGGAGGTTCGAGCACACCCGGTGGTGGTGCGGCGCTTTTTTTATTTAGGCTGATAGCTTTGAAGATATATTCTGATGGTGGTGAGAGTAAAGCAGGACTGTCTCCGTGGTGCGATTGGCTTGCGCGATCGGCTGTTAACCGAAAGCTTGGAGTTTCGAGCCCACCTGGTGGTGGTGCGGGGCTTTTTTTTCTTTGGGCTGATAGCTCTGAAGAAATGTTCTGACGGTGGTGAGAGTGGAGCACGACTGTCTCCGTGGCGCAAATGGCTAGCGTGATCGGCTGTTAACCGAAAGGTTGGAGATTCGAGCCCACCCGGTGGTGGTGCGGTTTTTTTTTGGGCTGATAGCTTTGAGGACATGTTCTGATGGTGTTGAGAGTGGGCAGGACTGTCTCCTTGGCGCAATTGGCTAACGCGATTCGCTGTTAACCGAACAGTTGGGGGTTCGAGCCCTCCCGGGAGTGGTGTGTTGCTTTTTTGTGCGCCGATAGCTTTGAAGATAGGTTCTGATGGTGGTGAGAGTGGAGCACGACTGTCTCCGTGGCGCAACTGGCTAGCGCGATCGGCTGTTAACCAAACGGTTGGAGGTTTGAGCCCACCCGGTGGTGGTTCGGCGCTTTTTTTTCTTTGGGCTGATTGCTCTGAAGAAATGTTCTGATGGTAGTGAGAGTGGAGCAGGACTGTCTCCGTGGGGCAATTGGCTAGCGCGATCGGCTGTTAACCGAAAGGTTTGAGGTTCAAGCCCACCCGGTGGTGGTGCGGCGCTTTTTTTCTTTGGGCTGATAGCTCTGAAGAAATGTTCTGACGGTGGTGAGAGTGGAGCAGGACTGTCTCCGTGGCGCAATTGGCTAGCGTGATCGGCTGTTAACCGAAAAGTTGGAGGTTCGAGCCCACCCGTTGGTGGTGCGGCGCTTTTTTTCTTTGGGCTGATAGCTTTGAAGATATGTTCTAATGGTGGTGAGAGTGGAGCAGGACTGTCTCCGTGGCGCAATTGGCTAACGCGATCGGCTTTTAACCGAAAATTTGGAGGTTCGAGCCCTCCCAGGAGTGGCGTGTTGCTTTTTTTTTGCGCCGATAGCTTTGAAGATACGTTCTGATGATGGTGAGAGCGGAGCACGACTGTCTCCGTGGCGCAATTGGCTAGCGCGATCGGCTGGTAACCGAAAGGTTGGAGTTTCAAGCCCACCCGGTGGTGGTGCGGCGCTTTTTTTTCTTTGGGCTGATAGCTTTGAAGATATGTTCTGATGGTGGTGAGAGTGGAGCAGGACTGTCTCCGTGGCGCAATCGGCTAGCGCGATCGGCTGTTAACCGAAAGGTTGGAGTTTCGAGCCCACCCGGTGGTGGTGCGGCGCTTTTTTTTTCTTTGGGTTGATAGCTTTGAAGATATGTTCTTATGGCGGTGAGAGTGGAGCAAGACTGTCTCCGTGGCGCGATTGGCTTGCGCGATCGGCTGTTAACCGAAAGCTTGGATTTTCAAGCCCACCCGTTGGTGGTGCGGCGCTTTTTTTCTTTAGGCTGATAGCTTTGAAGATATGTTCTAATGGTGGTGAGAGTGGAGCAAGACTGTCTCCGTGGCGCAATTGACAAGCTGAATCGGCCGTTAACCGAAAGGTTGGAGTTTCGAGCCCTCCCGGTAGTGGTGTGTTGCTTTTTTCTTTGCGCTGATAGCTTTGAAGATATGTTCTGATGGTGGTTAGTGTGGAGCACGGCTGTCTCCGTGGCGTAATTCGCTAGCGCGATCGGCTGTTAACCGAAAGATTGGAGGTTCGAGCCCACTCGGTGGTGGTGCGGCGCTTTTTTTTCTTTGGGCTGATAGCTTTGAAGATATGTTCTGATGGTGGTGAGAGTGCAGCACGACTGTCTCCATGACGCAATTGGCTAGCGCGATAGGCTGTTAACCGAAAGGTAGGAGGTTCGAGCCCACCCGGTGGTGGTGCGGCGCTTTTTTTTCTTTGGGCTGATAGCTTTGAAGATATATTCTGATGGTGTGAGTAAAGCAGGACTGTCTCCGTGGCGCGATTGGCTTGCGCGATCGGCTGTTAACCGAAAGCTTGGAGTTTCGAGCCCACCCGGTGATGGTGCGGGGCTTTTTTTTCTTTGGGCTGATAGCTTTGAAGATATGTTCTGATGGTGGTGAGAGTGGAGCAGGACTGTCTCCGTGGCGCAATCGGCTAGCGCGATCGGCTGTTAACTGAAAGGTTAGAGTTTCGAGCCCTCCCGGGAGTGGCTTGTTGCTTTTTTCTTTGCGCTGATAGCTTTGAAGATATGTTCTGATGGTGGTGAGAGTGGAGCAGGACTGTCTTCGTGGCGCAATTGGCTAGCGCGATCGGCTGTTAACCAAAAGGTTGGAGATTCGAGCCAACCCGGTGGTGGAGCGGCGCTTTTTTTTCTTTGGGGTGATAGCTCTGAAGAAATGTTCTGACGGTGGTGAGAGTGGAGCACGACTGTCTCTGTGGGGCAATTGGCTAGCGCGATCGGCTGTTAACCGAAAGGTTGGAGGTTCGAGCCCACCCGGTGGTGGTGCGGTGCTTTTTTGGGGGGCTGATAGCTTTGAAGATATGTTTTGATGGCGGTGAGAGTGGAGCAGGACTGTCTCCGTGGCGCAATTGGCTAGCGCGAGCGGCGGTTAACCGAAAGGTTGGAGTTTCGAGCCCACCCGGTGGTGGAGCGGCGCTTTTTTTTTCTTTGGGCTGATAGCTCTGGAGAAATGTTCTGACGGTGGTGAGAGTGGAGCAGGACTGTCCCCGTGGCGCAATTGGCTGAACAGTTCGAGATTCGAGCCCTCCCGGGAGTAGCGTGTTGTTTTTTTCTTTGCGCTGATAGCTTTGAAGATATGTTCCGATGGTGGTGAGATTGGAGCACGACTGTCTCCTTGGCGCAATTGGCTAGCGCGATCGGAAGTTAACCGAAAGGTTGGAGGTTCGAGCCCACCCGGTGGTGGTGCGGCGCTTTTTTTTGGGCTGATAGCTTTGAAGATATGTTCTATTGGTGGTGAGAGTGAAGCAAGACTGTTTCCGTGGCGCAATTGACAAGCTGATTCGGCTGTTAACCGAAAAGTTGGAGTTTCGAGCCCTCCCGAGAGTGGTGTGTTGCTTTTTTCTTTGCGCTGATAGCTTTGAAGATATGTTCTGATGGTAGTGAGTGTGGAGCACGGCTGTCTCTGTGGCGTAATTGGTTAGCGCGATCAGCTGTTAACCGAAAGGTTGGAGTTTCGAGCCCACCCGGTGGTGGTGCGGGGCTTTTTTTTTCTTTGGGCTGATAGCTCTGGAGAAATGTTCTGACGGTGGTGAGAGTGGAGCAGGACTGTCTCCTTGGCGCAATTGGCTAGCGCGATCGGCTGTTAACCGAAAATTTGGAGGTTCGAGCCCTCCCGGGAGTGGCGTGTTGCTTTTTTCTTTGCGCCGATAGCTTTGAAGATATGTTCTGATGATGGTGAGAGCGGAGCACGACTGTCTCCGTGGCGCAATGGGCTAGCGCGATCAGCTGTTAACCGAAAGGTTGGAGTTTTGAGCCCACCTGGTGTTGGTGCGGCGCTTTTTTTCTTTGGGCTGATAGCTTTGAAGATATGTTCTAATGGTGGTGAGAGTGGAGCAGGACTGTCTCCGTGGCGCAATTGGCTAGCGCGAGCGGCGGTTAACCGAAAGGTTGAAGTTTCGAGCCCACCCGGTGGTGGAGCGGCGCTTTTTTTTTTCTTTCGGCTGATAGCTCTGGAGAAATGTTCTGACGGTGGTGAGAGTGGAGCAGGACTGTCTCCTTGGCGCGATTGGCTAGCGCGATCGGCTGTTAACCGAAAATTTGGAGGTTCGAGCCCTCCCGGGAGTGGCGTGTTGCTTTTTTCTTTGCGCCGATAGCTTTGAAGATATGTTCTGATGATGGTGAGAGCGGAGCACGACTGTCTCCGTGGCGCAATTGGCTAGCGCGATCAGCTGTTAACCGAAAGGTCGGAGGTTCGAGCCCACCTGGTGGTGGTGCGGCGCTTTTTTTTTCTTTGGGCTGATAGCTTTGAAGATATGTTCTGATGGTGGTGAGAGTAGAGCAGGACAGTCTCCATGGCGCAATTGGATAGCGCGGTCGGCTGTTAACCGAAAGGTTGGAGTTTCGAGCCCACCCGGTGGTGGTGCGGGGCTTTTTTTTCTTTGGGCTGATAGCTCTGAAGAAATGTTCTGACGGTGGTGAGAGTGGAGCACGACTGTCTCCGTGGCGCAAATGGCTAGCGTGATCGGCTGTTAACCGAAAGGTTGGAAATTCGAGCCCACCCGGTGGTGGTGCGGTTCTTTTTTTTTGGGGCTGATAGCTTTGAGGATATGTTCTGATGGTGTTGAGAGTGGGCAGGACTGTCTCCTTGGCGCAATTGGCTAACGCGATTCGCTGTTAACCGAACAGTTGGGGGTTCGAGCCCTCCCGGGAGTGGTGTTTTGCTTTTTTGTGCGCCGATAGCTTTGAAGATATGTTCTGATGGTGGTGAGAGTGGAGCACGACTGTCTCCGTGGCGCAACTGGCTAGCGCGATCGGCTGTTAACCAAACGGTTGGAGGTTTGAGCCCACCCGGTGGTGGTGCGGCGCTTTTTTTTCTTTGGGCTGATTGCTCTGAAGAAATGTTCTTATGGTAGTGAGAGTGGAGCAGGACTGTCTCCGTGGGGCAATTGGCTAGCGCGATCGGCTGTTAACCGAAAGGTTTGAGGTTCAAGCCCACCCGGTGGTGGTGCGGGGCTTTTTTTTCTTTGGGCTGATAGCTTTGAAGATATGTTCTGATGGTGGTGAGAGTGGAGCAGGACTGTCTCGGTGGCGCAATCGGCTAGCGCGATCGGCTGTTAACTGAAAGGTTAGAGTTTCGAGCCCTCCCGGGAGTGGCTTGTTGCTTTTTTCTTTGCGCTGACAGCTTTGAAGATATGTTCTGATGGTGGTGAGAGTGGAGCAGGACTGTCTTCGTGGCGCAATTGGCTAGCGCGATCGGCTGTTAACCGAAAGGTTGGAGGTTCGAGCCAACCCGGTGGTGGGGCGGCGCTTTTTTTTCTTTGGGGTGATAGCTCTGAAGAAATGTTCTGACGGTAGTGAGTGTGGAGCAGGACTGTCTCCGTGGGGCAATTGGCTAGCGCGATCGGCTGTTAACCGAAAAGTTGGAGGTTCGAGCCCACCCGGTGGTGGAGCGGCGCTTTTTTTTTCTTTGGGCTGATAGCTCTGGAGAAATGTTCTGACGGTGGTGAGAGTGGAGCAGGACTGTCCCCGTGGCGCAATTGGCTGAACAGTTGGAGGTTCGAGCCCTCCCGGGAGTAGCGTGTTGTTTTTTTCTTTGCGCTGATAGCTTTGAAGATATGTTCTGATGGTGGTGAGATTGGAGCACGACTGTCTCCTTGGCGCAATTGGCTAGCGCGATCGGAAGTTAACCGAAAGGTTGGAGGTTCGAGCCCACCCGGTGGTGGTGCGGCGCTTTTTTTTCTTTTGGCTGCTAGCTTTGAAGATATGTTCTAATGGTAGTGAGAGTGAAGCAAGACTGTCTCCGTGGCGCAATTGAAAAGCTGAATCGCCTGTTAACCGAAAGGTTGGAGTTTCGAGCCCTCCCGAGAGTGGTGTGTTGTTTTTTCTTTGCGCTGATAGCCTTGAAGATATGTTCTGATGGTAGTGAGTGTGGAGCACGGCTGTCTCCGTGGCGTAATTGGCTAGCGCGATCAGCTGTTAATTGGCTAGCGCGATCAGCTGTTAATTGGCTGTTAATTGGCTAGCGCGATCAGCTCCGTGGCGTAATTGGCTAGCGCGATCAGCTGTTAACCGAAAGGTTGGAGGTTCGAGCCCACTCGGTGGTGGTGCGGCGCTTTTTTTTCTTTGGGCTGATAGCTTTGAAGATATGTTCTGATTGTGGTGAGAGTGGAGCAGGACTGTTTCCGTCTCGCAATTGGCTATCGTGATCGGGTGTTAACCCGATCACGATAGCCAATTGCGAGACGGAAACAGGCTTTTAAATGGGAAGTGTTCATCCTATGTTAACGTTACATCAGGCGTGCCCCAAGGCTCTGTCCTTGGGCCTCTCTTATTTCTTATTTTTGTAAATGATATTTCTGTGGGTATTTCGTCGCGCATGCGTTTATTTGCCGACGATTGTGTGTTATATCGACAGGTTCAGAACAAAGGTGACTGTGCTTATTTGCAGAACGATTTGGATTGTATTGTACAGTGGTGCCAGAAGTGGCAAATGACGCTAAACCCCAAAAAGTGCGTTCATATGCGTGTTTCCAAAAAAAAAGAAACCAATAGTAACGGCGTACACCATAGATACGCATATTGTTATTACCGAACCAACATGCAAATATCTTGGCGTTGTTTTGTCGCATGATTGCTCATGGAATGCCAATGTTGATCACGTTGTTAGCAAAGCGGCAAGGGCTCTAAATTTCATTCAGAGGAACCTAAGATTGGCACCCCGAACATTAAAAAATACGGCCTATCTCACATGTATTAGACCGATTTTGGAATACGCATGTCCCGTGTGGGACCCGATGCAGGCGAACTTGATTGATAAGCTTGAAAAAATACAAAACAGAGCTGCGCGGTTTGTTTTAGGGCGGTACGAGCGGAGAGACAGCTGCAGTGCTATGAAAGCTGAATTGGGTTGGGAATTGCTTTCTTTACGCAGGAAAAAACTGCGTTTGAAGTTTTTCTTTTCTGTTTTTCATGGGCGGACTGGGATTGACCGTCATAACTATTTCAGTGAACCCAGCTACATATCTAGTCGACATGACCACCGACGCAAAGTGAAAGAGTATCGAGCAAGAACGACCATGTTTTATAATTCCTTTTTTGTGATGACCATTAGAGATTGGAACCAGCTGCAAGACGAGCAAGTGTGCTGTATAAACGAAGAATTGTTTTATTCCAGTCTGTAACCCCCCTGCTGTAACGCCTTTTTGAGCAAAGCGGGGTACTCACTGAATAAAGAATAAAGAATAAAGAACCGAAAGGTTGGAGTTTCGAGCCCACCCGAGATTGGTGTGTTGCTTTTTTCTTTGGGCTTATAGCTCTGAAGATATGTTCTGATGGTGGTGAGAGTGGAGCACGACTGTTTCCGGGGCTCAATTGGCTAGCGCGATCGGCTGTTAACCGAAAGGTTGGAGGTTCGAGCCCACCCGGTGGTGGTTTGGCGCTTTTCTTTCTTTGGGCTGATAGCTTTAAAGATATGTTCTGATGGTGGTGACTGTGGAGCTGGACTGTCTCCGTGGCGCAATTGGCTAGCGCGATCGGCTGTTAACTAAAAGGTTGGAGTTTTGAGCCCACCTGGTGTTGGTGCGGCGCTTTTTTTTCTTTGGGCTGATACCTTTGAAGATATGTTCTGATGGTGGTGAGAGTGGAGCAGGAATGTCTCCGTGGCGCAATTGGCTAGCGCGATCGGCTGTTAACCGAAAGGTTGGAGGTTCGAGCCCACCCGGTGGTGGTGCGGCGCTTTTTTTTCTTTGGGCTGATAGCTTTGAAGATATGTTCTGATGGAGGTGAGAGTGGAGCAGGACAGTCTCCATGGCGCAATTGGATAGCGCGGTCGGCTGTTAACCGAAAGGTTGGAGTTTCGAGCCCACCCGGTGGTGGTGCGGGGCTTTTTTTTTCTTTGGGCTGATAGCTCTGGAGAAATGTTCTGACGGTGGTGAGAGTGGAGCAGGACTGTCTCCTTGGCGCAATTGGCTAGCGCGATCGGCTGTTAACCGAAAATTTGGAGGTTCGAGCCCTCCCGGGAGTGGCGTGTTGCTTTTTTCTTTGCGCCGATAGCTTTGAAGATATGTTCTGATGATGGTGAGAGCGGAGCACGACTGTCTCCGTGGCGCAATTGGCTAGCGCGATCAGCTGTTAACCGAAAGGTTGGAGTTTTGAGCCCACCTGGTGTTGGTGCGGCGCTTTTTTTTCTTTGGGCTGATACCTTTGAAGATATGTTCTGATGGTGGTGAGAGTGGAGCAGGAATGTCTCCGTGGCGCAATTGGCTAGCGCGATCGGCTGTTAACCGAAAGGTTGGAGGTTCGAGCCCACCCGTTGGTAGTGCGGCGCTTTTTTTCTTTGGGCTGATAGCTTTGAAGATATGTTCTAATGGTGGTGAGAGTGGAGCAGGACTGTCTCCGTGGCGGAATTGGCTAGCGCGAGCGGCGGTTAACCGAAAGGTTGAAGTTTCGAGCCCACCCGGTGGTGGAGCGGCGCTTTTTTTTTCTTTGGGCTGATAGCTCTGGAGAAATGTTCTGACGGTGGTGAGAGTGGAGCAGGACTGTCTCCTTGGCGCAATTGGCTAGCGCGATCGGCTGTTAACCGAAAATTTGGAGGTTCGAGCCCTCCCGGGAGTGGCGTGTTGCTTTTTTCTTTGCGCCGATAGCTTTGAAGATATGTTCTGATGATGGTGAGAGCGGAGCACGACTGTCTCCGTGGCGCAATTGGCTAGCGCGATCAGCTGTTAACCGAAAGGTCGGAGGTTCGAGCCCACCTGGTGGTGGTGCGGCGCTTTTTTTTTCTTTGGGCTGATAGCTTTGAAGATATGTTCTGATGGTGGTGAGAGTAGAGCCGGACAGTCTCCATGGCGCAATTGGATAGCGCGGTCGGCTGTTAACCGAAAGGTTGGAGTTTCGAGCCCACCCGGTGGTGGTGCGGGGCTTTTTTTTCTTTGGGCTGATAGCTCTGAAGAAATGTTCTGACGGTGGTGAGAGTGGAGCACGACTGTCTCCGTGGCGCAAATGGCTAGCGTGATCGGCTGTTAACCGAAAGGTTGGAAATTCGAGCCCACCCGGTGGTGGTGCGGTTCTTTTTTTTTTGGGCTGATAGCTTTGAGGATATGTTCTGATGGTGTTGATAGTGGGCAGGACTGTCTCCTTGGCGCAATTGGCTAACGCGATTCGCTGTTAACCGAACAGTTGGGGGTTCGAGCCCTCCCGGGAGTGGTGTTTTGCTTTTTTGTGCGCCGATAGCTTTGAAGATATGTTCTGATGGTGGTGAGAGTGGAGCACGACTGTCTCCGTGGCGCAACTGGCTAGCGCGATCGGCTGTTAACCAAACGGTTGGAGGTTTGAGCCCACCCGGTGGTGGTGCGGCGCTTTTTTTTCTTTGGGCTGATTGCTCTGAAGAAATGTTCTTATGGTAGTGAGAGTGGAGCAGGACTGTCTCCGTGGGGCAATTGGCTAGCGTGATCGGCTGTTAACCGAAAGGTTTGAGGTTCAAGCCCACCCGGTGGTGGTGCGGCGCTTTTTTTCTTTGGGCTGATAGCTCTGAAGAAATGTTCTGACGGTGGTGAGAGTGGAGCAGGACTGTCTCCGTGGCGCAATTGGCTAGCGTGATCGGCTGTTAACCGAAAAGTTGGAGGTTCTAGCCCACCCGTTGGTGGTGCGGCGCTTTTTTTCTTTGGGCTGATAGCTTTGAAGATATGTTCTAATGGTGGTGAGAGTGGAGCAGGACTGTCTCCGTGGCGCAATTGGCTAACGCGATCGGCTTTTAACCGAAAATTTGGAGGTTCGAGCCCTCCCAGGAGTGGCGTGTTGCTTTTTTCTTTGCGCCGATAGCTTTGAAGATATGTTCTGATGATGGTGAGAGCGGAGCACGACTGTCTCCGTGGCGCAATTGGCTAGCGCGTTCGGCTGGTAACCGAAAGGTTGGAGTTTCAAGCCCACCCGGTGGTGGTGCGGCGCTTTTTTTTCTTTGGGTTTATAGCTTTGAAGATATGTTCTGATGGCGGTGAGAGTGGAGCAGGACTGTCTCCGTGGCGCAATTGGCTAGCGCGAGCGGCGGTTAACCGAAAGGTTGGAGTTTCGAGCCCACCCGGTGGTGGAGCGGTGCTTTTCTTTTCTTTGGGCTGATAGCTCTGGAGAAATGTTCTGACGGTGGTGAGAGTGGAGCAGGACTGTCCCCGTGGCGCAATTGGCTGAACAGTTGGAGGTTCGAGCCCTCCCGGGAGTAGCGTGTTGTTTTTTTTTGCGCTGATAGCTTTGAAGATATGTTCTGATGGTGGTGAGATTGGAGCACGACTGTCTCCTTTGCGCAATTGGCTAGCGCGATCGGAAGTTAACCGAAATGTTGGAGGTTCGAGCCCACCCGGTGGTGGTGCGGCGCTTTTTTTTCTTTGGGCTGATAGCTTTGAAGATATGTTCTGATGGTGGTGAGAGTGGAGCAGGACTGTCTCCGTGGCGCAATCGGCTAGCGCGATCGGCTGTTAACCGAAAGGTTGGAGTTTCGAGCCCACCCGGTGGTGGTGCGGCGCTTTTTTTTTTGGGTTGATAGCTTTGAAGATATGTTCTGTTGGCGGTGAGAGTGGAGCAGGACTGTCTCCATGGCACAATTGGCTAGCGCGATCGGCTGTTAACCGAAAGGTTGGAGTTTCGAGCCCACCCGGTGGTGGTGCGGCGCTTTTTTTTTCTTTGGGTTGATAGCTTTGAAGATATGTTCTTATGGCGGTGAGAGTGGAGCAGGACTGTCTCCGTGGCGCGATTGGCTTGCACGATCGGCTGTTAACCGAAAGCTTGGAGTTTCAAGCCCACCCGTTGGTGGTGCGGCGCTTTTTTTTCTTTGGGGTGATAGCTCTGAAGAAATGTTCTGACGGTAGTGAGAGTGGAGCAGGACTGTCTCCGTGGGGCAATTGGCTAGCGCGATCGGCTGTTAACCGAAAAGTTGGAGGTTCGAGCCCACCCGTTGGTGGTGCGGCGCTTTTTTTCTTTGGGCTGATAGCTTTGAAGATATGTTTTAATGGTGGTGAGAGTGGAGCAGGACTGTCTCCGTGGCGCAATTGGCTAGCGCGAGCGGCGGTTAACCGAAAGGTTGAAGTTTCGAGCCCACCCGGTGGTGGAGCGGCGCTTTTTTTTTTCTTTGGGCTGATAGCTCTGGAGAAATGTTTTAATGGTGGTGAGAGTGGAGCAGGACTGTCTCCGTGGCGCAATTGGCTAGCGCGAGCGGCGGTTAACCGAAAGGTTGAAGTTTCGAGCCCACCCGGTGGTGGAGCGGCGCTTTTTTTTTTCTTTGGGCTGATAGCTCTGGAGAAATGTTCTGACGGTGGTGTGAGTAAAGCAGGACTGTCTCCGTGGCGCAATTGGCTAGCGCGATCGGCTGTTAACCGAAAATTTGGAGGTTCGAGCCCTCCCGGGAGTGGCGTGTTGCTTTTTTCTTTGCGCCGATAGCTTTGAAGATATGTTCTGATGATGGTGAGAGCGGAGCACGACTGTCTCCGTGGCGCAATTGGCTAGCGCGATCGGCTGTTAACCGAAAGGTCGGAGGTTCGAGCCCACCTGGTGGTGGTGCGGCGCTTTTTTTTTCTTTGGGCTGATAGCTTTGAAGATATGTTCTGATGGTGGTGAGAGTGGAGCAGGACAGTCTCCATGGCGCAATTGGATAGCGCGATCGGCTGTTAACCGAAAGGTTGGAGTTTCGAGCCCACCCGGTGGTGGTGCGGCGCTTTTTTTTCTTTGGGTTGATATCTTTGAAGATATGTTCTGATGGCGGTTAGAGTGGAGCAGGACTGTCTCCGTGGCGCAATTGGCTAGCGCGAGCGGCGGTTAACCGAAAGGTTGAAGTTTCGAGCCCACCCGGTGGTGGAGCGGCGCTTTTTTTTTCTTTGGGCTGATAGCTTTGAAGATATGTTTTAATGGTGGTGAGAGTGGAGCAGGACTGTCTCCGTGGCGCAATTGGCTAGCGCGAGCGGCGGTTAACCGAAAGGTTGAAGTTTCGAGCCCACCCGGTGGTGGAGCGGCGCTTTTTTTTTTCTTTGGGCTGATAGCTCTGGAGAAATGTTCTGACGGTGGTGTGAGTAAAGCAGGACTGTCTCCGTGGCGCAATTGGCTAGCGCGATCGGCTGTTAACCGAAAATTTGGAGGTTCGAGCCCTCCCGGGAGTGGCGTGTTGCTTTTTTTTTCTTTGGGTTGATAGCTTTGAAGATATGTTCTTATGGCGGTGAGAGTGGAGCAGGACTGTCTCCGTGGCGCGATTGGCTTGCACGATCGGCTGTTAACCGAAAGCTTGGAGTTTCAAGCCCACCCGTTGGTGGTGCGGCGCTTTTTTTTCTTTGGGCTGATAGCTTTGAAGATATGTTCTAATGGTGGTGAGAGTGGAGCAAGACTGTCTCCGTGGCGCAATTGACAAGCTGAATCGGCCGTTAACCGAAAGGTTGGAGTTTCGAGCCCTCCCGGGAGTGGTGTGTTGCTTTTTTCTTTGCGCTGATAGCTTTGAAGATATGTTCTGATGGTGGTTAGTGTGGAGCACGGCTGTCTCCGTGGCGTAATTGGCTAGCGCGATCGGCTGTTAACCGAAAGGTTGGAGGTTCGAGCCCACTCGGTGGTGGTGCGGCGCTTTTTTTTCTTTGGGCTGATAGCTTTGAAGATATGTTCTGATGGTGGTGAGAGTGGAGCACGACTGTCTCCATGGCGCAATTGGCTAGCGCGATAGGCTGTTAACCAAAAGCTAGGAGGTTCGAGCCCACCCGGTGGTGGTGCGGCGCTTTTTTTCTTTGGGCTGATAGCTTTGAAGATATATTCTGATGGTGTGAGTAAAGCAGGACTGTCTCCGTGGCGCGATTGGCTTGCGCGATCGGCTGTTAACCGAAAGCTTGGAGTTTCGAGCCCACCCGGTGATGGTGCGGGGCTTTTTTTTCTTTGGGCTGATAGCTTTGAAGATATGTTCTGATGGTGGTGAGAGTGGAGCAGGACTGTCTCCGTGGCGCAATCGGCTAGCGCGATCGGCTGTTAACTGAAAGGTTAGAGTTTCGAGCCCTCCCGGGAGTGGCTTGTTGCTTTTTTCTTTGCGCTGACAGCTTTGAAGTTATGTTCTGATTGTGGTGAGAGTGGAGCAGGACTGTCTTCGTGGCGCAATTGGCTAGCGCGATCGGCTGTTAACCGAAAGGTTGGAGGTTCGAGCCAACCCGGTGGTGGGGCGGCGCTTTTTTTTCTTTGGGGTGATAGCTCTGAAGAAATGTTCTGACGGTAGTGAGAGTGGAGCAGGACTGTCTCCGTGGGGCAATTGGCTAGCGCGATCGGCTGTTAACCGAAAAGTTGGAGGTTCGAGCCCACCCGTTGGTGGTGCGGCGCTTTTTTTCTTTGGGCTGATAGCTTTGAAGATATGTTTTAATGGTGGTGAGAGTGGAGCAGGACTGTCTCCGTGGCGCAATTGGCTAGCGCGAGCGGCGGTTAACCGAAAGGTTGAAGTTTCGAGCCCACCCGGTGGTGGAGCGGCGCTTTTTTTTTTCTTTGGGCTGATAGCTCTGGAGAAATGTTCTGACGGTGGTGTGAGTAAAGCAGGACTGTCTCCGTGGCGCAATTGGCTAGCGCGATCGGCTGTTAACCGAAAATTTGGAGGTTCGAGCCCTCCCGGGAGTGGCGTGTTGCTTTTTTCTTTGCGCCGATAGCTTTGAAGATATGTTCTGATGATGGTGAGAGCGGAGCACGACTGTCTCCGTGGCGCAATTGGCTAGCGCGATCGGCTGTTAACCGAAAGGTCGGAGGTTCGAGCCCACCTGGTGGTGGTGCGGCGCTTTTTTTTTCTTTGGGCTGATAGCTTTGAAGATATGTTCTGATGGTGGTGAGAGTGGAGCAGGACAGTCTCCATGGCGCAATTGGATAGCGCGATCGGCTGTTAACCGAAAGGTTGGAGTTTCGAGCCCACCCGGTGGTGGTGCGGCGCTTTTTTTTCTTTGGGTTGATATCTTTGAAGATATGTTCTGATGGCGGTTAGAGTGGAGCAGGACTGTCTCCGTGGCGCAATTGGCTAGCGCGAGCGGCGGTTAACCGAAAGGTTGAAGTTTCGAGCCCACCCGGTGGTGGAGCGGCGCTTTTTTTTTCTTTGGGCTGATAGCTCTGGAGAAATGTTCTGACGGTGGTGAGAGTGGAGCAGGACTGTCCCCGTGGCGCAATTGGCTGAACAGTTGGAGGTTCGAGCCCTCCCGGGAGTAGCGTGTTGTTTTTTTCTCTGCGCTGATAGCTTTGAAGATATGTTCTGATGGTGGTGAGATTGGAGCACGACTGTCTCCTTGGCGCAATTGGCTAGCGCGATCGGAAGTTAACCGAAAGGTTGGAGGTTCGAGCCCACCCGGTGGTGGTGCGGCGCTTTTTTTTCTTTTGGCTGCTAGCTTTGAAGATATGTTCTAATGGTAGTGAGAGTGAAGCAAGACTGTCTCCGTGGCGCAATTGAAAAGCTGAATCGCCTGTTAACCGAAAGGTTGGAGTTTCGAGCCCTCCCGAGAGTGGTGTGTTGTTTTTTCTTTGCGCTGATAGCTTTGAAGATATGTTCTGATGGTAGTGAGTGTGGAGCACGGCTGTCTCCGTGGCGTAATTGGCTAGCGCGATCAGCTGGTAATTGGCTAGCGCGATCAGCTGTTAATTGGCTGTTAATTGGCTAGCGCGATCAGCTCCGTGGCGTAATTGGCTAGCGCGATCAGCTGTTAACCGAAAGGTTGGAGGTTCGAGCCCACTCGGTAGTGGTGCGGCGCTTTTTTTTCTTTGGGGTGATAGCTTTGAAGATATGTTCTGATTGTGGTGAGAGTGGAGCAGGACTGTTTCCGTCTCGCAATTGGCTATCGTGATCGGGTGTTAACCGAAAGGTTGGAGTTTCGAGCCCACCCGAGATTGGTGTGTTGCTTTATTCTTTGGGCTTATAGCTCTGAAGATATGTTCTGATGGTGGTGAGAGTGGAGCACGACTGTTTCCGGGGCTCAATTGGCTAGCGCGATCGGCTGTTAACCGAAAGGTTGGAGGTTCGAGCCCACCCGGTGGTGGTTTGGCGCTTTTCTTTCTTTGGGCTGATAGCTTTAAAGATATGTTCTGATGGTGGTGACTGTGGAGCTGGACTGTCTCCGTGGCGCAATTGGCTAGCGCGATCGGCTGTTAACTAAAAGGTTGGAGTTTTGAGCCCACCTGAGGTTGGTGCGGCGCTTTTTTTTCTTTGGGCTGATACCTTTGAAGATATGTTCTGATGGTGGTGAGAGTGGAGCAGGAATGTCTCCGTGGCGCAATTGGCTAGCGCGATCGGCTGTTAACCGAAAGGTTGGAGGTTCGAGCCCACCCGGTGGTGGTGCGGCGCTTTTTTTTCTTTGGGCTGATAGCTTTGAAGATATGTTCTGATGGAGGTGAGAGTGGAGCAGGACTCTCTCCGTGGCTCAATTGGCTAGCGCGATCGGCTGTTAACCGAAAGGTTGGAGTTTCGAGCCCTCCCATGGGGGTACATTAGGTGTTCTCTAGATGGACGCACGGACGTACGCACGGACGGACACACAGACAGACAGACTGGCAGGCAGTCAGACGCGTAATGCGGCTAAGTGCCTCAGGGTATGCGAGATCGCGGTACTTTGAGTGTTCTCTGGAAGGACGCACGGAAGGACGCACGGATGAACAGACAGACAGACTGGCAGACGGACGGACAGGTAGACGGACGCGTAAAGCGGGTATGTGCCACAGGGTATACGACGCGCGAGATGGCGGTACTCAGTGTTCTCTAGATTGACGAACAAACGGATGCATAGACGGAGAGACAGACAGACTGGCAGACAGACGGACAGGTGGACGAAGGTGTAAAGCGGCTATGTGCCACAGGGTATGCGAGATGGCGGTACTTTTAGTGTTCTCTAGATGGACGCACGGATGGACGCATGGACAAACAGACAGACAGACTGGCAGACAGACGGACAGGTAGATGGACGCGTAAAGCGGGTATGTGCCACAGGGTTTACGACGCGCGAAAAGCGGTACTCGGAGTGTTCTCTAGATTGACGCACGAACGGACGCAAACACGGACAGACAGACTGGCAGACAGACGGACAGGTACACGGACGTGTAAAGCGGCTTTGTGCCACAGGGTATGCAAGATGGCGGTAATTTGAGTGTTCTCTAGATGGACGCACGGATGGACGCATGGACGAACAGACATACAAACTGGCAGACAGACGGACAGGTAGACGGACGCGTACAGCAGGTATGTACCACCGGGTATACGACGCGCGAGATGGCGGTACTCACAGTGTTCTCTAGATTTACGCACGAACGGATGCATGGACGAACAGAAAGAAAGACTGGCAGACAGACGGACACGTAGACGGACGCGTAAAGCGGCTATTTGCCACAGGGTATGCGAGATGGCGGTACTTTGAGTGTTCTAGATGGGCGCACGGATGGACGCATGGACGAACAGACAGACAGACTGGCAGACAGACAGAGAGATTGACGTGTAAAGCGGCTATGTGCGACAGGGTATGTGAGATGGCGGTACTTTGAGTGTTCTCTAGAAGGACGCACGGAAGGACGCACGGACGGACAGACAGAAAGCCTGGCAGACAGGTGGACAGGTAGACGAACGTGTAAAGAAGCTATGTGCCACAGGGCATGCGAGATGGCGGTACTTTGAGTGTTCTCTAGATTGACGCACGAACGGACGCATGGACGGACAGACAGACAGACTGGCAGACAGAGGGACAGGTACACGGACGTGTAAAGCGGCTTTGTGCCACTGGGTATGCGAGATGGCGGTACTTCGAGTATTCTCTAGAAGGACGCACGAACGGACACACGGACGGACAGACAGACTGACTGGCAGACAGACGGACAGGTAGACGGACGCGTAAAGCGGGTATGTACAACAGGGTATACGACGCGCGAGATGGCGGTACTCAGAGTGTTCTCTAGATTTACGCACGAATGGACGCATGGACGAACAGAAAGACAGACTGGCAGACAGACTGACACGTAGACGGACGCGTAAAGCGGCTATTTGCCACAGGGTACGCGAGATGGTGGTACTTTGAGTGTTCTAGATGGGCGCACGGATGGATGCATGGACGAACAGACAGACACACTTGCAGACAGACAGACAGGTAGACGGACGCGTAATTCGGGTATGTGCCACAGAGTATACGACGCGCGAGATGGCGGTACTCGGAGTGTTCTCCAGATTGGCGCACGAACGGACGCATGGACAGAGAGACAGACTGGCAGTCAGAAAGCCACGTAGACGGACGCATAAAGCGGCTATGTGCCACATGATACGCGAGATGGCGTTATTTTAAGTGTTCCCTTAATGGACGCACGGACAGACGCACGGACAGAGAGACTAGCAGACGGACGGACAGGTAGACGGACGCGTAAAGCGGCATTTGCCACAGGGTATAGGAGATGCCAGATGGCGGTACTTTAGGTGTTCACTAGATGGAGGCACGGACGTACGCACGGACGGACAGACAGACTGGCAGACAGTCGGACGCGTGATGCGGCTAAGTGCCTCATGGTATGCGAGATGGCGGTACTTTGAGTGTTCTCTAGAAGGACGCACAGACGGACGCACGGACGGACAGACAGACAGACTGGCAGACAGACGGACAGGTAGACGGACGTGTAAAGCGGCTATGTGCAACAGGGTATGCGAGATGGCGATACTTTGAATGTTCTCTAGATGGACGCACGGACGGACACAGAGACGGACATAGAGACAGACTGGCAGACAGACGGACAGGTAGACGGACGTGTGAAGCTGCTATGTGCCACAGGGTATGCGAGATAGCGGTACTTTGAGTGTTCTCTAGACGGACGCACGGAAGGACAGATAATCAGACTGGCAGACAGACGGACAGGTATACGGACGCGTAAAGCGGTTATGTGCCACAGGGTATACGACGCGCGAGATGGCGGTACTCAGAGTGTTCTCTAAATTGACGCACGGACGGACGCATGGACGGACAGACAAACAGACTGGCAGACAGACGGATAGGTAGACGGACGTGTAAATCGGCTATGTGCCACACGGTATGCGAGATGGCGAAATTTGAGTGTTCTCTAGATTAACGCACGGATGGACGCATGGACAAACAGACAGACAGACTAGCACGATCGGCTGTTAATCGAAAGGCTGAAATTTCGAGCCCACCCTGTGGTGGTGCGGCGCTTTTTTTTTCTTTGGGCTGATAGCTTTGAAGATATGTACTGATGGTGGTGAGAGTGGAGCACGACTGTCTCTGTGGCCCAATTGGCTAGCTCGATCGGCTGTTAACCAAAAGGTTGGAGTTTCGAGCCCTCCCGGGAGTGGCGTGTTGCTTTTTTCTTTGCGCTGATAGCTTTGGAGAAATGTTCTGACGGTGGTGAAAGTGGAGCACGACTGTCTCCGCGGCGCAATCGGCTAGCGCGATCGGCTGTTAACCGAAAGGTTGGAGGTTCGAGCCCTCCCGGGAGTGGTGTGTTGCTTTTTTCTGTGCACTGATAGCTTCGAAGATATGTTCTGATGGTGGTGAGAGTTGAGCACGACTGTCTCCGTGGCGCAATTGGCTTGCGCGATGGGCGGTTAACCGAAAGGTTGGAGGTTCGAGCCCACCCGGTGGTGGTGTGGCGCATTTTTTCCTTTAAGCTGATAGCTCTGAAGAAATGTTCTGACGGTGGTGAGAGTGGAGCACGACTGTCTCCGCGGCACAAATCGCTAGCGCCATCTGCTGTTAACTGAAAGATTGGAGGTTCGAGCCCTCCCGGGAGTGGTGTCTAGCTTTTTCTTCTTTAGGCTGATAGCTTTGAAGATATGTTCTGATGGTGGTGAGAGTGGAGCAGGACTGTCTCCGTGGCGCAATTGGCTAGCGCGATCGGCTGTTAACTGAAAGGTTGGGGGTTCGAGCCCTCCCGGGAGTGGTGTGTTGCTTTTTCTTCTTTAGGCTGATAGCTTTGAAGATATGTTTTGATTGTGGTGAAAGTGGAGCAGGACAGTCTCCATGGCCCAATTGGCTAGCGCGATCAGCTGTTAACCGAAAGGTTGGAGGTTCGAGCCCAAACGGTGGTGGTGCGGCACTTTTTTTTCTTTGGGCTGATTGCTTTGAAGATATGTGCTGATGGTGGTGAGAGTGGAGCAGGACTGTCTCCGTTGCGCAATTGGCTAGCGCGATCGGCTGTTAACCGAAAGGTTGGAGTTTCGAGCCCACCCGGTGGTGGTGCGGCGCCTTTTTTCCTTTGGGCTGATAGCTTTGAAGATATGTTCTGATGGTGGTGAGAGTATAGCAGGACTGTCTCCGTGGCACAATTGGCTGGTGCGGTCAGCTGTTAACCGAAAGGTTGGAGGTTCGAGCCCTCCCGGGAGTGGTGTGTTGCTTTTTTCTTTGGGCTGATAGCTTTGAAGATATGTTCTGATGGCGGTGAGAGGGGAGCACGACTGTCTCCGTGGCGCTATTGGCTAGCACAATCGGCTGTTAACCGAAAGGTTGGAGGTTTGAGCCCACCCGGGGACGGTGTGTCGCTTTTTTTTCTTTGCGCTGATAGCTTTGGAGAAATGTTCTGAGGGTGGTAAGAGTGGAGCACGACTGTCTCCGTGGCGCAATTGGCTAGCGCGATCGGCTGTTAACTAAAAGGTTGGAGTTTTGAGCCCACCTGAGGTTGGTGCGGCGCTTTTTTTTCTTTGGGCTGATACCTTTGAAGATATGTTCTGATGGTGGTGAGAGTGGAGCAGGAATGTCTCCGTGGCGCAATTGGCTAGCGCGATCGGCTGTTAACCGAAAGGTTGGAGGTTCGAGCCCACCCGGTGGTGGTGCGGCGCTTTTTTTTCTTTGGGCTGATAGCTTTGAAGATATGTTCTGATGGAGGTGAGAGTGGAGCAGGACTCTCTCCGTGGCTCAATTGGCTAGCGCGATCGGCTGTTAACCGAAAGGTTGGAGTTTCGAGCCCTCCCATGGGGGTACATTAGGTGTTCTCTAGATGGACGCACGGACGTACGCACGGACGGACACATAGACAGACAGACTGGCAGGCAGTCAGACGCGTAATGCGGCTAAGTGCCTCAGGGTATGCGAGATCGCGGTACTTTGAGTGTTCTCTGGAAGGACGCACGGAAGGACGCACGGATGAACAGACAGACAGACTGGCAGACGGACGGACAGGTAGACGGACGCGTAAAGCGGGTATGTGCCACAGGGTATACGACGCGCGAGATGGCGGTACTCAGTGTTCTCTAGATTGACGAACAAACGGATGCATAGACGGAGAGACAGACAGACTGGCAGACAGACGGACAGGTGGACGAAGGTGTAAAGCGGCTATGTGCCACAGGGTATGCGAGATGGCGGTACTTTTAGTGTTCTCTAGATGGACGCACGGATGGACGCATGGACAACCAGACAGACAGACTGGCAGACAGACGGACAGGTAGATGGACGCGTAAAGCGGGTATGTGCCACAGGGTTTACGACGCGCGAAAAGCGGTACTCGGAGTGTTCTCTAGATTGACGCACGAACGGACGCAAACACGGACAGACAGACTGGCAGACAGACGGACAGGTACACGGACGTGTAAAGCGGCTTTGTGCCACAGGGTATGCAAGATGGCGGTAATTTGAGTGTTCTCTAGATGGACGCACGGATGGACGCATGGACGAACAGACATACAAACTGGCAGACAGACGGACAGGTAGACGGACGCGTACAGCAGGTATGTACCACCGGGTATACGACGCGCGAGATGGCGGTACTCACAGTGTTCTCTAGATTTACGCACGAATGGACGCATGGACGAACAGAAAGACAGACTGGCAGACAGACGGACACGTAGACGGACGCGTAAAGCGGCTATTTGCCACAGGGTACGCGAGATGGTGGTACTTTGAGTGTTCTAGATGGGCGCACGGATGGATGCATGGACGAACAGACAGACACACTTGCAGACAGACAGACAGGTAGACGGACGCGTAATTCGGGTATGTGCCACAGAGTATACGACGCGCGAGATGGCGGTACTCGGAGTGTTCTCCAGATTGGCGCACGAACGGACGCATGGACAGAGAGACAGACTGGCAGTCAGAAAGCCACGTAGACGGACGCATAAAGCGGCTAAGTGCCACATTATACGCGAGATGGCGTTATTTTAAGTGTTCCCTTAATGGACGCACGGACAGACGCACGGACAGAGAGACTAGCAGACGGACGGACAGGTAGACGGACGCGTAAAGCGGCATTTGCCACAGGGTATAGGAGATGCCAGATGGCGGTACTTTAGGTGTTCTCTAGATGGAGGCACGGACGTACGCACGGACGGACAGACAGACTGGCAGACAGTCGGACGCGTGATGCGGCTAAGTGCCTCATGGTATGCGAGATGGCGGTACTTTGAGTGTTCTCTAGAAGGACGCACAGACGGACGCACGGACGGACAGACAGACAGACTGGCAGACAGACGGACAGGTAGACGGACGTGTAAAGCAGCTATGTGCAACAGGGTATGCGAGATGGCGATACTTTGAATGTTCTCTAGATGGACGCACGGACGGACACAGAGACGGACATAGAGACAGACTGGCAGACAGACGGACAGGTAGACGGACGTGTGAAGCTGCTATGTGCCACAGGGTATGCGAGATAGCGGTACTTTGAGTGTTCTCTAGACGGACGCACGGAAGGACAGATAATCAGACTGGCAGACAGACGGACAGGTATACGGACGCGTAAAGCGGTTATGTGCCACAGGGTATACGACGCGCGAGATGGCGGTACTCAGAGTGTTCTCTAAATTGACGCACGGACGGACGCATGGACGGACAGACAAACAGACTGGCAGACAGACGGATAGGTAGACGGACGTGTAAATCGGCTATGTGCCACACGGTATGCGAGATGGCGAAATTTGAGTGTTCTCTAGATTAACGCACGGATGGACGCATGGACAAACAGACAGACAGACTAGCACGATCGGCTGTTAATCGAAAGGCTGAAATTTCGAGCCCACCCTGTGGTGGTGCGGCGCTTTTTTTTCTTTGGGCTGATAGCTTTGAAGATATGTACTGATGGTGGTGAGAGTGGAGCACGACTGTCTCTGTGGCCCAATTGGCTAGCTCGATCGGCTGTTAACCAAAAGGTTGGAGTTTCGAGCCCTCCCGGGAGTGGCGTGTTGCTTTTTTCTTTGCGCTGATAGCTTTGGAGAAATGTTCTGACGGTGGTGAGAGTGGAGCACGACTGTCTCCGTGGCGCAATCGGCTAGCGCGATCGGCTGTTAACCGAAAGGTTGGAGGTTCGAGCCCTCCCGGGAGTGGTGTGTTGCTTTTTTCTGTGCACTGATAGCTTCGAAGATATGTTCTGATGGTGGTGAGAGTTGAGCACGACTGTCTCCGTGGCGCAATTGGCTTGCGCGATGGGCGGTTAACCGAAAGGTTGGAGGTTCGAGCCCACCCGGTGGTGGTGTGGCGCCTTTTTTCCTTTAAGCTGATAGCTCTGAAGAAATGTTCTGACGGTGGTGAGAGTGGAGCACGACTGTCTCCGCGGCACAAATCGCTAGCGCCATCTGCTGTTAACTGAAAGATTGGAGGTTCGAGCCCTCCCGGGAGTGGTGTGTAGCTTTTTCTTCTTTAGGCTGATAGCTTTGAAGATATGTTCTGATGGTGGTGAGAGTGGAGCAGGACTGTCTCCGTGGCGCAATTGGCTAGCGCGATCGGCTGTTAACTGAAAGCTTGGGGGTTCGAGCCCTCCCGGGAGTGGTGTGTTGCTTTTTCTTCTTTAGGCTGATAGCTTTGAAGATATGTTTTGATTGTGGTGAAAGTGGAGCAGGACAGTCTCCATGGCCCAATTGGCTAGCGCGATCAGCTGTTAACCGAAAGGTTGGAGGTTCGAGCCCAAACGGTGGTGGTGCGGCACTTTTTTTTCTTTGGGCTGATTGCTTTGAAGATATGTGCTGATGGTGGTGAGAGTGGAGCAGGACTGTCTCCGTTGCGCAATTGGCTAGCGCGATCGGCTGTTAACCGAAAGGTTGGAGTTTCGAGCCCACCCGGTGGTGGTGCGGCGCCTTTTTTTCCTTTGGGCTGATAGCTTTGAAGATATGTTCTGATGGTGGTGAGAGTATAGCAGGACTGTCTCCGTGGCACAATTGGCTGGTGCGGTCAGCTGTTAACCGAAAGGTTGGAGGTTCGAGCCCTCCCGGGAGTGGTGTGTTGCTTTTTTCTTTGGGCTGATAGCTTTGAAGATATGTTCTGATGGCGGTGAGAGGGGATCACGACTGTCTCCGTGGCGCTATTGGCTAGCACAATCGGCTGTTAACCGAAAGGTTGGAGGTTTGAGCCCACCCGGGGACGGTGTGTCGCTTTTTTTTCTTTGCGCTGATAGCTTTGGAGAAATGTTCTGAGGGTGGTAAGAGTGGAGCAGTACTGTCTCCGTGGCGCAATTGGCTAGCGCGATCGACTGTTAACCGAAAGGTTGGAGTTTCAAGCCCACCCGGTGGTGGTGCGGCGACTTTTTTCCTTTGGGCTGATAGCTTTGAAGATATGTTCTGATGGAGGTGAGAGTGGAGCAGGACTGTCTCCATGGCCCAATTGGCTAGCGCGATCGGCTGTTAACCGAAAGGTTGGAGGTTCGAGCCCAAACGGTGGTGGTGCGGCACTTTTTTTTCTTTGGGCTGATTGCTTTGAAGATATGTGCTGATGGTGGTGAGAGTGGAGCAGGACTGTCTCCGTTGCGCAATTGGCTAGCGCGATCGGCTGTTAACCGAAAGGTTGGAGGTTCGAGCCCACCCGGTGGTGGTGTGGCGCTTTTTTCATTTAGGCTGATAGCTCTGAAGAAATGTTCTGACGGTGGTGAGAGTGGAGCACGACTGTCTCTGTGGCACAATTCGCTAGCGCCATCGGCTGTTAACTGAAAGGTTGGAAATTCGAGCCCTCCCGGGAATGGTGTGTTGCTTTTTTTTCTTTAGGCTGATAGCTTTGAAGGTATGTTCTGATGGTGGTGAGAGTGGAGCACGAGTGTCTCCGTGGCGCAATTGGCTAGCGCGATGGGCTGTTAACCGAAGGGTTGGAGGTTCGAGCCCACCCGGTGGAGGTGCGGCGCTTTTTCTTCTTTAGGCTGATAGCTTTGAAGATATGTTCTGATGGTGGTGAGAGTGGAGCAGGACTGTCTCCGTGGCGCAATGGGCTAGCGCGATCGGCGGTTAACTGAAAGGTTGGAGGTTCGAGCCCTTTTGGGAGTGGTGTGTTGCTTTTTCTTTTTTAGGCTTATAGCTTTGAAGATATGTTCTGATGGTGGTGAGAGTGGAGCAGGACTGTCTGCGTGGTGCAATTGGCTAGCGCGATAGGCTGTTAACCGAAAGGTTGGAGTTTCGAGCCCACCAGGGGGTGGTGCGGTGCTTTTTTTTCTTTGGGCTGATAGCTTTCAAGATATGTTCTGATGGTGGGGAGAGTGGAGCAGGACGGTCTCCGTGGCGCCATTGGCTAGCGCGATCGGCTGTTAATCGAAAGATTGGAGTTTCGAGCCCTCCCGGGAGTGGCGTGTTGCTTTTTTCTTTGCGCTGATAGCTTTGAAGATATGTTCTGACGGTGGTGAGAGTGGAGCACGACTGTCTCTGTGGCGCAATTGGCTAGCGCGATTGGCTGTTAACCGAAAGGTGGAGGTTCAAGCCTTCCCGGTGGTGGTGTGGCGCTTTTTTTTCTTTAGGCTGATAGCTCTGAAGAAATATTCTGACGGTAGTGAGAGTGGAGCACGACTGTCTCCGTGGCGCAATTCGCTAGCGCAATCGGCTGTTAACTGAAAGGTTGGAGGTTCGAGCCCTCCCGGGAGTGGTGTGTTGCTTTTTCTTCTTTAGGCTGATATCTTTGAAGATATGTTCTGATGGTCGTGAGAGTTGAGCACGACTGTCTCCGTGGCGCAATTGGCTTGCGCGATGGGCGGTTAACCGAAAGGTTGGAGGTTCGAGCCCACCCGGTGGTGGTGTGGCGCCTTTTTTCCTTTAAGCTGATAGCTCTGAAGAAATGTTCTGACGGTGGTGAGAGTGGAGCACGACTGTCTCCGCGGCACAAATCGCTAGCGCCATCTGCTGTTAACTGAAAGATTGGAGGTTCGAGCCCTCCCGGGAGTGGTGTGTAGCTTTTTCTTCTTTAGGCTGATAGCTTTGAAGATATGTTCTGATGGTGGTGAGAGTGGAGCAGGACTGTCTCCGTGGCGCAATTGGCTAGCGCGATCGGCTGTTAACTGAAAGCTTGGGGGTTCGAGCCCTCCCGGGAGTGGTGTGTTGCTTTTTCTTCTTTAGGCTGATAGCTTTGAAGATATGTTTTGATTGTGGTGAAAGTGGAGCAGGACAGTCTCCATGGCCCAATTGGCTAGCGCGATCAGCTGTTAACCGAAAGGTTGGAGGTTCGAGCCCAAACGGTGGTGGTGCGGCACTTTTTTTTCTTTGGGCTGATTGCTTTGAAGATATGTGCTGATGGTGGTGAGAGTGGAGCAGGACTGTCTCCGTTGCGCAATTGGCTAGCGCGATCGGCTGTTAACCGAAAGGTTGGAGTTTCGAGCCCACCCGGTGGTGGTGCGGCGCCTTTTTTTCCTTTGGGCTGATAGCTTTGAAGATATGTTCTGATGGTGGTGAGAGTATAGCAGGACTGTCTCCGTGGCACAATTGGCTGGTGCGGTCAGCTGTTAACCGAAAGGTTGGAGGTTCGAGCCCTCCCGGGAGTGGTGTGTTGCTTTTTTCTTTGGGCTGATAGCTTTGAAGATATGTTCTGATGGCGGTGAGAGGGGATCACGACTGTCTCCGTGGCGCTATTGGCTAGCACAATCGGCTGTTAACCGAAAGGTTGGAGGTTTGAGCCCACCCGGGGACGGTGTGTCGCTTTTTTTTCTTTGCGCTGATAGCTTTGGAGAAATGTTCTGAGGGTGGTAAGAGTGGAGCAGTACTGTCTCCGTGGCGCAATTGGCTAGCGCGATCGACTGTTAACCGAAAGGTTGGAGTTTCAAGCCCACCCGGTGGTGGTGCGGCGACTTTTTTCCTTTGGGCTGATAGCTTTGAAGATATGTTCTGATGGAGGTGAGAGTGGAGCAGGACTGTCTCCATGGCCCAATTGGCTAGCGCGATCGGCTGTTAACCGAAAGGTTGGAGGTTCGAGCCCAAACGGTGGTGGTGCGGCACTTTTTTTTCTTTGGGCTGATTGCTTTGAAGATATGTGCTGATGGTGGTGAGAGTGGAGCAGGACTGTCTCCGTTGCGCAATTGGCTAGCGCGATCGGCTGTTAACCGAAAGGTTGGAGGTTCGAGCCCACCCGGTGGTGGTGTGGCGCTTTTTTCATTTAGGCTGATAGCTCTGAAGAAATGTTCTGACGGTGGTGAGAGTGGAGCACGACTGTCTCTGTGGCACAATTCGCTAGCGCCATCGGCTGTTAACTGAAAGGTTGGAAATTCGAGCCCTCCCGGGAATGGTGTGTTGCTTTTTTTTCTTTAGGCTGATAGCTTTGAAGGTATGTTCTGATGGTGGTGAGAGTGGAGCACGAGTGTCTCCGTGGCGCAATTGGCTAGCGCGATGGGCTGTTAACCGAAGGGTTGGAGGTTCGAGCCCACCCGGTGGAGGTGCGGCGCTTTTTCTTCTTTAGGCTGATAGCTTTGAAGATATGTTCTGATGGTGGTGAGAGTGGAGCAGGACTGTCTCCGTGGCGCAATGGGCTAGCGCGATCGGCGGTTAACTGAAAGGTTGGAGGTTCGAGCCCTTTTGGGAGTGGTGTGTTGCTTTTTCTTTTTTAGGCTTATAGCTTTGAAGATATGTTCTGATGGTGGTGAGAGTGGAGCAGGACTGTCTGCGTGGTGCAATTGGCTAGCGCGATAGGCTGTTAACCGAAAGGTTGGAGTTTCGAGCCCACCAGGGGGTGGTGCGGTGCTTTTTTTTCTTTGGGCTGATAGCTTTCAAGATATGTTCTGATGGTGGGGAGAGTGGAGCAGGACGGTCTCCGTGGCGCCATTGGCTAGCGCGATCGGCTGTTAATCGAAAGATTGGAGTTTCGAGCCCTCCCGGGAGTGGCGTGTTGCTTTTTTCTTTGCGCTGATAGCTTTGAAGATATGTTCTGACGGTGGTGAGAGTGGAGCACGACTGTCTCTGTGGCGCAATTGGCTAGCGCGATTGGCTGTTAACCGAAAGGTGGAGGTTCAAGCCTTCCCGGTGGTGGTGTGGCGCTTTTTTTTCTTTAGGCTGATAGCTCTGAAGAAATATTCTGACGGTAGTGAGAGTGGAGCACGACTGTCTCCGTGGCGCAATTCGCTAGCGCAATCGGCTGTTAACTGAAAGGTTGGAGGTTCGAGCCCTCCCGGGAGTGGTGTGTTGCTTTTTCTTCTTTAGGCTGATATCTTTGAAGATATGTTCTGATGGTCGTGAGAGTGGAGCAGGACTGTCTCCGTGGCCCAATTTGCTAGCTCGATCGGATGTTAACCAAAAGGGTGGAGTTTCGAGCCCTCCCGGGAGTGGCGTGTTGCTTTTTTCTTTGCGCTGATAGCCTTGGAGAAATGTTCTGACGGTGGTGAGAGTGGAGCACGACTGTCTCCGTGGCGCAATCGGCTAGCGCGATCGGCTGTTAACCGAGAGGTTGAAGTTTCGAGCCCACCCGGGGTTGGCGCGGTGCTTTTTTTTCTTTAGGCTGACAGCTTTGAGGATATGTTCCGATGGTAGTGAGAGTGGAGCACGACTGTCTCCCTGGCGCAATTGGCATAGCGATGGGCTGTTAACCGAAAGGTTGGAGGTTCGAGCCCACCCGGTGGTGGTGTGGCGCTTTTTTTCCTTTAGGCTGATAGCTCTGAAGAAATGTTCTGACGGTGGTGAGAGTGGAGCACGACTGTCTCCGTGGCGCAATTAGCTAGCGCAATCGGCTGTTAACCGAAAGGTTGAAGTTTCGAGCCCACCCGGGGTTGGTGCGGTGCTCTTTTTTTCTTTAGGCTGATAGCTTTGAAGATATGTTCTGATGGTGGGGAGAGTGGAGCAGGACTGTCTCCGTGGCGCAATTGGCTAGCGCGATCGGCTGTTAATCGAAAGGTTGGAGTTTCGAGCCCTCCCGCGAGTGGTGTGTTGCTTTTTTCTTTGCGCCGATAGCTTTGAAGATATGTTCTGATGGTGGTGAGTGTAGAGCACGACTGTCTCTGTGGCACAATTGGCTAGCGCGATTGGCTGTTAACCGAAAGGTGGAGGTTCGAGCCCACCCGGTGGTGGTGCGGCGCTTTTTTTTCTTTGGGCTGTTAGCTTTGGAGAAATTTTTTGACGGTGGTGAGAGTGGAGCACGACAGTCTCTGTGGCCAAATTGGCTAGCTCGATCGGCTGTTAACCAAAAGATTGGAGTTTCTAGCCCACCCGGGGTTGGCGCGGTGCTTTTTTTTCTTTAGGCTGATAGCTTTGAGGATATGTTCCGATGGTAGTGAGAATGGAGCACGACTGTCTCCGTGGCGCAATTGGCTAGAGTGATGGGCTGTTAACCGAAAGGTTGGAGGTTCGAGCCCACCCGGTGGTGGTGTGGCGCTTTTTTTCCTTTAGGCTGATAGCTCTTAAGAAATGTTCTGACGGTGGTGAGAGTGGAGCACGACTGTCTCCGTGGCGCAATGCGCTGGCGCGATCCGCTGTTAACTGAAAGGTTGGAGGTTCCAGCCCTCCCGGGAGTGGTGTGTTGCTTTTTCTTCTTTAGGCTGATAGCTTTGAAGATATGTTTTGATTGTGGTGAGAGTGGAGCAGGACTGTCTCCATGGCCCAATTGGCTAGCGCGATCGGCTGTTAACCGAAAGGTTGGAGGTTCGAGCCCACCCCGGGACGGTGTGTCGCTTTTTTTTCGCTGTTAGCTTTAGAGAAATTTTTTGACGGTGGTGAGAGTGGAGCACGACTGTCTCTGTGGCCCAATTGGCTAGCTCGATCGGCTGTTAACCAAAAGGTTGGAGTTTCGAGCCCTCCCAGGAGTGGCGTGTTGCTTTTTTCTTTGCGCTGATAGCTTTGGAGAAATGTTCTGACGGTGGTGAGAGTGGAGCACGACTGTCTCCGTGGCGCAATTGGCAAGCGCGATCGGCTGTTAACAGAAAGGTTGGAGTTTTGAGCCCACCCCATATTGTTGCAGCGCTTTTTTTACTTTGGGCTGATAGCTTTGAAGATATGTTCTGATGGTGGTGAGAGTGGACAGGACTGTCTCCGTGGCGCAATTGGCTAGCGCGATCGGCTGGTAACCGGAAGGTTGGAGTTTCGAGCCCACCCGGGGTTGGTGCGGTGCTTTTTTTTCTTTAGGCTGATAGCTTTGAAGATATGCTCTGATGGTGGGGAGAGTGGAGCAGGACTGTCTCCGTGGCGCAATTGGCTAGCACAATCGGCTGTTAATCGAAAGGTTGGAGTTTCGAGCCCTCCCGCGAGTGGTGTGTTGCTTTTTTCTTTGCGCCGATAGCTTTGAAGATATGTTCTGATGGTGGTGAGTGTAAAGCACGACTGTCTCTGTGGCGCAATTGGCTAGCGCGATTGGCTGTTAACCGAAAGGTGGAGGTTCGAGCCCACCCGGTGGTGGTGCGGCGCTTTTTTTTGTTTGGGCTGTTACCTTTGGAGAAATTTTTTGACGGTGGTGAGAGTGGAGCACGACTGTCTCTGTGGCCAAATTGGCTAGCTCGATCGGCTGTTAACCAAAAGATTGGAGTTTCGAGCCCACCCGGGGTTGGCGCGGTGCTTTTTTTTCTTTAGGCTGATAGCTTTGAGGATATGTTCCGATGGTAGTGAGAGTGGAGCACGACTGTCTCCGTGGCGCAATTGGCTAGAGTGATGGCCTGTTAACCGAAAGGTTGGAGGTTCGAGCCCACCCGGTGGTGGTGTGGCGCTTTTTTGCTTTAGGCTGATAGCTCTTGAGAAATGTTCTCACGGTGGTGAGAGTGGAGCACGACTGTCTCCGTGGCGCAATTCGCTGGCGCGATCCGCTGTTAACTGAAAGGTTGGAGGTTCGAGCCCTCCCGGGAGTGGTGTGTTGCCTTTTTTTGCGCTGATAGCTTTGGAGAAATGTTCTGACGGTGGTGAGAGTGGAGCACGACTGTCTCCGTGGCGCAATTGGCTAGCGCGATCGGCTGTTAACAGAAAGGTTGGAGTTTTGAGCCCACCCCGTGGTGTTGCAGCGCTTTTTTTACATTGGGCTGATAGCTTTGAAGATATGCTCTGATTATGGTGAGAGTGGAGCAGGACTGTCTCCATGGCCCAATTGGCTAGTGCGATCGGCTGTTAACCGAAAGGTTGGAGGTTCGAGCCCACCCCGGGACGGTGTGTCGCTTTTTTTTCGCTGTTAGCTTTGGAGAAATTTTTTGACGGTGGTAAGAGTGGAGCACGACTGTCTCTGTGGCTCAATTGGCTAGCTCGATCGGCTGTTAACCAAAAGGTTGGAGTTTCGAGCCCTCCCAGGAGTGGCGTGTTGCTTTTTGCTTTGCGCTGATAGCTTTGGAGAAATGTTCTGACGGTGGTGAGAGTGGAGCACGACTGTCTCCGCGGCGCAATTGGCTAGCGCGATCGGCTGTTAACAGAAAGGTTGCAGTTTTGAGCCCACCCCGTGGTGTTGCAGCGCTTTTTTTAAATTGGGCTGCTAGCTTTGAAGATATGTTCTGATGGTGGTGAGAGTAGACAGGACTGTCTCCGTGGCGCAATTGGCTAGCGCGATCGGCTGGTAACCGGAAGGTTGGAGTTTCGAGCCCTCCCGGGAGTGGTGTGTTGCACTTTTCTTTGCGCTGATAGCTTTGAAGATTTGTTCTGATGGTGGTGAGAGTGGAGCAGGACTGTCTCCATGGCCCAATTGGCAAGCACGATCGGCTGTTAACCGAAAGGTTGGAGGTTCGAGCCCACCCGGGGTTGGTGCGGTGCTTATTTTTCTTTAGGCTGATAGCTTTGAAGATATGTTCTGATGGTGGTGAGAGTGGAGCACGACTGTCTCTGTGGCCCAATTGGCTAGCTCGATCGGCTGTTAACCAAAAGGTTGGAGTTTCGAGCCCTCTCGGGAGTGGCGTGTTGCTTTTTTCTTTGCGCTGATAGCTTTGGAGAAAGGTTCTGACGGTGGTGAGAGTGGAGCACGACTGTCTCCGTGGCGCAATCGGCTAGAGCGATGGGCTGTTAACCGAAAGGTTGGAGGTTCGAGAACCCCCGGTGGTGGTGCGGCGTTTTTTTTTCTTTGGGCTGATAGCTTTGAAGATATGTTCTGATGGCGGTGAGAGTGGAGCAGGACTGTCTCCGTGGCGCAGTTGGCTAGCGCGATTGGCTGTTAACCGAAAGGTTGGAGGTTTGAGCCCACCCGGTGGTGGTGCGGCGCTTTTTTTCCTGTGGGCTGATAGCTTTGAAGATATGTTCTGATGGTAGTGAGAGTATAGCAGTACTGTCTCCTTGGCACAATTGGCTAGCGCGGTCGGCTGTTAACTGAAAGGTTGGAGGTTCGAGCCCTGCCGGGAGTGGTGTGTTTCTTTTTTCTTTGCGCTGATAGCTTTGAAGATATGTTCTGATGGTGGTGAGAGTAGAGCACGACAATCTCTGTGGCGCAATTGGCTAGCGCGATTGGCTGTTAACCGAAAGGTGGAGGTTCGAGCCCACCCGGGTACGGTTTGTCACTTTTTTTTTGCGCTGATAGCTTTGGAGAAATGTTCTGACGGTGGTGAGAGTGGAGCACGACTGTCTCTGTGGCCCAATTGGCTAGCTCGATCGGCTGTTAACCAAAAGGTTGGAGTTTCGAGCCCTCCCGGGAGTGGCGCGTTGCTTTTTTCTTTGCGCTGATAGCTTTGGAGAAATGTTCTGACGGTGGTGAGAGTGGAGCACGACTGTCTCTGTGGCCCAATTGGCTAGCTCGATCGGCTGTTAACCAAAAGGTTGGAGTTTCGAGCCCTCCCGGGAGTGGCGTGTTGCTTTTTTCTTTGCGCTGATAGCTTTGGAGAAATGTTCTGACGGTGGTGAGAGTGGAGCACGACTGTCTCTGAGGCGCAATTGGCTAACACGATCGGCTGCTAACCGAAAGGTGGAGGTTCGAGAACCCCCGGTGGTGGTGCGGCGCTTTTTTTTCTTTGGGCTGATAGCTTTGAAGATATGTTCTGATGGTGGTGAGAGTGGAGCAGGACTGTCTCCGTGGCGCAGTTGGCTAGCGCGATTGGCTGTTAACCGAAAGGTTGGAGGTTTGAGCCCACCCGGTGGTGGTGCGGCGCTTTTTTTCCTGTGGGCTGATAGCTTTGAAGATATGTTCTGATGGTAGTGAGAGTATAGCAGTACTGTCTCCTTGGCACAATTGGCTAGCGCGGTCGGCTGTTAACTGAAAGGTTGGAGGTTCGAGCCCTGCCACGAGTGGTGTGTTTCTTTTTTCTTTGCGCTGATAGCTTTGAAGATATGTTCTGATGGTGGTGAGAGTAGAGCACGACAATCTCTGTGGCGCAATTGGCTAGCGCGATTGGCTGTTAACCGAAAGGTGGAGGTTCGAGCCCACCCGGGTACGGTGAGTCACTTTTTTTGCGCTGATAGCTTTGGAGAAATGTTCTGACGGTTGTTGTGATCCCACCGCTGATCACCAGTTGTTGCGGCTCGGGGTGCTGATTCGTATCCCACCGATGCCAACCAGTTGTTGCGATCCCGGTGAGCTGTGGTAGCGTGGTGTAGCTTCGGATTGAGGAAACGAGCGCTTACAAGATGGGGATACGAAAAACAAACAGGTTTATGGCACTATTTACAAATATTTACAGCATGAGGTTAAGAGTTCACAAACCACGAGCGTGGTGGTTAAACCTTTTCTTGGTTCAGAGCGTTCACAAACTACGAACGTGGTGGTTGAACCTTTAGTTGGTTCAGAGCGACGTCCTGCACTCTGCGGCGCCGTTATAAGCCCTGTCGGGCTCCTCCTTCTTCAGTCGAACACCAATCACATACACACAACAGGTGAGGGGTACAGCAGGCACGGCGCACGTGAACAGCCAATTTCGAGTCAAGATCACTGCACTTAAAGGTGGCGCCAGAGGGGCTCTTGCTCGTCGTGTGTGTCAATGGTCGAGGGATCCCAAGCTTCGGACAGCAGAGATCAAACGGTCCGCTCAATTAGCCGGGCACTTTGTGGCGGCGGTCGCCGTTTCTTCAAAGGAATACGCTCTTTGTTGTCCCCTCCGGAACGGCTTACAGCTTCGTGGCGACAGGACGTCTCATCCGCCGGCTAGCAGGGACAATAGCTGGCGAGCATAGACATTCGGCGAGTCGGCTACTTGTTTGGGGATTAAAAGAGCGCCGCTCCCCCGTCATCTCTGGACGCTGGTTCCGAGAAAACTGGAGTTCCAGGCGTGGGAACGCGGCCCGGCTACGCTTCTCAGCGACAGTATGGCGCCTGCTGACGCCGGTCATAACAGCTTCCCCCTCGCCAGATGAGTCACGGAGGGCAGCGGTCAACACTGCTGCTCGCAGGGACGACGAAAGGGTCCGTAGTCGAATCCCAAGAACTCGCCTTCGATTGTGGCATGGTCTGAGTAAATGCCGAATCTTCGACACCGTTTCTGCAACTGGACCACATGCACAAGCAAGCACTCGGCCCCCCCCTCGAACAAACCAAGCCAAAAGAGGGATGACAAACCAATTTTAATTACTAGCTTTAACAAAAGCTCACTCTCAGAACTCTCAGGACTCACTTGAGCTGAAAAACCAGACGTGCTACCTTACAACTTTACATAATAAGATGCACGACAAAAAAAAAACTAAAATATCAATTTTGATACACCAAGAGCACTCCAGAATGGTTTAGAAAGAGCGACGGAGCACGCCAGCGTTTCCATTCAATTTGCCCTTTTCCTAATGCCAAAATGATATTTTCGAAGAATCAAGCTCCGCCTCACAAGGCGACTGTTCTTCGATGTCATGGTTTGCAGCCAAGGGGACAATGGCCTGTATCTACTTTAAATTTAGCCCTCCCCTGAGATAACACTGCCACTGATGAATGCTCTACACAATGCAGGCGCACTCCTTTCCTGAAGCGCAGTACGTTATCTCACGAGAGCCCAAACTCTGGCTCAAGTAGAACGCATCATACTCGTTGCCACTGTCGTCGAGACATATAACGGCAGACTCTTTCTTTTTGTCGCTGACTACTTACACGGCCCTGTCCTGCTGAGAGCATCAGTCAGGAACTCGGATTCAGTGAGCGCTAATTTTGTCCGAACGTCCGTCTTTGTTTACGGCCGCCCGTAATTGTCTACCACTGAGACATAAAGTTCACCAGCCTCCCAAAATCTTAAACTACACTGTGACCTAACGGTCTACCTCAACGTTTAGGGAAAGCTTGATAATCTGCTCATGATCACTAGATCAATCATTCTTCAAAGAAGACAACGACAAAAAATATAACAAACACTGCCTTCTAGCAGGTTTGTTCAGTTAGTTACCTGCCTTTGCTAACGCATTTGATTGAAAAAACCACTGAGTTCTTCTGAGCATTTTCAATTACTCTTAGTTCTACAGCGTTGCAGAATACACAGCACTACTAACCAAAAGCTTAATGCCTCACACTTTGTCTTTCTTACGTTATGTTGTAACACACCGTGTACAACACAAAAATAATCCTAGGTGCGATACTCATCAAAAGCACCTCACAATAATGCACAAGTTCTATGCTAAAATCGTGCCCCAATGACCTTCAGTTCTTAATGCGCGCAACGACAACTCCACTGTGTCGCGTCAAACTTAATCATTTTACAAAATCACTTGGTCCATGTTAACATCTCCCTCAAATGCTCATTCACTCCAAATCCACATGACAGTGAAGGCATACGATATAACACTAAACCTTTGAAACACTAAAAAAACAGAACAATTTTTTCAGTTTTTACCTTCTCGGTATATTCGTACAAATGATTAATGGACTTCAATTTTCAGCCTCTAGTTCGGCGGTTTTCCTTTTCAAAAATTTACTCCCGCATCACGTAACCTACCAAATTTAAAGTGGCTCAAATCAGCCTTTCCAATGCAACACTGAGTAACAATATTTGACACGCCTGTGCAAAAGTTACTCGAACTGATCGTTCCCCCTTTTCTCATGGTTCCTTTAATCGCACACGATGGGGTCGCGATCCCGGCGGTTTTCGAGCACGCCGGAGGCTACAAAACGTGCAACCGCTAGGCTGTGTCCTGCCGTCACGCCTCATTCTGCACTTCGGCCGGCTTTCTTCGGTAATGTGAAAGGGGTACCAGAAGCAGGGGGGAAGCCTGTGCCATTTTTCTTTTGTGTTCTCGCCTATGCGGTATTTAGCCACTCTGCCCTTTCGACTCTGACCCTTCGGCAAAAGCCGCTTTCCCGAAGTTGTCAAACAGAACCGCGTGCTTCGTTTGGGTGGCGTACCTCGTTTCCTCCCTCTGCACCTGGCTCGCCGCTTGTGCTTACCGGAACGCCACCATTGACGTTTCCTTAAACGGATTAGTGGCCTACCCTTTCTTTGTTGGGACGGAGTGGGGCCCGACCTAGGCTTGCGCAGTGACGAACGCCTCCGCTTCTTCCTTTTTCTGCGATGTTTGCAAAGCTGCTCGGTGTTATCGCTGCACTGCTGAAGCGTGGCGCTCTTGCTCTCATCTGCCACTGCGTTAACCATGCCTACATTTGACAATGTCGAAAGGTCCTCTTGAGGCATGAAGAAGGTTTCCAGCCTCTTACTGGGCCCATCAGGGCTGCTGGCACCCTCCTCATCCACGCAAGGAGCGTCTTTCGACATCGTCCCTACCTCGAGACCGGCCAAGGCCTCGTTCTCTGCATGCTCTACATCGATGCATTCGAGAATACGCGGGCCTTTCTCTGGCGCGATATCTGTTTCAAGCGCTTTACCAGGCGCCTCAACTTCCGGCGCTTTGCGACGCGCCTCGCTTTCAGACTCCGGTGCGAGTCTTTCTTTCTTTTTGCTAATAGAAGTTCCAAATCTTCTGATTAGCTCTGCTTTCACAACTTCGTAGTTGTTCGCGTGCTGCTCACTGAGTCGCGCAACAACATCCGCTGCCTCGCAGGGCAGAACCGTGCGTAGCCTCTGAGACCAGGTGTCTCGCTCACACTTAAGTTGACTACACTTTCGTTCAAAGAGTCTAAGATACAGGCCCATATCCCATGATACCTCATATGGCTGCATGTACCTAGACATCTCGAACTCTGCCTCATTGTCGAGAAGAAGTACTCCTCGCTGGGGTCCCAACCTCATACTCAACTCATAATCTTGATTGAAAAACTTTCTCTTGAGGCCTTCTCTTTCGTGTTCACTCTTTCCTTCCATCTGAGCTGCTCTTAATTTTCTTTCGATGATGAGGTCCCATTCTTCACTTAGTTCCTCATCATCAGCCCCCAAATCATTAATCGCTTGAATGATTATGGGTTTTCGTGCCAAACCCTTTGTATCGATCCCCAATTCCTCACACAAGAGCAACAAGTCTGACTTCTGCAGCTCCCGTAAGTCCATGATCGTACTGAGTGCTCGCTACTTCCAAAAATAACTTTCCGAAACGGCGAAACTGAGTCTTTCGGCAAAGTTAACTACCAGTTCTAAAATTTACCCTCTTTTAGAACCTGGTTCACTCAAAGGAAAAGCCAAGCACTCACCCATACGTGATCCATGTCTCGAGCCAACTGCTTCTCTTGGGCCGACTGTTGTTGTCACTTGTAGCTTCGAATCCCTCCGCTGCCAACCATTTGTCGCGGCTCGGGGTGCTGAGGTCGTATCTCACCGCTGCCACCAGTTGTCGCGAATCCCTCCGCTGATCACCAGTTGTTGCGGCTCGGGGTGCTGATTCGTATCCCACCGATGCCAACCAGTTGTCGGGAATCCCACCGATGCCAACCAGTTGTTGCGATCCCGGTGAGCTGTGGTAGCGTGGTGTAGCTTCGGATTGAGGAAACGAGCGCTTACAAGATGGGGATACGAAAAACAAACAGGTTTATGGCACTATTTACAAATATTTACAGCATGAGGTTAAGAGTTCACAAACCACGAGCGTGGTGGTTAAACCTTTTCTTGGTTCAGAGCGTTCACAAACTACGAACGTGGTGGTTGAACCTTTAGTTGGTTCAGAGCGACGTCCTGCACTCTGCGGCGCCGTTATAAGCCCTGTCGGGCTCCTCCTTCTTCAGTCGAACACCAATCACATACACACAACAGGTGAGGGGTACGAGCAGGCACGGCGCACGTGAACAGCCAATTTCGAGTCAAGATCACTGCACTTAAAGGTGGCGCCAGAGGGGCTCTTGCTCGTCGTGTGTGTCACTGGTCGAGGGATCCCAAGCTTCGGACAGCAGAGATCAAACGGTCCGCTCAATTAGCCGGGCACTTTGTGGCGGCGGTCGCCGTTTCTTCAAAGGAATACGCTCTTTGTTGTCCCCTCCGGAACGGCTTACAGCTTCGTGGCGACAGGACGTCTCATCCGCCGGCTAGCAGGGACAATAGCTGGCGAGCATAGACATTCGGCGAGTCGGCTACTTGTTTGGGGATTAAAAGAGCGCCGCTCCCCCGTCATCTCTGGACGCTGGTTCCGAGAAAACTGGAGTTCCAGGCGTGGGAACGCGGCCCGGCTACGCTTCTCAGCGACAGTATGGCGCCTGCTGACGCCGGTCATAACACGGTGGTGAGAGTGGAGCACGACTGTCTCTGTGGCCCAATTGGCTAGCTCGATCGGCTGTTAACCAAAAGGTTGGAGTTTCGAGCCCTCCCGGGAGTGGCGTGTTGCTTTTTTCTTTGCGCTGATAGCTTTGGAGAAATGTTCTGACGGTGGTGAGAGTGGAGCACGACTGTCTCTGTGGCCCAATTGGCTAGCTCGATCGGCTGTTAACCAAAAGGTTGGAGTTTCGAGCCCTCCCGGGAGTGGCGTGTTGCTTTTTTCTTTGCGCTGATAGCTTTGGAGAAATGTTCTGACGGTGGTGAGAGTGGAGCACGACTGTCTCCGTGGCGCAATCGGCTAGCGCGATCGGCTGTTATCCGAAAGGTTGAAGTTTCGAGCCCACCCGGGGTTGGTGCGGTGCTTTTTTTTTCTTTAGGCTGATAGCTTTGAGGATATGTTCCGATGGTAGTGAGAGTGGAGCACGACTGTCTCCGTGGCGCAATTGGCTAGAGCGATGGGCTGTTAACCGAAAGGTTGGAGGTTCGAGCCCACCCGGTGGTGGTGAGGCGCTTTTTTTCCTTTAGGCTGATAGCTTTGAAAAAATGTTCTGACGGTGGTGAGAGTGGAGCACGACTGTCTCCGTGGCGCAATTCGCTAGCGCGATCCGCCATTAACTGAAAGGTTGGAGGTTCGAGCCCTCCCGGGAGTGGTGTGTTGCTTTTTCTTCTTTAGGCTGATAGCTTTGAAGATATGTTCTGGTGGTGGTGAGAGTGGAGCAGGACTGTCTCCGTGGCGTAATTGGCTGGCGCGATCGGCTGTTAACTGAAAGGTTTGATGTTCGAGCCCTCCCGGGAGTGGTGTGTTGCTTTTTCTTCTGTAGGCTGATAGCTTTGAAGATATGTTTTGATTGTGGTGAGAGTGGAGCAAGGCTGTCTCCATGGCCCAATTGGCTAGCGCGATCGGCTGTTAACCGAAAGGTTGGAGGTTCGAGCCCACCCCGGGACGGTGTGTCGCTTTTTTTCGCTGTTAGCTTTGGAGAAATGTTCTGACGGTGGTGAGAGTGGAGCACGACTGTCTCCGTGGCGCAATTGGCTAGCGCGTTCGACCGTTAACCGAAAGGTTGGAGGTTCGAGCCCACCCAGTGGGGGTGCGGCGCTTTTTTTTCTATGGGACGATAGCTTTGAAGATATGTTCTGATGGTGGTTAGAGTGGAGCAGGACTGTCTCCATGGCGCAATTGGCTAGCGCGTTCGGCCGTTAACCGAAAGGTTGGAAGTTCGAGCCCACCCGGTGGTGGTGCGGCGCTTTTTTTCTATGGGATGATAGCTTTGAAGATATGTTCTGATGGTGGTGAAAGTGGAGGAGGACTGTCTCCGTGGCGCAATTGGCTAGCGCGATCGGCTGTTAACCGAAAGGTTGAAGTTTCGAACCCACCCGGGGTTGGTGCGGTGCTTTTTTTTCTTTAGGCTGATAGCTTTGAAGATATGTTCTGATGGTGGGGAGAGTGGAGCAGGACTGTCTCCGTGGCGCAATTGGCTAGCGCGATCGGCTGTTAATCGAAAGGTTGGAGTTTCGAGCCCTCCCGCGAGTGGTGTGTTTCTTTTCTTTTTGCGCCGATAGCTTTGAAGTTATGTTCTGATGGTGGTGAGAGTAGAGCACGACTGTCCCTGTGGCGTAATTGGCTAGCGCGTTCGGCCGTTAACCGAAAGGTTGGAGGTTCGAGCCCACCCGGTGGGGGTGCCGCGCTTTTTTTCTATGGGACGATAGCATTGAAGATATGTTCTGATGGTGGTGAGAGTGGAGCAGGACTGTCTCCGTGGCGCAATTGGCTAGCGCGTTCGGCCGTTAACCGAAAGGTTGGAGGTTCGAGCCCACCCGGTGGTGGTGCGGCGCTTTTTTTTCTATGGGATGATAGCTTTGAAGATATGTTCTGATGGTGGTGAGAGTGGAGCAGGACTGTCTCCGTGGCGCGATTGGCTAGCGCGATCGGCTGTTAACCGAAAGGTTGAAGTTTCGAGCCCTCCCGCGAGTGGTGTGTTCCTTTTTTCTTTGCGCCGATAGCTTTGAAGATATGTTCTGATGGTGGTGAGAGTAGAGCACGACTGTCTCTGTGGCGCAATTGGCTAGCGCGATCGGCTGTTAACCGAAAGGTTGGAGTTTCGAGCCCACCTGGTGGTGGTGCGGCGCTTTTTTTTCTTTGGGCTGATTTCTTTGAAGATATGTTCTGATGGTGATGACAGTAGAGCAGGACTGTCTACGGGGCGCAATTGGCTAGCGCGATGTTAACCGAAAGGTTGGAGGTTCGAGCCCACCCCGGGACGGTGTGTCGCTTTTTTTTCGCTGTTAGCTTTGGAGAAATTTTTTGACGGTGGTGAGAGTTGAGCACGACTGTCTCTGTGGCCCAATTGGCTAGCTCGATCGGCTGTTAACCAAAAGGTTGGAGTTTCGAGCCCTCCCGGGAGTGGCGTGTTGCTTTTTTCTTTGCGCTGATAGCTTTGAAGATATGTGCTCATGGTGGTGAGGGTGGAGCACGACTGTCTCTGAGGCGCAATTGGCTAGCACGATCGGCTGCTAACCGAAAGGTGGAGGTTCGAGAACCCCCGGTGGTGCGGCGCTTTTTTTTCTTTGGGCTGATAGCTTTGAAGATGTGTTCTGATGGTGGTGAGAGTGGAGCAGGACTGTCTCCGTGGCGCAGTTGGCTAGCGCGATTAGCTGTTAACCGAAAGGTTGGAGGTTTGAGCCCACCCGGTGGTGGTGCGGCGCTTTTTTTCCTGTGGGCTGATAGCTTTGAAGATATGTTCCGATGGTAGTGAGAGTGGAGCACGACTGTCTCCGTGGCGCAATTGGCTAGAGCGATGGGCTGTTAACCGAAAGGTTGGAGGTTCGAGCCCACCCGGTGGTGGTGTGGCGCTTTTTTTCCTTTAGGCTGATAGCTCTGAAGAAATGTTCTGACGGTGGTGAGAGTGGAGCACGACTGTCTCCGTGGCGCAATTCGCTAGCGCGATCCGCTGTTAACTGAAAGGTTGGAGGTTCGAGCCCTCCCGGGAGTGGTGTGTTTCTTTTTCTTCTTTAGGCTGATAGCTTTGAAGATATGTTTTGATTGTGGTGAGAGTGGAGCAGGACTGTCTCCATGGCCCAATTGGCTAGCGCGATCGGCTGTTAACCGAAAGGTTGGAGGTTCGAGCCCGCCCCGGGACAGTGTGTCGCTTTTTTTTCGCTGTTAGCTTTGGAGAAATTTTTTGACGGTGGTGAGAGTGGAGCACGACTGTCTCTGTGGCCCAATTCGCTAGCTCAATCGGCTGTTAACCAAAAGGTTGGAGTTTCGAGCCCTCCCGGGAGTGGCGTGTTGCTTTTTTCTTTGCGCTGATAGCTTTGGAGAAATGTTCTGACGGTGGTGAGAGTGGAGCACGGCTGTCTCCGTGGCGCAATTGGCTAGCGCGTTCGGCCGTTAACCGAAAGGTTGGAGGTTCGAGCCCACCCGGTGGTGGTGCGGCGCTTTTTTTTTCTATGGGATGATAGCTTTGAAGATATGTTCTGATGGTGGTGAGAGTGGAGCAGCACTGTCTCCGTGGCGCAATTAGCTAGCGCGATCGGCTGTTATCCGAAAGGTTGGAGTTTCGAGCCCTCTCGGGAGTGGCGTGTTGCTTTTTTCTTTGCGCTGATAGCTTTGGAGAATGGTTCTGACGGTGGTGAGAGTGGAGCACGACTGTCTCCGTGGCGCAATCGGCTAGAGCGATGGGCTGTTAACCGAAAGGTTGGAGGTTCGAGCCCTCCCGCGAGTGGTGTGTTACTTTTTTCTTTGCGCCGATAGCTTTGAAGATATGTTCTGATGGTGGTGAGTGTAGAGCACGACTGTCTCTGTGGCGCAATTCGCTAGCGCGATTGGCTGTTAACCGAAAGGTGGAGGTTCAGGCCCACCCGGTGGTGGTGCGGTGCTTTTTTTTCTTTGGGCTGATAGCTTTGAAGATATGTGCTGATGGTGGTGAGAGTGGAGCAGGACTATCTCCGTGGCGCCATTGGCTAGCGCGATGGGCTGTTAACCGAAGGGTTGGAGGTTCGAGCCCACCGGTGGTAGCGTGTTGCTTTTTTTCTTTGCGCTGATAGCTTTGGAGAAATGTTCTGACGGTGGTGAGAGTGGAGCACGACTGTCTCCGTGACGCAACTGGCTAGCGCGATCGGCTGTTAACAGAAAGGTTGGAGTTTTGAGCCCACCCCGTGGTGTTGCAGCGCATTTTTTACTTTGGGCTGATAGCTTTGAAGATATGTTCTGATGGTGGTGAGAGTGGACAGGACTGTCTCCGTGGCGCAATTGGCTAGCGCGGCTGGTAACCGGAAGGTTGGAGTTTCGAGCCCTCCCGGGAGTGGTGTGTTGCACTTTTCTTTGCGCTGATAGCTTTGAAGATTTGTTCTGATGGTGGTGAGAGTGGAGCAGGACTGTCTCCATGGCCCAATTAGCTAGCGCGATCGGCTGTTAACCGAAAGGTTGGAGGTTCGAGCCCACCCGGGGTTGGTGCGGTGCTTATTTTTCTTTAGGCTGATAGCTTTGAAGATATGTTCTGATGGTGGTGAGAGTGGAGCACGACTGTCTCTGTGGCCAAATTGGCTAGCTCGATCGGCTGTTAACCAAAAGGTTGGAGGTTCGAGCCCTCCCGGGAGTGGTGTGTTGCTTTTTCGTCTTTAGGCTGATAGCTTTGAAGATATGTTCTGATGGTCGTGAGAGTTGAGCAGGACTGTCTCCGTGGCCCAATTGGCTAGCTCGATCGGCTGTTAACCAAAAGGTTGGAGTTTCGAGCCCTCCCTGGAGTGGCGTGTTGCTTTTTTCTTTGCGCTGATAGCTTTGGAGAAATTTTCTGACGGTGGTGAGAGTGGAGCACGACTGTCTCCGTGGCGCAATCGGCTAGCGCGATCGGCTGTTATCTGAAAGGTTGGAGGTTCGAGCCCACCCGGTGGTGGTGTGGCGCTTTTTTTCCTTTAGGCTGATAGCTCTGAAGAAATGTTCTGACGGTGGTGAGAGTGAAGCACGACTGTCTCCGTGGCGCAATTCGCTAGCGCGATCCGCTGTTAACTGAAAGGTTGGAGGTTCGAGCCCTCCCGGGAGTGGTGTGTTGCTTTTTCTTCTTTAGGCTGATAGCTTTGAAGATATGTTCTGATGGTGGTGAGAGTGGAGCAGGACTGTCTCCGTGGCGCAATTGGCTAGCGCGATCGGCTGTTAACTGAAAGGTTGGAGGTTCGAGCCCTCCCGGGAGTGGTGTGTTGCTTTTTCTTCTTTAGGCTGATAGCTTTGAAGATATGTTTTGATTGTGGTGAGAGTGGAGCAGGACTGTCTCCATGGCCCAATTGGCTAGCGCGATCGGCTGTTAACTGAAAGGTTGGAGGTTCGAGCCCTCCCGGGAGTGGTGTGTTGCTTTTTCTTCTTTAGGCTGATAGCTTTGAAGATATGTTCTGATGGTCGTGAGAGTGGAGCAGGACTGTCTCCGTGGCCCAATTGGCTAGCTCGATTGGCTGTTAACCAAAAGGTTGAGGTTTCGAGCCCTCCCGGGAGTGGCGTGTTGCTATTTTCTTTGCGCTGATAGCTTTGGATAAATGTTCTGACGGTGGTGAGAGTGGAGCACGACTGTCTCCGTGGCACAATCGGCTAGCGCGTTCGGCCGTTAACCGAAAGGTTGGAGGTTCGAGCCCACCCGGTGGTGGTGCGGCGCTTTTTTTTCTATGGGATGATAGCTTTGAAGATATGTTCTGATGGTGGTGAGAGTGGAGCAGGACTGTCTCCGTGGCGCGATTGGCTAGCGCGATCGGCTGTTAACCGAAAGGTTGAAGTTTAGAGCCCACCCGGGGTTGGTGCGGTGCTTTTTTTTCTTTAGGCTGATAGCTTTGAAGATATGTTCCTATGGTGAGGAGAGTGGAGCAGGACTGTCTCCGTGGCGCAATTGGCTAGCGCGATCGGCTGTTAATCGAAAGGTTGGAGTTTCGAGCCCTCCCGCGAGTGGTGTGTTCCTTTTTACTTTGCGCCGATAGCTTTGAAGATATGTTCTGATGGTGGTGAGAGTGGAGCAGGACTGTCTCCGTGGCGCGATTGGCTAGCGCGATCGGCTGTTACCCGAAAGGTTGAAGTTTCGAGCCCACCCGGGGTTGGTGCGGTGCTTTTTTTCTTTAGGCTGATAGCTTTGAAGATATGTTTCCTATGGTGGGGAGAGTGGAGCAGGACTGTCTCTGTGGCGCAATTCGCTAGCGCGATCGGCTGTTAACCGAAAGGTTGGAGTTTCGAGCCCACCTGGTGGTGGTGCGGCGCTTTTTTTTCTTTGGGCTGATTTCTTTGAAGATATGTTCTGATGGTGATGACAGTAGAGCAGGACTGTCTACGGGGCGCCATTGGCTAGCGCGATGTTAATCGAAAGGTTGAAGTTTCGAGCCCACCCGGGAGTGGTGTGTTGCTTTTTTCTTTGCGCTGATAGCTTTGAAGATATGTTCTGATGGTGGTGAGGGTGGAGCACGACTGTCTCTGAGGCGCAATTGGCTAGCACGATCGGCTGCTAACCGAAAGGTGGAGGTTCGAGAACCCCCGGTGGTGCGGCGCTTTTTTTTCTTTGGGCTGATAGCTTTGAAGATATGTTCTGATGGTGGTGAGAGTGGAGCAGGACTGTCTCCGTGGCGCAGTTGGCTAGCGCGATTGGCTGTTAACCGAAAGGTTGGAGGTTTGAGCCCACCCGGTGGTGGTGCGGCGCTTTTTTTCCTGTGGGCTGATAGCTTTGAAGATATGTTCTGATGGTAGTGAGAGTATAGCAGTACTGTCTCCTTGGCACAATTGGCTAGCGCGGTCGGCTGTTAACTGAAAGGTAAGAGGTTCGAGTCCTGCCGGGAGTGGTGTGTTTCTTTTTTCTTTGCGCTGATAGCTTTGAAGATATGTTCTGATGGTGGTGAGAGTAGAGCACGACAATCTCTGTGGCGCAATTGGCTAGCGTGATTGGCTGTTAACCGAAAGGTGGAGGTTCGAGCCCACCCGGGTACGGTGTGTCACTTTTTTTTGCGCTGATAGCTTTAGCGAAATGTTCTGACGGTAGTGAGAGTGGAGCACGACTGTCTCTGTGGCCCAATTGGCTAGCTCGATCGGCTGTTAACCAAAAGGTTGGAGTTTCGAGCCCTCCCGGGAGTGGCGTGTTGCTTTTTTCTTTGCGCTGATAGCTTTGGAGAAATGTTCTGACAGTGGTGAGAGTGGAGCACGACTGTCTCCGTGGCACAATCGGCTAGCGCGATCGGCTGTTAACCGAGAGGTTGAAGTTTCGAGCCCACCCGGGGTTGGCGCGGTGCTTTTTTTTTAGGCTGATAGCTTTGAGGATATGTTCCGATGGTAGTGAGAGTGGAGCACGACTGTCTCCGTGGCGCAATTGGCTAGAGCGATGGGCTGTTAACCGAAAGGTTCGAGGTTCGAGCCCACCCGGTGGTGGTGTGGCGCTTTTTTTCCTTTAGGCTGATAGCTCTGAAGAAATGTTCTGACGGTGGTGAGAGTGGAGCACGACTGTCTCCGTGGCGCAATTCGCTAGCGCGATCCGCTGTTAACTGAAAGGTTAGAGGTTCGAGCCCTCCCGGGAGTGCTGTGTTTCTTTTTCTTCTTTAGGCTGATAGCTTTGAAGATATGTTTTGATTGTGGTGAGAGTGGAGCAGGACTGTCTCCATGGCCCAATTGGCTAGCGCGATCGGCTGTTAACCGAAAGGTTGGAGGTTCGAGCCCGCCCCGGGACAGTGTGTCGCTTTTTTTTCGCTGTTAGCTTTGGAGAAATTTTTTGACGGTGGTGAGAGTGGAGCACGACTGTCTCTGTGGCCCAATTCGCTAGCTCAATCGGCTGTTAACCAAAAGGTTGGAGTTTCGAGCCCTCCCGGGAGTGGCGTGTTGCTTTTTTCTTTGCGCTGATAGCTTTGGAGAAATGTTCTGACGGTGGTGAGAGTGGAGCACGGCTGTCTCCGTGGCGCAATTGGCTAGCGCGTTCGGCCGTTAACCGAAAGGTTGGAGGTTCGAGCCCACCCGGTGGTGGTGCGGCGCTTTTTTTTCTCTGGGATGATAGCTTTGAAGATATGTTCTGATGGTGGTGAGAGTGGAGCAGCACTGTCTCCGTGGCGCAATTAGCTAGCGCGATCGGCTGTTAACCGAAAGGTTGGAGTTTCGAGCCCTCTCGGGAGTGGCGTGTTGCTTTTTTCTTTGCGCTGATAGCTTTGGAGAAAGGTTCTGACGGTGGTGAGAGTGGAGCACGACTGTCTCCGTGGCGCAATCGGCTAGAGCGATGGGCTGTTAACCGAAAGGTTGGAGGTTCGAGCCCTCCCGCGAGTGGTGTGTTACTTTTTTCTTTGCGCCGATAGCTTTGAAGATATGTTCTGATGGTGGTGAGTGTAGAGCACGACTGTCTCTGTGGCGCAATTGGCTAGCGCGATTGGCTGTTGACCGAAAGGTGGAGGTTCGAGCCCACCCGGTGGTGGTGCTGTGCTTTTTTTTCTTTGGGCTGATAGCTTTGAAGATATGTGCTGATGGTGGTGAGAGTGGAGCAGGACTATCTCCGTGGCGCCATTGGCTAGCGCGATGGGCTGTTAACCGAAGGGTTGGAAGTTCGAGCCCACCGGTGGTAGCGTGTTGCTTTTTTTCTTTGCGTTGATAGCTTTGGAGAAATGTTCTGACGGTGGTGAGAGTGGAGCACGACTGTCTCCGTGACGCAACTGGCTAGCGCGATCGGCTGTTAACAGAAAGGTTGGAGTTTTGAGCCCACCCCGTGGTGTTGCAGCGCTTTTTTTACTTTGGGCTGATAGCTTTGAAGATATGTTCTGATGGTGGTGAGAGTGGACAGGACTGTCTCCGTGGCGCAATTGGCTAGCGCGGCTGGTAACCGGAAGGTTGGAGTTTCGAGCCCTCCCGGGAGTGGTGTGTTGCACTTTTCTTTGCGCTGATAGCTTTGAAGATTTGTTCTGATGGTGGTGAGAGTGGAGCAGGACTGTCTCCATGGCCCAATTAGCTAGCGCGATCGGCTGTTAACCGAAAGGTTGGAGGTTCGAGCCCACCCGGGGTTGGTGCGGTGCTTATTTTTCTTTAGGCTGATAGCTTTGAAGATATGTTCTGATGGTGGTGAGAGTGGAGCACGACTGTCTCTGTGGCCCAATTGGCTAGCTCGATCGGCTGTTAACCAAAAGGTTGCAGGTTCGAGCCCTCCCGGGAGTGGTGTGTTGCTTTTTCGTCTTTAGGCTGATAGCTTTGAAGATATGTTCTGATGGTCGTGAGAGTTGAGCAGGACTGTCTCCGTGGCCCAATTGGCTAGCTCGATCGGCTGTTAACCAGAAGGTTGGAGTTTCGAGCCCTCCCTGGAGTGGCGTGTTGCTTTTTTCTTTGCGCTGATAGCTTTGGAGAAATTTTCTGACGGTGGTGAGAGTGGAGCACGACTGTCTCCGTGGCGCAATAGGCTAGCGCGATCGGCTGTTATCTGAAAGGTTGGAGGTTCGAGCCCACCCGGTGGTGGTGTGGCGCTTTTTTTCCTTTAGGCTGATAGCTTTGAAGATATGTTCTGATGGTGGTGAGAGTGGAGCAGGACTGTCTCCGTGGCGCAATTGGCTAGCGCGATCGGCTGTTAACTGAAAGGTTGGAGGTTCGAGCCCTCCCGGGAGTGGTGTGTTGCTTTTTCTTCTTTAGGCTGATAGCTTTGAAGATATGTTTTGATTGTGGTGAGAGTGGAGCAGGACTGTCTCCATGGCCCAATTGGCTAGCGCGATCGGCTGTTAACTGAAAGGTTGGAGGTTCGAGCCCTCCCGGGAGTGGTGTGTTGCTTTTTCTTCTTTAGGCTGATAGCTTTGAAGATATGTTCTGATGGTCGTGAGAGTGGAGCAGGACTGTCTCCGTGGCCCAATTGGCTAGCTCGATTGGCTGTTAACCAAAAGGTTGAGGTTTCGAGCCCTCCCGGGAGTGGCGTGTTGCTATTTTCTTTGCGCTGATAGCTTTGGAGAAATGTTCTGACGGTGGTGAGAGTGGAGCACGACTGTCTCCGTGGCGCAATCGGCTAGCGCGTTCGGCCGTTAACCGAAAGGTTGGAGGTTCGAGCCCACCCGGTGGTGGTGCGGCGCTTTTTTTTCTATGGGATGATAGCTTTGAAGATATGTTCTGATGGTGGTGAGAGTGGAGCAGGACTGTCTCCGTGGCGCGATTGGCTAGCGCGATCGGCTGTTAACCGAAAGGTTGAAGTTTCGAGCCCACCCGGGGTTGGTGCGGTGCTTTTTTTCTTTAGGCTGATAGCTTTGAAGATATGTTCTTATGGTGGGGAGAGTGGAGCAGGACTGTCTCCGTGGCGCAATTGGCTAGCGCGATCGGCTGTTAATCGAAAGGTTGGAGTTTCGAGCCCTCTTGCGAGTGGTGTGTTCCTTTTTTCTTTGCGCCGATAGCTTTGAAGATATGTTCTGATGGTGATGACAGTAGAGCAGGACTGTCTACGGGGCGCAATTGGCTAGCGCGATGTTAATCGAAAGGTTGAAGTTTCGAGCCCTCCCGGGAGTGGTGTGTTGCTTTTTTCTTTGCGCTGATAGCTTTGAAGATATGTTCTGATGGTGGTGAGGGTGGAGCACGACTGTCTCTGAGGCGCAATTGGCTAGCACGATCGGCTGCTAACCGAAAGGTGGAGGTTCGAGAACCCCCGGTGGTGCGGCGCTTTTTTTTCTTTGGGCTGATAGCTTTGAAGATATGTTCTGATGGTGGTGAGAGTGGAGCAGGACTGTCTCCGTGGCGCAGTTGGCTAGCGCGATTGGCTGTTAACCGAAAGGTTGGAGGTTTGAGCCCACCCGGTGGTGGTGCGGCGCTTTTTTTCCTGTGGGCTGATAGCTTTGAAGATATGTTCTGATGGTAGTGAGAGTATAGCAGTACTGTCTCCTTGGCACAATTGGCTAGCGCGGTCGGCTGTTAACTGAAAGGTAAGAGGTTCGAGTCCTGCCGGGAGTGGTGTGTTTCTTTTTTCTTTGCGCTGATAGCTTTGAAGATATGTTCTGATGGTGGTGAGAGTAGAGCACGACAATCTCTGTGGCGCAATTGGCTAGCGCGATTGGCTGTTAACCGAAAGGTGGAGGTTCGAGCCCACCCGGGTACGGTGTGTCACTTTTTTTTTGCGCTGATAGCTTTGGAGAAATGTTCTGACGGTAGTGAGAGTGGAGCACGACTGTCTCTGTGGCCCAATTGGCTAGCTCGATCGGCTGTTAACCAAAAGGTTGGAGTTTCGAGCCCTCCCGGGAGTGGCGTGTTGCTTTTTTCTTTGCGCTGATAGCTTTGGAGAAATGTTCTGACAGTGGTGAGAGTGGAGCACGACTGTCTCCGTGGCACAATCGGCTAGCGCGATCGGCTGTTAACCGAGAGGTTCAAGTTTCGAGCCCACCCGGGGTTGGCGCGGTGCTTTTTTTTTTAGGCTGATAGCTTTGAGGATATGTTCCGATGGTAGTGAGAGTGGAGCACGACTGTCTCCGTGGCGCAATTGGCTAGAGCGATGGGCTGTTAACCGAAAGGTTGGAGGTTCGAGCCCACCCGGTGGTGGTGTGGCGCTTTTTTTCCTTTAGGCTGATAGCTCTGAAGAAATGTTCTGACGGTGGTGAGAGTGGAGCACGACTGTCTCCGTGGCGCAATTCGCTAGCGCGATCCGCTGTTAACTGAAAGGTTGGAGGTTCGAGCCCTCCTGGGAGTGGTGTGTTGCTTTTTCTTCTTTAGGCTGATAGCTTTGAAGATATGTTTTGATTGTGGTGAGAGTGGAGCAGGACTGTCTCCATGGCCCAATTGGCTAGCGCGATTGGCTGTTAACCGAAAGGTGGAGGTTCGAGCCCACCCGGGTACGGTGTGTCACTTTTTTTTGCGCTGATAGCTTTGGAGAAATGTTCTGACGGTAGTGAGAGTGGAGCACGACTGTCTCTGTGGCCCAATTGGCTAGCTCGATCGGCTGTTAACCAAAAGGTTGGAGTTTCGAGCCCTCCCGGGAGTGGCGTGTTGCTTTTTTCTTTGCGCTGATAGCTTTGGAGAAATGTTCTGACAGTGGTGAGAGTGGAGCACGACTGTCTCTGTGGCCCAATTCGCTAGCTCGATCGGCTGTTAACCAAAAGGTTGGAGTTTCGAGCCCTCCCGGGAGTGGCGTGTTGCTTTTTTCTTTGCGCTGATAGCTTTGGAGAAATGTTGTGACGGTGGTGAGAGTGGAGCACAGCTGTCTCCGTGGCGCAATTGGCTAGCGCGTTCTGCCGTTAACCGAAAGGTTCGAGGTTCGAGCCCACCCCGGGACAGTGTGTCGCTTTTTTTTTTCGCTGTTAGCTTTGGAGAAATTTTTTGACGGTGTTGAGAGTGGAGCACGACTGTCTCTGTGGCCCAATTCGCTAGCTCGATCGGCTGTTAACCAAAAGGTTGGAGTTTCGAGCCCTCCCGGGAGGGGCATGTTGCTTTTTTCTTTGCGCTGATAGCTTTGGAGAAATGTTCTGACGGTGGTGAGAGTGGAGCACGGCTGTCTCCGTGGCGCAATTGGCTAGCGCGTTCGGCCGTTAACCGAAAGGTTGGAGGTTCGAGCCCACCCGGTGGTGGTGCGGCGCTTTTTTTTCTATGGGATGATAGCTTTGAAGATATGTTCTGATGGTGGTGAGAGTGGAGCAGGACTGTCTCCGTGGCGCAATTAGCTAGCGCGATCGGCTGTTAACCGAAAGGTTGAAGTTTCGAGCCCACCCGGGGTTGGTGCGGTGCTTTTTTTTCTTTAGGCTGATAGCTTTGAAGATATGTTCTGATGGTGGGGAGAGTGGAGCAGGACTGTCTCCGTGGCGCAATTGGCTAGCGCGATCGGCTGTTAATCGAAAGGTTGGAGTTTCGAGCCCTCCCGTGAGTGGTGTGTTGCTTTTTTCTTTGCGCCGATAGCTTTGAAGATATGTTCTGATGGTGGTGAGTGTAGAGCACGACTGTCTCTGTGGCGCAATTGGCTAGCGCGATTGGCTGTTAACCGAAAGGTGGAGGTTCGAGCCCACCTGGTGGTGGTGCGGTGCTTTTTTTTCTTTGGGCTGATAGCTTTGAAGATATGTGCTGATGGTGGTGAGAGTGGAGCAGGACTATCTCCGTGGCGCCTTCGGCTAGCGCGATGGGCTGTTAACCGAAGGGTTGGAGGTTCGAGCCCACCGGTGGTAGCGTGTTGCTTTTTTCTTTGCGCTGATAGCTTTGGAGAAATGTTCTGACGGTGGTGAGAGTGGAGCACGACTGTCTCCGTGACGCAACTGGCTAGCGCGATCGGCTGTTAACAGAAAGGTTGGAGTTTTGAGCCCACCCCGTGGTGTTGCAGCGCTTTTTTTACTTTGGGCTGATAGGTTTGAAGATATATTCCGATGGTGGTGAGAGTGGACAGGACTGTCTCCGTGGCGCAATTGGCTAGCGCGGCTGGTAACCGGAAGGTTGGAGTTTCGAGCCCTCCCGGGAGTGGTGTGTTGCACTTTTCTTTGCGCTGATAGCTTTGAAGATTTGTTCTGATGGTGGTGAGAGTGGAGCAGGACTGTCTCCATGGCCCAATTAGCTAGCGCGATCGGCTGTTAACCGAAAGGTTGGAGGTTCAAGCCCACCCGGGGTTGGTGCGGTGCTTATTTTTCTTTAGGCTGATAGCTTTGAAGATATGTTCTGATGGTCGTGAGAGTGGAGCAGGACTGTCTCCGTGGCCCAATTGGCTAGCTCGATCGGCTGTTAACCAAAAGGTTGGAGTTTCGAGCCCTCCCGGGAGTGGCGTGTTGCTTTTTTCTTTGCGCTGATAGCTTTGGAGAAATTTTCTGACGGTGGTGAGAGTGGAGCACGACTGTCTCCGTGGCGCAATCGGCTAGCGCGATCAGCTGTTATCCGAAAGGTTGACGTTTCGAGCCCACCCGGGGTTGGTGCGGTTCTTTTTTTTCTTTAGGCTGATAGCTTTGAGGATATGTTCCGATGGCAGTGAGAGTGGAGCACGACTGTCTCCGTGGCGCAATCGGCTGGAGCGATGGGCTGTTAACCGAAAGGTTGGAGGTTCGAGCCCACCCGGTGGTGGTGTGGCGCTTTTTTTCCTTTAGGCTGATAGCTCTGAAGAAATGTTCTGACGGTGGTGAGAGTGGAGCACGACTGTCTCCGTGGCGCAATTCGCTAGCGCGATCCGCTTTTAACTGAAAGGTTGGAGGTTCGAGCCCTCCCGGGAGTGGTGTGTTGCTTTTTCTTCTTTAGGCTGATAGCTTTGAAGATATGTTCTGATGGTGGTGAGAGTGGAGCAGGACTGTCTCCGTGGCACAATTGGCTAGCGCGATCGGCTGTTAACTGAAAGGTTGGAGGTTCGAGCTCTCCCGGGAGTGGTGTGCTGCTTTTTCTTCTTTAGGCTGATAGCTTTGAAGATATGTTTTGATTGTGGTGAGAGTGGAGCAGGACTGTCTCCATGGCCCAATTGGCTAGCGCGATCGGCTGTTAACTGAAAGGTTGGAGGTTCGAGCCCTCCCGGGAGTGGTGTGTTGCTTTTTATTCTTTAGGCTGATAGCTTTGAAGATATGTTCTGATGGTCGTGAGAGTGGAGCAGGACTGTCTCCGTGGCCCAATTGGCTAGCTCGATCGGCTGTTAACCAAAAGGTTGGAGTTTCGAGCCCTCCCGGGAGTGGCGTGTTGCTTTTTTCTTTGCGCTGATAGCTTTGGAGAAATGTTCTGACGGTGGTGAGAGTGGAGCACGACTGTCTCCGTGGCGCAATCGGCTAGCGCGTTCGGCCGTTAACCGAAAGGTTGGAGGTTCGAGCCCACCCGGTGGTGGTGCGGCGCTTTTTTTCCTATGGGATGATAGCTTTGAAGATATGTTCTGATGGTGGTGAGAGTGGAGCAGGACTGTCTCCGTGGCGCGATTGGCTAGCGCGATCGGCTGTTAACCGAAAGGTTGAAGTTTCGAGCCCACCCGGGGTTGGTGCGGTGCTTTTTTTTTCTTTAGGCTGATAGCTTTGAAGATATGTTCCTATGGTGGGGAGAGTGGAGCAGGACTGTCTCCGTGGCGCAATTGGCTAGCGCGATCGGCTGTTAATCGAAAGGTTGGAGTTTCGAGCCCTCCCGCGAGTGGTGTGTTCCTTTTTTCTTTGCGCCGATAGCTTTGAAGATATGTTCTGATGGTGGTGAGAGTAGAGCACGACTGTCTCTGTGGCGCAATTGGCTAGCGCGATCGGCTGTTAACCGAAAGGTTGGAGTTTCGAGCCCACCTGGTGGTGGTGCGGCGCTTTTTTTTCCTTGGGCGGTTTTTTTTTGAAGATATGTTCTGATGGTGATGACAGTAGAGCAGGACTGTCTACGGGGCGCAATTGGCTAGCGCGATGTTAATCGAAAGGTTGAAGTTTCGAGCCCTCTCGGGAGTGGTGTGTTGCTTTTTTCTTTGCGCTGATAGCTTTGAAGATATGTTCTGATGGTGGTGAGGGTAGAGCACGACTGTCTCTGAGGCGCAATTGGCTAGCACGATCGGCTGCTAACCGAAAGGTGGAGGTTCGAGAACCCCCGGTGGTGCGGCGCTTTTTTTTCTTTGGGCTGATAGCTTTGAAGATATGTTCTGATGGTGGTGAGAGTGGAGCAGGACTGTCTCCGTGGCGCAGTTGGCTAGCGCGATTGGCTGTTAACCGAAAGGTTGGAGGTTTGAGCCCACCCGGTGGTGGTGCGGCGCTTTTTTTCCTGTGGGCTGATAGCTTTGAAGATATGTTCTGATGGTGGTGAGAGTAGAGCACGACAATCTCTGTGGCGCAATTGGCTAGCGCGATTGGCTGTTAACCGAAAGGTGGAGGCTCGAGCCCACCCGGGTACGGTGTGTCACTTTTTTTTGCGCTGATAGCTTTGGAGAAATGTTCTGACGGTAGTGAGAGTGGAGCACGACTGTCTCTGTGGCCCAATTGGCTAGCTCGATCGGCTGTTAACCAAAAGGTTGGAGTTTCGAGCCCTCCCGGGAGTGGCGTGTTGCTTTTTCTTTGCGCTAATAGCTTTGGAGAAATGTTCTGACGGTGGTGAGAGTGGAGCACGACTGTCTCCGTGGCACAATCGGCTAGCGCGATCGGCTGTTAACCGAGAGGTTGAAGTTTCGAGCCCACCCGGTGGTGGTGCGGCGCTTTTTTTTCTATGGGATGATAGCTTTGAAGATATGTTCTGATGGTGGTGAGAGTGGAGCAGGACTGTCTCCGTGGCGCAATTAGCTAGCGCGATCGGCTGTTAACCGAAAGGTTGAAGTTTCGGGCCCACCCGGGGTTGGTGCGGTGCTTTTTTTTCTTTAGGCTGATAGCTTTGAAGATATGTTCTGATGGTGGGGAGAGTGGAGCAGGACTGTCTCCGTGGCGCAATTGGCTAGCGCGATCGGCTGTTAATCGAAAGGTTGGAGTTTCGAGCCCTCCCGCGAGTGGTGTTGCTTTTTTCTTTGCGCCGATAGCTTTGAAAATATGTTCTGATGGTGGTGAGTGTAGAGCACGACTGTCTCTGTGGCGCAATTGGCTAGCGCGATTGGCTGTTAACCGAAAGGTGGAGGTTCGAGCCCACCCGGTGGTGGTGTGGTGCTTTTTTTTCTTTGGGCTGATAGCTTTGAAGATATGTGCTGATGGTGGTGAGAGTGGAGCAGGACTATCTCCGTGGCGCCATTGGCTAGCGCGATGGGCTGTTAACCGAAGGGTTGGAGGTTCGAGCCCACCGGTGGTAGCGTGTTGCTTTTTTCTTTGCGCTGATAGCTTTGGAGAAATGTTCTGACGGTGGTGAGAGTGGAGCACTACTGTCTCCGTGACGCAACTGGCTAGCGCGATCGGCTGTTAACAGAAAGGTTGGAGCTTTGAGCCCACCCCGTGGTGTTGCAGCGCTTTTTTTTACTTTGGGCTGATAGCTTTGAAGATATCTTCTGATGGTGGTGAGAGTGGACAGGACTGTCTCCGTGGCGCAATTGGCTAGCGCGGCTGGTAACCGGAAGGTTGGAGTTTCGAGCCCTCCCGGGAGTGGTGTGTTGCACTTTTCTTTGCGCTGATAGCTTTGAAGATTTGTTCTGAAGGTGGTGAGAGTGGAGCAGGACTGTCTCCATGGCCCAATTGGTTAGCGCGATCGGCTGTTAACCGAAAGGTTGGAGGTTCGAGCCCACCCGGGGTTGGTGCGGTGCTTATTTTTCTTTAGGCTGATAGCTTTGAAGATATGTTCTGATGGTGGTGAGAGTGGAGCACGACTGTCTCTGTGGCCCAATTGGCTAGCTCGATCGGCATTTAACCAAAAGGTTGGAGGTTCGAGCCCTCCCGGGAGTGGTGTGTTGCTTTTTCGTCTTTAGGCTGATAGCTTTGAAGATATGTTCTGATGGTCGTGAGAGTGGAGCAGGACTGTCTCCGTGGCCCAATTGGCTAGCTCGATCGGCTGTTAACCAAAAGGTTGGAGTTTCGAGCCCTCCCGGGAGTGGCGTGTTGCTTTTTTCTTTGCGCTGATAGCTTTGGAGAAATTTTCTGACGGTGGTGAGAGTGGAGCACGACTGTCTCCGTGGCGCAATCGGCTAGCGCGATCGGCTGTTATCCGAAAGGTTGACGTTTCGAGCCCACCCGGGGTTGGTGCGGTGCTTTTTTTTCTTTAGGCTGATAGCTTTGAGGATATGTTCCGATGGTAGTGAGAGTGGAGCACGACGGTCTCCATGGCCCAATTGGCTAGCGCGATCGGCTGTTAACCGAAAGGTTGGAGGTTCGAGCCCACCCCGGGACGGTGTATCCCTTTTTTTCCGCTGTTAGCTTTGGAGAAATTTTTTGACGGTAGTGAGAGTGGAGCACGACTGTCTCTGTGGCCCAATTAGCTAGCGCGATCGGCTGTTAACCGAAAGGTTGAAGTTTCGAGCCCACCCGGGGTTGGTGCGGTGCTTTATTTTCTTTAGGCTGATAGCTTTGAAGATATGTTCTGATGGTGGGGAGAGTGGAGCAGGACTGTCTCCGTGGCGCGATTGGCTAGCGCGATCGGCTGTTAATCGAAAGGTTGGAGTTTCGAGCCCTCCCGCGAGTGGTGTGTTGCTTTTTTCTTTGCGCCGATAGCTTTGAAGATTTGTTCTGATGGTGGTGAGTGTAGAGCACGACTGTCTCTGTGGCGCAATTGGCTAGCGCGATTGGCTGTTAACCGAAAGGTGGAGGTTCTAGCCCACCCGGTGGTGGTGCGGTGCTTTTTTTTCTTTGGGCTGATAGCTTTGAAGATATGTGCTGATGGTGGTGAGAGTGGAACAGGACTATCTCCGTGGCGCCATTGGCTAGCGCGATGGGCTGTTAACCGAAGGGTTGGAGGTTCGAGCCCACCGGTGGTAGCGTGTTGCTTTTTTCTTTGCGCTGATAGCTTTGGAGAAATGTTCTGACGGTGGTGAGAGTGGAGCACGACTGTCTCCGTGACGCAACTGGCTAGCGCGATCGGCTGTTAACAGAAAGGTTGGAGTTTTGAGCCCACCCCGTGGTGTTGCAGCGCTTTTTTTACTTTGGGCTGATAGCTTTGAAGATATGTTCTGATGGTGGTGAGAGTGGACAGGACTGTCTCCGTGGCGCAATTGGCTAGCGCGGCTGGTAACCGGAAGGTTGGAGTTTCGAGCCCTCCCGGGAGTGGTGTGTTGCACTTTTCTTTGCGCTGATAGCTTTGAAGATTTGTTCTGATGGTGGTGAGAGTGGAGCAGGACTGTCTCTATGGCCCAATTGGCTAGCGCGATCGGCTGTTAACCGAATGGTTGGAGGTTCGAGCCCACCCGGGGTTGGTGCGGTGCTTATTTTTCTTTAGGCTGATAGCTTTGAAGATATGTTCTGATGGTGGTGAGAGTGGAGCACGACTGTCTCTGTGGCCCAATTGGCTAGCTCGATCGGCTGTTATCCGAAAGGTTGACGTTTCGAGCCCATCCGGGGTTGGTGCGGTGCTTTTTTTTCTTTAGGCTGATAGCTTTGAGGATATGTTCCGATGGTAGTGAGAGTGGAGCACGACTGTCTCCGTGGCGCAATTGGCTAGAGCGATGGGCTGTTAACCGAAAGGTTGGAGGTTCGAGCCCACCCGGTGGTGGTTTGGCGCTTTTTTTCCTTTAGGCTGATAGCTCTGAAGAAATGTTCTGACGGTGGTGAGAGTGGAGCACGACTGTCTCCGTGGCGCAATTCGCTAGCGCGATCCGCTGTTAACTGAAAGGTTGGAGGTTCGAGCCCTACCGGGAGTGGTGTGTTGCTTTTTCTTCTTTAGGCTGATAGCTTTGAAGATATGTTCTGATGGTAGTGAGAGTGGAGCAGGACTGTCTCCGTGGCGCAAGTGGCTAGCGCGATCGGCTGTTAACTGAAAGGTTGGAGGTTCGAGCCCTCCCGGGAGTGGTGTGTTGCTTTTTCTTCTTTAGGCTGATAGCTTTGAAGATATGTTTTGATTGTGGTGAGAGTGGAGCAGGACTGTCTCCATGGCCCAATTGGCTAGCGCGATCGGCTGTTAACTGAAAGGTTGGAGGTTCGAGCCCTCCCGGGAGTGGTGTGTTGCTTTTTCTTCTTTAGGCTGATAGCTTTGAAAATATGTTCTGATGGTCGTGAGAGTGGAGCAGGACTGTCTCCGTGGCCCAATTGGCTAGCTCGATCGGCTGTTAACCAAAAGGTTGGAGTTTCGAGCCCTCCCGGGAGTGGCGTGTTGCTTTTTTCTTTGCGCTGATAGCTTTGGAGAAATGTTCTGACGGTGGTGAGAGTGGAGCACGACTGTCTCCGTGGCGCAATCGGCTAGCGCGATCGGCTGTTATCCGAAAGGTTGAAGTTTCGAGCCCAACCGGGGTTGGTGCGGTGCTTTTTTTTCTTTAGGCTGATAGCTTTGAGGATATGTTCCGATGGTAGTGAGAGTGGAGCACGACTGTCTCCGTGGCGCAATTGGCTAGAGCGATGGGCTGTTAACCGAAAGGTTGGAGGTTCGAGCCCACCCGGTGGTGGTGTGGCGCTTTTTTTCCTTTAGGCTGATAGCTCTGAAGAAATGTTCTGACGGTGGTGAGAGTGGAGCACGACTGTCTCCGTGGCGCAATTCGCTAGCGCGATCCGCTGTTAACTGAAAGGTTGGAAGTTCGAGCCCTCCCGGGAGTGGTGTGTCGCTTTTTCTTCTTTAGGCTGATAGCTTTGAAGATATGTTCTGATGGTGGTGAGAGTGGAGCAGGACTGTCTCCGTGGCGCAATTGGCTAGCGCGATCGGCTGTTAACGGAAAGGTTGGAGGTTCGAGCCCTCCCGGGAGTGGTGTGTTGCTTTTTCTTCTTTAGGCTGATAGCTTTGAAGATATGTTTTGATTGTGGTGAGAGTGGAGCAGGACTGTCTCTAAGGCCCAATTGGCTAGCGCGATCGGCTGTTAACCGAAAGGTTGGAGGTTCGAGCTCACCCCGGGACGGTGTGTCGCTTTTTTTTCGCTGTTAGCTTTGGAGAAATTTTTTGACGGTGGTGAGAGTGGAGCACGACTGTCTCTGTGGCCCAATTGGCTAGCTCGATCGGCTGTTAACCAAAAGGTTGGAGTTTCGAGCCCTCCCGGGAGTGGCGTGTTGCTTTTTTCTTTGCGCTGATAGCTTTGGAGAAATGTTCTGACGGTGGTGAGAGTGGAGCACGACTGTCTCCGTGGCGCAATTGGCTAGCGCGTTCGGGCGTTAACCGAAAGGTTGGAGGTTCGAGCCCACCCGGTGGGGGTGCGGCGCTTTTTTTTTCTATGGGACGATAGCTTTGAAGATATGTTCTGATGGTGGTGAGAGTGGAGCAGGACGGTCTCCATGGCGCAATTGGCTTGCGCGTTCGGCCGTTAACCGAAAGGTTGGAAGTTCGAGCCCACCCGGTGGTGGTGCGGCGCTTTTTTTCTATGGATGACAGCTTTGAAGATATGTTCTGATAGTGGTGAGAGTGTAGCAGGACTGTCTCCGTGGCGCAATTGGCTAGCGCGATCGGCTGTTAACCGAAAGGTTGAAGTTTCGAGCCCACCCGGGGTTGGTGCGGTGCTTTTTTTTCTTTAGGCTGATAGCTTTGAAGATATGTTCTGATGGTGGGGAGAGTGAAGCAGGACTGTCTCCGTGGCGCAATTGGCTAGCGCGATCGGCTGTTAATCGAAAGGTTGGAGTTTCGAGCCCTCCCGGGAGTGGCGTGTTGCTTTTTCTTTGCGCTAATAGCTTTGGAGAAATGTTCTGACGGTGGTGAGAGTGGAGCACGACTGTCTCCGTGGCACAATCGGCTAGCGCGATCGGCCGTTAACCGAAAGGTTGGAGGTTCGAGCCCACCCGGTGGGGGTGCCACGCTTTTTTTTCTATGGGACGATAGCTTTGAAGATATGTTCTGATGGTGGTGAGAGTGGAGCAGGACCGTCTCCGTGGCGCAATTGGCTAGCGCGTTCGGCCGATAACCGAAAGGTTGGAGGTTCGAGCCCACCCGGTGGTGGTGCGGTGCTTTTTTTTCTATGGGATGATAGCTTTGAAGATATGTTCTGATGGTGGGGAGAGTGGAGCAGGACTGTCTCCGTGGCGCAATTGGCTAGCGCGATCGGCTGTTAATCGAAAGGTTGGAGTTTCGAGCCCTCCCGCGAGTGGTGTGTTGCTTTTTTCTTTGCGCCGATAGCTTTGAAGATATGTTCTGATGGTGGTGAGAGTAGAGCACGACTGTCTCTGTGGCGCAATTGGCTAGCGCGATCGGCTGTTAACCGAAAGGTTGGAGTTTCGAGCCCACCTGGTGGTGGTGCGGCGCTTTTTTTTCTTTGGGCTGATTTCTTTGAAGATATGTTCTGATGGTGATGACAGTAGAGCAGGACTTTCTACGGGGCGCAATTGGCTAGCGCGATGTTAATCGAAAGGTTGAAGTTTCGAGCCCTCCCGGGAGTGGTGTGTTGCTTTTTTCTTTGCGCTGATAGCTTTGAAGATATGTTCTGATGGTGGTGAGAGTAGAGCACGACTGTCTCTGAGGCGCAATGGGCTAGCACGATCGGCTGCTAACCGAAAGGTGGAGGTTCGAGAACCCCCGGTGGTGGTGCGGCGCTTTTTTTTCTTTGGGCTGATAGCTTTGAAGAAATGTTCTGACGGTGGTGAGAGTGGAGCACGACTGGGTCTGTGGCCCAATTGGCTAGCGCGATCGGCTGTTAACCAAAAGGTTGGAGTTTCGAGCCCTCCCGCGAGTGGTGTGTTGCTTTTTTCTTTGCGCCGATAGCTTTGAAGATATGTTCTGATGGTGGTGAGAGTAGAGCACGACTGTCTCTGTGGCGCAATTGGCTAGCGCGATCGGCTGTTAACCGAAAGGTTGGAGTTTCGAGCCCACCTGGTGGTGGTGCGGCGCTTTTTTTTCTTTGGGCTGATTTCTTTGAAGATATGTTCTGATGGTGATGACAGTAGAGCAGGACTGTCTACGGGGCGCAATTGGCTAGCGCGATCGGCTGTTAACAGAAAAGTAGAAGTTTCGAGCCCACCCCGTGGTGTTGCGGCGCTTTTTTTACTTTGGGCTGATAGCTTTGAAAATATGTTCTGATGGTGGTGAGAGTGGACAGGAGTGTCTCCGTGGCGCAATTGGCTAGCGCAATCAGCCGTTAACCGAAAGGTTGGAGGTTCGATCCCACCCGGTAGTGGTGCGGCACTTTTTTTTGTATGGAACGATAGCTTTGAAGATATGTTCTGATGGTGGTGAGAGTGGAGCAGGACTGTCTCCGTGGTGCAATTGGCTAGCGCGTTTGGCCATTAACCGAAAGGTTGGAGGTTCGAGCCCACCCGGTGGTGTTGCGGTGGTTTTTTTATGGGATGATAGCTTTGAAGTTATGTTCTGATGGTGGTGAGAGTGGAGCAGGACTATCTCTGTGGCGCAAATGGCTAGCGCGATCGGCTGTTAACCGAAAGGTTGAAGTTTCGAGCCCACCCGGGGTTGGTGCGGTGCTTTTTTTCTTTAGGCTGATAGCTTTGAAGATATGTTCTGATGGTGGGGAGAGTGGAGCAGGACTATCTCCGTGGCGCCATTGTCTAGCGCGATGGGCTGTTAACCGAAGGGTTGGAGGTTCGAGCCCACCGGTGGTAGCGTGTTGCTTTTTTCTTTGGGCTGATAGCTTTGAAGATATGTGCTGATGGTGGTGAGAGTGGAGCAGGACTATATCCGTGGCGCAATTGGCTAGCGCGATCGGCTGTTAACAGAAAGGTTGGAGTTTTGAGCCCACCCCGTGGTGTTGCAGCCCTTATTTTACTTTGGGCTGATAGCTCTGAGGATATTATCTGATGGTGGTGAGAGTGGACAGGACTGTCTCCGTGGCGCAATTGGCTAGCGCGGCTGGTAACCGGAAGGTTGGAGTTTCGAGCCCTCCCGGGAGTGGTGTGTTGCACTTTTCTTTGCGCTGATAGCTTTCAAGATTTGTTCTGATGGTGGTGAGAGTGGAGCAGGACTGTCTCTATGGCCCAATTGGCTAGCGCGATCGGCTGTTAACCGAATGGTTGGAGGTTCGAGCCCACCCGGGGTTGGTGCGGTGCTTATTTTTCTTTAGGCTGATAGCTTTGAAGATATGTTCTGATGGTGGTGAGAGTGGAGCACTACTGTCTCTGTGGCCCAATTGGCTAGCTCGATCGGCTGTTATCCGAAAGGTTGACGTTTCGAGCCCATCCGGGGTTGGTGCGGTGCTTTTTTTTCTTTAGGCTGATAGCTTTGAGGATATGTTCCGATGGTAGTGAGAGTGGAGCACGACTGTCTCCGTGGCGCAATTGGCTAGAGCGATGGGCTGTTAACCGAAAGGTTGGAGGTTCGAGCCAGCCCGGTGGTGGTGTGGCGCTTTTTTTCCTTTAGGCTGATAGCTCTGAAGAAATGTTCTGACGGTGGTGAGAGTGGAGCACGTCTCCGTGGCGCAATTCGCTAGCGCGATCCGCTGTTAACTGAAAGGTTGGAGGTTCGAGCCCTACCGGGAGTGGTGTGTTGCTTTTTCTTCTTTAGGCTGATAGCTTTGAAGATATGTTCTGATGGTAGTGAGAGTGGAGCAGGACTGTCTCCGTGGCGCAAGTGGCTAGCGCGATCGGCTGTTAACTGAAAGGTTGGAGGTTCGAGCCCTCCTGGGAGTGGTGTGTTGCTTTTTCTTCTTTAGGCTGATAGCTTTGAAGATATGTTTTGATTGTGGTGAGAGTGGAGCAGGACTGTCTCCATGGCCCAATTGGCTAGCGCGATCGGCTGTTAACTGAAAGGTTGGAGGTTCGAGCTCTCCCGGGAGTGGTGTGTTGCTTTTTCTTCTTTAGGCTGATAGCTTTGAAAATATGTTCTGATGGTCGTGAGAGTGGAGCAGGACTGTCTCTGTGGCGCAATTGGCTAGCGCGATCGGCTGTTAACCGAAAGGTTGGAGTTTCGAGCCCACCTGGTGGTGGTGCGGCGCTTTTTTTTCCTTGGGCTGTTTTTTTTGAAGATATGTTCTGATGGTGATGACAGTAGAGCAGGACTGTCTACGGGGCGCAATTGGCTAGCGCGATGTTAATCGAAAGGTTGAAGTTTCGAGCCCTCTCGGGAGTGGTGTGTTGCTTTTTTCTTTGCGCTGATAGCTTTGAAGATATGTTCTGATGGTGGTGAGGGTGGAGCACGACTGTCTCTGAGGCGCAATTGGCTAGCACGATCGGCTGCTAACCGAAAGGTGGAGGTTCGAGAACCCCCGGTGGTGCGGCGCTTTTTTTTCTTTGGGCTGATAGCTTTGAAGATATGTTCTGATGGTGGTGAGAGTGGAGCAGGACTGTCTCCGTGGCGCAGTTGGCTAGCGCGATTGGCTGTTAACCGAAAGGTTGGAGGTTTGAGCCCACCCGGTGGTGGTGCGGCGCTTTTTTTTCTATGGGATGATAGCTTTGAAGATATGTTCTGATGGTGGGGAGAGTGGAGCAGGACTGTCTCCGTGGCTCAATTGGCTAGCGCGATCGGCTGTTAATCGAAAGGTTGGAGTTTCGAGCCCTCCCGCGAGTGGTGTGTTGCTTTTTTCTTTGCGCCGATAGCTTTGAAGATATGTTCTGATGGTGGTGAGAGTAGAGCACGACTGTCTCTGTGGCGCAATTGGCTAGCGCGATCGGCTGTTAACCGAAAGGTTGGAGTTTCGAGCCCACCCGGGGTTGGTGCGGTGCTTTTTTTTCTTTAGGCTGATAGCTTTGAAGATATGTGCTGATGGTGGTGAGAGTGGAACAGGACTATCTCCGTGGCGCCATTGTCTAGCGCGATGGGCTGTTAACCGAAGGGTTGGAGGTTCGAGCCCACCGGTGGTAGCGTGTTGCTTTTTTCTTTGGGCTGATAGCTTTGAAGATATGTGCTGATGGTGGTGAGAGTGGAGCAGGACTATATCCGTGGCGCAATTGGCTAGCGCGATCGGCTGTTAACAGAAAGGTTGGAGTTTTGAGCCCACCCCGTGGTGTTGCAGCGCTTTTTTTACTTTGGGCTGATAGCTCTGAGGATATTATCTGATGGTGGTGAGAGTGGACAGGACTGTCTCCGTGGCGCAATTGGCTAGCGCGGCTGGTAACCGGAAGGTTGGAGTTTCGAGCCCTCCCGGGAGTGGTGTGTTGCACTTTTCTTTGCGCTGATAGCTTTGAAGATTTGTTCTGATGGTGGTGAGAGTGGAGCAGGACTGTCTCTATGGCCCAATTGGCTAGCGCGATCGGCTGTTAACCGAATGGTTGGAGGTTCGAGCCCACCCGGGGTTGGTGCGGTGCTTATTTTTCTTTAGGCTGATAGCTTTGAAGATATGTTCTGATGGTGGTGAGAGTGGAGCACGACTGTCTCTGTGGCCCAATTGGCTAGCTCGATCGGCTGTTATCCGAAAGGTTGACGTTTCGAGCCCATCCGGGGTTGGTGCGGTGCTTTTTTTTCTTTAGGCTGATAGCTTTGAGGATATGTTCCGATGGTAGTGAGAGTGGAGCACGACTGTCTCCGTGGCGCAATTGGCTAGAGCGATGGGCTGTTAACCGAAAGGTTGGAGGTTCGAGCCCACCCGGTGGTGGTGTGGCGCTTTTTTTCCTTTAGGCTGATAGCTCTGAAGAAATGTTCTGACGGTGGTGAGAGTGGAGCACGTCTCCGTGGCGCAATTCGCTAGCGCGATCCGCTGTTAACTGAAAGGTTGGAGGTTCGAGCCCTACCGGGAGTGGTGTGTTGCTTTTTCTTCTTTAGGCTGATAGCTTTGAAGATATGTTCTGATGGTAGTGAGAGTGGAGCAGGACTGTCTCCGTGGCGCAAGTGGCTAGCGCGATCGGCTGTTAACTGAAAGGTTGGAGGTTCGAGCCCTCCCGGGAGTGGTGTGTTGCTTTTTCTTCTTTAGGCTGATAGCTTTGAAGATATGTTTTGATTGTGGTGAGAGTGGAGCAGGACTGTCTCCATGGCCCAATTGGCTAGCGCGATCGGCTGTTAACTGAAAGGTTGGAGGTTCGAGCCCTCCCGGGAGTGGTGTGTTGCTTTTTCTTCTTTAGGCTGATAGCTTTGAAAATATGTTCTGATGGTCGTGAGAGTGGAGCAGGACTGTCTCTGTGGCGCAATTGGCTAGCGCGATCGGCTGTTAACCGAAAGGTTGGAGTTTCGAGCCCACCTGGTGGTGGTGCGGCGCTTTTTTTTCCTTGGGCTGTTTTTTTTGAAGATATGTTCTGATGGTGATGACAGTAGAGCAGGACTGTCTACGGGGCGCAATTGGCTAGCGCGATGTTAATCGAAAGGTTGAAGTTTCGAGCCCTCTCGGGAGTGGTGTGTTGCTTTTTTCTTTGCGCTGATAGCTTTGAAGATATGTTCTGATGATGGTGAGGGTGGAGCACGACTGTCTCTGAGGCGCAATTGGCTAGCACGATCGGCTGCTAACCGAAAGGTGGAGGTTCGAGAACCCCCGGTGGTGCGGCGCTTTTTTTTCTTTGGGCTGATAGCTTTGAAGACATGTTCTGATGGTGGTGAGAGTGGAGCAGGACTGTCTCCGTGGCGCAGTTGGCTAGCGCGATTGGCTGTTAACCGAAAGGTTGGAGGTTTGAGCCCACCCGGTGGTGGTGCGGCGCTTTTTTTTCTATGGGATGATAGCTTTGAAGATATGTTCTGATGGTGGGGAGAGTGGAGCAGGACTGTCTCCGTGGCTCAATTGGCTAGCGCGATCGGCTGTTAATCGAAAGGTTGGAGTTTCGAGCCCTCCCGCGAGTGGTGTGTTGCTTTTTTCTTTGCGCCGATAGCTTTGAAGATATGTTCTGATGGTGGTGAGAGTAGAGCACGACTGTCTCTGTGGCGCAATTGGCTAGCGCGATCGGCTGTTAACCGAAAGGTTGGAGTTTCGAGCCCACCTGGTGGTGGTGCGGCGCTTTTTTTTCTTTGGGCTGATTTCTTTGAAGATATATTCTGATGGTGATGACAGTAGAGCAGGACTGTCTACGGGGCGCAATTGGCTAGCGCGATGTTAATCGAAAGGTTGAAGTTTCGAGCCCTCCCGGGAGTGGTGTGTTGCTTTTTTCTTTGCGCTGATAGCTTTGAAGATATGTTCTGATGGTGGTGAGGGTGGAGCACGACTGTCTCTGAGGCGCAAAGGGCTAGCACGATCGGCTGCTAACCGAAAGGTGGAGGTTCGAGAACCCCCGGTGGTGGTGCGGCGCTTTTTTTTCTTTGGGCTGATAGCTTTGAAGATATGTTCTGATGGTGGTGAGAGTGGAGCAGGACTGTCTCCGTGGCGCAGTTGGCTAGCGCGATTGGCTGTTAACCGAAAGGTTGGAGGTTGAAGCCCACCCGGTGGTGGTGCGGCGCTTTTTTTCCTGTGGGCTGATAGCTTTGAAGATATGTTCTGATGGTAGTGAGAGTATAGCGGTACTGTCTCCTTGGCACAATTGGCTAGGGCGGACGGCTGTTAACTGAAAGGTTGGAGGTTCGAGCCCTGCCGGGAGTGGTGTGTTTCTTTTTTCTTTGCGCTGATAGCTTTGAAGATATGTTCTGATGGTGGTGAGAGTAGAGCACGACAATCTCTATGGCGCAATTGGCTAGCACGATCGGCTGTTAACCGAAAGGTTGGAGGTTCGAGCCCACCCGGGGACGGCGTGTCGCTTTTTTTTCGCTGTTAGCTTAGGAGAAATTTTTTGACGGTGGTGAGAGTGGAGCACGACTGTCTCTTTGGCCCAATTGGCTAACTCGATCGGCTGTTAACCAAAAGGTTGGAGTTTCGAGCCCTCCCGGGAGTGGCGTGTTGGTTTTTTCTTTGCGCTGATAGCTTTGGAGAAATGTTCTGACGGTGGTGAGAGTGGAGCAGAACTGTCTCCGTGGCGCAATTGGCTAGCGCTATGGGCTGTTAACCGCAAAGTTGGAGGTTCGAGCCCACCTGGTGGTGGTGCGGCGCTTTTTTTTCTTCGGGCTTATTTTTTTGAAGATATGCTCTGATGGTGATGACAGTAGAGCAGGACTGTCTCCGTGGCGCAGTTGGCTAGCGCGATTGGCTGTTAACCGAAAGGTTGGAGGTTGAAGCCCACCCGGTGGTGGTGCGGCGCTTTTTTTCCTGTGGGCTGATAGCTTTGGAGAAATCTTCTGACGGTGGTGAGAGTATAGCAGTACTGTCTCCTTGGCACAATTGGCTAGCGCGGTCGGCTGTTAACTGAAAGGTTGGAGGTTCGAGCCCTGCCGGGAGTGGTGTGTTTCTTTTTTCTTTGCGCTGATAGCTTTGAAGATATGTTCTGATGGCGGTGGGAGTAGAGCACGACTGTCTCTGTGGCGCAATTGGCTAGTGCGATTGGCTCTTAACCGATAGGTTGAGGTTCGAGCCCACCCGGTGGTGGTGCGGCGCTTTTTTTTCTTTGGGCTGATAGCTTTGCAGATATGTGCTGATGGTGGTGAGAGTGGAGCAGGACTAACTCCGTGGAGCAATTGGCTATCGCTATGGGCTTTTAGCCGAAAGGTTGGAGTTTCGAACTCACCCGGTGGTGGTGCGGCGCTTTTTTTTGGGCTGATAGCTTTAAAGATATGTTCTGATGGTGGTGAGAGTATAGCAGGACTGTCTCCGTGGCACAATTGGCTAGTGCGGTCTGCTGTTAACCGAAAGGTTGGAGGTTCGAGCCCTCCTGGGAGTGCTGTGTTGCTTTTTTTTGCGCTGATAGCTTTGAAGATATGTTCCGATTGTGGTGAGAGTGGAGCACGACTGTCTCCGTGGCGCAATTGGCTAGCGCGATGGGCTGTTAACCGAAAGGTTGGAGGTTCGAGCCCACCCGGTGGTGGTGCGGCGCTTTTCTTCCTTTGGGCTGATAGCTCTGAAGAAATGTTCTGACGGTGGTGAGAGTGGAGCACGACTGTCTCCTTGGCGCTATTCGTTACCACAATCGGCTGTTAACTGAAAGGGTGGAGGTTCGAGGCCTCCCGGGAGTATTGTGTTGCTATTTCTTCTTTAGGCTGATAGCTTTGAAGATATGTTTTGATTGTGGTGAGAGTGGAGCAGGACCGTCTCCATGGCCCAATTGGCTAGCGCGATCGGCTGTTAACCGAAAGGTTGGAGGTTCCAGCCCAAACGGTGGTGGTGCGGCGCTTTTTTTTCTTTGGGCTGATAGCTTTGAAGATCTGTGCTGATGGTGGTGAGAGTGGAGCAGGACTGTCTCCGTTGCGCAATTTTCAGTGCGATCGGCTGTCAACCGAAAGGTTGGAGGTTCGAGCCCACCCAGTGGTGGTGCGGCGCTTTTTTTTGGGCTGATAGCTATGAAGATATGTTCCGATGGTGGTGAGAGTGGAGCACGACTGTCTCCATGGCGCAATTGGCTAGCGCGATGGGCTGTTAACAAAAAGGTTGGAGGTTCGAGCCCACTCGGTGGTGGTGCGGCGCTTTTTTTCCTTTGGGCGGATAGCTCTGAAGAAATGTTCTGACGGTGGTGAGAGTGGAGCACAACTGTCTCCGTGGCGCAATTGGCTAGCGCTATGGGCTGTTAACCGAAAAGTTGGAGGTTCGAGCCCACCTGGTGGTGGTGCGGCGCTTTTTTTTCTTTGGGCTGATTTCTTTGAAGATATGTTCTGATGGTGATGACAGTAGAGCAGGACTGTCTCCGGGGCGCATATGGCTAGCGCAATCGGCTGTTAATCGAAAGGTTGAAGTTTCGAGCCCTCCCGGGAGTGGTGTGTTGCTTTTTTCTTTGCGATGATAGCTTTGAAGATATGTTCTGATGGTGGTGAGGGTGGAGCGCGACTGTCTCTGAGGCGCAATTGGCTAGCGCGATCGGCTGTTAACCGACAGGTGGAGGTTCGAGAACCACCGGTGGTGGTGCGGCGCTTTTTTTTCTGTGGGCTGATAGCTTTGAAGATATGTTCTGATGGTGGTGAGAGTGGAGCAGGACTGTCTCCGTGGCGCAGTTGGCTAGCGCGATTGGCTGTTAACCGAAAGGTTGGAGGTTTGAGCCCACCCGGGGACGGTGTGTCGCTTTTTTTTTTCTTTGCGCTGATAGCTTTGGAGAAATCTTCTGACGGTGGTGAGAGTGGAGCAGGACTGTCTCCGAGGCGCAATTGGCTAGCGCTATGGGCTGTTAACCGAAAAGTTGGAGGTTCAAGCCCACCTGGTGGTGTTGCGGCGCTTTTTTTTCTTTGGGCTGATTTCTTTGAAGATATGTTCTGATGGTGATGACAGTAGAGCAGGACTGTCTCCGTGGCGCAATTGGCTAGCGTGATCGGCTGTTAACTGAAAGGTTGGAGGTTCGAGCCCTCCCGGGAGTGATGTGTTGCTATTTCTTCTTTAGGCTGATAGCTTTGAAGATATGTTTTGATTGTGGTGAGAGTGGAGCAGGACTGTCTCCATGGCCCAATTGGCTAGCGCGATCGGCTGTTAACCGAAAGGTTGGAGGTTCGAGCCCAAACGGTGGTGGTGCGGCGCTTTTTTTTCTTTGGGCTGATAGCTTTGAACATCTGTGCTGATGGTTGTGAGAGTGGGGGAGGACTGTCTCCGTGTCACAATTGGCTAGCGCGATCGGCTGTTAACCGAAAGGTGGGAGGTTCGAGCCCACCCAGTGGTGGTGCGGCGCTTTTTTTTGGGCTGATGGCTTTGAGGATATGTTCCGATGGTGGTGAGAGTGGAGCACGACTGTCTCCGTGGCGCAATTGGCTAGCGCGATGGGCTGTTAACCGAAAGGTTGGAGGTTCGAGCCCACCCTGTGGTGGTGCGGCGCTTTTTTTTCCTTCGGGCTGATAGCTCTGAAGAAATGTTCTGACGGTGGTGAGAGTGGAGCACGACTGTCTCCGTGGCGCTATTCGCTAGCGCGATCGGCTGTTAACTGAAAGGTTGGAGGTTCGAGCCCTCGCGGGAGTGGTGTGTTGCTTTTTCTTCTTTAGGCTGATGGCTTTGAAGATATGTTCTGATGGTGGTGAGAGTGGAGCAGGACTGGCTCCGTGGCGCAATTGGCTAGCGCGATCGCCTGTTAACTGAAAGGTTGGAGGTTCGAGCCCAAACGGTGGTGGTGCGGCGCTTTTTTTCTTTGGGCTGATAGCTTTGAAGATATGTGCTGATGGTGGTGAGAGTGGAGCACGACTGTCTCTGTGGCGCTATTCGCTAGCGCGATCGGCTGTTAACTGAAAGGTTGGAGGTTCGAGCCCTCCCGGGATTGGTGTGTTGCTTTTTCTTCTTTAGGCTGATAGCTGTGAAGATATGTTCTGATGGTGGTGAGAGTGGAGCAGGACTGTCTCCGTGGCGCAATTGGCTAGCGCGATCGGCTGTTAACAGAAAGGTTGGAGTTTTGAGCCCACCCCGTGGTATTGCAGCGCTTTTTTTACTTTGGGCTGATAGCTTTGAAGATATGTTCTGATGGTGGTGAGAATGAACAGGACTGTCTCTGTGGCGCAGTTGGCTAGCCCGATCGGCTGTTAACCGGAAGGTTGGAATTTCGAGCCCTCCCGGGAGTGGTGTGTTGCATTTTTGTTTGTGCTGATAGCTTTGAAGATTTGTTCTGATGGTGGTGAGAGTGGAGCACGGCTGTCTTCGAGGCGCTGTTGGCTAGCGCGATCGGCTGTCAATCGAAAGGTTGGAGGTTGGAACCCACCCGGGGATGGTGTGTCGCTTTTTTTTCTTTGCGCTGATAGCTTTTGAGAAATGTTCTGAGGGTGGTAAGAGTGGAGCACGACTGTCTCCGTGGCGCAATTGGCTAGCGCGATCGGCTGTTAACTGAAAGGTTGGAGGTTCGAGCCCTCCCGAGACTGGTGTGTTTCTTTTTTCTTTGGGCGGATAGCTCTGAAGAAATGTTTTGACGGTGTTGAGAGTGGAGCACGACTGTCTCCGTGGCGCAATTGGCTAGCGCGATCGGCTGTTAACCGAAAGGTTGGAGGTTCGAGCCCTCCCGCGAGTGTTGTGTTGCTTTTTTTCCTTTGGGCTGATAGCTTTGAAGATATGTTCTGATGGTGGTGAGAGTAGAGCACGACTGTTTTTGTGGCGCAATTGGCTAGCGCGATTGGCTGTTAACCGAAAGATGGAGGTTCGAGCCCACCCGGGAGTGGCGTGTTGCTTTTTGCTTTGCGCGGATAGCTTTGGAGAAATGTTCTGACGGTGGTGAGATTCGAGCACGACTGTCTCCGTGGCGCAATTGGCTAGCACGTTCGGCTGTTAACATAAAGGTTGGTGATTCGAGCCCACGCGGTGGTGGTGTGGTGCTTTTGATTTTTTGACTGATAGCTTCGAAGATATGTTCTGATGGTGGTGAGAGTGGACAGGAGTGTCTCCGTGGCGCAGTTGGCTAGCGCGATGGGCTGTTAACCGAAAAGTTGGAGGTTCGAGCCCACCTGGTGGTGGTGCTGCGCTTTTCTTTTCTTTGGGCTGATAGCTCTGAAGAAATGTTCTGACGGTTGTGAGAGTGGAGCAGGACTAACTCCGTGGCGCAATTGGCTAGCGCTATGGGCTTTTAGCCGAAAGGTTGGACTTTCGAACTCACCCGGTGGTGGTGCGGCGCTTTTGTTTGGGCTGATAGCTTTAAAGATATGTTCTGATGGTGGTGAGAGTATAGCAGGACTGTCTCCGTGGCACAATTGGCTAGTGCGGTCTGCTGTTAACCGAAAGGTTGGAGGTTCGAGCCCTCCTGGGAGTGCTGTGTTGCTTTTTTTTGCGCTGATAGCTTTGAAGATATGTTCCGATGGTGGTGAGAGTGGAGCACGACTGTCTCCGTGGCGCAATTGGCTAGCGCGATGGGCTGTTAACCGAAAGGTTGGAGGTTCGAGCCCACCCGGTGGTGGTGGGGCGCTTTTCTTCCTTTGGGCTGATAGCTCTGAAGAAATGTTCTGACGGTGGTGAGAGTGGAGCACGACTGTCTCCTTGGCGCTATTCGTTACCACAATCGGCTGTTAACTGAAAGGGTGGAGGTTCGAGGCCTCCCGGGAGTGATGTGTTGCTATTTCTTCTTTAGGCTGATAGCTTTGAAGATATGTTTTGATTGTGGTGAGAGTGGAGCAGGACCGTCTCCATGGCCCAATTGGCTAGCGCGATCGGCTGTTAACCGAAAGGTTGGAGGTTCCAGCCCAAACGGTGGTGGTGCGGCGCTTTTTTTTCTTTGGGCTGATAGCTTTGAAGATCTGTGCTGATGGTGGTGAGAGTGGAGCAGGACTGTCTCCGTTGCGCAATTTTCAGTGCGATCGGCTGTTCACCGAAAGGTTGGAGGTTCGAGCCCACCCAGTGGTGGTGCGGCGCTTTTTTTTTTTGGGCTGATAGCTTTGAAGATATGTTCCGATGGTGGTGAGAGTGGAGCACGACTGTCTCCATGGCGCAATTGGCTAGCGCGATGGGCTGTTAACAGAAAGGTTGGAGGTTCGAGCCCACTCGGTGGTGGTGCGGCGCTTTTTTTCCTTTGGGCGGATAGCTCTGAAGAAATGTTCTGACGGTGGTGAGAGTGGAGCACAACTGTCTCCGTGGCGCAATTGGCTAGCGCTATGGGCTGTTAACCGAAAAGTTGGAGGTTCGAGCCCACCTGGTGGTGGTGCGGCGCTTTTTTTTCTTTGGGCTGATTTCTTTGAAGATATGTTCTGATGGTGATGACAGTAGAGCAGGACTGTCTCCGGGGCGCATATGGCTAGCGCGATCGGCTGTTAATCGAAAGGTTGAAGTTTCGAGCCCTCCCGGGAGTGGTGTGTTGCTTTTTTCTTTGCGATGATAGCTTTGAAGATATGTTCTGATGGTGGTGAGGGTGGAGCGCGACTGTCTCTGAGGCGCAATTGGCTAGCGCGATCGGCTGTTAACCGACAGGTGGAGGTTCGAGAACCACCGGTGGTGGTGCGGCGCTTTTTTTTCCGTGGGCTGATAGCTTTGAAGATATGTTCTGATGGTGGTGAGAGTGGAGCAGGACTGTCTCCGTGGCGCAGTTGGCTAGCGCGATTGGCTGTTAACCGAAAGGTTGGAGGTTTGAGCCCACCCGGGGACGGTGTGTCGCTTTTTTTTTCTTTGCGCTGATAGCTTTGGAGAAATCTTCTGACGGTGGTGAGAGTGGAGCAGGACTGTCTCCGAGGCGCAATTGGCTAGCGCTATGGGCTGTTAACCGAAAAGTTGGAGGTTCAAGCCCTCCCGGGAGTGATGTGTTGCTATTTCTTCTTTAGGCTGATAGCTTTGAAGATATGTTTTGATTGTGGTGAGAGTGGAGCAGGACTGTCTCCATGGCCCAATTGGCTAGCGCGATCGGCTGTTAACCGAAAGGTTGGAGGTTCGAGCCCAAACGGTGGTGGTGCGGCGCTTTTTTTTCTTTGGGCTGATAGCTTTGAAGATCTGTGCTGATGGTGGTGAGAGTGGGGGAGGACTGTCTCCGTGTCGCAATTGGCTAGCGCGATCGGCTGTTAACCGAAAGGTGGGAGGTTCGAGCCCACCCAGTGGTGGTGCGGCGCTTTTTTTTGGGCTGATGGCTTTGAGGATATGTTCCGATGGTGGTGAGAGTGGAGCACGACTGTCTCCGTGGCGCAATTGGCTAGCGCGATGGGCTGTTAACCGAAAGGTTGGAGGTTCGAGCCCACCCTGTGGTGGTGCGGCGCTTTTTTTTCCTTCGGGCTGATAGCTCTGAAGAAATGTTCTGACGGTGGTGAGAGTGGAGCACGACTGTCTCCGTGGCGCTATTCGCTAGCGCGATCGGCTGTTAACTGAAAGGTTGGAGGTTCGAGCCCTCCCGGGAGTGGTGTGTTGCTTTTTCTTCTTTAGGCTGATGGCTTTGAAGATATGTTCTGATGGTGGTGAGAGTGGAGCAGGACTGGCTCCGTGGCGCAATTGGCTAGCGCGATCGCCTGTTAACTGAAAGGTTGGAGGTTCGAGCCCAAACGGTGGTGGTGCGGCGCTTTTTTTCTTTGGGCTGATAGCTTTGAAGATATGTGCTGATGGTGGTGAGAGTGGAGCACGACTGTCTCTGTGGCGCTATTCGCTAGCGCGATCGGCTGTTAACTGAAAGGTTGGAGGTTCGAGCCCTCCCGGGATTGGTGTGTTGCTTTTTCTTCTTTAGGCTGATAGCTGTGAAGATATGTTCTGATGGTGGTGAGAGTGGAGCAGGACTGTCTCCGTGGCGCAATTGGCTAGCGCGATCGGCTGTTAACAGAAAGGTTGGAGTTTTGATCCCACCCCGTGGTATTGCAGCGCTTTTTTTACTTTGGGCTGATAGCTTTGAAGATATGTTCTGATGGTGGTGAGAATGAACAGGACTGTCTCTGTGGCGCAGTTGGCTAGCCCGATCGGCTGTTAACCGGAAGGTTGGAATTTCGAGCCCTCCCGGGAGTGGTGTGTTGCATTTTTGTTTGTGCTGATAGCTTTGAAGATTTGTTCTGATGGTGGTGAGAGTGGAGCACGGCTGTCTTCGAGGCGCTGTTGGCTAGCGCGATCGGCTGTCAATCGAAAAGTTGGAGGTTGGAACCCACCCGGGGATGGTGCGGCGCTTTTTTTCCTTTGGGTGGATAGCTCTGAAGAAGTGTTCTGACGGTGGTGGGAGTGGAGCACAACTGTCTCCGTAGCGCAATTGGCTAGCGCGATGGGCTGTTAACCGAAAAGTTGGAGGTTCGAGCCCACCTGGTGGTGGTGCTGCGCTTTTCTTTTCTTTGGGCTGATTTCTTTAAAGATATGTTCCGATGGTGATGAGAGTAGAACAGGACTGTCTCCGTGGCGCAATTGGCTAGGGCGGTCTGCTATTAACCGAAAGGTTGGAGGTTCGAGCCCTCCTGGGAGTGCTGTGTTGCTTGTTTTTGCGCTGATAGCTTTGAAGATATGTTCCGATGGTGGTGAGAGTGGAGCACGACTGTCTCCGTGGCGCTATTCGTTAGAACGATCGGCTGTTAACTGAAAGGTTGGAGGTTCGAGCCCTCCCGGGAGTGGTGTGTTGCTTTTTCTTCTTTAGGCTGATAGCTTTGAAGATATGTTCTGATGGTGGTGAGAGTGCAGCAGGACTGTCTCGGTGGCGCAATTGGCTAGCGCGATCGGCTGTTAACTGAAAGGTTGGAGGTTCGAGCCCTCCCGGGAGTGATGTGTTGCTATTTCTTCTTTAGGCTGATAGCTTTGAAGGTATGATTTGATTGTGGTGAGAGTGGAGCAGGACTGTCTCCATGGCCCAATTGGCTAGCTCGATCGGCTGTTACCCGAAAGGTTGGAGGTTCGAGCCCAAACGGTGGTGGTGCGGCGCTTTTTTTTGGGCTGATAGCTTTGAAGTTATGTGCTGATGGTGGTGAGAGTGGAGCAGGACTGTCTCCGTTGCGGAATTGGCTAGCGCGATCAGCTGTTAACCGAAAGGTTGGAGGTTCGAGCCCACCCAGTGGTGGTGCGGCGCTTTTTTTCTTTGGGCTGATAGCTTTGAAGATATGTTCCGATGGTGGTGAGAGTGGAGCACGACTGTCTCCGTGGCGCAATTGGCTAACGCGATGGGCTGTTAACCGAAAAGTTGGAGGTTCGAGCCCACCTGGTGGTAGTGCGGCGCTTTTTTTTCTTTGGGCTGATTTCTTTGAAGATGTGTTCTGATGGTGATGAGAGTAGAACAGGACTGTCTCCGTGGCGCAATTGGCTAGCGCGATCGGCTGTTAATCGAAAGGTTGGAGTTTCGAGCCCTCCCGGGAGTGGTGTGTTGCTTTTTTCTTTGCGCTGATAGCTTTGAAGAAATGTTTTGACGGTGTTGAGAGTGGCGCACGACTGTCTCCGTGGCGCAATTGGCTAGCGCGATCGGCTGTTAACGGAAAGGTGGAGGTTCGAGAACCCGCGGTGGTGGTGCGGCGCTTTTTTTTCTTTGGGCTGATAGCTTTGAAGATATGTTCTGATGGTGGTGAGAGTGGAGCAGGACTGTCTCCATGGCGCAGTTGGCTAGCGCGATTGGCTGTTAACTGAAAGGTTGGAGGTTTGAGCCCATCCGGGGACGGTGTGTCGCTTTTTTTTTCTTTGCGCTGATAGCTTTGAAGATATGTTCTGATGGTGGTGAAAGTGGAGCACGACTGTCTCCGTGGCGCAATTGGCTAGCGCGATCGGCTGTTAACTGAAAGGTTGGAGGTTCGAGCCCTCCCGGGACTGGTGTGTTTCTTTTTTCTTTGGGCGGATAGCTCTGAAGAAATGTTTTGACGGTGTTGAGAGTGGCGCACGACTGTCTCCGTGGCGCAATTGGCTAGCGCGATCGGCTGTTAACCGAAAGGTTGGAGGTTCGAGCCCTCCCGCGAGTGTTGTGTTGCTTTTTTTCCTTTGGGCTGATAGCTTTGAAGATATGTTCTGATGGTGGTGAGAGTAGAGCACGACTGTTTTTGTGGCGCAATTGGCTAGCGCGATTGGCTGTTAACCGAAAGATGGAGGTTCGAGCCCACCCGGGAGTGGCGTGTTGCTTTTTGCTTTGCGCGGATAGCTTTGGAGAAATGTTCTGACGGTGGTGAGATTCGAGCACGACTGTCTCCGTGGCGCAATTGGCTAGCACGTTCGGCTGTTAACATAAAGGTTGGTGATTCGAGCCCACGCGGTGGTGGTGTGGTGCTTTTGATTTTTTGACTGATAGCTTCGAAGATATGTTCTGATGGTGGTGAGAGTGGACAGGAGTGTCTCCGTGGCGCAGTTGGCTAGCGCGATGGGCTGTTAACCGAAAAGTTGGAGGTTCGAGCCCACCTGGTGGTGGTGCTGCGCTTTTCTTTTCTTTGGGCTGATTTCTTTGAAGATATGTTCCGATGGTGATGAGAGTAGAACAGGACTGTCTCCGTGGCGCAATTGGCTAGGGCGATCGGCTGTTAATCGAAAGGTTCGAGTTTCGAGCCCACCTGGTGGTGGTGCTGCGCTTTTCTTTTCTTTGGGCTGATTTCTTTGAAGATATGTTCTGATGGTGATGAGAGTGGAGCAGGACTGTCTCCGTGGCGCAATTGGCTAGCGCGATGGGCTAATAAGCAAAAGGTTGGAGATTCGAGCCCTCCCGGGAGTGGTGTGTTTCTTTTTTCTTTGCGCTGATAGCTTTGAAGATATGTTCTGATGGTGGTGAGAGTGGAGCACGACTGTCTCTGGCGCAATTGGCTAGCGCGATCGGCTGTTAACCGAAAGGTGGAGGTTCGAGCCCACCCGGTGGTGGTGCGGCGCTTTTTTTTCTTTGGGCTGATAGCTTTGAAGGTATGTTCTGATGGTGGTGAGAGTGGGGCAGGACTGTCTCCATGGCGCAGTTGGCTAGCGCGATCAGCTGTTAAACGAAAGGTTGGAGGTTCGAGCCCACCCGGTGGTAGTGCGGCGCTTTTTTTTATCTTTGCGCTGATAGCTTTGAAGATATGTTCTGTTGGTGGTGAGAGTGGAGCACGACTGTCTCCGTGGCGCTATTGGCTAGCGCGATGAGCTGTTAACCGAAAAGTTGGAGGTTCGAGCCCACCCGGTGGTGGTGCTGCTGCGCTTTTTTTTCTTTGGGCTGATTTCTTTGAAGATATGTTCTGATGGTGATGAGAGTAGAACAGGACTGTCTCCGTGGCGCAATTGGCTAGCGCGATCGGCTGTTAATCGAAAGGTTGGAGTTTCGAGCCCTCCTGGGAGTGGTGTGTTGCTTTTTTCTTTGCGCTGATAGCTTTGAAGATATGTTCTGAAGGTGGTGAGGGTGGAGCACGACTGTCTCTGTGGCGCAATTGGCTAGCGCGATCGGCTGTTAACCGAAAGGTGGAGGTTCGAGAACCCCCGGTGTTGGTGCGGCGCTTTTTTTTCTTTGGGCTGATAGCTTTGAAGATATGTTCTGATGGTGATGAGAGTGGAGCAGGACTGTCTCTGTGGCGCAGTTGGCTAGCGCGATTGGCTGTTAACCGAAAGGTTGGAGGTTTGAGCCCAGCCGGGGACGGTGTGTCGCTTTTTTTTTCTTTGCGCTGATAGCTTTGGAGAAATGTTCTGACGGTAGTGAGAGTGGAGCACGACTGTCTCCGTGGCGCAATTGGCTAGCGCGATCGGCTGTTAACCGAAAGGTTGGAGTTTCGAGCCCACCCGGTGGTGGTGAGGCGCTTTTTTTTCTGTGGGCTGATAGCTTTGAAGATATGTTCTGATGGTAGTGAGAGTATAGCAGTACTGTCTCCTTGGCACAATTGGCTAGCGCTGTGGGCCGTTAACTGAAAGGCTGGAGGTTCGAGCCCACCTGGTGGTGGTGTGGCGCTTTTTTTTTCTTTGGGCTGATAGCTTTGAAGGTATGTTCTGATGGTGGTGAGAGTGGGGCAGGACTGTCTCCATGGCGCAGTGGCTAGCGCGATCAGCTGTTAACCGAAAGGTTGGAGGTTCGAGCCCACCCGGTGGTGGTGCGGCGCTTTTTTTTATCTTTTGGCTGATAGCTTTGAAGATATGTTCTGATGGTGGTGAGGGTGGAGCACGACTGTCTCTGTGGCGCAATTGGCTAGCGCGATCGCCTGTTAACCGAAAGGTTGGAGGTTCGAGCCCTCCCGCGAGTGTTGTGTTGCTTTTTTACTTTGGGCTGATAGCTTTGAAGATATGTTCTGATGGTGGTGAGAGTGGACAGGAGTGTCTCCGTGGCGCAGTTGGCTAGCGGGATCGGCTGTTAATCGAAAGGTTGGAGTTTCGAGCCCTCCCGGGAGTGGTGTGTTGCTTTTTCTTTGCGCTGATAGTTTTGAAGATATGTTCTGATGGTGATGAGAGTGGAGCAGGACTGTCTCCGTGGCGCAATTGGCTAGCGCGATGGGCTAATAAGCAAAAGGTTTGAGATTCGAGCCCTCCCGGGAGTGGTGTGTTGCTTTTTTCTTTGCGCTGATAGCTTTGAAGATATGTTCTGATGGTGCTGAGAGCGGAGCACCACTGTCTCTGGCGCAATTGGCTAGCGCGATCGGCTGTTAACCGAAAGGTGGAGGTTCGAGCCCACCCGGTGGTAGTGCGGCGCTTTTTTTTTCTTTGGGCTGATAGCTTTGAAGGTATGTTCTGATGGTGGTGAGAGTGGGGCAGGACTGTCTCCATGGCGCAGTGGCTAGCGCGATCAGCTGTTAACCGAAAGGTTGGAGGTTCGAGCCCACCCGGTGGTGGTGCGGCGCTTTTTTTTATCTTTTGGCTGATAGCTTTGAAGATATGTTCTGATGGTGGTGAGAGTGGAGCACGACTGTCTCCGTGGCGCTATTGGCTAGAACGATCGGCTGTTAACCGAAAGGTGGGAGGTTCGAGCCCTCCCGGGAGTGGTGTGTTGCTATTTCTTCTTTAGGCTGATAGCTTTGAAGATATGTTTTGATTGTGGTGAGAGTGGAGCAGGACTGTCTCCGTGGCGCAATTGGCTAGCGCGATCAGCTGTTAACCGAAAGGTTGGAGGTTCGAGCCCACCCATTGGTGGTGCGGCGCTTTTTTTCTTTGGGCTGATAGCTTTGAAGATATGTTCCGATGGTGGTGAGAGTGGAGCACGACTGTCTCCGTGGCGCAATTGGCTAGCGCGATGGGCTGTTAACCGAAAAGTTGGAGGTTCGAGCCCACCTGGTGGTAGTGCGGCGCTTTTTTTTCTTTGGGCTGATTTCTTTGAAGATGTGTTCTGATGGTGATGAGAGTAGAACAGGACTGTCTCCGTGGCGCAATTGGCTAGCGCGATCGGCTGTTAATCGAAAGGTTGGAGTTTCGAGCCCTCCCGGGAGTGGTGTGTTGCTTTTTTCTTTGCGCTGATAGCTTTGAAGAAATGTTTTGACGGTGTTGAGAGTGGCGCACGACTGTCTCCGTGGCGCAATTGGCTAGCGCGATCGGCTGTTAACGGAAAGGTGGAGGTTCGAGAACCCGCGGTGGTGGTGCGGCGCTTTTTTTTCTTTGGGCTGATAGCTTTGAAGATATGTTCTGATGGTGGTGAGAGTGGAGCAGGACTGTCTCCATGGCGCAGTTGGCTAGCGCGATTGGCTGTTAACCGAAAGGTTGGAGGTTTGAGCCCATCCGGGGACGGTGTGTCGCTTTTTTTTTTCTTTGCGCTGATAGCTTTGAAGATATGTTCTGATGGTGGTGAAAGTGGAGCACGACTGTCTCCGTGGCGCAGTTGGCTAGCGCGATCGGCTGTTAACTGAAAGGTTGGAGGTTCGAGCCCTCCCGGGACTGGTGTGTTTCTTTTTTCTTTGGGCGGATAGCTCTGAAGATCCTGAAAATGTATGCGCAGGCGAACAAGGACAAAGAAAGGAATACAAACTGGCGCAATCTAACAATCGCCTGCGCATACATTTTCAGGATGGATAGATTCCAACTAGGCCGAATCGCAGTTTTGCTTTAGCTCTGAAGAAATGTTTTGACGGTGTTGAGAGTGGCGCACGACTGTCTCCGTGGCGCAATTGGCTAGCGCGATCGGCTGTTAACCGAAAGGTTGGAGGTTCGAGCCCTCCCGCGAGTGTTGTGTTGCTTTTTTTCCTTTGGGCTGATAGCTTTGAAGATATGTTCTGATGGTGGTGAGAGTAGAGCACGACTGTTTTTGTGGCGCAATTGGCTAGCGCGATTGGCTGTTAACCGAAAGATGGAGGTTCGAGCCCACCCGGGAGTGGCGTGTTGCTTTTTGCTTTGCGCGGATAGCTTTGGAGAAATGTTCTGACGGTGGTGAGATTCGAGCACGACTGTCTCCGTGGCGCAATTGGCTAGCACGTTCGGCTGTTAACATAAAGGTTGGTGATTCGAGCCCACGCGGTGGTGGTGTGGTGCTTTTGATTTTTTGACTGATAGCTTCGAAGATATGTTCTGATGGTGGTGAGAGTGGACAGGAGTGTCTCCGTGGCGCAGTTGGCTAGCGCGATGGGCTGTTAACCGAAAAGTTGGAGGTTCGAGCCCACCTGGTGGTGGTGCTGCGCTTTTCTTTTCTTTGGGCTGATTTCTTTGAAGATATGTTCCGATGGTGATGAGAGTAGAACAGGACTGTCTCCGTGGCGCAATTGGCTAGGGCGATCGGCTGTTAATCGAAAGGTTCGAGTTTCGAGCCCACCTGCTGGTGGTGCTGCGCTTTTCTTTTCTTTGGGCTGATTTCTTTGAAGATATGTTCTGATGGTGATGAGAGTGGAGCAGGACTGTCTCCGTGGCACAATTGGCTAGCGCGATGGGCTAATAAGCAAAAGGTTGGAGATTCGAGCCCTCCCGGGAGTGGTGTGTTTCTTTTTTCTTTGTGCTGATAGCTTTGAAGATATGTTCTGATGGTGGTGAGAGTGGAGCACGACTGTCTCTGGCGCAATTGACTAGCGCGATCGGCTGTTAACCGAAAGGTGGAGGTTCGAGCCCACCCGGTGGTGGTGCGGCGCTTTTTTTTCTTTGGGCTGATAGCTTTGAAGGTATGTTCTGATGGTGGTGAGAGTGGGGCAGGACTGTCTCCATGGCGCAGTTGGCTAGCGCGATCAGCTGTTAAACGAAAGGTTGGCGGTTCGAGCCCACCCGGTGGTAGTGCGGCGCTTTTTTTTATCTTTGGGCTGATAGCTTTGAAGATATGTTCTGTTGGTGGTGAGAGTGGAGCACGACTGTCTCCGTGGCGCTATTGGCTAGCGCGATGAGCTGTTAACCGAAAAGTTGGAGGTTCGAGCCCACCTGGTGGTGGTGGTGCTGCGCTTTTTTTTCTTTGGGCTGATTTCTTTGAAGATATGTTCTGATGGTGATGAGAGTAGAACAGGACTGTCTCCGTGGCGCAATTGGCTAGCGCGATCGGCTGTTAATCAAAAGGTTGGAGTTTCGAGCCCTCCTGGGAGTGGTGTGTTGCTTTTTTCTTTGCGCTGATAGCTTTGAAGATATGTTCTGAAGGTGGTGAGGGTAGAGCACGACTGTCTCTGTGGCGCAATTGGCTAGCGCGATCGGCTGTTAACCGAAAGGTGGAGGTTCGAGAACCCCCGGTGGTGGTGCGGCGCTTTTTTTTCTTTGGGCTGATAGCTTTGAAGATATGTTCTGATGGTGGTGAGAGTGGAGCAGGACTGTCTCTGTGGCGCAGTTGGCTAGCGCGATTGGCTGTTAACCGAAAGGTTGGAGGTTTGAGCCCACCCGGGGACGGTGTGTCGCTTTTTTTTTCTTTGCGCTGATAGCTTTGGATAAATGTTCTGACGGTAGTGAGAGTGGAGCACGACTGTCTCCGTGGCGCAATTGGCTAGCGCGATCGGCTGTTAACCGAAAGGTTGGAGTTTCGAGCCCACCCGGTGGTGGTGAGGCGCTTTTTTTTCTGTGGGCTGATAGCTTTGAAGATATGTTCTGATGGTAGTGAGAGTATAGCAGTACTGTCTCCTTGGCACAATTGGCTAGCGCGGTGGGCTGTTAACTGAAAGGCTGGAGGTTCGAGCCCACCTGGTGGTGGTGTGGCGCTTTTTGTTTCTTTGGGCGGATAGCTCTGAAGAAATGTTCTGACGGTGGTGAGAGCGGAGCACGACTGTCTCCGTGGCGCAATTGGCTAGCGCGATCGCCTGTTAACCGAAAGGTTGGAGGTTCGAGCCCTCCCGCGAGTGTTGTGTTGCTTTTTTACTTTGGGCTGATAGCTTTGAAGATATGTTCTGATGGTGGTGAGAGTGGACAGGAGTGTCTCCGTGGCGCAGTTGGCTAGCGGGATCGGCTGTTAATCGAAAGGTTGGAGTTTCGAGCCCTCCCGGGAGTGGTGTGTTGCTTTTTCTTTGCGCTGATAGTTTTGAAGATATGTTCTGATGGTGATGAGAGTGGAGCAGGACTGTCTCCGTGGCGCAATTGGCTAGCGCGATGGGCTAATAAGCAAAAGGTTGGAGATTCGAGCCCTCCCGGGAGTGGTGTGTTGCTTTTTTCTTTGCGCTGATAGCTTTGAAGATATGTTCTGATGGTGCTGAGAGCGGAGCACCACTGTCTCTGGCGCAATTTTCTAGCGCGATCGGCTGTTAACCGAAAGGTGGAGGTTCGAGCCCACCCGGTGGTAGTGCGGCGCTTTTTTTTTCTTTGGGCTGATAGCTTTGAAGGTATGTTCTGATGGTGGTGAGAGTGGGGCAGGACTGTCTCCATGGCGCAGTGGCTAGCGCGATCAGCTGTTAACCGAAAGGTTGGAGGTTCGAGCCCACCCGGTGGTGGTGCGGCGCTTTTTTTTATCTTTTGGCTGATAGCTTTGAAGATATGTTCTGATGGTGGTGAGAGTGGAGCACGACTGTCTCCGTGGCGCTATTGGCTAGAACGATTGGCTGTTAACCGAAAGGTGGGAGGTTCGAGCCCTCCCGGGAGTGGTGTGTTGCTATTTCTTCTTTAGGCTGATAGCTTTGAAGATATGTTTTGATTGTGGTGAGAGTGGAGCAGGACTGTCTCCGTGGCGCAATTGGCTAGCGCTATGGGCTGTTAACCGAAAAGTTGGAGGTTCGAGCCCACCTGGCGGTGGTGCGGCGCTTTTTTTTCTTTGGGCTGATTTCTTTGAAGATATGTTCTGATGGTGATGACAGTAGAGCAGGACTGTCTCCGGGGCGCATATGGCTAGCGCGATCGGCTGTTAATCGAAAGGTTGAAGTTTCGAGCCCTCCCGGGAGTGGTGTGTTGCTTTTTTCTTTGCGATGATAGCTTTGAAGATATGTTCTGATGGTGGTGAGGGTGGAGCGCGACTGTCTCTGAGGCGCAATTGGCTAGCGCGATCGGCTGTTAACCGACAGGTGGAGGTTCGAGAACCACCGGTGGTGGTGCGGCGCTTTTTTTGCTGTGGGCTGATAGCTTTGAAGATATGTTCTGATGGTGGTGAGAGTGGAGCAGGACTGTCTCCGTGGCGCAGTTGGCTAGCGCGATTGGCTGTTAACCGAAAGGTTGGAGGTTTGAGCCCACCCGGGGACGGTGTGTCGCTTTTTTTTTCTTTGCGCTGATAGCTTTGGAGAAATCTTCTGACGGTGGTGAGAGTGGAGCAGGACTGTCTCCGAGGCGCAATTGGCTAGCGCTATGGGCTGTTAACCGAAAAGTTGGAGGTTCAAGCCCACCTGGTGGTGTTGCGGCGCTTTTTTTTCTTTGGGCTGATTTCTTTGAAGATATGTTCTGATGGTGATGACAGTAGAGCAGGACTGTCTCCGTGGCGCAATTGGCTAGCGTGATCGGCTGTTAACTGAAAGGTTGGAGGTTCGAGCCCTCCCGGGAGTGATGTGTTGCTATTTCTTCTTTAGGCTGATAGCTTTGAAGATATGTTTTGATTGTGGTGAGAGTGGAGCAGGACTGTCTCCATGGCCCAATTGGCTAGCGCGATCGGCTGTTAACCGAAAGGTTGGAGGTTCGAGCCCAAACGGTGGTGGTGCGGCGCTTTTTTTTTCTTTGGGCTGATAGCTTTGAACATCTGTGCTGATGGTGGTGAGAGTGGGGGAGGACTGTCTCCGTGTCACAATTGGCTAGCGCGATCGGCTGTTAACCGAAAGGTGGGAGGTTCGAGCCCACCCAGTGGTGGTGCGGCGCTTTTTTTTGGGCTGATGGCTTTGAGGATATGTTCCGATGGTGGTGAGAGTGGAGCACGACTGTCTCCGTGGCGCAATTGGCTAGCGCGATGGGCTGTTAACCGAAAGGTTGGAGGTTCGAGCCCACCCTGTGGTGGTGCGGCGCTTTTTTTTCCTTCGGGCTGATAGCTCTGAAGAAATGTTCTGACGGTGGTGAGAGTGGAGCACGACTGTCTCCGTGGCGCTATTCGCTAGCGCGATCGGCTGTTAACTGAAAGGTTGGAGGTTCGAGCCCTCGCGGGAGTGGTGTGTTGCTTTTTCTTCTTTAGGCTGATGGCTTTGAAGATATGTTCTGATGGTGGTGAGAGTGGAGCAGGACTGGCTCCGTGGCGCAATTGGCTAGCGCGATCGCCTGTTAACTGAAAGGTTGGAGGTTCGAGCCCAAACGGTGGTGGTGCGGCGCTTTTTTTCTTTGGGCTGATAGCTTTGAAGATATGTGCTGATGGTGGTGAGAGTGGAGCACGACTGTCTCTGTGGCGCTATTCGCTAGCGCGATCGGCTGTTAACTGAAAGGTTGGAGGTTCGAGCCCTCCCGGGATTGGTGTGTTGCTTTTTCTTCTTTAGGCTGATAGCTGTGAAGATATGTTCTGATGGTGGTGAGAGTGGAGCAGGACTGTCTCCGTGGCGCAATTGGCTAGCGCGATCGGCTGTTAACAGAAAGGTTGGAGTTTTGAGCCCACCCCGTGGTATTGCAGCGCTTTTTTTACTTTGGGCTGATAGCTTTGAAGATATGTTCTGATGGTGGTGAGAATGAACAGGACTGTCTCTGTGGCGCAGTTGGCTAGCCCGAACGGCTGTTAACCGGAAGGTTGGAATTTCGAGCCCTCCCGGGAGTGGTGTGTTGCATTTTTGTTTGTGCTGATAGCTTTGAAGATTTGTTCTGATGGTGGTGAGAGTGGAGCACGGCTGTCTTCGAGGCGCTGTTGGCTAGCGCGATCGGCTGTCAATCGAAAGGTTGGAGGTTGGAACCCACCCGGGGATGGTGTGTCGCTTTTTTTTCTTTGCGCTGATAGCTTTTGAGAAATGTTCTGAGGGTGGTAAGAGTGGAGCACGACTGTCTCCGTGGCGCAATTGGCTAGCGCGATCGGCTGTTAACTGAAAGGTTGGAGGTTCGAGCCCTCCCGAGACTGGTGTGTTTCTTTTTTCTTTGGGCGGATAGCTCTGAAGAAATGTTTTGACGGTGTTGAGAGTGGAGCACGACTGTCTCCGTGGCGCAATTGGCTAGCGCGATCGGCTGTTAACCGAAAGGTTGGAGGTTCGAGCCCTCCCGCGAGTGTTGTGTTGCTTTTTTTCCTTTGGGCTGATAGCTTTGAAGATATGTTCTGATGGTGGTGAGAGTAGAGCACGACTGTTTTTGTGGCGCAATTGGCTAGCGCGATTGGCTGTTAACCGAAAGATGGAGGTTCGAGCCCACCCGGGAGTGGCGTGTTGCTTTTTGCTTTGCGCGGATAGCTTTGGAGAAATGTTCTGACGGTGGTGAGATTCGAGCACGACTGTCTCCGTAGCGCAATTGGCTAGCACGTTCGGCTGTTAACATAAAGGTTGGTGATTCGAGCCCACGCGGTGGTGGTGTGGTGCTTTTGATTTTTTGACTGATAGCTTCGAAGATATGTTCTGATGGTGGTGAGAGTGGACAGGAGTGTCTCCGTGGCGCAGTTGGCTAGCGCGATGGGCTGTTAACCGAAAAGTTGGAGGTTCGAGCCCACCTGGTGGTGGTGCTGCGCTTTTCTTTTCTTTGGGCTGATAGCTCTGAAGAAATGTTCTGACGGTGGTGAGAGTGGAGCAGGACTAACTCCGTGGCGCAATTGGCTAGCGCTATGGGCTTTTAGCCGAAAGGTTGGAGTTTCGAACTCACCCGGTGGTGGTGCGGCGCTTTTTTTTGGGCTGATAGCTTTAAAGATATGTTCTGATGGTGGTGAGAGTATAGCAGGACTGTCTCCGTGGCACAATTGGCTAGTGCGGTCTGCTGTTAACCGAAAGGTTGGAGGTTCGAGCCCTCCTGGGAGTGCTGTGTTGCTTTTTTTTGCGCTGATAGCTTTGAAGATATGTTCCGATGGTGGTGAGAGTGGAGCACGACTGTCTCCGTGGCGCAATTGGCTAGCGCGATGGGCTGTTAACCGAAAGGTTGGAGGTTCGAGCCCACCCGGTGGTGGTGGGGCGCTTTTCTTCCTTTGGGCTGATAGCTCTGAAGAAATGTTCTGACGGTGGTGAGAGTGGAGCACGACTGTCTCCTTGGCGCTATTCGTTACCACAATCGGCTGTTAACTGAAAGGGTGGAGGTTCGAGGCCTCCCGGGAGTGATGTGTTGCTATTTCTTCTTTAGGCTGATAGCTTTGAAGATATGTTTTGATTGTGGTGAGAGTGGAGCAGGACCGTCTCCATGGCCCAATTGGCTAGCGCGATCGGCTGTTAACCGAAAGGTTGGAGGTTCCAGCCCAAACGGTGGTGGTGCGGCGCTTTTTTTTCTTTGGGCTGATAGCTTTGAAGATCTGTGCTGATGGTGGTGAGAGTGGAGCAGGACTGTCTCCGTTGCGCAATTTTCAGTGCGATCGGCTGTTAACCGAAAGGTTGGAGGTTCGAGCCCACCCAGTGGTGGTGCGGCGCTTTTTTTTTTGGGCTGATAGCTTTGAAGATATGTTCCGATGGTGGTGAGAGTGGAGCACGACTGTCTCCATGGCGCAATTGGCTAGCGCGATGGGCTGTTAACAGAAAGGTTGGAGGTTCGAGCCCACTCGGTGGTGGTGCGGCGCTTTTTTTCCTTTGGGCGGATAGCTCTGAAGAAATGTTCTGACGGTGGTGAGAGTGGAGCACAACTGTCTCCGTGGCGCAATTGGCTAGCGCTATGGGCTGTTAACCGAAAAGTTGGAGGTTCGAGCCCACCTGGTGGTGGTGCGGCGCTTTTTTTTCTTTGGGCTGATTTCTTTGAAGATATGTTCTGATGGTGATGACAGTAGAGCAGGACTGTCTCCGGGGCGCATATGGCTAGCGCGATCGGCTGTTAATCGAAAGGTTGAAGTTTCGAGCCCTCCCGGGAGTGGTGTGTTGCTTTTTTCTTTGCGATGATAGCTTTGGAGAAATCTTCTGACGGTGGTGAGAGTGGAGCAGGACTGTCTCCGAGGCGCAATTGGCTAGCGCTATGGGCTGTTAACCGAAAAGTTGGAGGTTCAAGCCCACCTGGTGGTGTTGCGGCGCTTTTTTTTCTTTGGGCTGATTTCTTTGAAGATATGTTCTGATGGTGATGACAGTAGAGCAGGACTGTCTCCGTGGCGCAATTGGCTAGCGTGATCGGCTGTTAACTGAAAGGTTGGAGGTTCGAGCCCTCCCGGGAGTGATGTGTTGCTATTTCTTCTTTAGGCTGATAGCTTTGAAGATATGTTTTGATTGTGGTGAGAGTGGAGCAGGACTGTCTCCATGGCCCAATTGGCTAGCGCGATCGGCTGTTAACCGAAAGGTTGGAGGTTCGAGCCCAAACGGTGGTGGTGCGGCGCTTTTTTTTCTTTGGGCTGATAGCTTTGAAGATCTGTGCTGATGGTGGTGAGAGTGGGGGAGGACTGTCTCCGTGTCGCAATTGGCTAGCGCGATCGGCTGTTAACCGAAAGGTGGGAGGTTCGAGCCCACCCAGTGGTGGTGCGGCGCTTTTTTTTGGGCTGATGGCTTTGAGGATATGTTCCGATGGTGGTGAGAGTGGAGCACGACTGTCTCCGTGGCGCAATTGGCTAGCGCGATGGGCTGTTAACCGAAAGGTTGGAGGTTCGAGCCCACCCTGTGGTGGTGCGGCGCTTTTTTTTCCTTCGGGCTGATAGCTCTGAAGAAATGTTCTGACGGTGGTGAGAGTGGAGCACGACTGTCTCCGTGGCGCTATTCGCTAGCGCGATCGGCTGTTAACTGAAAGGTTGGAGGTTCGAGCCCTCCCGGGAGTGGTGTGTTGCTTTTTCTTCTTTAGGCTGATGGCTTTGAAGATATGTTCTGATGGTGGTGAGAGTGGAGCAGGACTGGCTCCGTGGCGCAATTGGCTAGCGCGATCGCCTGTTAACTGAAAGGTTGGAGGTTCGAGCCCAAACGGTGGTGGTGCGGCGCTTTTTTTCTTTGGGCTGATAGCTTTGAAGATATGTGCTGATGGTGGTGAGAGTGGAGCACGACTGTCTCTGTGGCGCTATTCGCTAGCGCGATCGGCTGTTAACTGAAAGGTTGGAGGTTCGAGCCCTCCCGGGATTGGTGTGTTGCTTTTTCTTCTTTAGGCTGATAGCTGAGAAGATATGTTCTGATGGTGGTGAGAGTGGAGCAGGACTGTCTCCGTGGCGCAATTGGCTAGCGCGATCGGCTGTTAACAGAAAGGTTGGAGTTTTGAGCCCACCCCGTGGTATTGCAGCGCTTTTTTTACTTTGGGCTGATAGCTTTGAAGATATGTTCTGATGGTGGTGAGAATGAACAGGACTGTCTCTGTGGCGCAGTTGGCTAGCCCGATCGGCTGTTAACCGGAAGGTTGGAATTTCGAGCCCTCCCGGGAGTGGTGTGTTGCATTTTTGTTTGTGCTGATAGCTTTGAAGATTTGTTCTGATGGTGGTGAGAGTGGAGCACGGCTGTCTTCGAGGCGCTGTTGGCTAGCGCGATCGGCTGTCAATCGAAAAGTTGGAGGTTGGAACCCACCCGGGGATGGTGCGGCGCTTTTTTTCCTTTGGGTGGATAGCTCTGAAGAAGTGTTCTGACGGTGGTGGGAGTGGAGCACAACTGTCTCCGTAGCGCAATTGGCTAGCGCGATGGGCTGTTAACCGAAAAGTTGGAGGTTCGAGCCCACCTGGTGGTGGTGCTGCGCTTTTCTTTTCTTTGGGCTGATTTCTTTAAAGATATGTTCCGATGGTGATGAGAGTAGAACATAGAACAGGACTGTCTCCGTGGCGCAATTGGCTAGGGCGGTCTGCTGTTAACCGAAAGGTTGGAGGTTCGAGCCCTCCTGGGAGTGCTGTGTTGCTTGTTTTTGCGCTGATAGCTTTGAAGATATGTTCCGATGGTGGTGAGAGTGGAGCACGACTGTCTCCGTGGCGCTATTCGTTAGAACGATCGGCTGTTAACTGAAAGGTTGGAGGTTCGAGCCCTCCCGGGAGTGGTGTGTTGCTTTTTCTTCTTTAGGCTGATAGCTTTGAAGATATGTTCTGATGGTGGTGAGAGTGGAGCAGGACTGTCTCCGTGGCGCAATTGGCTAGCGCGATCGGCTGTTAACTGAAAGGTTGGAGGTTCGAGCCCTCCCGGGAGTGATGTGTTGCTATTTCTTCTTTAGGCTGATAGCTTTGAAGGTATGATTTGATTGTGGTGAGAGTGGAGCAGGACTGTCTCCATGGCCCAATTGGCTAGCGCGATGGGCTGTCAACCGAAAAGTTGGAGGTTCGAGCCCACCTGGTGGTAGTGCGGCGCTTTTTTTTCTTTGGGCTGATTTCTTTGAAGATGTGTTCTGATGGTGATGAGAGTAGAACAGGACTGTCTCCGTGGCGCAATTGGCTAGCGCGATCGGCTGTTAATCGAAAGGTTGGAGTTTCGAGCCCTCCCGGGAGTGGTGTGTTGCTTTTTTCTTTGCGCTGATAGCTTTGAAGAAATGTTTTGACGGTGTTGAGAGTGGCGCACGACTGTCTCCGTGGCGCAATTGGCTAGCGCGATCGGCTGTTAACGGAAAGGTGGAGGTTCGAGAACCCGCGGTGGTGGTGCGGCGCTTTTTTTTCTTTGGGCTGATAGCTTTGAAGATATGTTCTGATGGTGGTGAGAGTGGAGCAGGACTGTCTCCATGGCGCAGTTGGCTAGCGCGATTGGCTGTTAACCGAAAGGTTGGAGGTTTGAGCCCATCCGGGGACGGTGTGTCGCTTTTTTTTTCTTTGCGCTGATAGCTTTGAAGATATGTTCTGATGGTGGTGAAAGTGGAGCACGACTGTCTCCGTGGCGCAATTGGCTAGCGCGATCGGCTGTTAACTGAAAGGTTGGAGGTTCGAGCCCTCCCGGGACTGGTGTGTTTCTTTTTTCTTTGGGCGGATAGCTCTGAAGAAATGTTTTGACGGTGTTGAGAGTGGCGCACGACTGTCTCCGTGGCGCAATTGGCTAGCGCGATCGGCTGTTAACCGAAAGGTTGGAGGTTCGAGCCCTCCCGCGAGTGTTGTGTTGCTTTTTTTCCTTTGGGCTGATAGCTTTGAAGATATGTTCTGATGGTGGTGAGAGTAGAGCACGACTGTTTTTGTGGCGCAATTGGCTAGCGCGATTGGCTGTTAACCGAAAGATGGAGGTTCGAGCCCACCCGGGAGTGGCGTGTTGCTTTTTGCTTTGCGCGGATAGCTTTGGAGAAATGTTCTGACGGTGGTGAGATTCGAGCACGACTGTCTCCGTGGCGCAATTGGCTAGCACGTTCGGCTGTTAACATAAAGGTTGGTGATTCGAGCCCACGCGGTGGTGGTGTGGTGCTTTTGATTTTTTGACTGATAGCTTCGAAGATATGTTCTGATGGTGGTGAGAGTGGACAGGAGTGTCTCCGTGGCGCAGTTGGCTAGCGCGATGGGCTGTTAACCGAAAAGTTGGAGGTTCGAGCCCACCTGGTGGTGGTGCTGCGCTTTTCTTTTCTTTGGGCTGATTTCTTTGAAGATATGTTCCGATGGTGATGAGAGTAGAACAGGACTGTCTCCGTGGCGCAATTGGCTAGGGCGATCGGCTGTTAATCGAAAGGTTCGAGTTTCGAGCCCACCTGGTGGTGGTGCTGCGCTTTTCTTTTCTTTGGGCTGATTTCTTTGAAGATATGTTCTGATGGTGATGAGAGTGGAGCAGGACTGTCTCCGTGGCGCAATTGGCTAGCGCGATGGGCTAATAAGCAAAAGGTTGGAGATTCGAGCCCTCCCGGGAGTGGTGTGTTTCTTTTTTCTTTGCGCTGATAGCTTTGAAGATATGTTCTGATGGTGGTGAGAGTGGAGCACGACTGTCTCTGGCGCAATTGGCTAGCGCGATCGGCTGTTAACCGAAAGGTGGAGGTTCGAGCCCACCCGGTGGTGGTGCGGCGCTTTTTTTTCTTTGGGCTGATAGCTTTGAAGGTATGTTCTGTTGGTGGTGAGAGTGGGGCAGGACTGTCTCCATGGCGCAGTTGGCTAGCGCGATCAGCTGTTAAACGAAAGGTTGGAGGTTCGAGCCCACCCGGTGGTAGTGCGGCGCTTTTTTTTATCTTTGGGCTGATAGCTTTGAAGATATGTTCTGTTGGTGGTGAGAGTGGAGCACGACTGTCTCCGTGGCGCTATTGGCTAGCGCGATGAGCTGTTAACCGAAAAGTTGGAGGTTCGAGCCCACCTGGTGGTGGTGGTGCTGCGCTTTTTTTTTCTTTGGGCTGATTTCTTTGAAGATATGTTCTGATGGTGATGAGAGTAGAACAGGACTGTCTCCGTGGCGCAATTGGCTAGCGCGATCGGCTGTTAATCAAAAGGTTGGAGTTTCGAGCCCTCCTGGGAGTGGTGTGTTGCTTTTTTCTTTGCGCTGATAGCTTTGAAGATATGTTCTGAAGGTGGTGAGGGTAGAGCACGACTGTCTCTGTGGCGCAATTGGCTAGCGCGATCGGCTGTTAACCGAAAGGTGGAGGTTCGAGAACCCCCGGTGGTGGTGCGGCGCTTTTTTTTCTTTGGGCTGATAGCTTTGAAGATATGTTCTGATGGTGGTGAGAGTGGAGCAGGACTGTCTCTGTGGCGCAGTTGGCTAGCGCGATTGGCTGTTAACCGAAAGGTTGGAGGTTTGAGCCCACCCGGGGACGGTGTGTCGCTTTTTTTTCTTTGCGCTGATAGCTTTGGATAAATGTTCTGACGGTAGTGAGAGTGGAGCACGACTGTCTCCGTGGCGCAATTGGCTAGCGCGATCGGCTGTTAACCGAAAGGTTGGAGTTTCGAGCCCACCCGGTGGTGGTGAGGCGCTTTTTTTTCTGTGGGCTGATAGCTTTGAAGATATGTTCTGATGGTAGTGAGAGTATAGCAGTACTGTCTCCTTGGCACAATTGGCTAGCGCGGTGGGCTGTTAACTGAAAGGCTGGAGGTTCGAGCCCACCTGGTGGTGGTGTGGCGCTTTTTTTTTCTTTGGGCGGATAGCTCTGAAGAAATGTTCTGACGGTGGTGAGAGCGGAGCACGACTGTCTCCGTGGCGCAATTGGCTAGCGCGATCGCCTGTTAACCGAAAGGTTGGAGGTTCGAGCCCTCCCGCGAGTGTTGTGTTGCTTTTTTACTTTGGGCTGATAGCTTTGAAGATATGTTCTGATGGTGGTGAGAGTGGACAGGAGTGTCTCCGTGGCGCAGTTGGCTAGCGGGATCGGCTGTTAATCGAAAGGTTGGAGTTTCGAGCCCTCCCGGGAGTGGTGTGTTGCTTTTTCTTTGCGCTGATAGTTTTGAAGATATGTTCTGATGGTGATGAGAGTGGAGCAGGACTGTCTCCGTGGCGCAATTGGCCAGCGCGATGGGCTAATAAGCAAAAGGTTGGAGATTCGAGCCCTCCCGGGAGTGGTGTGTTGCTTTTTTCTTTGCGCTGATAGCTTTGAAGATATGTTCTGATGGTGCTGAGAGCGGAGCACCACTGTCTCTGGCGCAATTGGCTAGCGCGATCGGCTGTTAACCGAAAGGTGGAGGTTCGAGCCCACCCGGTGGTAGTGCGGCGCTTTTTTTTTCTTTGGGCTGATAGCTTTGAAGGTATGTTCTGATGGTGGTGAGAGTGGGGCAGGACTGTCTCCATGGCGCAGTGGCTAGCGCGATCAGCTGTTAACCGAAAGGTTGGAGGTTCGAGCCCACCCGGTGGTGGTGCGGCGCTTTTTTTTATCTTTTGGCTGATAGCTTTGAAGATATGTTCTGATGGTGGTGAGAGTGGAGCACGACTGTCTCCGTGGCGCTATTGGCTAGAACGATCGGCTGTTAACCGAAAGGTGGGAGGTTCGAGCCCTCCCGGGAGTGGTGTGTTGCTGTTTCTTCTTTAGGCTGATAGCTTTGAAGATATGTTTTGATTGTGGTGAGAGTGGAGCAGGACTGTCTCCATGGCCCAATTGGCTAGCGCAATTAGCTGTTAACAAAAAGGTTGGAGGTTCGAGCCCACTCGGTGGTGGTGCGGCGCTTTTTTTCCTTTGGGTGGATAGCTCTGAAGAAGTGTTCTGACGGTGGTGGGAGTGGAGCACAACTGTCTCCGTAGCGCAATTGGCTAGCGCGATGGGCTGTTAACCGAAAAGTTGGAGGTTCGAGCCCACCTGGTGGTGGTGCTGCGCTTTTCTTTTCTTTGGGCTGATTTCTTTGAAGATATGTTCCGATGGTGATGAGAGTAGAACAGGACTGTCTCCGTGGCGCAATTGGCTAGGGCGATCCGCTGTTAATCGAAAGGTTGGAGTTTCGAGCCCTCCTGGGAGTGGTGTGTTGCTTTTTTCTTTGCGCTGATAGCTTTGAAGATATGTTCTGATGGTGGTGAGGGTGGAGCACGACTGTCTCTGTGGCGCAATTGGCTCACGCGATCGGCTGTTAACCGAAAGGTGGAGGTTCGAGAACCCCCGGTGGTGGTGTGTTTCTGTTTTCTTTGCGCTGATAGCTTTGAAGATATGTTCTGATGTTGGTGAAAGTGGAGCACGACTGTCTCCGTGGCGCAATTGGCTAGCGCGATCGGCTGTTAACCGAAAGGTTGGAGGTTCGAGCCCTCCCGCGAGTGTTGTGTTGCTTTTTTTTCTTTGGGCTAATAGCTTTGAAGATATGTTCTGATGGTGGTGAGAGTAGAGCACGACTGTCTTTGTGGCGCAATTGGCTAGCGCGATTGGCTGTTAACTGAAAGGTGGAGGTTCGAGCCCACTCGGGAGTGGCGTGTTGCTTTTTGCTTTGCGCTGATAGCTTTGGAGAAATGTTCTGAAGGTGGTGAGATTGGAGCACGACTGTCTCCGTGGCGCAATTGGCTAGCACGTTCGGCTGTTAACATAAAGGTTGGAGGTTCGAGCCCACGCGGTGGTGGTGTGGCGCTTTTCATTTTTTGACTGACAGCTTCGAAGATATGTTCTGATGGTGGTGAGAGTGGTGCTGGTCTGTCTCCGTGGCGCAATTGGCTAGCGCGATCGGCTGTTAACAGAAAAGTATGAGTTTCGAGCCCACCCCGTGGTGGTGCGGCGCTTTTTTACTTTGGGCTGATAGCTTTGAAGATATGTTCTGATGGTGGTGAGAGTGGACAGGAGTGTCTCCGTGGCGCAGTTGGCTAGCGGGATCGGCTGTTAATCGAAAGGTTGGAGTTTCGCGCCCTCCCGGGAGTGGTGTGTTGCTTTTTCTATGCGCTGATAGCTTTGAAGATATGTTCTGATGGTGCTGAGAGCGGAGCACCACTGTCTCTGGCGCAATTGGCTAGCGCGATCGGCTGTTAACCCAAAGGTGGAGGTTCGAGCCCACCCGGTGGTGGTGCGGCGCTTTTTTTTCTTTGGGCTGATAGCTTTGAAGGTATGTTCTGATGGTGGTGAGAGTGGGGCAGGACTGTCTCCATGGCGCAGTGGCTAGCGCGATAAGCTGTTAACCGAAAGGTTGGAGGTTCGAGCACACCCGGTGGTGGTGCGGCGCTTTTTTTTATCTTTGGGCTGATAGCCTTGAAGATATGTTCTGATGGTGGTGAAAGTGGAGCAGGACTGTCTCCGTGGCGCAATTGGCTAGCGCGATCGGTTGTTAACTGAAAGGTTGGAGGTTCGAGCCCTCCCGGGAGTGGTGTGTTGCTTTTTCTTCTTTAGGCTGATAGCTGTGAAGATATGTTCTGATTAGTGGTGAGAGTGGAGCAAGACTGTCTCCGTGGCGCATTTGGCTAGCGCGATCGGTTCTTAACTGAAAGGTTGGAGGTTCGAGGCCTCCCGGGAGTGGTGTGTTGCTATTTCTTCTTTAGGCTGATAGCTTTGAAGATATGTTTTGATTGTGGTGAGAGTGGAGCAGGACTGTCTCCATGGCCCAATTGGCTTGCGCGATCGGCTGTTAACAAAAAGGTTGGAGGTTCGAGCCCACTCGGTGGCGGTGCGGCGCTTTTTTTCCTTTGGGCTGATTTCTTTGAAGATATGTTCTGATGGTGATGACAGTAGAGCAGGACTGTCTCCGGGGCGCATATGGCTAGCGCGATCGGCTGTTAATCGAAAGGTTGAAGTTTCGAGCCCTCCCGGGAGTGGTGTGTTGCTTTTTTCTTTGCGATGATAGCTTTGAAGATATGTTCTGATGGTGCTGAGGGTGGAGCGCGACTGTCTCTGAGGCGCAATTGGCTAGCGTGATCGGCTGTTAACCGAAAGGTGGAGGTTCGAGATCCCCCGGTGGTGGTGCGGCGCTTTTTTTTTCTGTGGGCTGATAGCTTTGAAGACATGTTCTGATGGTGGTGAGAGTGGAGCAGGACTGTCTCCGTGGCGCAGTTCGCTAGCGCGATTGGCTGTTAACCGAAAGGTTGGAGGTTTGAGCCCACCCGGGGACGGTGTGTCGCTTTTTTTTTCTTTGCGCTGATAGCTTTGGAGAAATCTTCTGACGGTGGTGAGAGTGGAGCAGGACTGTCTCCGTGGCGCAATTGGCTAGCGCTATGGGCTGTTAACCGAAAAGTTGGAGGTTCGAGCCCACCTGGTGGTGTTGCGGCGCTTTTTTTTCTTTGGGCTGATTTCTTTGAAGATATGTTCTGATGGTGATGACAGTAGAGCAGGACTGTCTCCGTGGCGCAATTGGCTAGCGTGATCGGCTGTTAACTGAAAGGTTGGAGGTTCGAGCCCTCCCGGGAGTGATGTGTTGCTATTTCTTCTTTAGGCTGATAGCTTTGAAGATATGTTTTGATTGTGGTGAGAGTGGAGCAGGACTGTCTCCATGGCCCAATTGGCTAGCGCGATCGGCTGTTAACCGAAAGGTTGGAGGTTCGAGCCCAAACGGTGGTGGTGCGGCGCTTTTTTTTCTTTGGGCTGATAGCTTTGAAGATCTGTGCTGATGGTGGTGAGAGTGGAGGAGGACTGTCTCCGTTGCGCAATTGGCTAGCGCGATCGGCTGTTAACCGAAAGGTTGGAGGTTCGAGCCCACCCAGTGGTGGTGCGGCGCTTTTTTTTTGGGCTGATGGCTTTGAAGATATGTTCCGATGGTGGTGAGAGTGGAGCACGACGGTCTCCGTGGCGCAATTGGCTAGCGCGATGGGCCGTTAACCGAAAGGTTGGAGGTTCGAGCCCACCCTGTGGTGGTGCGGCGCTTTTTTTCCTTTGGGCTGATAGCTCTGAAGAAATGTTCTGACGGTGGTGAGAGAGGAGCACGACTGTCTCCGTGGCGCTATTCGCTAGCGCAATCGGCTGTTAACTGAAAGGTTGGAGGTTCGAGCCCTCCCGGGAGTGGTGTGTTGCTTTTTCTTCTTTAGGCTGATGGCTTTGAACATATGTTCTGACGGTGGTGAGAGTGGAGCAGGACTGTCTCCGTGGCGCAATTGGCTAGCGCGATCGCCTGTTAACTGAAAGGTTGGAGGTTCGAGCCCAAACGGTGGTGGTGCGGCGCTTTTTTTCTTTGGGCTGATAGCTTTGAAGATATGTGCTGATGGTGGTGAGAGTGGAGCACGACTGTCTCCGTGGCGCTATTCGCTAGCGCGATCGGCTGTTAACTGAAAGGTTGGAGGTTCGAGCCCTCCCGGGATTGGTGTGTTGCTTTTTCTTCTTTAGGCTGATAGCTGTGAAGATATGTTCTGATGGTGGTGAGAGTGGAGCAGGACTGTCTCCGTGGCGCAATTGGCTAGCGCGATCGGCTGTTAACAGAAAGGTTCGAGTTTTGAGCCCACCCCGTGGTATTGCAGCGCTTTTTTTACTTTGGGCTGATAGCTTTGAAGATATGTTCTGATGGTGGTGAGAATGGACAGGACTGTCTCCGTGGCGCAGTTGGCTAGCCCGATCGGCTGTTAACCGGAAGGTTGGAATTTCGAGCCCTCCCGGGAGTGGTGTGTTGCATTTTTCTTTGCGCTGATAGCTTTGAAGATTTGTTCTGATGGTGGTGAGAGTGGAGCACGGCTCTCTTCGAGGCGCAGTTGGCTAGCGCGATCGGCTGTCAATCGAAAGGTTGGAGGTTGGAACCCACCCGGGGACGGTGTGTCGCTTTTTTTTCTTTGCGCTGATAGCTTTGGAGAAATGTTCTGAGGGTGGTAAGAGTGGAGCACGACTGTCTCCGTGGCGCAATTGGCTAGTGCGGTCTGCTGTTAACCGAAAGGTTGGAGGTTCGAGGCCTCCTGGGAGTGCTGTGTTGCTTGTTTTTGCGCTGATAGCTTTGAAGATATGTTCCGATGGTGGTGAGAGTGGAGCACGACTGTCTCCGTGGCGCATTTGGCTAGCGCGATGGGCTGTTAACCGAAAAGTTGGAGGTTCGAGCCCACCCGGTGGTGGTGCGGCGCTTTTTTTTCTTTGGGCTGATAGCTCTGAAGAAATGTTCTGACGGTGGTGAGAGTGGAGCACGACTGTCTCCGTGGCGCTATTCGTTAGCACGATCGGCTGTTAACTGAAAGGTTGGAGGTTCGAGCCCTCCCGGGAGTGGTGTGTTGCTTTTTCTTCTTTAGGCTGATAGCTTTGAAGATATGTTCTGATGGTGGTGAGAGTGGAGCAGGACTGTCTCTGTGGCGCAATTGGCTAGCGCGATCGGCTGGTAACTGAAAGGTTGGAGGTTCGAGCCCTCCCGGGAGTGATGTGTTGCTATTTCTTCTTTAGGCTGATAGCTTTGAAGATATGATTTGATTGTGGTGAGAGTGGAGCAGGACTGTCTCCATGGCCCAATTGGCTAGCGCGATCGGCTGTTACCCGAAAGGTTGGAAGTTCGAGCCCAAACGGTGGTGGTTCGGCGCTTTTTTTTGGGCTGATAGCTTTGAAGATATGTGCTGATGGTGGTGAGAGTGGAGCAGGACTGTCTCCGTTGCGCAATTGGCTAGCGCGATGGGCTGTTAACCGAAAAGTTGGAGGTTCGAGCCCACCTGGTGGTGGTGCTGCGCTTTTCTTTTCTTTGGCCTGATTTCTTTGAAGATATGTTCCGATGGTGATGAGAGTAGAACAGGACTGTCTCCGTGGCGCAATTGGCTAGGGCGATCGGCTGTTAATCGAAAGGTTCGAGTTTCGAGCCCACCTGGTGGTGGTGCTGCGCTTTTCTTTTCTTTGGGCTGATTTCTTTGAAGATATGTTCTGATGGTGATGAGAGTGGAGCAGGACTGTCTCCGTGGCGCAATTGGCTAGCGCGATGGGCTAATAAGCAAAAGGTTGGAGATTCGAGCCCTCCCGGGAGTGGTGTGTTTCTTTTTTCTTTGCGCTGATAGCTTTGAAGATATGTTCTGATGGTGGTGAGAGTGGAGCACGACTGTCTCTGGCGCAATTGGCTAGCGCGATCGGCTGTTAACCGAAAGGTGGAGGTTCGAGCCCACCCGGTGGTGGTGCGGCGCTTTTTTTTCTTTGGGCTGATAGCTTTGAAGGTATGTTCTGATGGTGGTGAGAGTGGGGCAGGACTGTCTCCATGGCGCAGTTGGCTAGCGCGATCAGCTGTTAAACGAAAGGTTGGAGGTTCGAGCCCACCCGGTGGTAGTGCGGCGCTTTTTTTATCTTTGCGCTGATAGCTTTGAAGATATGTTCTGTTGGTGGTGAGAGTGGAGCACGACTGTCTCCGTGGCGCTATTGGCTAGCGCGATGAGCTGTTAACCGAAAAGTTGGAGGTTCGAGCCCACCCGGTGGTGGTGCTGCTGCGCTTTTTTTTCTTTGGGCTGATTTCTTTGAAGATATGTTCTGATGGTGATGAGAGTAGAACAGGACTGTCTCCGTGGCGCAATTGGCTAGCGCGATCGGCTGTTAATCGAAAGGTTGGAGTTTCGAGCCCTCCTGCGAGTGGTGTGTTGCTTTTTTCTTTGCGCTGATAGCTTTGAAGATATGTTCTGAAGGTGGTGAGGGTGGAGCACGACTGTCTCTGTGGCGCAATTGGCTAGCGCGATCGGCTGTTAACCGAAAGGTGGAGGTTCGAGAACCCCCGGTGGTGGTGCGGCGCTTTTTTTTCTTTGGGCTGATAGCTTTGAAGATATGTTCTGATGGTGATGAGAGTGGAGCAGGACTGTCTCTGTGGCGCAGTTGGCTAGCGCGATTGGCTGTTAACCGAAAGGTTGGAGGTTTGAGCCCAGCCGGGGACGGTGTGTCGCTTTTTTTTTCTTTGCGCTGATAGCTTTGGAGAAATGTTCTGACGGTAGTGAGAGTGGAGCACGACTGTCTCCATGGCGCAATTGGCTAGCGCGATCGGCTGTTAACCGAAAGGTTGGAGTTTCGAGCCCACCCGGTGGTGGTGAGGCGCTTTTTTTTCTGTGGGCTGATAGCTTTGAAGATATGTTCTGATGGTAGTGAGAGTATAGCAGTACTGTCTCCTTGGCACAATTGGCTAGCGCTGTGGGCCGTTAACTGAAAGGCTGGAGGTTCGAGCCCACCTGGTGGTGGTGTGGCGCTTTTTTTTTCTTTGGGCGGATAGCTCTGAAGAAATGTTCTGACGGTGGTGAGAGCGGAGCACGACTGTCTCCGTGGCGCAATTGGCTAGCGCGATCGCCTGTTAACCGAAAGGTTGGAGGTTCGAGCCCTCCCGCGAGTGTTGTGTTGCTTTTTTACTTTGGGCTGATAGCTTTGAAGATATGTTCTGATGGTGGTGAGAGTGGACAGGAGTGTCTCCGTGGCGCAGTTGGCTAGCGGGATCGGCTGTTAATCGAAAGGTTGGAGTTTCGAGCCCTCCCGGGAGTGGTGTGTTGCTTTTTCTTTGCGCTGATAGTTTTGAAGATATGTTCTGATGGTGATGAGAGTGGAGCAGGACTGTCTCCGTGGCGCAATTGGCTAGCGCGATGGGCTAATAAGCAAAAGGTTTGAGATTCGAGCCCTCCCGGGAGTGGTGTGTTGCTTTTTTCTTTGCGCTGATAGCTTTGAAGATATGTTCTGAAGGTGGTGAGGGTGGAGCGCGACTGTCTCTGTGGCGCAATTGGCTAGCGCGATCGGCTGTTAACCGAAAGGTGGAGGTTCGAGAACCCCAGGTGGTGGTGCGGCGCTTTTTTTTCTTTGGGCTGATAGCTTTGAAGATATGTTCTGATGGTGGTGAGAGTAGAGCACGACTGTCTTTGTGGCGCAATTGGCTAGCGCGATTGGCTGTTAACTGAAAGGTGGAGGTTCGAGCCCACTCGGGAGTGGCGTGTTGCTTTTTGCTTTGCGCTGATAGCTTTGGAGAAATGTTCTGAAGGTGGTGAGATTGGAGCACGACTGTCTCCGTGGCGCAATTGGCTAGCACGTTCGGCTGTTAACATAAAGGTTGGAGGTTCGAGCCCACGCGGTGGTGGTGTGGCGCTTTTCATTTTTTGACTGATAGCTTCGAAGATATGTTCTGATGGTGGTGAGAGTGGTGCTGGTCTGTCTCCGTGGCGCAATTGGCTAGCGCGATCGGCTGTTAACAGAAAAGTATGAGTTTCGAGCCCACCCCGTGGTGGTGCGGCGCTTTTTTACTTTGGGCTGATAGCTTTGAAGATATGTTCTGATGGTGGTGAGAGTGGACAGGAGTGTCTCCGTGGCGCAGTTGGCTAGCGGGATCGGCTGTTAATCGAAAGGTTGGAGTTTCGCGCCCTCCCGGGAGTGGTGTGTTGCTTTTTCTATGCGCTGATAGCTTTGAAGATATGTTCTGATGGTGCTGAGAGCGGAGCACCGCTGTCTCTGGCGCAATTGGCTAGCGCGATCGGCTGTTAACCCAAAGGTGGAGGTTCGAGCCCACCCGGTGGTGGTGCGGCGATTTTTTTTCTTTGGGCTGATAGCTTTGAAGGTATGTTCTGATGGTGGTGAGAGTGGGGCAGGACTGTCTCCATGGCGCAGTGGCTAGCGCGATAAGCTGTTAACCGAAAGGTTGGAGGTTCGAGCACACCCGGTGGTGGTGCGGCGTTTTTTTTATCTTTGGGCTGATAGCCTTGAAGATATGTTCTGATGGTGGTGAAAGTGGAGCAGGACTGTCTCCGTGGCGCAATTGGCTAGCGCGATCGGTTGTTAACTGAAAGGTTGGAGGTTCGAGCCCTCCCGGGAGTGGTGTGTTGCTTTTTCTTCTTTAGGCTGATAGCTGTGAAGATATGTTCTGATTAGTGGTGAGAGTGGAGCAAGACTGTCTCCGTGGCGCAATTGGCTAGCGCGATCGGTTCTTAACTGAAAGGTTGGAGGTTCGAGGCCTCCCGGGAGTGGTGTGTTGCTATTTCTTCTTTAGGCTGATAGCTTTGAAGATATGTTTTGATTGTGGTGAGAGTGGAGCAGGACTGTCTCCATGGCCCAATTGGCTTGCGCGATCGGCTGTTAACAAAAAGGTTGGAGGTTCGAGCCCACTCGGTGGCGGTGCGGCGCTTTTTTTCCTTTGGGCGGATTTCTTTGAAGATATGTTCTGATGGTGATGACAGTAGAGCAGGACTGTCTCCGGGGCGCATATGGCTAGCGCGATCGGCTGTTAATCGAAAGGTTGAAGTTTCGAGCCCTCCCGGGAGTGGTGTGTTGCTTTTTTCTTTGCGATGATAGCTTTGAAGATATGTTCTGATGGTGCTGAGGGTGGAGCGCGACTGTCTCTGAGGCGCAATTGGCTAGCGTGATCGGCTGTTAACCGAAAGGTGGAGGTTCGAGATCCCCCGGTGGTGGTGCGGCGCTTTTTTTTTTCTGTGGGCTGATAGCTTTGAAGACATGTTCTGATGGTGGTGAGAGTGGAGCAGGACTGTCTCCGTGGCGCAGTTCGCTAGCGCGATTGGCTGTTAACCGAAAGGTTGGAGGTTTGAGCCCACCCGGGGACGGTGTGTCGCTTTTTTTTTCTTTGCGCTGATAGCTTTGGAGAAATCTTCTGACGGTGGTGAGAGTGGAGCAGGACTGTCTCCGTGGCGCAATTGGCTAGCGCTATGGGCTGTTAACCGAAAAGTTGGAGGTTCGAGCCCACCTGGTGGTGTTGCGGCGCTTTTTTTTCTTTGGGCTGATTTCTTTGAAGATATGTTCTGATGGTGATGACAGTAGAGCAGGACTGTCTCCGTGGCGCAATTGGCTAGCGTGATCGGCTGTTAACTGAAAGGTTGGAGGTTCGAGCCCTCCCGGGAGTGATGTGTTGCTATTTCTTCTTTAGGCTGATAGCTTTGAAGATATGTTTTGATTGTGGTGAGAGTGGAGCAGGACTGTCTCCATGGCCAAATTGGCTAGCGCGATCGGCTGTTAACCGAAAGGTTGGAGGTTCGAGCCCAAACGGTGGTGGTGCGGCGCTTTTTTTTCTTTGGGCTGATAGCTTTGAAGATCTGTGCTGATGGTGGTGAGAGTGGAGGAGGACTGTCTCCGTTGCGCAATTGGCTAGCGCGATCGGCTGTTAACCGAAAGGTTGGAGGTTCGAGCCCACCCAGTGGTGGTGCGGCGCTTTTTTTTGGGCTGATGGCTTTGAAGATATGTTCCGATGGTGGTGAGAGTGGAGCTGACGGTCTCCGTGGCGCAATTGGCTAGCGCGATGGGCCGTTAACCGAAAGGTTGGAGGTTCGAGCCCACCCTGTGGTGGTGCGGCGCTTTTTTTTCCTTTGGGCTGATAGCTCTGAAGAAATGTTCTGACGGTGGTGAGAGAGGAGCACGACTGTCTCCGTGGCGCTATTCGCTAGCGCGATCGGCTGTTACCTGAAAAGTTGGAGGTTCGAGCCCTTCCGGGAGTGGTGTGTTGCTTTTTCTTCTTTAGGCTGATGGCTTTGAACATATGTTCTGACGGTGGTGAGAGTGGAGCAGGACTGTCTCCGTGGCGCAATTGGCTAGCGCGATCGCCTGTTAACTGAAAGGTTGGAGGTTCGAGCCCAAACGGTGGTGGTGCGGCGCTTTTTTTCTTTGGGCTGATAGCTTTGAAGATATGTGCTGATGGTGGTGAGAGTGGAGCACGACTGTCTCCGTGGCGCTATTCGCTAGCGCGATCGGCTGTTAACTGAAAGGTTGGAGGTTCGAGCCCTCCCGGGATTGGTGTGTTGCTTTTTCTTCTTTAGGCTGATAGCTGTGAAGATATGTTCTGATGGTGGTGAGAGTGGAGCAGGACTGTCTCCGTGGCGCAATTGGCTAGCGCGATCGGCTGTTAACAGAAAGGTTGGAGTTTTGAGCCCACCCCGTGGTATTGCAGCGCTTTTTTTACTTTGGGCTGATAGCTTTGAAGATATGTTCTGATGGTGGTGAGAATGGACAGGACTGTCTCCGTGGCGCAGTTGGCTAGCCCGATCGGCTGTTAACCGGAAGGTTGGAATTTCGAGCCCTCCCGGGAGTGGTGTGTTGCATTTTTCTTTGCGCTGATAGCTTTGAAGATTTGTTCTGATGGTGGTGAGAGTGGAGCACGGCTGTCTTCGAGGCGCAGTTGGCTAGCGCGATCGGCTGTCAATCGAAAGGTTGGAGGTTGGAACCCACCCGGGGACGGTGTGTCGCTTTTTTTTCTTTGCGCTGATAGCTTTGGAGAAATGTTCTGAGGGTGGTAAGAGTGGAGCACGACTGTCTCCGTGGCGCAATTGGCTAGTGCGGTCTGCTGTTAACCGAAAGGTTGGAGGTTCGAGGCCTCCTGGGAGTGCTGTGTTGCTTGTTTTTGCGCTGATAGCTTTGAAGATATGTTCCGATGGTGGTGAGAGTGGAGCACGACTGTCTCCGTGGCGCATTTGGCTAGCGCGATGGGCTGTTAACCGAAAAGTTGGAGGTTCGAGCCCACCCGGTGGTGGTGCGGCGCTTTTTTTTCTTTGGGCTGATAGCTCTGAAGAAATGTTCTGACGGTGGTGAGAGTGGAGCACGACTGTCTCCGTGGCGCTATTCGTTAGCACGATCGGCTGTTAACTGAAAGGTTGGAGGTTCGAGCCCTCCCGGGAGTGGTGTGTTGCTTTTTCTTCTTTAGGCTGATAGCTTTGAAGATATGTTCTGATGGTGGTGAGAGTGGAGCAGGACTGTCTCTGTGGCGCAATTGGCTAGCGCGATCGGCTGGTAACTGAAAGGTTGGAGGTTCGAGCCCTCCCGGGAGTGATGTGTTGCTATTTCTTCTTTAGGCTGATAGCTTTGAAGATATGATTTGATTGTGGTGAGAGTGGAGCAGGACTGTCTCCATGGCCCAATTGGCTAGCGCGATCGGCTGTTACCCGAAAGGTTGGAAGTTCGAGCCCAAACGGTGGTGGTTCGGCGCTTTTTTTTGGGGCTGATAGCTTTGAAGATATGTGCTGATGGTGGTGAGAGTGGAGCAGGACTGTCTCCGTTGCGCAATTGGCTAGCGCGATCAGCTGTTAACCGAAAGGTTGGAGGTTCGAGCCCACCCAGTGGTGGTTCGGCGCTTTTTTTCTTTGGGCTGATAGCTTTGAAGATATGTTCCGATGGTGGTGAGAGTGGAGCACGACTGTCTCCGTGGCGCTATTGGCTAGCGCGATGGGCTGTTAACCGAAAGGTTGGAGGTTCGAGCCCACCCGGTGGTGGTGCGGCGCTTTTTTTCCTTTCGGCTGATAGCTCTGAAGAAATGTTCTGACGGTGGTGAGAGTGGAGCACGACTGTCTCCGTGGCGCCATTCGCTAGCGCGATCGGCTGTTAACTGAAAGGTTCGAAGTTCGAGCAATCCCGGGAGTGGTGTGTTTCTTTTTCTTTTTTAGGCTGATAGCTTTGAAGATATGTTCTGATGGTGGTGAGAGTGGAGCAGGACTGTCTCCGTGGCGCAATTGGCTAGCGCGATCGGCTGTTAACTGAAAGGTTGGAGGTTCCAGCCCTCCCGGGAGTGGTGTGTTTCTATTTCTTCTTTAGGCTGATAGCTTTGAAGATATGTTTTGATTGTGGTGAGAGTGGAGCAGGACTGTCTCCGTGGCGCAATCGGCTAGCGCGATGGGCTGTTAACCGAAAAGTTGGAGGTTCGAGCCCACCTGGTGGTAGTGCGGCGCTTTTTTTTTCTTTGGGCTGATTTCTTTGAAGATGTGTTCTGATGGTGATGAGAGTAGAACAGGACTGTCTCCGTGGCGCAATTGGCTAGCGCGATCGGCTGTTAATCGAAAGGTTGGAGTTTCGAGCCCTCCGGGAGTGGTGTGTTGCTTTTTTCTTTGCGCTGATAGCTTTGAAGATATGTTCTGATGGTGGTGAGGGTGGAGCACGGCTGTCTCTGTGGCGCAATTGGCTAGCGCGATCGGCTGTTAACGGAAAGGTGGAGGTTCGAGAACCCGCGGTGGTGGTGCAGCGCTTTTTTTTCTTTGGGCTGATAGCTTTGAAGATATGTTCTGATGGTGGTGAGAGTGGAGCAGGACTGTCTCCGTGGCGCAGTTGGCTAGCGCGATTGGCTGTTAACCGAAAGGTTGGAGGTTTGAGCCCATCCGGGGACGGTGTGTCGCTTTTTTTTTCTTTGCGCTGATAGCTTTGAAGATATGTTCTGATGGTGGTGAAAGTGGAGCACGACTGTCTCCGTGGCGCAATTGGCTAGCGCGATCGGCTGTTAACTGAAAGGTTGGAGGTTCGAGCCTTCCCGGGACTGGTGTGTTTCTTTTTTCTTTGCGCTGATAGCTTTGAAGATATGTTCTGATGGTGGTAAAAGTGGAGCATCACTGTCTCCGTGGCGCAATAGGCTAGCGCGATCGGCTGTTAACTGAAAGGTTGGAGGTTCGAGCCCACCTGGTGGTGGTGTGGCGCTTTTTTTTCTTTGGGCGGATAGCTCTGAAGAAATGTTCTGACGGTGGTGAGAGTGGAGCACGACTGTCTCCGTGGCGCAATTGGGTAGCGCGATCGGCTGTTAACCGAAAGGTTGGAGGTTCGAGCCCTCCCGCGAGTGTTGTGTTGCTTTTTTTTCTTTGGGCTAATAGCTTTGAAGATATGTTCTGATGGTGGTGAGAGTAGAGCACGACTGTTTTTGTGGCGCAATTGGCTAGCGCGATTGGCTGTTAACCGAAAGGTGGAGGTTCCAGCCCACCCGGGAGTGGCGTGTTGCTTTTTCCTTTGCGCGGATAGCATTGGAGAAATGTTCTGACGGTGGTCAGATTGGAGCACGACTGTCTCCGTGGCGCAATTGGCTAGCACGTTCGGCTGTTAACATAAAGGTTGGTGGTTCGAGCCCACGCGGTGGTGGTGTGGTGCTTTTTATTTTTTGACTGATAGCTTCGAAGACATGTTCTGATGGTGGTGAGAGTGGTGCAGGTCTGTCTCCGTGTCGCAATTGGCTAGCGCGATCGGCTGTTAACAGAAAAGTAGGAGTTTCGAGCCCACCCCGTGGTGGTGCGGCGATTTTTTACTTTGGGCTGATAGCTTTGAAGATATGTTCTGATGGTGGTGAGAGTGGACAGGAGTGTCTTCGTGGCGCAGTTGGCTAGCGGGATCGGCTGTTAATCGAAACGTTGGAGTTTCGAGCCCTTCCGGGAGTGGTGTGTTGCTTTTTTTTTGCGCTGATAGCTTTGAAGATATGTTCTGATGGTGATGAGAGTGGAGCAGGACTGTCTCCGTGGCGCAATTGGCTAGCGCGATGGGCTAATAAGCAAAAGGTTGGAGATTCGAGCCCTCCCGAGAGTGGTGTGTTTCTTTTTTCTTTGCGCTGATAGCTTTGAAGATATGTTCGCATGGTGGTGAGAGTGGAGCACGACTGTCTCTGGCGCAATTGGCTAGCGCGATCGGCTGTTAACCGAAAGGTGGAGGTTCGAGCCCACCCGGTGGTGGTGCGGCGCTTTTTTTATCTTTGGGCTGATAGCTTTGAAGATATGTTCTGTTGGTGGTGAGAGTGGAGCACGACTGTCTCCGTGGCGCTTTTGGCTAGCGCGATGAGCTGTTAACCGAAAAGTTGGAGGTTCGAGCCCACCTGGTGGTGGTGCTGCGCTTTTTTTTCTTTGGGCTGATTTCTTTGAAGATATGTTCTGATGGTGATGAGAGTAGAACAGGACTGTCTCCGTGGCGCAATTGCCTAGCGCGATCGGCTGTTAATCGAAAGGTTGGAGTTTCGAGCCCTCCTGGGAGTGGTGTGTTGCTTTTTTCTTTGCGCTGATAGCTTTGAAGATATGTTCTGAAGGTGGTGAGGGTGGAGCACGACTGTCTCTGTGGCGCAATTGGCTAGCGCGATCGGCTGTTAACCGAAAGGTGGAGGTTCGAGAACCCCGGTGGTGGTGCGGCGTTTTTTTTCTTTGGGCTGATAGCTTTGAAGATATGTTCTGATGGTGGTGAGAGTGGAGTAGGACTGTCTCTGTGGCGCAGTTGGCTAGCACGATTGGCTGTTAACCGAAAGGTTGGAGGTTTGAGCCCACCCGGGGACGGTGTGTCGCTTTTTTTTTTCTTTGCGCTGATAGCTTTGGAGAAATGTTCTGACGGTAGTGAGAGTGGAGCACGACTGTCTCCGTGGCGCAATTGGCTAGCGCGATCGGCTGTTAACCGAAAGGTTGGAGTTTCGAGCCCACCCGGTGGTGGTGAGGCGCTTTTTTTCCTGTGGGCTGATAGCTTTGAAGATATGTTCTGATGGTAATGAGAGTATAGCAGTACTGTCTCCTTGGCACAATTGGCTAGCGCGGTGGGCTGTTAACTGAAAGGCTGGAGGTTCGAGCCCACCTGGTGGTGGTGTGGCGCTTTTTTTTTCTTCGGGCGGATAGCTCTGAAGAAATGTTCTGACGGTGGTGAGAGCGGAGCACGACTGTCTCCGTGGCGCAATTGGCTAGCGCGATCGCCTGTTAACCGAAAGGTTGGAGGTTCGAGCCCTCCCGCGAGTGTTGTGTTGCTTTTTTTTCTTTGGGCTGATAGCTTTGAAGATATGTTCTGATGGTGGTGAGAGTAGAGCATGACTGTCTTTGTGGCGCAATTGGCTAGCGCGATTGGCTGTTAACTGAAAGGTGGAAGTTCGAGCCCAGCCGGGAGTGGCGTGTTGCTTTTTGCTTTGCGCTGATAGCTTTGGAGAAATGTTCTGACGGTGGTGAGATTGAAGCACGACTGTCTCCGTGGCGCAATTGGCTAGCACGTTCGGCTGTTAACATAAAGGTTGGAGGTTCGAGCTCACGCGGTGGTGGTGTGGCGCATTTCATTTTTTGACTGATAGCTTCGAAGATATGTTCTGATGGTGGTGAGAGTGGTGCAGGTTTGTCTCCGTGCGCAATTGGCTAGCGCGATCGGCTGTTAACAGAAAAGTCGGAGTTTCGAGCCCACCCCGTGGTGGTGCGGCGCTTTTTTACTTTGGGCTGATAGCTTTGAAGATATGTTCTGATGGTGGTGAGAGTGGACAGGAGTGTCTCCGTGGCGCAGTTGGCTAGCGGGATCGGCTGTTAATCGAAAGGTTGGAGTTTCGAGCCCTCCCGGGAGTGGTGTGTTGCTTTTTCTTTGCGCTGATAGTTTTGAAGATATGTTCTGATGGTGATGAGAGTGGAGCAGGACTGTCTACGTGGCGCAATTGGCTAGCGCGATGGGCTAATAAGCAAAAGGTTGGAGATTCGAGCCCTCCCGGGAGTGGTGTGTTGCTTTTTTTTGCGATGATAGCTTTGAAGATATGTTCTGATGGTGCTGAGAGCGGAGCACCACTGTCTCTGGCGCAATTGGCTAGCGCGATCGGCTGTTAACCGAAAGGTGGAGGTTCGAGCCCACCCGGTGGTAGTGCGGCGCTTTTTTTTTCTTTGGGCTGATAGCTTTGAAGGTATGTTCTGATGGTGGTGAGAGTGGGGCAGGACTGTCTCCATGGCGCAGTGGCTAGCGCGATCAGCTGTTAATCGAAAGGTTGGAGGTTCGAGCCCACCCGGTGGTGGTGCGGCGCTTTTTTTTATCTTTTGGCTGATAGCTTTGAAGATATGTTCTGATGGTGGTGAGAGTGGAGCACGACTGTCTCCGTGGCGCTATTGGCTAGAACGATCGGCTGTTAACCGAAAGGTGGGAGGTTCGAGCCCACTCGGTGGTGGTGCGGCGCTTTTTTTCCTTTGGGTGGATAGCTCTGAAGAAGTGCTCTGACGGTGGTGGGAGTGGAGCACAACTGTCTCCGTAGCGCAATTGGCTAGCGCGATGGGCTGTTAACCGAAAAGTTGAAGGTTCGAGCCCACCTGGTGGTGGTGCTGCGCTTTTCTTTTCTTTGGGCCGATTTCTTTGAAAATATGTTCCGATGGTGATGAGAGTAGAACAGGACTGTCTCCGTGGCGCAATTGGCTAGGGCGATCGGCTGTTAATCGAAAGGTTGAAGTTTCGAGCCCTCCTGGGAGTGGTGTGTTGCTTTTTTCTTTGCGCTGATAGCTTTGAAGATATGTTCTGATGGTGGTGAGGGTGGAGCACGACTGTCTCCATGGCGCAGTGGCTAGCGCGATAAGCTGTTAACCGAAAGGTTGGAGGTTCGAGCCCACCCGGTGGTGGTGCGGCGCTTTTTTTATCTTTGGGCTGATAGCTTTGAAGATATGATCTGAGGGTGGTGAGAATGGAGCACGACTGTCTCCGTGGCGCAATTGGCTAGCGCGATCGGCAGTTAACCGATAGGTTGGAGGTTTGAGCCCACCCGGGGACGGTGCGTCGCTTTTTTTTCGCTGATAGCTTTGGAGAAATTTTTTGACGGTGGTGAGAGTGGAGCACGACTGTCTCTGTGGCCCAATTGGCTAGCTCGATCGGCTGTTAACCAAAAGGTTGGAGTTTCGAGCCCTCCCGGGAGTGGCGTGTTGCTTTTTTCTTTGCGCTGATAGCTTTGGAGAAATGTTCTGACGGTGGTGAGAGTGAAGCACGACTGTCTCCGTGGCGCAAATGGCTAGCGCGATTGGCTGTTAACCGAAAGGTGGAGGTTCGAGCCCACCCGGTGGTGGTGCGGCGCTTTTTTTTCTTTGGGCTAAAACCTTTGAAGATATGTGCTGATGGTGGTGAGAGTGGAGCAGGACTATCTCCGTGGCGCCATTGGCTAGCGCGATGGGCTGTTAACCGAAGGGTTGGAGGTTCGAGCCCACCGGTGGTGGTGCGGCACTTTTTTTCCTTTGGGCTGATAGCTCTGAAGAAATGTTCTGACGGTGGTGAGAGTGGAGCACGACTGTCTCCGTGGCGTAACTGGCTAGCGCGATTGGCTGTTAACTGAAAGGTTGGAGGTTTGAGCCCTCCCGGGAGTGGTGTGTTGCTTTTTTTTTCTTTAGGCTGATAGCTTTGAAGATATGTTCTGATGGTGGTGAGAGTGGAGCACGACTGTCTCGTTGGTGCAATTGGCTAGCGCGATCGGCTGTTAACCGAAAGGTGGAGGTTCGAGAACCCGCGGTGTTGGTGCGGCGCTTTTTTTTCTTTGGGCTGATAGCTTTGAAGATATGTTCTGATGGTGGTGAGAGTGGAGCAGGACTGTCTCCGTGGCGCAGTTGGCTAGCGCGATTGGCTGTTAACCGAAAGGTTGGAGGTTTGAGCCCATCCGGGGACGGTGTGTCGCTTTTTTTTCTTTGCGCTGATAGCTTTGAAGATATGTTCTGATGGTTGTGAAAGTGGAGCACGATTGTCTCCGTGGCGCAATTGGCTAGCGCGATCGGCTGTTAACAGAAAAGTAGGAGTTTCGAGCCCACCCCGTGGTGGTGCGGCGCTTTTTTACTTTGGGCTGATAGCTTTGAAGATATGTTCTGATGGTGGTGAGAGTGGACAGGAGTGTCTCCATGGCGCAGTTGGCTAGCGGGATCGGCTGTTAATCGAAAGGTTGGAGTTTCGAGCCCTCGCAGGATTGGTGTGTTGCTTTTTCTTTGCGCTGATAGCTTTGAAGATATGTTCTGATGGTGGTGAGAGTGGACAGGAGTGTCTCCGTGGCGCAGTTGGCTAGCGGGATCGGCTGTTAATCGAAAGGTTGGAGTTTCGAGCCCTCCCGGGAGTTGTGTGCTGCTTTTTTTTGCGCTGATAGCTTTGAAGATATGTTCTGATGGTGCTGAGAGCGGAGCACCACTGTCTCTGGCGCAATTGGCTAGCGCGATCGGCTGTTAACCCAAATGTGGAGGTTCGAGCCCACCCGGTGGTGGTGCGGCGCTTTTTTTTCTTTGGGCTGATAGCTTTGAAGGTATGTTCTGATGGTGGTGAGAGTGGGGCACGACTGTCTCCATGGCGCAGTGGCTAGCGCGATAAGCTGTTAACCGAAAGGTGTGAGGTTCGAGCCCACCCGGTGGTGGTGCGGCGCTTTTTTTTATCTTTGGGCTGATAGCTTTGAAGATATGTTCTGATAGTGGTGAGAGTGGAGCACGACTGTCTCCGTGGCTCTATTGGCTAGCACGATCGGCGGTTAACCTAAAGGTGTGAGGTTCGAGCCCACCCGGTGGTGATGCGGCGCTTTTTATTACTTTGGGCTGATAGCTTTGAAGATATGTTCTGATGGTGGGGAGAATGGAGCAGGACTGTCTCCGTGGTGCCATTGGCTAGCGCAATCGGCTGTCAATCGAAAAGTTGGAGGCTTGAGCCCACCCGGGGACGCTGTGCCACTTTTTTTTCTTTGCGCTGATAGCTTTGGAGAAATGATCTGAGGGTGGTGAGAATGGAGCACGACTGTCTCCGTGGCGCAATTGGCTAGCGCGATCGGCAGTTAACCGAAAGGTTGGAGGTTTGAGCCCAGCCGGGGACGGTCTGTCGCTTTTTTTTCGCTGATAGCTTTGGAGAAATTTTTTGACGGTGGTGAGAGTGGAGCACGACTGTCTCTGTGGCCCAATTGGCTAGCTCGATCGGCTGTTAACCAAAAGGTTGGAGTTTCGAGCTTTCCCGGGAGTGGCGTGTTGCTTTTTTCTTTGCGCTGATAGCTTTGGAGAAATGTTCTGATGGTGGTGAGAGTGAAGCACGACTGTCTCCGTGGCGCAAATGGCTAGCGCGATTGGCTGTTAACCGAAAGGTGGAGGTTCGAGCCCACCCGGTGGTGGTGCGGCGCTTTTTTTTCTTTGGGCTAAAACCTTTGAAGATATGTGCTGATGGTGGTGAGAGTGGAGCAGGACTATCTCCGTGGCGCCATTGGCTAGCGCGATGGGCTGTTAACCGAAGGATTGGAGGTTCGAGCCCACCGGTGGTGGTGCGGCACTTTTTTTCCTTTGGGCTGATAGCTCTGAAGAAATGTTCTGACGGTGGTGAGAGTGGAGCACGACTGTCTCCGTGGCGTAACTGGCTAGCGCGATTGGCTGTTAACTGAAAGGTTGGAGGTTTGAGCCCTCCCGGGAGTGGTGTGTTGCTTTTTTTTTCTTTAGGCTGATAGCTTTGAAGATATGTTCTGATGGTGGTGAGAGTGGAGCACGACTGTCTCGTTGGTGCAATTGGCTAGCGCGATCGGCTGTTAACCGAAAGGTGGAGGTTCGAGAACCCGCGGTGTTGGTGCGGCGCTTTTTTTTCTTTGGGCTGATAGCTTTGAAGATATGTTCTGATGGTGGTGAGAGTGGAGCAGGACTGTCTCCGTGGCGCAGTTGGCTAGCGCGAATGGCTGTTAACCGAAAGGTTGGAGGTTTGAGCCCATCCGGGGACGGTGTGTCGCTTTTTTTTCTTTGCGCTGATAGCTTTGAAGATATGTTCTGATGGTTGTGAAAGTGGAGCACGATTGTCTCCGTGGCGCAATTGGCTAGCGCGATCGGCTGTTAACTGAAAGGTTGGAGGTTGGAGCCCTCCCGGGAGTGGTGTGTTTCTTTTTTCTTTGCGCTGATAGCTTTGAAGATATGTTCTGATGGTGGTGAAAGTGGTGCAGGTCTGTCTCTGTGGCGCAATTGGCTAGTGCGATCGGCTGTTAACAGAAAAGTAGGAGTTTCGAGCCCTCCCGGGAGTGGTGTGTTGCTTTTTTCTTTGCGCTGATAGCTTTGAAGTTATGTTCTGATGGTGGTGAGAGTGGAGCACGACTGTCTCTGGCGCAATTGGCTAGCGCGATCGGCTGTTAACAGAAAGGTGGAGGTTCGAGCCCACCCGGTGGTGGTGCGGCTCTTTTTTTTCTTTGGGCTGATAGCTTTGAAGGTATGTTCTGATGGTGGTTAGAGTGGGGCAGGACTGTCTCCATGGCGCAGTTGGCTAGCGCGATCAGCTGTTAAACGAAAGGTTGGAGGTTCGAGCCCACCCGGTGGTGGTGCGGCGCTTTTTCTTAACTTTGGGCTGATAGCTTTGAAGATATGTTCTGATGGTGGTGAGAGTGGAGCGCGACTGTCTCCGTGGCGCTATTGGCTAGCACGATCGGCTGTTAACCGAAAGGTGGGAGGTTCGAGCCCTCCCGGGAGTGGTGTGTTGCTATTTCTTCTTTAGACTGATAGCTTTGAAGATATGTTTTGATTGTGGTGAGAGTGGAGCAGGGCTGTCTCCATGGCCCAATTGGCTAGCGCGATCAGCTGTTAACAAAAAGGATGGAGGTTCGAGCCCACTCGGTGGTGGTGCGGCAATTTTTTTCCTCTGGGTGGATAGCTCTGAAGAAGTGTTCTGACGGTGGTGGGAGTGGAGCACAACTGTCTCCGTGGCGCAATTGGCTAGTGCGATGACTGTTAACCGAAAAGTTGGAGGTTCGAGCCCACCTGGTGGTGGTGCTGCGCTTTTTTTTTCTTTGGGCTGATTTCTTTGAAGATATGTTCTGATGGTGATGAGAGTAGAACAGGACTGTCTGCGTGGCGCAATTGGCTAGCGCATTCGGCTGTTAATCGAAAGGTTGGAGTTTTGAGCCCTCCTGGGAGTGGTGTGTTGCTTTTTTCTTTGCGCTGATAACTTTGAAGATATGTTCTGATGGTGGTGAGGGTGGAGCGCGACTGTCTCTGTGGCGCAATTGGCAAGCGCGATCGGCTGTTAACCGAAAGGTGGAGGTTCGAGAACCCCCGGTGGTGGTGCGGCGCTTTTTTTTGGGCTGATAGCTTTGACGATATGTTCTGATGGTGGTAAGAGTGGAGCAGGACACTCTCCGTGGCGCAGTTGGCTAGCGCGATCGGCTGTTAATCGAAAGGTTGGAGTTTCGAGCCCTCCCGGGAGTGGTGTGTTGCTTTTTTTTTCTTTAGGCTGATAGCTTTGAAGATATGTTCTGATGGTGGTGAGAGTGGAGCACGACTGTCTCGTTGGCGCAATTGGCTAGCGCGATCGGCTGTTAACCGAAAGGTGGAGGTTCGAGAACCCGCGGTGTTGGTGCGGCGCTTTTTTTCTTTGGGCTGATAGCATTGAAGATATGTTCTGATGGTGGTGAGAGTGGAGCAGGACTGTCTCCGTGGCGCAGTTGGCTAGCGCGATTGGCTGTTAACCGAAAGGTTGGAGGTTTGAGCCCATCCGGGGACGGTGTGTCGCTTTTTTTTCTTTGCGCTGATAGCTTTGAAGATATGTTCTGATGGTTGTGAAAGTGGAGCACGATTGTCTCCGTGGCGCAATTGGCTAGCGCGATCGGCTGTTAACTGAAAGGTTGGAGGTTGGAGCCCTCCCGGGAGTGGTGTGTTTCTTTTTTCTTTGCCCTGATAGCTTTGAAGATATGTTCTGATGGTGGTGAAAGTGGTGCAGGTCTGTCTCTGTGGCGCAATTGGCTAGTGCGATCGGCTGTTAACAGAAAAGTAGGAGTTTCGAGCCCACCCCGTGGTGGTGCGGCGCTTTTTTACTTTGGGCTGATAGCTTTGAAGATATGTTCTGATGGTGGTGAGAGTGGACAGGAGTGTCTCCGTGGCGCAGTTGGCTAGCGGGATCGCCTGTTAATCGAAAGGTTGGAGTTTCGAGCCCTCCCGGGAGTGGTGTGTTGCTTTTTCTTTGCACTGATAGCTTTGAAGATATGTTCTGATGGTGATGAGAGTGGAGCAGGACTGTCTCCGTGGCGCAATTGGCTAGCGCGATGGGCTAATAAGCAAAAGGTTGGAGATTCGAGCCCTCCCGGGAGTGGTGTGTTGCTTTTTTCTTTGCGCTGATAGCTTTGAAGTTATGTTCTGATGGTGGTGAGAGTGGAGCACGACTGTCTCTGGCGCAATTGGCTAGCGCGATCGGCTGTTAACAGAAAGGTGGAGGTTCGAGCCCACCCGGTGGTGGTGCGGCTCTTTTTTTTCTTTGGGCTGATAGCTTTGAAGGTATGTTCTGATGGTGGTTAGAGTGGGGCAGGACTGTCTCCATGGCGCAGTTGGCTAGCGCGATCAGCTGTTAAACGAAAGGTTGGAGGTTCGAGCCCACCCGGTGGTGGTGCGGCGCTTTTTCTTATCTTTGGGCTGATAGCTTTGAAGATATGTTCTGATGGTGGTGAGAGTGGAGCGCGACTGTCTCCGTGGCGCTATTGGCTAGCACGATCGGCTGTTAACCGAAAGGTGGGAGGTTCGAGCCCTCCCGGGAGTGGTGTGTTGCTATTTCTTCTTTAGACTGATAGCTTTGAAGATATGTTTTGATTGTGGTGAGAGTGGAGCAGGGCTGTCTCCATGGCCCAATTGGCTAGCGTGATCAGCTGTTAACAAAAAGGATGAAGGTTCGAGCCCACTCGGTGGTGGTGCGGCAATTTTTTTCCTCTGGGTGGATAGCTCTGAAGAAGTGTTCTGACGGTGGTGGGAGTGGAGCACAACTGTCTCCGTGGCGCAATTGGCTAGTGCGATGGGCTGTTAACCGAAAAGTTGGAGGTTCGAGCCCACCTGGTGGTGGTGCTGCGCTTTTTTTTTCTTTGGGCTGATTTCTTTGAAGATATGTTCTGATGGTGATGAGAGTAGAACAGGACTGTCTGCGTGGCGCAATTGGCTAGCGCATTCGGCTGTTAATCGAAAGGTTGGAGTTTTGAGCCCTCCTGGGAGTGTTGTGTTGCTTTTTTCTTTGCGCTGATAGCTTTGAAGATATGTTCTGATGGTGGTGAGGGTGGAGCGCGACTGTCTCTGTGGCGCAATTGGCAAGCGCGATCGGCTGTTAACCGAAAGGTGGAGGTTCGAGAACCCCCGGTGGTGGTGCGGCGCTTTTTTTTTGGGCTGATAGCTTTGACGATATGTTCTGATGGTGGTAAGAGTGGAGCAGGACACTCTCCGTGGCGCAGTTGGCTAGCGCGATCGGCTGTTAATCGAAAGGTTGGAGTTTCGAGCCCTCCCGGGAGTGGTGTGTTGCTTTTTCTTTGCGCTGATAGCTTTGAAGATATGTTCTGATGGTGATGAGAGTGGAGCAGGACTCTCTCCGTGGCGCGATTGGCTTGCGCGATGGGCTAATAAGCAAAAGGTTGGAAATTCGAGCTCTCCCGGGAGTGGTGTGTTGCTTTTTTCTTTGCGCTGATAGCTTTGAAGATATGTTCTGATGGTGCTGAGAGCGGAGCACCACTGTCTCTGGCGCAATTGGCTTGCGCGATCGGCTGTTAACCGAAACGTTGAGGTTCGAGCCCACCCGGTGGTGGTGCGGCGCTTTTTTTTCTTTGGGCTGACAGCATTGAAGGTATGTTCTGATGGTGGTGAGAGTTGGGCAGGACTGTCTCCATGGCGCAGTGGCTAGCGCGATCAGCTGTTAACCGAAAGGTTGGAGGTTCGAGCCCACCCAGTGGCGGTGCGGCGCTTTTTTTATCTTTGGGCTGATAGCTTTGAAGATATGTTCTGATGGTGGTGAGAGTGGAGCACGACTGTCTCCGTGGCGCTATTGGCTAGCACGATCGGCTGTTAACCGAAAGGTGTGAGGTTCGAGCCCACCCGGTGGTCATGCGGCGCTTTTTTTCCCATGGGATGATAGCTTTGAAGATACGTTCTGATGGTGGTGAGAGTGGGGTAGGACTGTCTCCATGGCGCAGTGGCTAGCGCGATCAACTGTTAACCGAAAGGTTGGAGCTTTGAGCCCACCCCGTGGTGTTGCGGCGCTTTTTTTTACTTTGGGCTGATAGCTTTGAAGATATGTTCTGATGGTGGGGAGAATGGAGCAGGACTGTCTCCATGGCGCCATTGGCTAGCGCGATCGGCTGTTAACCTAAAGGTGTGAGGTTCGAGCCCACCCGGTGGTGATGCGGCGCTTTTTTTCCCATGGGATGATAGCTTTGAAGATACGTTCTGATGGTGGTGAGAGTGGAGCAGGACTGTCTCCGTGGCGCAATTGGCTAGCGCGATAGGCTGTTACCAGAAAGGTTGGAGTTTTGAGCCCACCCCGTGGTGTTGCGGCGCTTTTTATTACTTTGGGCTGATAGCTTTGAAGATATGTTCTGATGGTGGGGAGAATGGAGCAGGACTGTCTCCGTGGCGCCATTGGCTAGCGCAATCGGCTGTCAATCGAAAAGTTGGAGGCTTGAGCCCACCCGGGGACGGTGTGTCGCTTTTTTTTCGCTGATAGCTTTGGAGAAATTTTTTGACGGTGGTGAGAGTGGAGCACGACTGTCTCTGTGGCCCAATTGGCTAGCTCGATCGGCTGTTAACCAAAAGGTTGGAGTTTTGAGCCCTCCCGGGAGTGGCGTGTTGCTTTTTTCTTTTCGCTGATAGCTTTGGAGAAATGTTCTGACGGTGGTGAGAGTGAAGCACGACTGTCTCCGTGGCGCAAATGGCTAGCGCGATTGGCTGTTAACCGAAAGGTGGAGGTTCGAGCCCACCCGGTGGTGGTGCGGCGCGTTTTTTTCTTTGGGCTAAAAGCTTTGAAGATACGTGCTGATGGTGTTGAGAGTGGAGCAGGACTATCTCCGTGGCGCCATTGGCTAGCGCGATGGGCTGTTAACCGAAGGGTTGGAGGTTCGAGCCCACCGGTGGTGGTGCGGCACTTTTTTTCCTTTGGGCTGATAGCTCTGAAGAAATGTTCTGACGGTGGTGAGAGTGGAGCACGACTGTCTCCGTGGCGTAACTGGCTAGCGCGATTGGCTGTTAACTGAAAGGTTGGAGGTTTGAGCCCTCCCGGGAGTGGTGTGTTGCTTTTTTTTCTTTAGGCTGATAGCTTTGAAGATATGTTCTGATGGTGGTGAGAGTGGAGCACGACTGTCTCGTTGGCGCAATTGGCTAGCGTAACCGGCTGTTAACCGAAAGGTGGAGGTTCGAGAACCCGCGGTGTTGGTGCGGCGCTTTTTTTCTTTGGGCTGATAGCTTTGAAGATATGTTCTGATGGTGGTGAGAGTGGAGCAGGACTGTCTCCGTGGCGCAGTTGGCTAGCGCGATTGGCTGTTAACCGAGAGGTTGGAGGTTTGAGCCCATCCGGGGACGGTGTGTCGCTTTTTTTTCTTTGCGCTGATAGCTTTGAAGATATGTTCTGATGGTGGTGAGGGTGGAGCACGACTGTCTCCATGGCGCAGTGGCTAGCGCGATAAGCTGTTAACCGAAAGGTTGGAGGTTCGAGCCCACCCGGTGGTGGTGCGGCGCTTTTTTTATCTTTGGGCTGATAGCTTTGAAGATATGATCTGAGGGTGGTGAGAATGGAGCACGACTGTCTCCGTGGCGCAATTGGCTAGCGCGATCGGCAGTTAACCGATAGGTTGGAGGTTTGAGCCCACCCGGGGACGGTGCGTCGCTTTTTTTTCGCTGATAGCTTTGGAGAAATTTTTTGACGGTGGTGAGAGTGGAGCACGACTGTCTCTGTGGCCCAATTGGCTAGCTCGATCGGCTGTTAACCAAAAGGTTGGAGTTTCGAGCCCTCCCGGGAGTGGCGTGTTGCTTTTTTCTTTGCGCTGATAGCTTTGGAGAAATGTTCTGACGGTGGTGAGAGTGAAGCACGACTGTCTCCGTGGCGCAAATGGCTAGCGCGATTGGCTGTTAACCGAAAGGTGGAGGTTCGAGCCCACCCGGTGGTGGTGCGGCGCTTTTTTTTCTTTGGGCTAAAACCTTTGAAGATATGTGCTGATGGTGGTGAGAGTGGAGCAGGACTATCTCCGTGGCGCCATTGGCTAGCGCGATGGGCTGTTAACCGAAGGGTTGGAGGTTCGAGCCCACCGGTGGTGGTGCGGCACTTTTTTTCCTTTGGGCTGATAGCTCTGAAGAAATGTTCTGACGGTGGTGAGAGTGGAGCACGACTGTCTCCGTGGCGTAACTGGCTAGCGCGATTGGCTGTTAACTGAAAGGTTGGAGGTTTGAGCCCTCCCGGGAGTGGTGTGTTGGTTTTTTTTTCTTTAGGCTGATAGCTTTGAAGATATGTTCTGATGGTGGTGAGAGTGGAGCACGACTGTCTCGTTGGTGCAATTGGCTAGCGCGATCGGCTGTTAACCGAAAGGTGGAGGTTCGAGAACCCGCGGTGTTGGTGCGGCGCTTTTTTTTCTTTGGGCTGATAGCTTTGAAGATATGTTCTGATGGTGGTGAGAGTGGAGCAGGACTGTCTCCGTGGCGCAGTTGGCTAGCGCGATTGGCTGTTAACCGAAAGGTTGGAGGTTTGAGCCCATCCGGGGACGGTGTGTCGCTTTTTTTTCTTTGCGCTGATAGCTTTGAAGATATGTTCTGATGGTTGTGAAAGTGGAGCACGATTGTCTCCGTGGCGCAATTGGCTAGCGCGATCGGCTGTTAACAGAAAAGTAGGAGTTTCGAGCCCACCCCGTGGTGGTGCGGCGCTTTTTTACTTTGGGCTGATAGCTTTGAAGATATGTTCTGATGGTGGTGAGAGTGGACAGGAGTGTCTCCGTGGCGCAGTTGGCTAGCGGGATCGGCTGTTAATCGAAAGGTTGGAGTTTCGAGCCCTCGCAGGATTGGTGTGTTGCTTTTTCTTTGCGCTGATAGCTTTGAAGATATGTTCTGATGGTGGTGAGAGTGGACAGGAGTGTCTCCGTGGCGCAGTTGGCTAGCGGGATCGGCTGTTAATCGAAAGGTTGGAGTTTCGAGCCCTCCCGGGAGTTGTGTGCTGCTTTTTTTTTGCGCTGATAGCTTTGAAGATATGTTCTGATGGTGCTGAGAGCGGAGCACCACTGTCTCTAGCGCAATTGGCTAGCGCGATCGGCTGTTAACCCAAATGTGGAGGTTCGAGCCCACCCGGTGGTGGTGCGGCGCTTTTTTTTCTTTGGGCTGATAGCTTTGAAGGTATGTTCTGATGGTGGTGAGAGTGGGGCACGACTGTCTCCATGGCGCAGTGGCTAGCGCGATAAGCTGTTAACCGAAAGGTTGGAGGTTCGAGCCCACCCGGTGGTGGTGCGGCGCTTTTTTTTATCTTTGGGCTGATAGCTTTGAAGATATGTTCTGATAGTGGTGAGAGTGGAGCACGACTGTCTCCGTGGCTCTATTGGCTAGCACGATCGGCGGTTAACCTAAAGGTGTGAGGTTCGAGCCCACCCGGTGGTGATGCGGCGCTTTTTATTACTTTGGGCTGATAGCTTTGAAGATATGTTCTGATGGTGGGGAGAATGGAGCAGGACTGTCTCCGTGGTGCCATTGGCTAGCGCAATCGGCTGTCAATCGAAAAGTTGGAGGCTTGAGCCCACCCGGGGACGCTGTGCCACTTTTTTTTCTTTGCGCTGATAGCTTTGGAGAAATGATCTGAGGGTGGTGAGAATGGAGCACGACTGTCTCCGTGGCGCAATTGGCTAGCGCGATCGGCAGTTAACCGAAAGTTTGGAGGTTTGAGCCCAGCCGGGGACGGTCTGTCGCTTTTTTTTCGCTGATAGCTTTGGAGAAATTTTTTGACGGTGGTGAGAGTGGAGCACGACTGTCTCTGTGGCCCAATTGGCTAGCTCGATCGGCTGTTAACCAAAAGGTTGGAGTTTCGAGCCCTCCCGGGAGTGGCGTGTTGCTTTTTTCTTTGCGCTGATAGCTTTGGAGAAATGTTCTGACGGTGGTGAGAGTGAAGCACGACTGTCTCCGTGGCGCAAATGGCTAGCGCGATTGGCTGTTAACCGAAAGGTGGAGGTTCGAGCCCACCCGGTGGTGGTGCGGCGCTTTTTTTTCTTTGGGCTAAAACCTTTGAAGATATGTGCTGATGGTGGTGAGAGTGGAGCAGGACTATCTCCGTGGCGCCATTGGCTAGCGCGATGGGCTGTTAACCGAAGGATTGGAGGTTCGAGCCCACCGGTGGTGGTGCGGCACTTTTTTTCCTTTGGGCTGATAGCTCTGAAGAAATGTTCTGACGGTGGTGAGAGTGGAGCACGACTGTCTCCGTGGCGTAACTGGCTAGCGCGATTGGCTGTTAACTGAAAGGTTGGAGGTTTGAGCCCTCCCGGGAGTGGTGTGTTGCTTTTTTTTTCTTTAGGCTGATAGCTTTGAAGATATGTTCTGATGGTGGTGAGAGTGGAGCACGACTGTCTCGTTGGTGCAATTGGCTAGCGCGATCGGCTGTTAACCGAAAGGTGGAGGTTCGAGAACCCGCGGTGTTGGTGCGGCGCTTTTTTTTCTTTGGGCTGATAGCTTTGAAGATATGTTCTGATGGTGGTGAGAGTGGAGCAGGACTGTCTCCGTGGCGCAGTTGGCTAGCGCGAATGGCTGTTAACCGAAAGGTTGGAGGTTTGAGCCCATCCGGGGACGGTGTGTCGCTTTTTTTTCTTTGCGCTGATAGCTTTGAAGATATGTTCTGATGGTTGTGAAAGTGGAGCACGATTGTCTCCGTGGCGCAATTGGCTAGCGCGATCGGCTGTTAACTGAAAGGTTGGAGGTTGGAGCCCTCCCGGGAGTGGTGTGTTTCTTTTTTCTTTGCGCTGATAGCTTTGAAGATATGTTCTGATGGTGGTGAAAGTGGTGCAGGTCTGTCTCTGTGGCGCAATTGGCTAGTGCGATCGGCTGTTAACAGAAAAGTAGGAGTTTCGAGCCCACCCCGTGGTGGTGCGGCGCTTTTTTACTTTGGGCTGATAGCTTTGAAGATATGTTCTGATGGTGGTGAGAGTGGACAGGAGTGTCTCCGTGGCGCAGTTGGCTAGCGGGATCGGCTGTTAATCGAAAGGTTGGAGTTTCGAGCCCTCCCGGGAGTGGTGTGTTGCTTTTTCTTTGCACTGATAGCTTTGAAGATATGTTCTGATGGTGATGAGAGTGGAGCAGGACTGTCTCCGTGGCGCAATTGGCTAGCGCGATGGGCTAATAAGCAAAAGGTTGGAGATTCGAGCCCTCCCGGGAGTGGTGTGTTGCTTTTTTCTTTGCACTGATAGCTTTGAAGTTATGTTCTGATGGTGGTGAGAGTGGAGCACGACTGTCTCTGGCGCAATTGGCTAGCGCGATCGGCTGTTAACAGAAAGGTGGAGGTTCGAGCCCACCCTTTGGTGGTGCGGCTCTTTTTTTTCTTTGGGCTGATAGCTTTGAAGGTATGTTCTGATGGTGGTTAGAGTGGGGCAGGACTGTCTCCATGGCGCAGTTGGCTAGCGCGATCAGCTGTTAAACGAAAGGTTGGAGGTTCGAGCCCACCCGGTGGTGGTGCGGCGCTTTTTCTTATCTTTGGGCTGATAGCTTTGAAGATATGTTCTGATGGTGGTGAGAGTGGAGCGCGACTGTCTCCGTGGCGCTATTGGCTAGCACGATCGGCTGTTAACCGAAAGGTGGGAGGTTCGAGCCCTCCCGGGAGTGGTGTGTTGCTATTTCTTCTTTAGACTGATAGCTTTGAAGATATGTTTTGATTGTGGTGAGAGTGGAGCAGGGCTGTCTCCATGGCCCAATTGGCTAGCGCGATCAGCTGTTAACAAAAAGGATGGAGGTTCGAGCCCACTCGGTGGTGGTGCGGCAATTTTTTTCCTCTGGGTGGATAGCTCTGAAGAAGTGTTCTGACGGTGGTGGGAGTGGAGCACAACTGTCTCCGTGGCGCAATTGGCTAGTGCGATGACTGTTAACCGAAAAGTTGGAGGTTCGAGCCCACCTGGTGGTGGTGCTGCGCTTTTTTTTTCTTTGGGCTCATTTCTTTGAAGATATGTTCTGATGGTGATGAGAGTAGAACAGGACTGTCTGCGTGGCGCAATTGGCTAGCGCATTCGGCTGTTAATCGAAAGGTTGGAGTTTTGAGCCCTCCTGGGAGTGGTGTGTTGCTTTTTTCTTTGCGCTGATAACTTTGAAGATATGTTCTGATGGTGGTGAGGGTGGAGCGCGACTGTCTCTGTGGCGCAATTGGCAAGCGCGATCGGCTGTTAACCGAAAGGTGGAGGTTCGAGAACCCCCGGTGGTGGTGCGGCGCTTTTTTTTGGGCTGATAGCTTTGACGATATGTTCTGATGGTGGTAAGAGTGGAGCAGGACACTCTCCGTGGCGCAGTTGGCTAGCGCGATCGGCTGTTAATCGAAAGGTTGGAGTTTCGAGCCCTCCCGGGAGTGGTGTGTTGCTTTTTTTTTCTTTAGGCTGATAGCTTTGAAGATATGTTCTGATGGTGGTGAGAGTGGAGCACGACTGTCTCGTTGGCGCAATTGGCTAGCGCGATCGGCTGTTAACCGAAAGGTGGAGGTTCGAGAACCCGCGGTGTTGGTGCGGCGCTTTTTTTCTTTGGGCTGATAGCATTGAAGATATGTTCTGATGGTGGTGAGAGTGGAGCAGGACTGTCTCCGTGGCGCAGTTGGCTAGCGCGATTGGCTGTTAACCGAAAGGTTGGAGGTTTGAGCCCATCCGGGGACGGTGTGTCGCTTTTTTTTCTTTGCGCTGATAGCTTTGAAGATATGTTCTGATGGTTGTGAAAGTGGAGCACGATTGTCTCCGTGGCGCAATTGGCTAGCGCGATCGGCTGTTAACTGAAAGGTTGGAGGTTGGAGCCCTCCCGGGAGTGGTGTGTTTCTTTTTTCTTTGCCCTGATAGCTTTGAAGATATGTTCTGATGGTGGTGAAAGTGGTGCAGGTCTGTCTCTGTGGCGCAATTGGCTAGTGCGATCGGCTGTTAACAGAAAAGTAGGAGTTTCGAGCCCACCCCGTGGTGGTGCGGCGCTTTTTTACTTTGGGCTGATAGCTTTGAAGATATGTTCTGATGGTGGTGAGAGTGGACAGGAGTGTCTCCGTGGCGCAGTTGGCTAGCGGGATCGCCTGTTAATCGAAAGGTTGGAGTTTCGAGCCCTCCCGGGAGTGGTGTGTTGCTTTTTCTTTGCACTGATAGCTTTGAAGATATGTTCTGATGGTGATGAGAGTGGAGCAGGACTGTCTCCGTGGCGCAATTGGCTAGCGCGATGGGCTAATAAGCAAAAGGTTGGAGATTCGAGCCCTCCCGGGAGTGGTGTGTTGCTTTTTTCTTTGCGCTGATAGCTTTGAAGTTATGTTCTGATGGTGGTGAGAGTGGAGCACGACTGTCTCTGGCGCAATTGGCTAGCGCGATCGGCTGTTAACAGAAAGGTGGAGGTTCGAGCCCACCCGGTGGTGGTGCGGCTCTTTTTTTTCTTTGGGCTGATAGCTTTGAAGGTATGTTCTGATGGTGGTGAGAGTGGAGCGCGACTGTCTCCGTGGCGCTATTGGCTAGCACGATCGGCTGTTAACCGAAAGGTGGGAGGTTCGAGCCCTCCCGGGAGTGGTGTGTTGCTATTTCTTCTTTAGACTGATAGCTTTGAAGATATGTTTTGATTGTGGTGAGAGTGGAGCAGGGCTGTCTCCATGGCCCAATTGGCTAGCGTGATCAGCTGTTAACAAAAAGGATGGAGGTTCGAGCCCACTCGGTGGTGGTGCGGCAATTTTTTTCCTCTGGGTGGATAGCTCTGAAGAAGTGTTCTGACGGTGGTGGGAGTGGAGCACAACTGTCTCCGTGGCGCAATTGGCTAGTGCGATGGGCTGTTAACCGAAAAGTTGGAGGTTCGAGCCCACCTGGTGGTGGTGCTGCGCTTTTTTTTTCTTTGGGCTGATTTCTTTGAAGATATGTTCTGATGGTGATGAGAGTAGAACAGGACTGTCTGCGTGGCGCAATTGGCTAGCGCATTCGGCTGTTAATCGAAAGGTTGGAGTTTTGAGCCCTCCTGGGAGTGTTGTGTTGCTTTTTTCTTTGCGCTGATAGCTTTGAAGATATGTTCTGATGGTGGTGAGGGTGGAGCGCGACTGTCTCTGTGGCGCAATTGGCAAGCGCGATCGGCTGTTAACCGAAAGGTGGAGGTTCGAGAACCCCCGGTGGTGGTGCGGCGCTTTTTTTTTTGGGCTGATAGCTTTGACGATATGTTCTGATGGTGGTAAGAGTGGAGCAGGACACTCTCCGTGGCGCAGTTGGCTAGCGCGATCGGCTGTTAATCGAAAGGTTGGAGTTTCGAGCCCTCCCGGGAGTGGTGTGTTGCTTTTTCTTTGCGCTGATAGCTTTGAAGATATGTTCTGATGGTGATGAGAGTGGAGCAGGACTCTCTCCGTGGCGCGATTGGCTTGCGCGATGGGCTAATAAGCAAAAGGTTGGAAATTCGAGCTCTCCCGGGAGTGGTGTGTTGCTTTTTTCTTTGCGCTGATAGCTTTGAAGATATGTTCTGATGGTGCTGAGAGCGGAGCACCACTGTCTCTGGCGCAATTGGCTTGCGCGATCGGCTGTTAACCGAAACGTTGAGGTTCGAGCGCACCCGGTGGTGGTGCGGCGCTTTTTTTTCTTTGGGCTGACAGCATTGAAGGTATGTTCTGATGGTGGTGAGAGTTGGGCAGGACTGTCTCCATGGCGCAGTGGCTAGCGCGATCAGCTGTTAACCGAAAGGTTGGAGGTTCGAGCCCACCCAGTGGCGGTGCGGCGCTTTTTTTATCTTTGGGCTGATAGCTTTGAAGATATGTTCTGATGGTGGTGAGAGTGGAGCACGACTGTCTCCGTGGCGCTATTGGCTAGCACGATCGGCTGTTAACCGAAAGGTGTGAGGTTCGAGCCCACCCGGTGGTCATGCGGCGCTTTTTTTCCCATGGGATGATAGCTTTGAAGATACGTTCTGATGGTGGTGAGAGTGGGGTAGGACTGTCTCCATGGCGCAGTGGCTAGCGCGATCAACTGTTAACCGAAAGGTTGGAGCTTTGAGCCCACCCCGTGGTGTTGCGGCGCTTTTTTTTACTTTGGGCTGATAGCTTTGAAGATATGTTCTGATGGTGGGGAGAATGGAGCAGGACTGTCTCCATGGCGCCATTGGCTAGCGCGATCGGCTGTTAACCTAAAGGTGTGAGGTTCGAGCCCACCCGGTGGTGATGCGGCGCTTTTTTTCCCATGGGATGATAGCTTTGAAGATACGTTCTGATGGTGGTGAGAGTGGAGCAGGACTGTCTCCGTGGCGCAATTGGCTAGCGCGATAGGCTGTTACCAGAAAGGTTGGAGTTTTGAGCCCACCCCGTGGTGTTGCGGCGCTTTTTATTACTTTGGGCTGATAGCTTTGAAGATATGTTCTGATGGTGGGGAGAATGGAGCAGGACTGTCTCCGTGGCGCCATTGGCTAGCGCAATCGGCTGTCAATCGAAAAGTTGGAGGCTTGAGCCCACCCGGGGACGGTGTGTCGCTTTTTTTTCGCTGATAGCTTTGGAGAAATTTTTTGACGGTGGTGAGAGTGGAGCACGACTGTCTCTGTGGCCCAATTGGCTAGCTCGATCGGCTGTTAACCAAAAGGTTGGAGTTTTGAGCCCTCCCGGGAGTGGCGTGTTGCTTTTTTCTTTTCGCTGATAGCTTTGGAGAAATGTTCTGACGGTGGTGAGAGTGAAGCACGACTGTCTCCGTGGCGCAAATGGCTAGCGCGATTGGCTGTTAACCGAAAGGTGGAGGTTCGAGCCCACCCGGTGGTGGTGCGGCGCTTTTTTTTCTTTGGGCTAAAAGCTTTGAAGATATGTGCTGATGGTGTTGAGAGTGGAGCAGGACTATCTCCGTGGCGCCATTGGCTAGCGCGATGGGCTGTTAACCGAAGGGTTGGAGGTTCGAGCCCACCGGTGGTGGTGCGGCACTTTTTTTCCTTTGGGCTGATAGCTCTGAAGAAATGTTCTGACGGTGGTGAGAGTGGAGCACGACTGTCTCCGTGGCGTAACTGGCTAGCGCGATTGGCTGTTAACTGAAAGGTTGGAGGTTTGAGCCCTCCCGGGAGTGGTGTGTTGCTTTTTTTTCTTTAGGCTGATAGCTTTGAAGATATGTTCTGATGGTGGTGATAGTGGAGCACGACTGTCTCGTTGGCGCAATTGGCTAGCGTAACCGGCTGTTAACCGAAAGGTGGAGGTTCGAGAACCCGCGGTGTTGGTGCGGCGCTTTTTTTCTTTGGGCTGATAGCTTTGAAGATATGTTCTGATGGTGGTGAGAGTGGAGCAGGACTGTCTCCGTGGCGCAGTTGGCTAGCGCGATTGGCTGTTAACCGAGAGGTTGGAGGTTTGAGCCCATCCGGGGACGGTGTGTCGCTTTTTTTTCTTTGCGCTGATAGCTTTGAAGATATGTTCTGATGGTTGTGAAAGTGGAGCACGATTGTTTCCGTGGCGCAATTGGCTAGCGCGATCGGCTGTTAACTGAAAGGTTGGAGGTTGGAGCCCTCCCGGGAGTGGTGTGTTTCTTTTTTCTTTGCGCTGATAGCTTTGAAGATATGTTCTGATGGTGGTGAAAGTGGTGCAGGTCTGTCTTCGTGGCGCACTTGGCTAGCGCGATCAGCTGTTAACAGAAAAGTAGGAGTTTCGAGCCCACCCCGTGGTGGTGCGGCGCTTTTTTACTTTGGGCTGATAGCTTTGAAGATATGTTCTGATGGTGGTGAGAGTGGACAGGAGTGTCTCCGTGGCGCAGTTGGCTAGCGGGATCGGCTGTTAATCGAAAGGTTGGAGTTTCGAGCCTTCCCGGGAGTGGTGTGTTGCTTTTTCTTTGCGCTGATAGCTTTGAAGATATGTTCTGATGGTGATGAGAGTGGAGCAGGACTGTCTCCGTGGCGCAATTGGCTAGCGCGATCAACTGTTAACCGAAAGGTTGGAGCTTTGAGCCCACCCCGTGGTGTTGCGGCGCTTTTTTTTACTTTGGGCTGATAGCTTTGAAGGTATGTTCTGATGGTGGTGAGAGTGGGGCAGGACTGTCTCCATGGCGCAGTTGGCTAGCGCGATCAGCTGTTAAACGAAAGGTTGGAGGTTCGAGCCCACCCGGGGACGGTGTGCCGCTTTTTTTTCTTTGCGCTGATAGCTTTGGAGAAATGTTCTGAGGGTGGTAGGAATGGAGCACGACTGTCTCCGTGGCGCAATCGGCTAGCGCGATCGGCTGTTAACCGAAAGGTTGGAGTTTCGAGCGCACCCGGTGGTGGTGCGGCGCTTTTTTTTCTTTGGGCTGATAGCTTTGAAGATATGTGCTGATGGTGGTGAGAGTGGATTAGGACTATCTCCGTGGCGCAATTGGCTAGCGAGATCGGCTGTTAACCGAAACGTTGGAGGTTTGAGCCCACCCGGGGACGGTATGTCGCTTTTTTTTCGCTGATAGCTTTGGAGAAATTTTTTGACGGTGGTGAGAGTGGAGCACGACTGTCTCTGTGGCCCAATTGGCTAGCTCGATCGGCTGTTAATCAAAAGGTTGGAGTTTCGAGCCCTCCCGGGAGTGGCGTATTGCTTTTTTCTTTGCGCTGATAGCTTTGGAGAAATGTTCTGACGGTGGTGAGAGTGGAGCACGACTGTCTCTGTGGCGCGAATGGCTAGCGCGTTCGGCCGTTAACCGAACGGTTGGAGGTTCGAGCCCACCCGGTGGTGGTGCGGCGCTTTTTTTTCTATGGGACGATAGCTTTGAAGATATGTTCTGATGGTGGTGAGAGTGGAGCAGGACGGTCTCCGTGGCGCAATTGGCTAGCGCGATTGGCTGTTACCCGAAAGGTGGAGGTTCGAGCCCACCCGGTGGTGGTGCGGCGCTTTTTTTTCTTTGGGCTAATAGCTTTGAAGATATGTGCTGATGGTGGTGAGAGTGGAGCAGGACTATCTCCGTGGCGCCATTGGCTAGTGCGATGAGCTGTTAACCGAAAGGTTGGAGGTTCGAGCCCACCGGTGGTGGTGCGGCGCTTTTTTTCCTTTGGGCTGATAGCTCTGAAGAAATGTTCTGACGGTGGTGAGAGTGGAGCAGGACTGTCTCCGTGGCGCAATTGGCTAGCGCGATGGGCTAATAAGCAAAAGGTTGGAGATTCGAGCCCTCCCGGGAGTGGTGTGTTGCTTTTTTCTTTGCGCTGATAGCTTTGAAGTTATGTTCTGATGGTGGTGAGAGTGGAGCACGACCCTCTCTGGCGCAATTGGCTAGCGCGATCGGCTGTTAACAGAAAGGTGGAGGTTCGAGCCCACCCGGTGGTGGTGCGGCTCTTTTTTTTCTTTGGGCTGATAGCTTTGAAGGTATGTTCTGATGGTGGTTAGAGTGGGGCAGGACTGTCTCCATGGCGCAGTTGGCTAGCGCGATCAGCTGTTAAACGAAAGGTTGGAGGTTCGAGCCCACCCGGTGGTGGTGCGGCGCTTTTTCTTATCTTTGGGCTGATAGCTTTGAAGATATGTTCTGATGGTGGTGAGAGTGGAGCGCGACTGTCTCCGTGGCGCTATTGGCTAGCACGATCGGCTGTTAACCGAAAGGTGGGAGGTTCGAGCCCTCCCGGGAGTGGTGTGTTGCTATTTCTTCTTTAGACTGATAGCTTTGAAGATTTGTTTTGATTGTGGTGAGAGTGGAGCAGGGCTGTCTCCATGGCCCAATTGGCTAGCGTGATCAGCTGTTAACAAAAAGGATGGAGGTTCGAGCCCACTCGGTGGTGGTGCGGCAATTTTTTTCCTCTGGGTGGATAGCTCTGAAGAAGTGTTCTGACGGTGGTGGGAGTGGAGCACAACTGTCTCCGTGGCGCAATTGGCTAGTGCGATGGGCTGTTAACCGAAAAGTTGGAGGTTCGAGCCCACCTGGTGGTGGTGCTGCGCTTTTTTTTTCTTTGGGCTGATTTCTTTGAAGATATGTTCTGATGGTGATGAGAGTAGAACAGGACTGTCTGCGTGGCGCAATTGGCTAGCGCATTCGGCTGTTAATCGAAAGGTTGGAGTTTTGAGCCCTCCTGGGAGTGTTGTGTTGCTTTTTTCTTTGCGCTGATAGCTTTGAAGATATGTTCTGATGGTGGTGAGGGTGGAGCGCGACTGTCTCTGTGGCGCAATTGGCAAGCGCGATCGGCTGTTAACCGAAAGGTGGAGGTTCGAGAACCCCCGGTGGTGGTGCGGCGCTTTTTTTTTTGGGCTGATAGCTTTGACGATATGTTCTGATGGTGGTAAGAGTGGAGCAGGACACTCTCCGTGGCGCAGTTGGCTAGCGCGATCGGCTGTTAATCGAAAGGTTGGAGTTTCGAGCCCTCCCGGGAGTGGTGTGTTGCTTTTTCTTTGCGCTGATAGCTTTGAAGATATGTTCTGATGGTGATGAGAGTGGAGCAGGACTCTCTCCGTGGCGCGATTGGCTTGCGCGATGGGCTAATAAGCAAAAGGTTGGAAATTCGAGCTCTCCCGGGAGTGGTGTGTTGCTTTTTTCTTTGCGCTGATAGCTTTGAAGATATGTTCTGATGGTGCTGAGAGCGGAGCACCACTGTCTCTGGCGCAATTGGCTTGCGCGATCGGCTGTTAACCGAAACGTTGAGGTTCGAGCCCACCCGGTGGTGGTGCGGCGCTTTTTTTTCTTTGGGCTGACAGCATTGAAGGTATGTTCTGATGGTGGTGAGAGTTGGGCAGGACTGTCTCCATGGCGCAGTGGCTAGCGCGATCAGCTGTTAACCGAAAGGTTGGAGGTTCGAGCCCACCCAGTGGCGGTGCGGCGCTTTTTTTATCTTTGGGCTGATAGCTTTGAAGATATGTTCTGATGGTGGTGAGAGTGGAGCACGACTGTCTCCGTGGCGCTATTGGCTAGCACGATCGGCTGTTAACCGAAAGGTGTGAGGTTCGAGCCCACCCGGTGGTCATGCGGCGCTTTTTTTCCCATGGGATGATAGCTTTGAAGATACGTTCTGATGGTGGTGAGAGTGGGGTAGGACTGTCTCCATGGCGCAGTGGCTAGCGCGATCAACTGTTAACCGAAAGGTTGGAGCTTTGAGCCCACCCCGTGGTGTTGCGGCGCTTTTTTTTACTTTGGGCTGATAGCTTTGAAGATATGTTCTGATGGTGGGGAGAATGGAGCAGGACTGTCTCCATGGCGCCATTGGCTAGCGCGATCGGCTGTTAACCTAAAGGTGTGAGGTTCGAGCCCACCCGGTGGTGATGCGGCGCTTTTTTTCCCATGGGATGATAGCTTTGAAGATACGTTCTGATGGTGGTGAGAGTGGAGCAGGACTGTCTCCGTGGCGCAATTGGCTAGCGCGATAGGCTGTTACCAGAAAGGTTGGAGTTTTGAGCCCACCCCGTGGTGTTGCGGCGCTTTTTATTACTTTGGGCTGATAGCTTTGAAGATATGTTCTGATGGTGGGGAGAATGGAGCAGGACTGTCTCCGTGGCGCCATTGGCTAGCGCAATCGGCTGTCAATCGAAAAGTTGGAGGCTTGAGCCCACCCGGGGACGGTGTGTCGCTTTTTTTTCGCTGATAGCTTTGGAGAAATTTTTTGACGGTGGTGAGAGTGGAGCACGACTGTCTCTGTGGCCCAATTGGCTAGCTCGATCGGCTGTTAACCAAAAGGTTGGAGTTTTGAGCCCTCCCGGGAGTGGCGTGTTGCTTTTTTCTTTTCGCTGATAGCTTTGGAGAAATGTTCTGACGGTGGTGAGAGTGAAGCACGACTGTCTCCGTGGCGCAAATGGCTAGCGCGATTGGCTGTTAACCGAAAGGTGGAGGTTCGAGCCCACCCGGTGGTGGTGCGGCGCTTTTTTTTCTTTGGGCTAAAAGCTTTGAAGATATGTGCTGATGGTGTTGAGAGTGGAGCAGGACTATCTCCGTGGCGCCATTGGCTAGCGCGATGGGCTGTTAACCGAAGGGTTGGAGGTTCGAGCCCACCGGTGGTGGTGCGGCACTTTTTTTCCTTTGGGCTGATAGCTCTGAAGAAATGTTCTGACGGTGGTGAGAGTGGAGCACGACTGTCTCCGTGGCGTAACTGGCTAGCGCGATTGGCTGTTAACTGAAAGGTTGGAGGTTTGAGCCCTCCCGGGAGTGGTGTGTTGCTTTTTTTTCTTTAGGCTGATAGCTTTGAAGATATGTTCTGATGGTGGTGATAGTGGAGCACGACTGTCTCGTTGGCGCAATTGGCTAGCGTAACCGGCTGTTAACCGAAAGGTGGAGGTTCGAGAACCCGCGGTGTTGGTGCGGCGCTTTTTTTTTTTGGGCTGATAGCTTTGAAGATATGTTCTGATGGTGGTGAGAGTGGAGCAGGACTGTCTCCGTGGCGCAGTTGGCTAGCGCGATTGGCTGTTAACCGAGAGGTTGGAGGTTTGAGCCCATCCGGGGACGGTGTGTCGCTTTTTTTTCTTTGCGCTGATAGCTTTGAAGATATATTCTGATGGTTGTGAAAGTGGAGCACGATTGTTTCCGTGGCGCAATTGGCTAGCGCGATCGGCTGTTAACTGAAAGGTTGGAGGTTGGAGCCCTCCCGGGAGTGGTGTGTTTCTTTTTTCTTTGCGCTGATAGCTTTGAAGATATGTTCTGATGGTGGTGAAAGTGGTGCAGGTCTGTCTTCGTGGCGCACTTGGCTAGCGCGATCGGCTGTTAACAGAAAAGTAGGAGTTTCGAGCCCACCCCGTGGTGGTGCGGCGCTTTTTTACTTTGGGCTGATAGCTTTGAAGATATGTTCTGATGGTGGTGAGAGTGGACAGGAGTGTCTCCGTGGCGCAGTTGGCTAGCGGGATCGGCTGTTAATCGAAAGGTTGGAGTTTCGAGCCTTCCCGGGAGTGGTGTGTTGCTTTTTCTTTGCGCTGATAGCTTTGAAGATATGTTCTGATCGTGATGAGAGTGGAGCAGGACTGTCTCCGTGGCGCAATTGGCTAGCGCGATCAACTGTTAACCGAAAGGTTGGAGCTTTGAGCCCACCCCGTGGTGTTGCGGCGCTTTTTTTTACTTTGGGCTGATAGCTTTGAAGGTATGTTCTGATGGTGGTGAGAGTGGGGCAGGACTGTCTCCATGGCGCAGTTGGCTAGCGCGATCAGCTGTTAAACGAAAGGTTGGAGGTTCGAGCCCACCCGGGGACGGTGTGCCGCTTTTTTTTCTTTGCGCTGATAGCTTTGGAGAAATGTTCTGAGGGTGGTAGGAATGGAGCACGACTGTCTCCGTGGCGCAATCGGCTAGCGCGATCGGCTGTTAACCGAAAGGTTGGAGTTTCGAGCGCACCCGGTGGTGGTGCGGCGCTTTTTTTTCTTTGGGCTGATAGCTTTGAAGATATGTGCTGATGGTGGTGAGAGTGGATTAGGACTATCTCCGTGGCGCAATTGGCTAGCGAGATCGGCTGTTAACCGAAACGTTGGAGGTTTGAGCCCACCCGGGGACGGTATGTCGCTTTTTTTTCGCTGATAGCTTTGGAGAAATTTTTTGACGGTGGTGAGAGTGGAGCACGACTGTCTCTGTGGCCCAATTGGCTAGCTCGATCGGCTGTTAATCAAAAGGTTGGAGTTTCGAGCCCTCCCGGGAGTGGCGTATTGCTTTTTTCTTTGCGCTGATAGCTTTGGAGAAATGTTCTGACGGTGGTGAGAGTGGAGCACGACTGTCTCTGTGGCGCGAATGGCTAGCGCGTTCGGCCGTTAACCGAACGGTTGGAGGTTCGAGCCCACCCGGTGGTGGTGCGGCGCTTTTTTTTCTATGGGACGATAGCTTTGAAGATATGTTCTGATGGTGGTGAGAGTGGAGCAGGACGGTCTCCGTGGCGCAATTGGCTAGCGCGATTGGCTGTTACCCGAAAGGTGGAGGTTCGAGCCCACCCGGTGGTGGTGCGGCGCTTTTTTTTCTTTGGGCTAATTGCTTTGAAGATATGTGCTGATGGTGGTGAGAGTGGAGCAGGACTATCTCCGTGGCGCCATTGGCTAGTGCGATGAGCTGTTAACCGAAAGGTTGGAGGTTCGAGCCCACCGGTGGTGGTGCGGCGCTTTTTTTCCTTTGGGCTGATAGCTCTGAAGAAATGTTCTGACGGTGGTGAGAGTGGAGCACGACTGTCTCCGTGGCGTAATTGGCTAGCGCGATTGGCTGTTAACTGAAAGGTTGGAGGTTTGAGCCCTCCCGGGAGTGGTGTGTTGCTTTTTTTCTTTAGGCTGATAGCTTTGAAGATATGTTCTGATGGTGGTGAGAGTGGAGCAGGACTGTCTGCATTGTGCAATTGGCTAGCGCGATCGGCTGTTAACCGAAAGGTTGGAGGTTCGAGCCCACCCGGTGGTGGTGCGGCGCTTTTTTTTCTTTGGGCTGATAGCTTTGAAGATATGTTCTGATGGTGGTGAAAGTGGAGCACGACTGTCTCCGTGGCGCTATTGGCTAGCACGATCGGCTGTTAACCGAAAGGTTGCAGGTTCGAGCCCATCCGGTGGTGGTGCGGCGCTTTTTTTTCTTTGGGCTGATAGCTCTGAAGAATAGTTCTGACGGTGGTGAGAGTGGAGCAACACTGTCTCCGTGGCGCTATTCGCTAGCGCGATCGGCTGTTAACTGAAAGGTTGGAGGTTTGAGCCGTCCCGGGAGTGGTGTGTTGCTTTTTCTTCTTTAGGCTGATAGCTTTGAACATATGTTCTGATGGTGGGGAGAGTGGAGCAGGACTGTCTCCGTGGCGCAATCGGCTAGCGCGATCGGCTGGTAATCGAAAGGTTGGAGTTTCGAGCCCTCCTGCGAGTGGTGTGTTGCTTTTTTCTTTGCGCTGATAGCTTTGAAGATATGTTCTGATGGTGGTGAGAGTGGAGCACGAATGTCTCTGGCGCAATTGGCTAGCGCGATCGGCCGTTAACCGAAAGGTTGGAGGTTCGAGCCCACCCGGTGGTGGTGCGGCGCTTTTTTTTCTATGGGACGATAGCTTTGAAGATATGTTCTGATGGTGGTGAGAGTGGAGCAGGACTGTCTCCGTGGCGCAATTGGCTAGCGCGTTCGGCCGTTAACCAAAAGGTTGGAGGTTCCAGCCCACCAGGTGGTGGTGTGGCGCTTTTTTTTCTAGGGGATGATAGCTTTGAAGATATGTTCTGATGGTGGTGAGAGTGGAGCAGGACTGTATCCGTGGCGCAAGTGGCTAGCGTGATCGGCTGTTAACCGAAAGGTTGAAGTTTCGAGCCCACCCGAGGTTGGTGCGGTGCTTTTTTTTCTTTAGACTGATAGCTTTGAAGATATGTTCTGATGGTGGGGAGAGTGGAGCAGGACTGTCTCCGTGGCGCAATTGGCTAGCGCGATCGGCTGTTAATCGAAAGGTTCGTGTTTCGAGCCCTCCCGCGAGTGGTGTGTTGCTTTTTTCTTTGCGCTGATAGCTTTGAAGATATGTTCTGATGGTGGTGAGAGTAGAGCACGACTGTCTCTGTGGCGCAATTGGCTAGCGCGATTGGCTGTTAACCGATAGGTGGAGGTTCGAGCCCACCCGGTGGTGGTGCAGCGCTTTTTTTTCTTTGGGCTGATAGCTTTGAAGATATGTGCTGATGGTGGTGAGAGTGGAGCAGGACTATCTTCGTGGCGCAATTGGCTAGCGCGATGGGCTGTTAACCGAAAGGTTGGAGGTTCGAGCCCACCCGGTGGTGGTGCGGCGCTTTTTTTCCTTTGGGCTGATAGCTCTGAAGAAATCTTCTGACGGTGGTGAGAGTGGAGCACGACTGTCTCCGTGGCGCTATTCGCTAGCGCGATTGGCTGTTAACTGAAAGGTTGGAGGTTCGAGCCCTCCCGGGAGTGTTGTGTTGCTTTTTCTTCGTTAGGCTGATAGCTTTGAACATATGTTCTGATGGTGGTGAGAGTGGAGCAGGACTGTCTCCATGGCCCAATTGGCTAGCGCGATCGGCTGTTAACAAAAAGGTTGGAGGTTCGAGCCCACTCGGTGGTGGTGCGGCGCTTTTTTTCCTTTGGGCGGATAGCTCTGAAGAAGTGTTCTGACGGTGGTGAGAGTGAAGCACAACTGTCTCCGTGGCGCAATTGGCTAGCGCGATGGGCTGTTAACCGAAAAGTTGGAGGTTCCAGCCCACCTGGTGGTGGTGCGGCGATTTTTTTCCTGTGGGCTGATAGCTTTGAAGATATGTTCTGATGGTAGTGAGAGTATAGCAGTACTGTCTCCTTGGCACAATTGGCTAGCGCGGTCGGCTGTTAACTGAAAGGTTGTAGGTTCGAGCCCTCCCGGGAGTGGTGTGTTTATTTATTCTTTGCGCTGATAGCTTTGAAGATATGTTCTGATGATGGTGAAAGTGGAGCACGACTGTTTCTGTGGCGCAATTGGCTAGCGCGATCGGTTGTTAACCGAAAGGTGGAGGTTCGAGAACCCCCGGTGGTGGTGCGGCGCTTTTTTTTCTTTGCGCTGATAGCTTTGGAGAAATGTTCTGACGGTGGTGAGAGTGGACTACGACTGTCTCCGTGGCGCGATTGGCTAGCGCGATCGCCTGTTAACCGAAAGGTTGGAGTTTCGAGCCCACACGGTGGTGGTGCGGCGCTTTTTTTCCTGTGGGCTGATAGCTTTGAAGATATGTTCTGATGGTAGTGAGAGTATAGCAGTACTGTCTTCTTGGCACAATTGGCTAGTGCGGTCGGCTGTTAACTGAAAGGTTGGAGGTTCGAGCCCTCCCGGGAGTGGTGTGTTTATTTATTCTTTGCGCTGATTGTTTGAAGATATGTTCTGATGATGGTGAAAGTGGAGCACGACTGCCTCCGTGGCGCAATTGGCTAGCGCGATCGGCTGTTAACTGAAAGGTTGGAGGTTCGAGCCCACCTGGTAGTGTGCGGCGCTTTTTTTTCTTTGGGCTGATAGCTTTGAAGATATGTTCTGATGGTGGTGAGAGTGGAGCAGGACTGTCTGCATTGTGCAATTGGCTAGCGCGATCGGCTGTTAACCGAAAGGTTGGAGGTTCGAGCCCACCCGGTGGTGGTGCGGCGCTTTTTTTTCTTTGGGCTGATAGCTTTGAAGATATGTTCTGATGGTGGTGAAAGTGGAGCACGACTGTCTCCGTGGCGCTATTGGCTAGCACGATCGGCTGTTAACCGAAAGGTTGCAGGTTCGAGCTCACCCGGTGGTGATGCGGCGCTTTTTTTCTATGGGATGATAGCTTTGAAGATATGTTCTGATGGTGGTGAGAGTGGAGCAGGACTGTCTCCGTGGCGCAATTGGCTAGCGCGATCGGCTGTTAACAGAAAGGTTGGAGTTTTGAGCCCACCCCGTGGTGTTGCAGCGCTTTTTTTACTTTGGGCTGATAGATTTGAAGATATGTTCTGATGTGGTGAGAGTGGACAGGACTGTCTCCATGGCGCAATTGGCTAGCGCGATGGGCTGTTAACCGAAAGGTAGAAGGTTCGAGCCCATCCGGTGGTGGTGCGGCGCTTTTTTTTCTTTGGGCTGATAGCTCTGAAGAATAGTTCTGACGGTGGTGAGAGTGGAGCAACACTGTCTCCGTGGCGCTATTCGCTAGCGCGATCGGCTGTTAACTGAAAGGTTGGAGG